>NW_027072041.1:1658190-2258190 GCF_038088225.1 Cyrtonyx montezumae
CAAAAAAAAAAAAAAAAATGCTGCTTGGCACTAGGAAGCACGAGCTGCTGCTGCAGCTCTCACAAGGTCTGTCAGCTGTGTGTGTCTGTGATACACAGCATATCTGGTTGTATTGGTGTTGAGCAACAGAGTGGAAAGCAGTTATTCAAATTACTTGTTGTGTTCTTTTACTAAGAAGTGAGATTAAATTTTTGGGGTGGAGGAAAGGTTCTTTCCATTTCAGCCACAAAAGAGTTAACACAACTAGATCCAGATAACGATCAATTGATAAATGACGATTGAACCGCACAGATAGCATGAGACTGCCAGTTTAGTATTAGAGCTTTTTCAACAGATTTAGCCTCTGTTGTCTCTGGAATGCTAGGAAATGTTCAACGCTGACAAAGAAAGGAAACAAAACTAAATAAAGAGCATCACTATGTGTGTGTGGGGGTCAGATAATTTAAGACAACCAGCTCATTAGAGCAAACCAAACATTTATGCACGTAAGCCAGGCTGTTTGGGTTTTGTTCTCTTTTTAAAAACAATATTTTAAATGTGATAATCCTTCTGTGTTAACTGAATTTTGTACAATGCTGAACATGCGTGGTCATGCTGTGTTCTGTAGGAAAGGGGAGAAGTAATGTGCTAAATGACTAAACGTGTGGTAGGTGCTGTATCAGTGTGTATCCTTCCGTTGCAGTACACACGGTAGCACTGCAAAGGTGGTGGTTTCAAGCAGATTCGTTTCTTAAAAGTCCACACTTAACGCGTCTGGGTACTGTGTTAATCTCCTTGTCATATTTTGTTTGTTTATCGTGTGCTAAACATACTCAGTCCAAATATGCTTCCATCATGCTCTTAAGAGGAGGGTAAGTTGTTTTGCTGTATGCATTTCTCTCCTCTCTAAGGGTAATATTTTGTCTTATATTTTTAGTTTGTTAAGGCTGTTACAACTTATTATCTCGCGCAAGCTGTAAGCACAGAATGTGTGCAAATTTAAATGCCAATCTTTCTTTCTAAATCACTGAAATTTTGACTGTTGATTTCATTTACCTGTTTTCCTCTATTTGTTTGGTAATTATATTTGATCCATCTTCTGGAAATGTAAGTATTTAAATTTTTTTTTCCTATTCTTTAAGAAAAATTGCTTTTGTGATTACAAATAGCATGATGTTATTAAATGTACGTAACTTGCAGGCGAAGTTTGGCATGGTTTGAAAGAACTGCTTAATGAAACTTTTCCAGCTATACATAGTAATGCTAGAGACATTTCTTCTTTAAAGTTTGAAGTGCAGTGCTGTCTTTCTACATGTTTTCTTAGAAACAAACAAACCCTCAGCCCCATCAGTTTTCCTTGTAGTTGTAATTTAATCTCAGGCAGGTTTTTTAGTATAAAGATTGGAGCATGGCAAGAAGAAAGATTTAGAACAAAACAAAACCTTGTGATCACTCCCTCTTCTTATCCCTTAACTCACACTGCACAGCTTTTTGCGTACTGTAGAACTGAATAGCTTTTCTCAGAATGAAAGGAATCTACTTCATCGTTACAGGGAAGCATATACTTGTTAGAAATTTTAGGATTTATTGTACAGGTCTGAGACATTAATAGAAAGTATGACTATTTATTTTTAGATTCTTGTGAGAACAGGAGCGCAGAAAAAATGGCATCTCCACATTCCAGAGCAAATTTAGCTTTTGGTGGAGTGATAGGAGAAGAGCAATAGTCTCCTAAATTACCTGTCAGAAGTTTATGACGTGGCCACTTGACTGCATTGTTTTGCCTATGCACCTTTTTTCAATATAAAGGAGTGTGGTGCGCTTGGAAGAGGTCATCCCATTCTGTATACAGAAGAATGTCTGATAACCTCAGAGGGCATAAATCTTAACTTTTAAAAAGGAGTGCTTCTTTGGGTCACTTTGATCAGTGACAGGTCGAGAATGAGCAGAAACCCTCGGCTTCTCTTCCATGCTCATCTGGTTAAGTCCAGGGCACCCACTGCCCAGACTGGTTCTGGCAAGGAGTTAACGACAGAAAAGAAGGCCTGGATGTGATTGATTAAAAAAGACAGGCTTTTATGATCCTCTACTTTCATAAATGTTTTGTGCATTTATCAGAATAAGCAATGTCGTTTTTCTTCTCCCAGTTACCTTAAGGGCTGTAATGTTCTAAAACACTTCTAAAGTGATTTCAGAAATGCAACCATAGGAGAAATGGCTGTAACCCACAGTGACACAAAATGCCAAAGCCACGTATCTTTTTGTTGAGAAAGAAGTATGTTTAATCCATTTCAGATAAAAAGGTGATAGCCTTTCCAGCAGCCTTTTTTTTTTTTTTCAGTGTGAGAGTGAAAAAGCAGTATATCTGAATTATAAATGAATCTGTGCGTCATTATATAGTAATTTAGGATTCACTCAATGATGTAACAAAATTAACAACATAATTTCATTGTGTAACTGTATCTTATTAAAGAACAACTGTCTGACATTCTCTTACAGTTGCTTTATTTAACTTCATGCAAATATTATTAGTAGTGACATTTCTCTATTGTACATTAGATTCTCTCATTAGCATGATGTGTTAGTTATCACCAGAGAAATCACTTCTAGATAGGTGAGGGGGAAACCAAGAAAACTAAAAATTAAATCAATGATGTATATTAATATAGACGAGTCTGTTCATGAGAGATATGGTACAGTAAATTCAACTTCTTTTCCTTGCATAAATGCATGCTCATTCCAATGAAAACGAAATAATGCTTATAATTTGTATAGTATGCATTGATGCTGCTGAAAATACTACATTGCATGCAGTGTGTACTGCCTATTTTGAGCTGTCCTTGTATTCTACAAGCTGATAGTTCCTAACGCCGATGTAGACATAGGCGCATAAACTGTTTATTCAACCTGTATTTAAAGATAGGAGTGTAGCGTAATGTCTTAAAGGATTGAAGGAGGATGCTTTTTAAATGTTCCTGGGTTGATGGTTATAAAGATTGTATGTAATTTTGCCATTTATTATGTAATTAAATGCTTTACTGTAGCATGTAAGTATTCTTTTTATGTAGGTGTACATGCAAAAAAGATCAAACGTAACAGAACAGCAGGTTACAACACCATACATTGATTTATTGTGAACATTTGGGGAGGAAGTTTAATACTGGTAAAACGCATTTTCTCATTTACAGTAGTTAACAATCACCTTCGTCAGTAATTATCAATAGTTAACAATCACCTTTGCCAGTAATCATCGACAAACATAATCTGTTTATTCTATATGTATATTTCCTATTGCTGCTTTAAAGATTAGCTTACCCTAGTATTTTTTTGTCGTTGTTCACAAATAAGTTGATGTGCCAGTACGAATTTCAGATGCTTTATCAGGTCATATAGGCTTTTTTCAGGTATCTGCTTTAATTTTGATGGGTATTTTGGCAAAGCATAGTACAGTAGTGGTGTAATAGTTCATTTCCCCTTAGCAAATGAATAGTATTTGCATCGAGAATTTTGTGGTGCTTCTGATGTGCCTCAGAATAGAGAGGCATTAGAAATTATTGTACATGACAAAAGCATGGAATGTTTTGTGTGGCATACGGAACTAGACACGCAAGAAGTGCAGAGGTATCTACATGGCTTTGTGTATGGTATGTGGTTAAAAAGAAAAGAATTCCTCTCAAACCTTCTTTTGCTCTATTCTGTATTTCCAGGAGAAATAAGACACGGCAAAATAATTCCAGTTTCTGTCTCTGTACATTAATCTTGTACATATATCTATATTCTATATACAGTGTTTGAACATATTTGCGCCGTTGTGTATTTTAGTTGATGATGTGCTAAAAAACACTGTCAGATCTTTCCTTAACTTTGAGATCTGCATGCACAAAACTGTGAAATCTGCACGAAGCTTTGAAGCTTATATTAAAGCACACACTCAATTATATTGTGCAATAAGCAGCAGTGCTTGATGTTTTTAAACATACAGTTTTTCTGTGTTCTACTTTTTTACTTAGTATTTTAGTAGCTACTTATTCATGTATAGTTTTACGTGGACTTGATTAATGTAGTGACAGAACAGATTTGGTATATAACAGCAGCAGAGTCTCTTGCTCTTATGTCAGGGTTAAGAGCCAAGGCAAATCTTCCCTAACTAATTAGATGCTGACTAAGGCATCTTAGTGAAGTTGGGGCAAAAGTGAATGGGTCACAGCTGAGGCGAGATTGCAGGGACTGTAGCGATAGTGAAAGCATTCACGTTTGCCAGGTCGTTGTGACACTGTGCTGATTGCAAAGGAACACTCTGTTCACTGATAGAGAACTGCCGTCATAAAGTACAATCAGAAACAAAAGCTTTAAAGAGCTTTTACTTTTTACTAGAAGTGCTCAAAACACATACAGTATCTAGCTTTCTCTGCTCAGTTATTCTTGTGAAACAGTAGTGCTTCTGCTTGTGTGAAAGGATTTGCCTTGCAGACTAATGGTTCTTTGCAGTTGAGGAGAATTTGCTAACTTGGGGTTCCTAGTATACCCAAGAGGGGATAAATGATACTGCCTCCAGAAAGAGAAGGCGGAAATAGAGGAGAGGGAAAAAGAGTGTTACATCGTTGCCGACTCTTAATCTTTTAGTTCATAAAGAGAATCACCAATGCAGCTTTGTCCTATAATTCAGAGAACAGAATCTCAAAATTTCTGCATCTAGATTACCTATAGTAAAGGATTTTAATTTTTGCCCAGCTAGTCTATAGGGTTAATCTTAAAAAGCTGCTTTATTAAATGAAGGTCAGTTTGCTTATTTACTGTTCTTAAGTGATGCAAAATGCATACTTAAGCTAAACATCAGTCTAACAACAGTCCAAAATAAGACTGTATGACTGTGGATAAGCATCTGTTGCTTCGTTAGTGCTCACCCTGGTCATTATAGTAATGCCCTAATGCCTCCTTTCCTTTACTGAGAAATCTGACAACAGTTTTCTCAATGATTTTCCTTCACTGACAGAGAAAACTGTGCCAGTTGTATGGCAGTGTTTTGTCATAGACATTTTATCTAAGAGAGGCCATCTCTTTCAGGGTGGGGGGGGGGGAGGGGGAGGGTTGGGGAGTCATCTCAGAATTGCTTTGATCAGTGTGAACTTGCCAACAATGTACCATTGATGCCATTCTGACTCTCTTGGGAAGCCATTGCATCCCCATCCTCTACCGATGATGCGTATCTGTGCACTTGTGCAAAGGAAAGATGAGAGCGTCATCTGCCACTTACAGAGCACTGGAGTTCAGAAGAGAAAATGACACGATTACGAGCCTGCTATTCCTTCCTGTGTGCAACACAGAAGTCAGCAAGCACTTCTTAGAAAGTGAATAATAAGTGATGCCGTAGGAAGCTTTATGGAAAGTGAGAAAAATTGTTCTGGTGTTGTCATTAAGGCTGAAATGTACTGTCACTGACAGGTAAACTTACTGAGATGTTTGAGATGATGTTTATATGGAAGCGGACAACACCACAAACATCTCTGTAGAGATTAGTGCTGCATTCTGTGAATACTGGAATATGCCATTCATAGAAGAATTTGAGAGGTGTAGTTAATGCCTCTGGTTTTTGTGATACCTCCTGTGACTGATGCTGAAAAGAGCTTTAATTGCTCTTATTTTTTCCCAATAATTATGAAAAGGGAACAGTGGGACGCAACTGAAGAACATTTTATGTGTTATGATTTTTCTTTTTAAAACTTTATTTAACCAGAATTCTAGGGAAAAAAATAGGCAGCTTGGCTCTCTGCATACATGTAATGCACTCTGTGGTGTATTTCGTAAAGATTGCTGACTATACAATGGAATACTTCTGTCTTTGAACAGGTTGAATGAAAATGTCATACAATGTAGTTCTTTTGAGGTGAACAATTCAAGATTTGGAGTGTGCCAGTGAGAGGAAAACAGAATATAAAGGCTCATATCCTCTCTGTGATCCAAGTGTATATTTTCCATTCATGTCATTGGAGGCCTTGTCATGCTTCAAGGACAGCATATAGTTTAGGTACAGAATTACAGATAGTAGTGTATTTAGCCTTCAGAGTGAGCTGTAACTAGGAGCTCAATTCCGTAAGCCTTCTGTGTGTGTGTAACTTCTATGAAACTAAATGTGCGAGTATCTTGCAAGACAGAGATTCTACAGCTGTAAGGAAAGTTGCTCTTATGTGTTTAAATCTTTTCTATTATTTAGACACTATTATATAGACTAAGGAGATGAGCATCATGAAAAGGGATATTGGATGTTGCACCTGCCTTACCATTTTATCACAGAAATTAACAAGGGTTCTCTTTAAATGTCTTTGGTCTCTGCTTTTAGGCAAGGTAGGCCTGTGCATGATTTTATGTATAGATCACTGCAAGCTCAATTTTTTGTGGATTAACTTGGAAGCCAAGCAGAATTACAGTTGCTTGTAGTTGGCCTCCGAAGTTTTGAATTTTCATTTTAATCCAGAAATCTAAAAAGGAAATTTAGAAAATATAAAATAACATGAAATTAAATTAGAGGGAGAATATTTACAGGAGTCCTTGCTCACTGGAATGGCCAACTTTTCAATAGTGGAAATAGCACCACAGTCAAAGAGAAGGTATTTTCATCAGTAGAGTAGTATTTTGAAAATGATTCTCATTTACCTTAAAAATTGGTTTTCCAAAGTTTACTGTCTTACTTGTCTCCTCATGAAAAAAATAAAATATAAACAGATAAACAAATCTGAGGATTTCATTGTCAGATTTTTAATGCAGATTCATATAATTTTTACGTATTCACTGTCACTTGCCTGCACAGAATACAAGACCTTGTGTACTGTACTGCAGTTTTATTGCTGCTTTCAGAGGGATGTCTTGTAAGATGTTACGGCTTCTGCGGAAGTACAACAGCAAAATGTCATTTTATGATAGATCATTATTGATATCCTTTATTTATTTATGCCTTTCCTCATTTTTCTTTCCCTACTGTTTCTCTTGCTCTTTATATGTATCTGAACCAGTTTTAAAAGAAAAACTGTTCTTGGTAGTAATTGAATAACTAAAGCAATTTTGATGATAAGAGATTATAAGAAGGGGCAGAGAACAGAAGCATCCTTTCCAAGGGTGGCTGAATGTAGGTGCTGACATGCAAGGACTTCAGTGTTTTGTATTTCAATGTGCCTGTATGCAGGAGTATGATAAGAATGTGTGATGCTCTGGATTACGACTTGAAGGGTGCTGAAAAGCATCTCAATTTGATCTCTGTGTTGTACAATTCCTTAACTAAGGCATTGCTACAATTTAAAAAACAGTTCTCAATGTATTTGTATTCCGTTATCTCAAATACAATCTTTGTGTTTATTTGAAAAAATAATAAAAAATAAAAATATGGGGAATACAATTCCTAATATGACTGAACACCATTTTTTTTTTCCTCCTTCAGAGTTAGTAGACAAAAAATAATCAGCTTGGACATCAATGGGTTATTTCAAAGCAATTAAAACTACAAACCTGTATCACTGTGTTCAGATTTTGTTCTTAATGAAAATTATACCAAGTATGTTTTACTTACAGTTATGATCTAGAACTTAAATTTTATGACTACCTGTAAAATAGCTTTCACAGTCATAGAGTCTTCTCAGAGTTGGTACCGACTGTATTTCTGAGTAGTGAGTACTGAAACATTCACCATTTCTACCGTAACTTCTAGTGGCTTTTGTTCTCTGAGCAGTTTACTTTTTCAAAGACTTGAATTTGATAAGAATGTCTGAAATAGATGTCTTAGGGAGGAGGGAGGTACAAGCTAATGAAGAGTATGCCAAGAAAAAAAATAATTACTTCCAGCTGTCTTTTTATAATAAAACTACTATTAAAACGAGGAGGTCCATTAGCAAGACTTTAATTATATATTTTCTTAGATTTCTAAATAAACATCATAGTCTTTAGAAAAATAACCCTTTAACGAGTTAAGCATGATGGCCATCGCTCTAGCCAGGGAAAAGTATAAAGAAGTACCAACTCATCTACCCTGCCTTAATGCCCCACAGCAGTTGACATTGCTGGAATGCCTCCTGCAGCTGGTGGCATATGACTGTCATTTGCAGGCAGGATATACGGAGAGTTTACACAATGGAGGCATTCATGAAAGTGTTCCTCATCTGGGACTCCTGCAAGCTCTCATTTTATTGACCCTGTCAGAATTTAACTGGTAGGCTGTCAAATTATGTGTTGGTTTATCTAATATTAGTTTTTCTTTTAAATTAGAATGCACATAAGACAAGGTTGTGGAAATCAGGTACAGAAAGCAAAAGCATCTTCTGTTTTACTCCTTCTAAATCAAGAAAAAGACTGGTAGCTGTTCAAGAACTGTATCGTTTGTAGTACAAATTGCAAGGATTCTATTTCTTGTTCAAGATTAAATAGTGTGATTTATTTAGAGAGATTTTTCAGTTTCCTTTTTTTTTATTATTTTTTTAACATTCAAAGCCTTAAACAAAAATCCATTTTCTAAATTACCATATCCCTCAAGTGTAACTTGAACATCAGTTTACAAACAGTTTTATAAAACAGCTTGCACTTTTAAGTGTTGGTATTCTTAAAGATAGCAGGAAAGGTGCTGTCTATGCAGGCTTCCCCAAAAAGAGATTTATTCATAACCTTTCTCGTACCTTTATGCAGAAAACTGTAGAGAAATGCCTGATGCTCAGTGGTTTTTATAATGTTCTGCAAACAGTATTATCATCTTAGAGGCGACTGATGATTGTGAATATGTTCTTTATATCACAGATTGTCTAATTAATTCGATGGTGTTGAGGCATGACCTCTCCAAAGCACTAAAAAAACTGTATGTGCAGCTTCGTTGATGTCTGGGAGAAAACTGGTTACAGCAGCAGACAGCATACCAAAACATTGACTTCATGCAGATGGAGCACACTGCAAGAAGAGCAGCTTACGCAGTCAGTTACACATTGTAATAGATCCTCCTATCCACCACTACATTGTTAATGCAATGCTGTAGTTCAGCTCAGAAAAGGGAGAGAGGCAGTAAGAATGATTCTATTTTTTTTCCTGAGAAAAATAAATTTTAATCTGGAGGCAATCTAGCACTTCATTTCTTCTAGAAATCAACCCTCCAACA
Source organism: Cyrtonyx montezumae (assembly GCF_038088225.1). Classification (NCBI taxonomy): domain Eukaryota; kingdom Metazoa; phylum Chordata; class Aves; order Galliformes; family Odontophoridae; genus Cyrtonyx; species Cyrtonyx montezumae. The sequence goes on from NW_027072041.1 coordinate 1,667,294, forward strand.
TGTTTCTGTTCATATATAGAAATAAAGGTATAGTATCTGTCTGTCTGAGAGGAGATCTCATCACCGTAGATTTTACTTAGTACTGCTTTAAAAAAATATATTGGTTAGAATAAAGGTATCTGAATAATAAACTTGTCTTAAGAAATGTACATGGACACTTGTGCTTGTCGTGTGCCATTTATAATTTCCCATTTCTTCCCACTTTGGTTCCATCTTTTCTTTCTACTCAGAGTACAAAATACATTGTTTTAAACATGAAAAATACTTTTTCTATTCTTGCACTGTTTTGCAAAATCTCCTGAAATGTCCCTTGGAAACATACGGAGGTGTTGGATTTTCTGTGGAGGTATAAGTCAGAAAGACAACTGAAGCATTTTAATTTATTTGGAATTGTATGTTGGTAGTTGGTTTCTTTGGTTGATTTTTTTTTGTTGTTGTTTTTTTGTTTTTTGTTTTTCTTTTTTTTGCTTTTTAAGATAGAATTCTGAAGATGTTGTCATCCCTTGAATATTTAAGAATACAATTGATTGAGTTAACTGTAATATTAAGTTTGTATTTACCAAATAAAAAATAAGTTTTTTACAAGAACTTGGTAAATGTGGAACTTCTCATTAAAAGTGAATTTTTGTGGCAAGGAAAATGCTGCCTGTCCAGTTCTGACTTCGCACATACAGCAAGGTGACATTTTATGTTCTCTTTTCTGTAAAATCTCAGGAAAGTTAACATATTATTATATTTTCTTGTTAATGAAGCTAGTTTCATTAGTGGCTTTTTAGTCTGATTGTCTAAGGAGAGAAGTAAATGCTTAGTTACAGAGCAAGATCAAGAACGTAAAAAGTATCAACAACATTAAAAATGGCCAATTAACTTCCTGAAGAATAACAGAATTAATTGACAATTGATTTAGAAGAACTTGTTTAATTTTTCCATTATTAAAGGCTGCTAAGTTAGCCTATGTATGTATATGTGTGTATGTGTACATGTATGTCATCATATATATATAGCTCAAAAACAAAGTATCTCAAAATATTCCACGTATAGAAAAGATTCCTATGGAAAAGCAATGCTTTACAACACTAGCAAATTTTAATTTCAAGTACCTAGCCCAGGTCTCACTGAAGTCAATGAAAGTGTAAGCTCTAAGCACAAAAATGGTCTGGGGGCTTTTCCTGCAGTCTCCTTAGGAAGAAAGAGGTAATTCTTACTTTGCTCATTTTGTGATGCAGCAGAGTAAAAGTACATAATAAGTGAAGAAATAATTGGAAAAGTAAAATTTCAGGAAGGGTTTGTCACATTAGAGCTTTAGTTACAAATAATGTAAAATTTGTAGATGTGTCTCTGAACTCTAGGTTTTTCAAAATTTTAATCCCATAATTAAGAGAAACTGTATCATATGTTAGCTATTAAAAAAAATACCAACAACAAAATGACAAGAACGACTCAGGTAAGATAGTTGTGGGCTTTTTTTAATTTATTTCGAAATGTAATACTATTTTTGCACAAAAAAGTGTTTTTCTCATTAATCTTTGTCTTCATTAATGAAATCTTTCAGAAGGCAGTGCAAGTGAGTGATTTTCCTCATAGCAGAAAATCCAATGATCTTAAAAAATAAAACAACATCACAGTTCCCAGCCAAAGCTAACTCCACTTTAAACATCTTCAGTTAGTATTTAAACTTATTTTGCATGAAAGTTGCTTAGATATTAAATTTTGTTTTTCAGTTCTTCTGCTTTTTACTAATGTTGGGAAGCTAAGAGTTGGGTGTGAAAATGTTTCTGCATATTCAGTGTATACGCAGTTTTGGAATTGCAAAGTTGAAATTTGGTTTTCCCAAAATAGACCTATGGAAATAATGCTTTCTATGATTTATCAATTTACAGTTTTAAAGACTTTTTTAATAATACTGAGATCAAATAAAACTTTTCTAGTATGTAAAGTACATGAAGTATGGTAATACATGAGGCGCATCAAGGAAAGTAATAGGCATGAGACTGATTTAAATGTTTATTAATTTTTTTCTTTTTATTTTCTGAGCCTCTCCCTTTCCATGCCACATCCCCATCCCTTCTACAGTTCAGAAGTGGTCAGGTGTGGGGTTTTGATTCTATCCACTAACTTGTGTATGCATGTTTATACACCCACAAACTGTAAAAAGAAAGCTGAGTAAATGTGGCTTCAGGGGAAAAAAAGGAGTGGTGGGTACAGATACCAGCTGGAGCTTGATGCCTGTGTTCTCTTCTGTGGCACCATTTTGTTGTTGATGTGGGAATGTAGCTAAACAGTGGCTACAGATGCTTCTGTAAATAAGAATCCACATAAATTCCAGCTGTGAACTTTTGATTCATCCTTCCTTGCACAAAAGATACGTTTCCATATGTCCCATTATGTTCGATATTTGATTTTTATCACACACTGTGTGCCAGTCTAAATCTCGTCTACTTGCTTTTTATGCATCCTGTAAGCCTTTCTGTCATCCCTCTTTGAATTAGGCTCATAATGCATCCCAGTTTCTATTCCAAAAAAAAAAAAAAAAGTCCTCATTAAAATAATACAGCATCCCTGTAAATAATTTCTAATGAATCAAGTATATGAATAATATATCTATGTAACCGCCCTAGCACAGAGTCAGGACATATATATACAGAAATTCATACTAGAAATACTACAAATATATACCTTGTTTCTACCTGTACCATACTTAAAATATCTGAGTTCTTAATATTTTTATCTTGAAAATACCTGTATCTTACTTTACCTACTCTACTCTAAACGGATTTTTGTGATTTTATCTGGAATATTCTCAGGTATATATTGCACATAGTTTCTCTTTATATTTTTAAGAATATAATTAATGGATCAAAGGATAAATACTCTCATTTTGAACTGTGAATACTCTTCATTGCTAAACCATTTATGCTCTGAGGCTTACTGAAAACAATTACAAAACTGACCCTGTTTTCATGATGCTAATTATCTTTTTAATTATCATCCGTTATCTTTTTTTTTTTTTTTTTTTTACATTATTCTTCTCTGTTACATTCTCTAGATTGTAATTCAGGATATTTTTCTTCTGCTACTGTAACTGTAGATATAGAAAATATCATCTAGAAACATAGACACTCTTGGACCTTGGAGCATACAAAAATCCAGGTAAAGATATTTAAAAAGCAAAGTAAAGATTTTTCAAAGGCTAGCTGAATTCTGCTGTAGGCTTTTGAGCTGGTTTATTATCATACAGCTGCAAGAGACGTGGTCCATACCTCCTAAACGAGGTGAACTATGGCTGCTGGTCAGCTCTGTTGGAAACGTAGTGTTGCTAAAGCTTTGCAGTAAGTTTTATGTGTGATGGATGTCGCTGACTGTCATGAGACTACTCAAAACATGAGGCAGACGTGAGCATTGCATTAGACAGCTGTGGTCTACAAAGTAGCTGTCTTAGGATAAAATCTCAGAGGTTGCTATAATTATTGAAGTAATGATGAAAGTACTAAATTTGGCCATTGGCTTTTGCAAGTTAATGAAGCTAATGCTTCTATTTCCAGCACAAATTTAAAATGGCAGATCAGGAGTAGGATGAACACTTGTGGTCTTCAGAAGTAAAATTAGAGTGCAGATGATGCAGCAGATGACCAAAGAAAAGTACTACAGTAATACAGGTTTTTGAAAAAAGGTTAATCAAAGCAAAAATTGACATCTTCTATAATGAAGCATCACTTGGCTGAGTGCAGAATTAAGTGCAGAATTAGTTGCAGAATTAATCTTTGTTTTTGTGTACCTTGTTGGAACTGGATGGGAATCTAGTGAAAATAAGACTACTCACAGCTGAAATTCTCCAGGCAATTCAGATACCAACATTGTACCAACATTTTTCAACAGAACAGGTAGTTAATTTGTTTGCATTTTAAATGAAAGGTCATCGTGTTATAGATTTCTGTGGGAACAAAAAGGGAGAGTGTCTGGTTAAAATGATGTGTAAATGGGGCCTGCACTCAACAATGTCAGCAGTACAATTGAGTTGAATCACTGGTCACTGTCAAATTCCAATCAAAATGCAGATAAGTTTAGAATAAACATAATAAGGTGTTGGTGTGTTTCCAGAACTGTGTAGATGACTTTAACTGGAGAAAAGACTGGAGATTAACAGCTTGTTTTACAGCTGAGTTAGGTATTTCAAATCAAGTGACTGGTGCTGCTTGTAACGAAGCATCTGTAAAGTGTGTCCATATGACGTTGGTATTTTGTGTTCAAGCAGTTCAATGTCAACACAGCTGTGACTTACCACTTTTAGCAACCTCTTAACTGGGAATTAGATAAAATACCTTTAATTTGGGCATGAGGTTAGGGGAGAGTACTGGGATGGGAGTATAATTTCAAATGCTATTAATTTTCACAGAATAACATTTGTGTGCTTTGTCTTGCCAGATAGTCTACAATGCTTTTCCTCATTTCACGTGCCAGGTTGTTTTTATATTATCATTTCCTTCTCTGCAGTGTTTATCTTTTCTGAAAATGGTGAAATGTAAGCTATTGCAGAGTGGGTGGGTGGCACACATTTGCACAGTAACTCTTAAAACACAGAGCAAGCATTTTATTTGGGTTTTGAAAACCACTGAGAGAACTTAATGCAGCTGCTCTCATGGCATCAAAGTGAAACATGTAAAAATCTCACTTTCTATTTTAACAACCTTAGGGCTGTTGAGTCAGATATTTCCGGGTTGACATGTTTTGCACATGAGTGACAGTGGCACTGAGTATATATAGTAAATCTTAATGTTCCACTGAATCTCTTCACTCTTTTATGAGCTTCACAGAGTACTCATCCTTAACAAAATGTCAAGTTAAAACATGTCACTTTACCATAGTTGAAATTACTTACCTGTTTTTAATCAAAGAAGCAACTCTTAATGGGCTGTTTTACTGTAGGCAGTCTGTAGGCAGTCAGAAAGAGCTTTCCAGTATAGCAGCAAGTAGTTCTTCAGACCCATTATTCGCTGTCATTTCTGCTTCTCATCCAGCAGTGTAAAAAGAGATGCATGATTAAAATCTCAGGATGCTGAGTCAGGATGCTGGTGCTGCCTATCCTGCACCAACTGGAATTAACTTTTTTGAGAAAAGCTGAACCATTTTTACTGCCATTAGGCAGCAGTCCTGGGTTTGCTGAGAACTTTACTATATTAGTAATCTCTGTCAACAGCTGACATAGTCTTGCTGATAGTAAAGATAATTTATAGTACAGTGTGTCTTTGAATTGAGATTTCTCAAACTTGACGTTAAGATGAGCAGTACTAAGTAGTCTATATAATCTTTGTATCCTATGTTGTGAAGTAGAAAGCTTTCTCAACACAAGGCACTAAGAAGCTCAAAATACACAAATCTAGTGAATTCAGTCCATGTTTTTTTATTCATTTAATAGACCTCTTAAGTACATTGTATGTACTGTATGTGGAGTTTGACAGACTAGTCATCATCTCAAAGTTCACAACAATACTATTAGCTAGATTGCTGTTATTTGTTTCTTGAGGGTGACTTGCTACCTCTTAATTGGGAAAAAAAAGGAAGAATGAAGTTTAGGGTTTCTTTTAAAAAAAATGTTAACCATTCCCCCCCCTCCCCAACAAGCGATTCAAAATTGGAGTTGCTTCTTGTCAGTGAAGTGCTCTGGATGTTCTACTAATTCAGGTGTGATGGGTAGTCTCATTCAGTTTGATGTTTTTTAGTGTGAAAATGTGATTTTGGGGACGGCATATTTTAATTTTTCCAAAAAAGCCTTTTGGAGCTTTTATTAAGTTTTGAGGGCTTATCTCAGCATGTAATAGGAACATATAAAGACTTGCTGAAATGCTCTTAACCTCAAAGTTGCACTTGTTCCCTCTCAGTACCGTGAAAGCACTTAAATATCTAAAGGGTATTCTAAAAGCAAATAGGGAAATCAAGACTTTAAACTCTGTTGTTGTTAGTGTACTGAAATACTTACAATCACAGTTCCAAACAGCTGCATACCTTTGTCCTCACTGAAAAAAGTACACTGAAAGACCTTTCTTTTAAGGGTAATGCATGCTTATCATTGTATGTTACAGCAAAAATGTTCACATTCTTTTTTTTTTCTGGTAAATAACAGTGTGTGCTGTTTGTTATATTATTGACAAAATACAACTTCACAAGGCCAGGTTCCGATTCGAAGCCATGACTTGCAAATGGCAAAGCAACATTTTTTATCTGAGACAAGGACTCTTCCTGAGGCAAGTTCAACTATACTGTTAATGTAACTCTTACAGTTTTTGCATAAATTGATTGCTCATTACTAGATATTTTTAAAATTCATTCACAGTACATGTTATATATGTTGCTTTTTCTGTTTCATAGAAGTATAATAAAACCACATGATTATGTAAAGTTAGAAATTAGCTTGGAGTCACCTGTGCATTTGCAGTATCAGATTAAATGTTTAAGTATGTATTTGCTTCATTTTTGTTTTTGTTTGTGTTTTAACTTCATTATTTTGAATATGCTGTTTCTTTAGACTCTTCTTCATAATTCAATATCCAAAGATTTCAGCTGAAAATTCAGTTATTCACATCACTTTCATTTTCTTTTATGTTTATTTTATCAGTACAATTTGTTTTCTCCCATCAGTCAGCAAACACTTGAGCTCCTTATGGGATTTACATTGGTTTTCAAATAGTTAAACCATTATTAGACTTTCAAATTAAATTGTAAAGTGAGCAGAACCATCCTGGATGGGAGAAATTTTCCCTATTCAAAAATGAACTACAGTACAGTGATTGCCATCACCAAAAATGTCTTTTGTACAAAAATATTCTTTTGTATTACATGATCTCTGTCATACAAGGAAGCATGACACAGAACGGGTTTTTTTTTCTCTTTCTTTCTTTATGTGAAATATACACACAAAATTACAAGTTCATCTAGCCAGCCACTCTCTAAATATTTTTGAACTAATTTTGCTGTGTAGAAAATTTCCATTTTAATTAGATTGCTACAGGTTAATACAGGAATGGGAGAGAGGCTAGAAGTTAATTCATATCCAGCCAAACTCAGCTAATTTCTTATATCTTTATATTGCTGCACCTTCCCCATTACTTTTAAATCACCAGATTCCAGGAATATCAAGAAAGCATATAAGATTTCATATTTCAAAATATTCAGTCTTCATAGAACTATTTGAACCAGCATTTCTTGGTGTCCTTGTCCCCACCCCCCACCACACAGCTGTCACTAACACAGGAAAAGGACTGGGGGAGGGAAGGAGGGAGCCCTGCTAAAATCGTGTCACGTAGCACTAATTCATCTGCTCTCATTAGAGTGAGCGAGGGACAGCAGTGATGGCCAAGAGCTGCACTCCACACATGACACACGAACAGTTTGGGGAATAGAAAATTGCTTTCTCAGGAAGCCCAGCCAATTAAGGACTTGACCATATTGAATGTCAAGTGTTAATTTAGGTTTTTCTTCATTTTCCCAGTAGTAATGCGGGTCCTGTGATGAGCAAATACATGTCAAGTAAAAGTTGATTGCATGAAGGACCTGGGTATTATATGTCACTGACAAGTCACAAATGTACTCTAGTCTTTTAACCCCTTAGGTGAGTCCAGAAAGGGGGGAGGGGACTAACAGAGGGGGATTAAATGTACTATAATGATAAGAATAGAAAGCTTATATTAGGGAGAAGTCTGAATGGGACGGGCAGGAATAGAAATTGTGCAGGAGGCTGGGATGCAGATTTTCTGCCATTGGTGCACATATCTGGTACCTTTCTGTGTTATAATTAATAAACAGAGGTAAAGGCCCCCTTAGGATTCTTGAGGGTTTCAAACAAGCCTGTGAAGCATGCATGTTATGTCCTGCATGAGGTTTCATGTAAAGAGAAGGAAAAGAAGTGCATGGTACTAGAAACATGTGATATTCCTTTAGGTGTGACCTGTTTTGAAAGAAAATGATTTTGCGTTCTTTGTGGAAAAGAAAATATATGTATTTCTGACATCTCTGTTTAAAAAAAAAAATCTGAAAGGCAAAGTTCGCATGTAAAAGCAAGAAATTATAAAGCACTTTGCTATCAGAAACAGATTCATTTTCCATCTTGTGTGTTTCTCCTGGTTAATTTCAAAGCCCAGAAACACCCCAAAAGGCCGCCTACCCTAATCTGATTGTACCTGCCTCTCCCAGAGAAAGGAGTGGCAGAAGCAATAGCACTGAAGTCTGTTTAAGTGCAGTAGCATTTACTTTTAGTAGATGTGAATATTTACGTATCATCTATAGCATCTAATTTCCATTCATCAGCATAATATTTACATATGAATGTTCTGAAAATGAGAGAGTGCCTGTTTCTATTGCAATTGTATAATTGACCGAAAGATTTCCTACAACAATGTAGATGCTGTTGTATAGCACAAAAACAATGAAACAGAAGTGACAATTATGGAACACCTAGAAAGTTGTCCACACCTTCTTAATTTCCCCCAGGGCAGTAAAAGCCACTTAAGCTTTTCAGGAATTTTTAGAATTTATTTTTCTCCCTAAATCTTTTTTGTCATTGTTGTTGTTGTTCTTGTTGTTAAAAGTGATATTCAGATAACTGTTTGCTTTAAGCTTGTCAATAAATGCTCCGTCTCTGTGTTAAATATGACTGATCTGATCCTTGATTGCTCCTTTGGATTTTGCTCCTCTGCATTATGATGAAGGTATGCTCTAACTTTGTGTATCATAAAGTTTTCAATAGACTTACATACAAAATTCTTCGTTCTCACGGTGTTAGCATTCTGAACTAGCATTATATTTTCTATGTGTATAGAATTGTGTTGTCTATATCATTTAATGGAACAAGTTTTATGTTAAGAAACAGTTTCAAGAATGTGACTTTTAGAAAACCATTAATACTTTTCTTAAAGCAGTTCTACTTCAGGTTTTTGTGGGAACATCCCATACATACAGTCGGTATCAAAATAAACCCAACTTAATTCTCACTCCCCAGCTTTTTTTCCTCTTTATTTTAGTTAAGTACTGTCCGTAGATCTCAGCTGGCATTTAGAATGGTGTTTTAATCGTAGCAGCTTCTCTTCTGCAAGGTGTGCAGAGGTGTTTTGCTAAGTTTCCTTAAACTAAATTCCAATGATGGCATCTCAGGTTGCTGATTCGAGATTTTACTCCTCTGTGGTGTCACTTTTGACGGATGGTACCTGATGCAATCAGCCACTGCTAAAGCAAGGCCTTCCTTTGACCAAAGGGTCCAAAGGAAAAAAATAAATAATCCCACTACCCCACAACTCTCCACCCTACAACCAAATAGGGCAGGCTGTTTCTGAATTGCTATTTCCCAGTGCTTTAGCAGAAGATGCCTCCCTTTGCGCATGTTTTTGATAAATTTAAGAAGTCAAATCACTGACACAGATGGATAATCCAAGTGTATAGGGTGAAGAGTTATAAATTAACACATTATTCCCTCTTAATGTGAAATACTTGAGAATGCATTTTCTCAGTCCCTTGACATCTACCCAGTGAGGGCTCGCATTGTACTTTTCAAGTGGCATTGATTTGTTAAAGCGCTGAATTAGCATCTCAGGCCAGCTGCCTGTTCCACTGTTGTGTTGTTGGGTTCATTCTCTCTCTCTCTGCCTTGCTTCCCGCTGCCTTGGCCACACACAGGGCTTCAGCCTGCTTACCCCAGCTTTTCCCTTCTGTTATTTTAGCTAACCAGGTAATACACTCACCAAATGTGCCTTGCCGAGCCCGGTAAATTAACATATTTCTCGAGTATAAAGCTCACAGTATACACATGTGTATGTACGCGTGTGCTTGTGTGCATAACGTTTTTGGTTGGACTGGGGAGGAAATAAACAGGAGGTGGAAGGGGAAAAGGTGATCGGTTACCAGGATGAATGGCTGTGTTTACCAGCTTCATTCTCTAATGAAGATACACGTTGTTCTTTTATTTAATATGAGTTGTGGTGAGGTCTTCTGTATAGCAGCTAAGTCAAAGGGAAAAGAGGGAAGAAATAGAAGAAATATACGTCAAGTCAGAAAAGCAATGCAGTATTAAACTGTACGTTGCAGATCTGAATTTCAGTCTCTTATACTCGGTCTAGTTCATTAATGAATCTCTGTGCAAATCTAAGGAGAGTTTGTGCTTACATGTCTGGATATAAATAAGCTATTTACAAATGTGCTTTTTTAAAAAAAAAAATATTCTGGTTGTAGTTAGCTGTTTTTAAGGCTTCTTCCAAAGCTTTTCTTTCTCAGCCTACCCCTACTGCTGCCATTTCAGTATTGGCTTTTAATATTTTCAGTGCAACTTCATACTTTATATTTCTCATGGTGGTACCTGACAGATTTGTAGCTATGCCCTAATTGACTAAATTACATTAGTAATACGTGTATGGCAGTAATGAAGATTATGTACATGAAATTAACATTACATTTCATTTAAAATGGCTAATAAAATGGTCATATTTTTATCTCTGGTTCCTTGGCATAGATTAACCAGGTTTCTAGAGCTTATGGAGTTTCTATAGTGCAAATCAATTTTGAGAACTGGAATGACACTCTTTTATACTAGTTTTTTTATATTACACTATACTGCACATTCATTACTCCTTCACTGTTTCGAACATCTTTTTCTTAATATCATTTGCTGTGAGTGTTTAAGGTAATTTCTTTCACGTGCTAGGTTTCTGAGAATGGAAATTTCAGGAATGATCAACAGAAATATTCCTTTTTGTCTTCATAAAATGGCAAATCCTGTTGAGACATAGTCCATCTGTTTTGAAGATCTAGTTGCTACTCACCCAGCAAGACTCCCTAGCTGCATAAAAGCATGGATTAGATTCCTTGCTTATTTTCATTTTACCTTTTCAAAGGTTATGCATCTATGCATCAACGTCTAAAGCTAATTAGAACTAGAGCATTTGCTGTTTGCAACATTTATATCAGTTTTCAGATATAAATTTAAAAAAATTCTCTGTCTTAAGGAGGTTATTTTCCAAACCTAAACCGAACAGAACAAGATTAAGATAATGCCCTGGCTAAGGAATCGGTGCTGATTCTTTTTGGTAGATAATAGTTTTTGAGTGGCCTCATGGAATTGAGCAGATGAAAAATTTTTTGTCATTTAACAGGCATGTCAGAGGCTAATTGAAACCACCAATGAGATAAAGAATAGAAGCCAAAGTCAGGAGGTCATGTTTTTACAATAGCACATTACCTTGTTCAGAGAGCATTGCTAGCATTGCCATTGCAACTTCGTGCAGCATGCAAAGGACAAACCAAGTGTGCCCTGCTGTGTTAATGTTACATAAACATGAGACGCCATGCTGAAGTGCATCCGATATGCCCTGTATGCAGATGGATATATTTCTATTATTTTAGGCAAAGCAGGGCTCAGAACCATTGGAGACTGGTTTAATCATGCAAGTGATATACTTGGCTGAAAAACTCTTGAGAAATAAATGCTACATAAATGCCCTCAGTGCAGCTAGTGTCATAACTGGTGGTGATTTTGGCAGAACCTTCTAGACCCTCTGAGCAGAAGGTGAAATAAGAGCAAGGATCTGCAGAGGTATTGATGGAAGAAGCAACTAAATAGATGCAAAAGTACTCACAATACTGATTCTAACGGTTAAATTCAGTTAAAATCTGGAACACCCGTTCTTCAGTATCAGGAATGTTTAATGATTAAGGTATAGTGGATTTTATTAATGCTGCTAGAAACACCCGTGCCATCTTGCTGTAGAAAGAAGTAAGACACTTAGCATTTTTAGCAGCTGTGGATTTTAGGCATGCTTATTCATGAGAATATGAAGCAGTGTCCAGTCTGTGCGTCCATGTCTTTACTAGAGTTATGCTGTACCCTGGCTGAATTGAAGCCTTGTTTGATGATGTACTTAAATCTTTCGTTGTCATACACAAATCACCACAGTTTTGTTCCTTGAGATGTTGCAATTTAATAGGAATACAATAAGATGCCAAGAAATTTGCTATTATCAGCATAGCTAATCAGACAATAAATAGGGTCAGAAAGGATTTTTCCTATAATAAAAAAATGCAGCTTATAATGAACAACTTTATTCAGTTCTTTACTGTTTGTTATTGTTGTTGTTGTTCTGTTTTTTTTTTTTTATGAGACACACATTAGAAGTTGGACTTATTTAGATCTGTTTGATTGGAAGTTCATCTATATGTGTCATATATATATATGTGCTAATTCAAAGAAGCTGCAAGTATGTATGTGGGTGTAAAATACATAATTAATGTCTTCTGCCTGATTTTTAAATTATTTGAATAAGGGGTAGCATATATCCTATAGAATTGGACTTTACTTATTTATTTATTCACTTATATATTTATTTTGCAGGAGCTAGTACCCAAATAGAGAATTAAGTTAACAACCTTGGATAGTACAGCAAACTAGAAACTGTATTGATAAATGCCTTTCCTGTTTCTAACCACAGAGACTGAATTGTTTCTATAGAGAATTTAATATGAGGTATTGATAGTGTTCTATGATTAAATTCTTCTGTTATTTCATATTTTTCTGCACTGGTGTTTGCCCAAGATGCCAGGAACTCTGTAAGTTCCCAGTTTGCAGAACAATTTGTAGATATTAGTTCAAAACTGTGGTTGCTCAATAAGAAGAAAAAAAAAACAGCCATGAATGACAGGTTACACTGCTGTTCCTTAGTCAGAACGTTCTCTACATTTTAGTCACTTCACTCTGCCGACCTCATTTTAGTAGCAGTGATTCTTTTGCATATTGAAGTGACTATCAATGCTGTTAGATCATGTTCCAGTTGTACAGGTTTTGTACAGTGACTTGAAGTAGATGTAAGCCTGCTTATGGTTATTTTATGATTGTCGTATTAAGTCTTGACCAAGCTACAACAGAGAATATTCCAGATCTTGCTTTTGTGCCATACTGGAAGGACAAAGGAAAAGAGCCCCAGTGACCAGGCTGTAAAGAACCTTTCAGATCATCTGCCCAGTTTCCTGAATGCACATTTGCCAACCAGAGGGTAGATGATGGAAACAACAGAATCCATATAGTGGCCTTTCTTTCATAATCTGATTTCCCTGCAATGTCAATGAAGTTTCTAGGAGTTTCTTCTAAAATAATGCTTTTGTATGAAGGTGCACGTTTCCACTAGTTCTGCCTGGGAAGAACTCTGCATTCAACCCCTTGGGAAAGCTTCTGTGCAGATGGTGGTATGGGAGCCCCAAGAGCTAGCCGCTGGCAAACTAGCATGCAGTTCATTCCAACTCTTCTAAAGAGGAGGAACAGAAGGATTTCACTGGCTCAATGTCTCAATATCCAAGCCCCATGAACTCAGTGGAGGACTGTCATTTCAGATGCTTCTCCAGAGATCCAGGAACCTGAACAAGCAGCCAGAAAACTTTTAACTAAAGATGTGAATTGACTGACTCGCTGCCTTCTCAAGACTCTGCAGCTGTCTCCTCTGGCACTAGCCCTTGCACTGAGTCCAAATCCTAAATAGGAAAAGATCTGTATTGTTTTGGAGGAGGAGTCAAACAAGCACCCAGATGTTAATTCTCCTGCAACTTCCACCAGGCTTTTCTTGGCACAAAATGTCCATCCATCTTCCACCAAGAAACTTACATTATTTACATAGCTCAGAGGTAATACCATCTTCCTTATGGGTGTTTTTTTTAATTATTATTTTATTTTCTCCTCCAGTATTAAATAGTCCATTCTCTTTCATGAGACCACTAATTAACACAACTGTTTTGTGCCCAGTACACCATGTATTTGCCCTCAAAAATGGTTAACTGGAGGTTTTTTTTATTTCTGTGAAGCTGTTTCCCAACATGTTCTACACAGACAGAATTCTGATTGACAGGACTGATTTTCTAATATTCCACTATCTCCTTTCTCCCTTGTCAGCAGATTAAAGGTTAATGGAGCACAGAAATTTCTAGACAGTTAGAACCTGGTTGCTACGTTCATCCATTCTGTCATCTGAGGATTGACAGATTAGCCTAAAGAAAACGTAGTTTATAATATGCAAGGCCACTATTCCTGACCCAGGCTTAAAGAATGCTGTTGAACTTCGGGGTGATTTCTTTCTCATTGAAAGTGTTCAGGGCTGAGGATTATTTGGAACAGCTTGAACCAAGCTCTCTGTGATACATTTAGGAAGTGGTAAGGTGCCTGGTATGCTGGGAAAGCATGTACACAATGGATACCATTGACGGTTTTTCTACAGAGATGAGCTTGAGAAGGAATCTTTCATCTTCCCCAGATGGACACTTCATCAGCTGTTAGAAATAGGTAGAACAGTGAGCAACAAAGGATACTACTTTTCTTCCTATCCTGTATCATGTTAATTTTAACTCCTTGAGGATTATGACCACTTGGATGAAAAATAAAATAAAATAAAATTATATTGAGCCTCATTTAGTAGCTTTCTAAGCGTAATCATCCCTTTGCAACCTAGTGGCCTCTTGACACCTCCTTATATTACTTTATGGTTTGTAGGAGGTCAGGGGGGAACAAACCACTTCTTAAGATAGTAAAGTCTGCTAATTCTGATATTTAAGTTGTACCAAGTCCATGACAAATGTCCATCTGAAGTGAAGGCAAGTGTGTATCACTAGTGTGTAGTCACTAGTCTAGTAGACATCTAGTGTGTATCACCACCAATACATGTTCTCAGCTTTGCCCTAGAGAACCTTCAGCTTGTGCTGTGTGTATGTTTCCTATTTTTGTTACAGTGATGATGGTGCTGCTGATATAAAAGTTTGAATTCAAGTCTTACCTTCAGTAGCACTGGGCCACTGTTGCTCCTTTATTCAGAATTAAAATGTGTTCTTGAACGTGCAGCCCCAAAAGACCTCTCAGTCCATCTTCAGTTTAGCAGTATATTCTCCATTTGTTGTCTGCATGCTCCTTGAAATTTGTGTCTATATTGCCTGTGAGACATGATTAAGGGAAATATATCATAAGAGAGCAAGATGTCCATTTGTTTTCCAAACATCGTTTCAATATAAGAAAATTCTTAGCAATACATAAAACAAAAAAGAAATCTGAACCAGTACTCCAGATTAATTGGGCATATATTTAAAACCTGTGTGAAACAGTTTGGTCACAAGAGGATTCAGTAAAGTAAACAGGTTGCTCCAAAAGTAATGCTTCCTCTTTATTTCTGTGGAAATTACAACAGGTACAAAGAATACAATAATAATACTTGATATAGGAAATTCTTAGTTACAGAACAGAATTTTTCATTGTAGTCACTATCATTAGCTTTTCATTTTCACCGACCATATACAACAGCCTGCATGCTATGCTCATGATAGTTTGCACCAGCAGAGGTGACCTGCTGTTGCTTTTGGCACTGCTGAAACACACCACTCAACACTTTCCTATGCTCACATACGCTGTTTGGTCTCCATAAATGTTCAGCAAGCATCAGTGAGTGTCAGTGGGTGCCTTTCTTTTACATGGAGGAATTCAGTTCCACCCGTTTGCTTTATATGCACTTCCATGTCAGACACCATTTTGTCAGAGTGCCCCTCTGCTGCCATCTGTCACACAGCAACAACTTGTAACAAAATAATTAGTGGAAAGGTTCAACCTCTACTGCCATGCCATCAACATTCACTTCTTGACATCGCGGGACAGCATAGCGAAATAGGAGATACTGCTTTTGGAACACCCCTCATAAACTTTACCCCAAAGCGTTCTGTAAGCATTGGTTGTTATCCTGCTTTTGAACAGCTGTGATACAATAAGGCAGCCTTTCTACCTGACCAGTCTGCTATGATGAACTCTTATGAGGCTTTTTTTATGGATGGGTGATTGGGGGTTTTTATTTGAATGGAGGAACAGGCAGGAAAGGATCAATGGGGCTGTAGGAGGTAGAGGTAAGTACAAACTACTGTTTACTGCTTATCCTCCTTTTCTAAATAGATGTGATAAGGCAGCCCCTCTACTGACAAGTCTGTGCTATAGTGCACTGTTAATAGCTTATTCTGAGGAAAGGAAGAGTGGGGATATATGATTTACACAGAAGACCATGTGGAAAGAATCAACAGAGTTGTACAAAGTGGAATTAAGTAGAAAATTACCATTTATTCTTCATAAGAAGGAAAGAATGAGATGAAACCCTTTTAAATGAAAGAAAGTTGTATGTATAAGCATGGAGAAATCATGTTGAGCACTTGAATGCGTGAGCCTACAGATATTTGAGCCTGAGCATAGATGTATTTGAGGCTGCTAGCAAAGATTCATAAACTCAACAGTTTTTATGTAAATACTGAATAAATTAAAGCTTATTCTGTTAGTTGGCTTTTTAAGAAGATACCCATACTTTTGCAAGTCCAGTGTTTGAATCAGTTAGGTACTGAAAGCTTCTTGAAATACAAGAGGATACCTTTAAAAGGACAACTACGGTGTTCTAGGAACGAGGTCATATTTTTCTGAACAGAAAACATTTTGTTGAGAACTTACAGTTCTAAGTGAGTATATTATCATCCACAGGCCAAGTGTAAAGTACCATTTGTCTTCAGCAGCAGAAGAGATCTGATTGCATATATGATTATTTAACTTTCCTCACTGTTTCAAACACATTTCTTTACACCACTGTATGGCATAGAAATGGTAAACACAAAGCAAATGTGACTCTTCACAGACATGTACCCTGAAAAACATTTTGGATTTGTAAGGAAAAACTCATTTTCCTTCCTTATTGCCCAACAAAAGTACTCATAATTTAAATGGCAATTGAAGATTATTTGTTGTACCAGAAGGAAATTCTGTGCACACCAAGACCTAATTTGCAAAACTTTGACAGCCCTCGACAGCCCCCAAAATTATCTCCACCTTCACATCATGCCGTAAACTAATCTGTAACAGGGTGGGGATTTTAAAGTCTGTTTTGTGGGCATCCTAGCCCTTACTTGCCTAATGTTGGATTTCTTTCTCTGAAGTATGTGATACTAACCGCTGTTCACTGTTGCTGCTCTGGCATTTTTAAAATCTCTTGTTGTTCCAGAAAACAGAGAATCAAGGTTGAATTTCCTGAAAACACACATACTAGTCATAGAAACTCAGAGCACAAGGAACCGCTGCTTTCTTTTGCATTCTGGAAACATGATTCCATATGAAAAAAATCACACAGAAGTTATTTTCAATGCCAGTGGCTCAAAATATTCTTCAACAACAGGTCTGTTAATCTGTTGTACATTTTGAAATACAGTATTTGGATGTTGTTTTACATTGATAGAATACCTTCATAACCTCTGCTTATTTCTCTTGACTTCCAAGTCATGACATGAAGAGATACGGTTCCAGATGTTAAGACATAAGAATAAGATGCTGTCTAAAGCACACCTGTTGCAACACCTTTCACCTCCTCCTCCTCCTCGTCATTCGCACCCTACGGCTCTTGCTCACTTGGTCATATTGTATTCACTTTGTAAACTCCTTGGGAAGAGGGACCTATCCTATTTGGTCATTCTTTAAAGGAGATATGGAACCACAGTGGCATGTTGATAATAATGATAGCAATAATCAGTTATGAGAGAGTGCTAGTCAACACTCATGAGTTTCAGTAAGTCAGTGTTGTCTTCTGCAGAACTAGGAATGCTTTTATCTCCTGATTTTGTTTACATGCATCTGTTGTGGCCTACATAAGGAACACAGCAAGGACACCAGCAGAATTGGTATCAGTATCCTTTTTAACACAAGTGCCAAAATAGTTGAGGGCATATTTTCAATTTTTTAAACGTTTCCTTACCTGTTGGTTCAGTTCACTCCATCCACTGAAACTGAGAGAATTTGTGAAGGGCAAAAAGCAGCTCTACTCTTCTCTGTGAAGTTCACTGTGCTGCTTGCTATTCAGGACTATATGAATTAGGTAAAGTCATGTCTCAGAAGCTTATGCTGATAGCTTCAAAAAAGCTAACGGCTTTTTGGGAAACATGTCTTGTATTCTGTTCTGCGGCATGTTCCTTCTATTTGTATTTGCAGAAGTCTTGTCATTGCACATACTATTAGCGTGGGGCAAGTAAGACTCTTTATGTTTTTGTTCTCCCATCAGCACTCATGATAAATCAAGGAAATACTTCTGCCTTTTCTTCCCCTTTACTTTAATTACAGAAAAAAAAATCCCAATAGAATACCAAAGTGTTGGTAGCTCTGGTAACTAGACCCCTAAGCAAACTGTTCCATCAGTAATCATACTGTAATTACCATAGGCAAAACGAAAAGGTCTTTTGTTTGTTTCTTTGTTTGTTTTATATTGAGTGGGGGGACATAGCTGGAGGGAAGGTCTTTGGGTTTAAATGGGGAGCATTCAACAGTAAAAAGAGCATAGATTCATTTATTTTTTTAATATATAAAAAAGCAGCATTTTTTTCTTTTATTTTGAAATTAAAAATAATAAATAATAAAAAAATAACAGCCCAGTCTTCCCCCTCATCCCCCCAATCTTCTGGCAGATGATCAAGTGCCTGTTGAGACAGAGCAAGTCTGTGAGATGCCGGAGCTGCCTGCTCAGTGTTGTGACTCTGCAGAAGTCCTGAGGTGACACACGCACCGCACGCCTGTCACAACGCTGAAACAGGCTGGGGGTCATGGCTGAGAGCAGGGTGTTGCTGGATGAGGCTGAGGAAGCAGAGGTGGCCCCTCTGTGCTCTGTGTGTGGGTCTGTGTACTCCTTTCCCGTCAGAGCTGGCCCAGTACAGCCAAAAAAGCGGTTCCTTGGCAGGGCTTAATGGCAGGATGATGTAGTCTGTTGTGACTAGTGCATTCCTTTCAGGTTAAACTAGGGAAATGGCATTGTGTTAAAATTCCAAGTCCCATGAATGTTTTATTGCCACAAGTGCATTCAGGCCTCGAGGGGAGCGTGTGTGGCGGGGCGAGGGGGAGGAGGGTGGCCCAGCGACTCGGGAACTATCAGAGGAGCACTTCCCTTGGAAAAATTTACCCAGCAGCATGAAGCTGATGGGCTGTGATAGCTACTTAGGCGGGTTTCGCTTTTCTTAAGCTGCGGCTGTTTAAAATCTTGCCGTCCAGACAATTAGCAGCTGAAGAAAATATGACAAGACACACGCAAAAAGGTCGGGAGATAGAGGGGAAGGAATGCACCAGGAGGGAGCTGGGCGGCCTGCTTGTGTAAACTGCCAGGCTTCTCCCCCGGCCCCCTCCCTCCCGCTGCCTGCTCCCGGCGCGGCGGGGTTTTTTTCCTGTCTGCTGAAGGCCAGGAGTGATCTGTTAACTGTACACCACTGACTGGGAGGCCAAAGCAGCTCATGGTACTGTATGTTACCGCTACTACTCCCTCATTCCTCTTTACATTTTTTAAACATTTCTTTGTATTAGCGGATTGACGTGACTCAGAAGGATTTAATTTTAGACCGCTGAAGGACAAAGTCGCGGAACATGGCAGCATTTGCGAGATTCTCTTTTATGTTTTTTAAGGGAAAAAATGTACCCGTCCAATGTATGTTAGTTGTAAGTGGTGAATTCTAGCCAAATCTTAGTGGTTGTTTTTAACAGAGCAAGAACTTGGGGTTTGGAGTGTCAGCCTTCTAGGTACAGTCATGGAATTTTTCAGGTTCTCTGTGTTTTTGTGCGGTCTTAGGCCCTTCAAGTCATGCGTCACGTGCGACTTTTAAGTGAACTTTATATAAACGATTTCAAAATGTTCAGTTCAGAGCTCTCCCACCAATTTTATACTAGAATGATTTGCATGTGCATGTTGCTGGTGATCAGTGCAAAGCCAGTCTGCATGGATGCATGTGAGGTTGTCTAACTGGAACTTCATTGTTCTAGGTGGTTAGTCAGGCACTCTGGAATCAGACAGTCTTTACAGGATGTAAGCACCTGTGCTTGGAAATGCTTGTTGTGGAACCTGGGTGCATGCAACCGCACAAGCCGGCCCTCCTCTCCTCACATGTGTGCACTCATGAAGTCACCGCCGCCACAGCAGCAGCAGCAGGGATATAAGTCAAGGCTGATCCCTGCTCAGGATCCCTGCGTATTGTATCTTCATGCAGACATCCATCTCTGGGTGGAAGCATGGTGCTGCATGCGTATAAGCACAGGTATGTTTGTTTGCAGAAGATACAGCACAAAGGAGCCATGTGACAGATTTTTGTTTTTGCAAGTGAGAAATGATCGTGCAGATCAGAGAAGATTTAGTGTCTTCTAAAAATCCTTTTGCAGTAATAATGTCAGTCGATGGTTATTTGTAAACTTTAGCCTTGCTGGTGTTATTAGCAGTCTTAGAGCCTTGTTTTTCCACAAGGGGTTCATCTGCCCCTGTTTTATATATCTGATTTCTGAATGACGTGGTATCAAGCACTATATGCAAGGATTTCATCTCTAAAAAATGAATGTTACTTAACGCTAACCGAGTAGCACATAAAATAGAGAAAGCTTCCTAGTGTACTTAAAATTTCATAAGTAATGGTTAGGAGAATAAGTAAGAAAAGAAGAATGTCTTCCATCATAAGTATGTACATACTTGTTTTTTTACTGTTAAACACGTTTAGTCTTTTCTGAATTCTACAGCTACAACTTCATGTACTATACCAAGCGAAATACTTAATTTGCTTGAAATCCTTTAACTTATAGAGCAGGTGCACGCGTGTTAATTTCTCATTTGTCTATGTATCTACCAAGAAAAATAGTTGGATACAACATTTCTCCTTTAAGAAGATCATGAAACATCACGAAAGCAAAAGAAGTCTCCAAACAACCTATAATAAAATAAGTCCTATGGTAGCTGTTAGATACGAAGTGTTAGGACAGATGTGTTTGGCTGTATGCTATCTTTCTCTTGCTCAAAAAACCTCAGTAGCACTTTTCAAAAATTCTATACAATATCCATTTTTTGTTGGCTATTTTGAGCTGAATCATACTGTTTATGT
The DNA here is from genome assembly GCF_038088225.1 of Cyrtonyx montezumae. Classification (NCBI taxonomy): domain Eukaryota; kingdom Metazoa; phylum Chordata; class Aves; order Galliformes; family Odontophoridae; genus Cyrtonyx; species Cyrtonyx montezumae. Next base: position 1,688,198 of record NW_027072041.1, read on the forward strand.
ATCAAAAAGTTATCAAATATATGTGGCCATAGTACATGTTCCTGAATTGTATGTATTTATGTATGCAACTATTTGTAAATGCTGAAAATAATCTACCAGGGTAAGGACAGTACATTATAACCCTCTCCTAAAAATTAGGATAAAAAAAAACCTCCTGAAATATCCTGTCATTTGAAGAAGAGGTAACTTGACTGAGTATCTTAATTTACATTGTTAGCTATGAGTCTGACTTGCAAGTAGAACAAAATTCATTATTAAAAAAAACAACAAAAAACAAAAGATTTGATTCTGCTGTATGTATAGCAATCTCAAATCAGAAATAAGAATTCATACATTCTGAAATCATTGTTCTCAGGGTGCAAAATGGTAAAGACCTATTTTATTTTTTAATATTATGTTAAGAAGAAAAAAACTTGCACTGGGAATGTCTGTGAATTTCAGAGATTTCATGGAATTAATTGTTAAATAACTTTTGGATTTCACGGAGTAGTTAGGCTGGTGTATAGATGATGAGATTTAAAATAAAACATTTAACATCTATTTTTACCTTTTGACACTTAAATATGCTGACTTTGGGCTTTTATAGTTTGTAAATGTAGACTAGAAACTAGGGCTGTGTTTTACTGTAATGCTTCTAGTAGTTAATTTTTTAGAAAGGAAGAAACAAAAGCTATTTTGAGGTATAAATTTATACATAAACACACATGCAGATGTATCTTTATACTCTTGTAGACATATATGCACTTGTGTATATACTCACTGGATTATACTACTTTAAGCTCAAATGTGGACTTGTTTAAACCAGTTTCAATTCTGCTATAACTAGATTAAATGAAAACAGTAATTGACTGAACAGTGGCTCAGAAATATGATCTGTTTTTTGTAAGTCCACTTAGCTACAGTTATAGGCTACTTGTACTTACCACAATTGTGAGGTAAAAAATTGTGAGCAGAAATATATTTCACAAAACTTTAATCATCCATGTTTAATTTCAGGTTTACAGTGAGCAATATATATGCACATGAATTTTAGGTATCGATCAGACTGATATGCAGCAGTTTTTTTCAACAGTTCAGTTACATATCCAAACTCAAAACTAAGGATGTGAAACAGCTGGAACTTGTTTGTCTGGGTTATCTTCTGGACTACTAGAAATGCATCTTTTTGTTGGTAGATTCGTATACTTTGCTGCACTCTTCCAAATAAAGACAGATCTTTAAAGGTGAAAATGACTTATTAGCTGTAGAAGAATACTTCATCTGCAATTCTCAGAAAACTTCAATAGTCGTTTTGACAATTCTTACTTGATAGATCTTGAAATACATTTTAAGGACAAATTTAGACCCGTATTGTGTTTCTAGTGTGCCTACTACAGGTGTACCAAGAGAAAATTGTCCTAAGAAAGGGTCTTGAAGATACAGAATTGATACAGATACTACACAACTATTTTCAGTTGTGTAGTTCTTCATGCAGATCTTTCTGTGGAGTCTTTATGTAATGTCTCACGTTAGAAATTATCTCAGAATTTAAAAAAAAATTCTCATCATCTTCTCATCACTTTTACATCTACATTTTTTCATGCTTCCAGCTATGTCTAAGTTGTGAGTCTTTTTTTTCTGTTTTTCTTTGTGAGGTTTCTAGTTTATTTTATTATACTTTGGTGAAAATTGTCCAAGTTGTTCTACAGTTGAAGAAAAAAAAAAGGCAATGTTTTATTTAGCAGATAGTTGGAAAAAAAACAAATGATAGCTTTGAACTTTGTTATGTAAATAATGCTTGGTAAGAAGTTCTTTCAAGGCTAAATTTGAAAAAAAATATTTAGGTATTTGGGCTACAAATAAGTAAAGCAGTTATGCATAGTGTGATGTTTCATGTGCTTGGAATTAAGCACATGGCTTAAATTTGAAGTCCACATTAGGTGATACTGGAAAATGAGAAATAGAAACAACAAAGTATGCAAGTGTCTACAAGAAAACTTTGATGGCAAGGTGCATAAACTATTTGATGGGATGTTTTTTGTTCATTTGTTTTGTTTTTCTTATTGACTTTATATCCTTATCACCTTAGAGAACTGAGAGAACTGGCTCACCCCAGTAAAAATCAGTGGCAAAATCAAATCATGAAGAGGAGCAGAAATAAAATGTAAACTGAAGCAAGTGCATATGCTTTAATTTCACTCTTTCTGTTCTTTATGTTTTTAGGGAAAAACAATAACAAAAACAAACAAAAGAAACCACCCTATAGTTCCAATGGTAAGATGTTCTAAGTCTTGTGAAGAAAAAATTTCCATCATTGTTAGACAAAATTATCTTTCATTGTCTGGTAGTGTTGTTTCCAGAATTGCCTCAAATTAGACTCTTTGTGAATGAATTTTAAAGTTTACTTAATTATGGTTTTCTCATGTCTTTATGTAAGTACATAACTTCATCCTGTGCAAGAATTTTGATAACTACATAGAGTATTATAATTCGGACAAAAAGCAGAGTCAGTCAGTAGCTTTTCAGTTGATCAGTGTGTTTTCACCACATTGTTCCACTGCCTTGTTAGACTCAGATATGAAGTAGAAGGCAGAAATATCCCTGCATCTTTTGCATGTGGACTATGCTTAAACTTGTCTACTGCCATTGAAAAAGTGTTGATATCACTTGCAGGCACTACTTTTTACCTGCACACACATCTCTCCTCTCCACCTGAGTTTATTAACAGACTTGTAAAAACAAGTTTAAAACAAATAAACAAGGTTCTCCAGGGAGTCGTCTTCAACAAAGAGAGAGAAGCAAACAAACAAGTTGTTCTTCACTTGGAAAGTGAAGATGAACAATAAAATGTTAGGAAAGAAATCCATCCAGTTCATGTCTTGATGTCGCATGAGTGATGAATTTTCACAGTGAAAGTGCTGCATAAACACTGTCACTTGGTCTGTGTTACCTGGGATGAGCAGGACAAGAATAAAACATGCTGAGAGTTGTGCTGATTCACAGAGTAATGCATATTACTGTCCATGTAAGTCTAACATTATCTACCAGACCAAATACCATGTTAAAAGAATCAGTGCATTAATACTGAGTTTATTTATTTATCTGCTCTTTCTCTCTATTGTCAAACAAGAGAGACTAAGAGGAAAACAGAGAAAACAGAGACTAAGATGAAATCGGGTAAGTGATGTAGAGATGAGACCAGTTACATAGTAGTATTAAAAGTGCAAAATACTGGCCTAATTTTGGCTGAAATGCTTTTTTTCAGAAGCTCTTCTTCAAACCTTTTAGTTAAAATTTGAATTTGTAGAGCTCAGACTGAGAGAAAGATAGAAAGGGAAAAAGTGTCAACTCTTCCATATAATCTGAATATTCTTTAAGATTCCCCTCCCCCCAAAAAATGAGAGATACTGGATGTGCTGTTGGGGAAATTTTATGCCTTTCTCCTCCATACAGCAGTATAATACTTTATAAGTCTTTTGCTAGAAGTCAAATTAATTTTTGACCAAGAACATGATGAAGATTTTAGATATAAGCTAATTGCAAAGCAAAAGTAAAATATTTCTCTTCTGAGGATCTGAAAAATTTGTATAACAGAGAGAGAGCTTTTAAATTAATGACTATACTCAGTGACAGGGGTGTGTTTTGGCAGTGTTCTTATTTCACATGAAGCAAATCATCTTTTCCTCCTCCGTTCCCCACAACCAAATTCATGCCTCACCTACAAAGAAAACCACCTTGGTTCATTGATCTCATTCCAAAGACAGTATTATTATGTTCTGCCCTGAACAACTTGTTAATTTAGTATTACTGATGCATTGCCCATTTCTTGGAAAGCTGCACTAGAAAGGGAACTAGATTATCAAGTATTGAGTTTTCTTATTAAAAATACATAATTATTATTTTTTTTGTGTGTGTGTGTGTGAGGAAACGTCTTTGGCATTTTGTTTGAGAAATACTGTGAAGAATAATTTAAACTGTGACGCTTTCATAAATATGAGCATCAGCAGTATATTTCTGAAAGCAGTATCACTTTTTTCTCTGTGTTTTGTTTCTTGAGATTTTTTTTTTTATCCAGGCTTCATCTTCTGCAGCAATTTTTATTCACTAATAAAAACATTGTATACTGTATTCAAAATCTATATTTCATGATAATAAGTGTATGGATCTACCAACTGCCATTATACATAAATGGTATTTCTGTCAAAGTCTTTAAACCCCACAGTTACCTGAGTTCTTTGATCTGGTGATGTGCCATATCTTGCTATAGTATCTTTATTGTCCGAATAGCATGCTGCAAGCTTTAATTTCTGTTTCAGAAATGTTCCTTTTGGATCTTTTTGTGCTAGCTGCTTGAGTGTGGGGATCATCTGTTGATTCATCTTTGCACTTGCTCTGCTTTTCTGGAAGCATTACCTTCTGCATTTGCATTGAGTCCAACAAGCCACAACAGAATCTTCCAGTAAGAAAAAAAAAGAGTATTAACTTATACTCCAGCATACTTTAGGTAAAGCATAGAAGTTATTAGATGAAAATTACAGAATTTGCCTGTATGAAATAGGAAAAATTGTTGAAATGAAGATGATCCTCCACTCTTTGTCTGAACTTTTTGATGGCATGTCAGCATCCAAACCCTTGTCATCGCCTGTGGAACTTCAGAACATACCATTATTTCCCTAGCAGTCTCAGGAGTGCTTTCCAGCAGCTCTCAATCCCCTCTGGAAATAGAGAGAAATTTCCACAATGACAGTGACATTCCCCAAGTGGTGCCTTCTTGTTCTGTACTCTTCCTGTTGTGGATTTTCCCTGTAACCTTCTCAAATTCTGTTAATCTTTCCTTGATGATCACTGGCATTGGCCTCACAATGAGATTCTGAGTCTCGTTTTTGTTAAGAAGAGAGACATAGCTCTAGGCACTTTCCATTACAGGCTTCAGCCATTGAAGTCATATCTCTCCCTTTAGCCAGTCTTTTCAACTCCTGGTCAGAATAGCAGCACCCCTAATTTCTTCCATGGCGAGGCCCTTGCTGCCCCTGAGAACACTTTGTGTAAGAAGACTGAATTTGACTTGTCCACGTCTGTATGGGAATGGGAGGAAAGCACAACTGGGCAGATTTATTTCCTGTTGCTCAGAATATTACCTTGAAGACATGACGTAAAAGGCTGTGCCCCCTACCTACCTACCTACCTCCCCCTTATTTTCTGGCTGGGTAGCAGAGATAAAGGTCAGGAAGGATAAATGAGTAAAAACCTATGCTTGTTGTTCTTTTGTTTCTGCTGATGATACACAAAGCAAGTTGTAAATAGCTCTTTCACACAGAGTTGTTATTCCTTTGAGAGAGATACAGCGCAGTAGTTGTGCTTTCAGCGCTGTTATGCCCCAGGGATTGGAAAGGGACACTTTGAAGGCCCTTTTCATACATTTCTGCATCTTTGACAGAAATAGCTTAAGCTTTCTATCAGACAAATGTCATCCAGTCGTTAAAACGTGAGCATTATTAACAAAGTTTTAGTAGCCATCAGTACAGTATAAAGTAATCTCAAGCTATGAACTTGCATGATATACAGAGTTCAAAGTGTTTGAATCATTATATGCTGCCTGCCTTTTACACCATAATGCTTGAATAAGGAGAGCCAAATTAAAAAGACAAGTAAAGTAGAACTTGCATTTTAAATACATTATATTACAATGGAGTAAAAAGTGTTTTTATTCATTATTTTACAATGGAATAATAACTGTTTTTATTCAATTTGTCCTTCAATCAGTTGAACCTGGTTCACAAACTCATATAATATTAGAATTCATAAAGTAAAAGACACTAAATGCTTGTCTAATTGTGCTTGTTCTCAGCCTGGTTTTAATATTTTTACCATTTGGGGATTATAGATGACAAAACAGATTGTAGTGTACATTTCTATATTAAACTTATCTGAGAATACTTTTTAATTCCTCAAAGATAAACATTCTTTGACATGCTTTCCTGTGACTTTAAATATGTTCAGGGAGCCCCTTAGGGAACACGTTCCAATTTGCTCACACTCAGATTATGTTTCTACTTTCTTACCATTCATCGTGCTTGAAATATAATGTTGATTATATTGGCAGTTTGTGTGGTTTAAAATCAGTATAGACCTCTACTTTAAAAACTGCTGTAAAACTTACTGTCTACTACTCTGGAGTTCTTCAGATATCAATGGCCATTTTGGAAAATTCAGATCCAGTCTGAGCCTTAGCATAATGAATTGTTGCATGTAACAACTGGGAGTGTAGGGAATTCAATTAGTCCAGAGTGCTAAGATGCAAAGTAGATCTACTCTGTGCTGTGTTGTTCTGGACGATTACAGTGATGATCATGAGTGAAATGCAAGATGGAGCAGTGGGATAAAGTCTTTCATTTCTGATGCTCTGTGATACACTTGGTGATGGTCTGTGGAGAACCGACTGTTCATGCGGTGCTGGCTTTCTTCTGTGCTCGCTGTCACTGAATTGAATGAACATCCAGCAGCATCCTATTGCTGCTTTCCATTTACAGAGTCACAGTGGGATGTTAAGTAGTTGCAGACGAGTGTGCAGGTGCTCGATATGACCATGAGTGGAAGGAGAACTTGTCCAAACTGCATACTGTTTCTTAACATGTCCTCCATGCTCCAAAGCACAATGAGAATCCTTGAACCAGAGGAGAAAGATTAGGTGGAATGCAGATCAGTTTCCATAGGGTACTTAAGGAGGAGTAGAAAGATGTAGTAGCCTTTCTGCTTCCATGAAGAATTCTGGGAGCTAGAATGGCTGTTTTGAATTAGATTCCAGTTGAAACTGGAAACTAGGAAGATGATACAATATTACTCTGCTTCCTGGAGAGAAAGAGTGCTCTTAGCTGTGCTGTTCTGGCCCTGTGTAGTTTCAAACGCACTGAGACAGACATCTGCTGTAGAAGTGTACATTATTCTAGCTAAGATAACCTGTGCTTTAAGACACATGATAAAACCATAATGTTCTGTCACAATCAGAGATCGAAGTGACCATGGGATGCTGAAGTATACAAGCTGGTGATTATACTGGTCTTTTTATGAAAAGAATGTAACTTGTGACTCTGAGGCTGTGGTAGCTGGTTACATAGAAGAAATAGAAACCTCATGTACAAAGCAGTAGCTCATATAGGGAAAAAATCTGACTTTATGGTTTACAGTCAATTGTAGACCTAATTGGTTTTTTCTTTTTCTTTTCTTTCTTTTTTTTTTTTTTTCTGAAATCCTGAGAAAGATATAATTTTTATATTCTGTAAGATATAAGTCTTATGAATGCTTAATTTTAGACAGTAGTTTTCTGTAAAGAGAATACTCGTGTTAGGTCAAAGAAGTTGGTTGTGGTTGCCACGTATTATTACTTCATGGCGATACCACATGATATTTCAAACACTGTGATTCTCTATTCTTCATTCTTTGGATACAATCTTGCCTTTTCAGTGCTGGCTGCCCCCAAAATGAAAGGACTTTTATGTGGGAAATTGTTTCTCCATTGGCTTAAATGAGAATTTTTTTATTATTATTTATTTATTTATTTATTTTAGAGTTTCCAACTGTTGGAGGGTGCAGGTGTTGGAGCACTGGCATGTTTGTGACCTATAGCCATCGGTCCATCGCAAAGAAAACTATTTGCAGTGCTAGAATATTGCAACTGTGTATCACATTTAAGAGTTCAATATAAACTAATGGTTTACGTAGGGGAACTGTAAACATTCAGATAGGACCTAGTGCTATGTTTTGGTGTTCTTATCAAATTCCATTTCTACTTTCATTTGGATGTGATAGCCTAGGAATGTCTTTGTGCCCTTCATCCATTGCAACTTCTGCGTAGTCCTGGAGTCACAGTCTCTGCCACAGTGTCTTAATCTCTTTGAGACATTAATTATTCTTTTTCTGGTGCCTTCCTAAAGTCTTGGTTTTCTAGGCCTACAGAAAATAGTAACATTTGGCTGTTCAGAAGGAAGTTATCTGAAGAAATTTTCCTTTCAGTTTCAGAGTGTAAATTGCCTTTTGATATTTGGCTTCCATGCTTTTTAAGTTCCTTGAACCAGAACTGACACCTTAGGTGTGTTATACAGTTGATATTTGAAAAACAATGGCATTGAGGAAAAAAGGTTTCTTGCTCTCAGGACATTTTATTTTTATTTATTTTTATTTTCATTTTTATTTTTTAAGGCAAAATGTCTCAACAAAAGACTGTTCCCACTTTGTTTTCCAGACTAAAGACTTTCCAATCTATCTGTCATATTGCAATATCCTCCCTCCAGGTGGAATTAAAATAGTTTTCAGACAACTCCATTTTTCTCTAGTGACTTCTGCTCAGTAATCCTTCTGGTGAGGATGGAAGATTGTTATTCCTTCCTCACAGATTTGGTTTTAAATCTCTTGAATACCTTAAACATCCTGTTTCAACAGTTTTGAGAATGCCTCAATGTAAATATTATCCTGCAATGGCATTTATGCATTTGAAATTATTTGAATTCTTGCCCCCCCCCAAAAAAAGTATATATGTATATTAGCAGCCAATGCCAGAAACATTTAGATTTTGGAGAAGTTTTTAAACTGCATTAATGGTGACATTAGAAGTGTGTTTTATTTAGAGGCAGCAGTATACCTAGCACTATATGAACAAATAATATTGGATAGCCCCCTCTTGTATCTACCCATAATGTAAGCAGATGTTTGGAGTGATCCAGATGTGAAACACTCATGGTGGCCCTAGGATGATTGTCTCTCTGAGAATTGAAGTTGTGGATTTAATTTTAGGACAGAGACAACTTTCTGTAGGTGGCTTTAGGTTTTTGTGCTTCACGGAAGAAATTAGTTGCTTTAAAGAAAGCGGAACGCAGTGAGAGCAACTGCCCAGGTGTGAAAAAGGATGTGAAAGAAAGTCTGAAGACAAGGGAGAAGGAAGGCTATGGGCTTCAGGGAGCAGAATGAAAGTGGTATGATGGGGAACAGAAATGTAGCCAGGAGCAGAGTTGTTCAGAGCCTTGAAGTTTAGGATGAAGAGCCTGGATTTGAATCAGCTTCCTTTACCTTCCACATCAAAGAAGGGAGTGACATGATCCAGGCAGTAGGTGAGAAATCCCTTATACTACAAGTTTTATACTACATTAATGGGAAATGTACTTGCAAAGCTGAAGCATTTAAGAGGGAAAAAGTAGCTTGAACAAAATGCTCTATAGATAAGAAATATTAATTTAACGTTCAAGCAGCATTTTAGTTAGCAGCTGTCCTATGGTTGGCTCTGATTTTATGGTAAAAACATACCTGCACAGTAATCTTTATCCAGAGTGTACAGTGAAGGTTTAAGACCATATGGCATAGATTTTGTAGGTAAAAAAGCATGCAACACAACTGCTTTGAGTCTATAACTTGTCTCCTTTATAGTTTTGTGTTCAGAATTAGGAGAGTTCAACCATAGAAGAATGGAGGTGGGTTCACTTTTGTTCTAGCAGCTAGGAGCTCTTGGTCACTGACTTTTTTATTATTATTATTATTATTCTGTTGTTTTTGTTTTTGTTTTTAATTTTAGTTAGATGCATCTTGAATAAGACAAGGTGTTTCAGTTTGTCTGTGTAATAACATATCTTGTAATGGAGAGATCCAAATCAGTTTATGTGCCAAAAGCACTCCAGCTGCAGGTTCACAAACCTCTGTGTGGGCTGTTCTTCTCGAGAGAAAAGTATGTTACCTCCACTGGAAGGCAAAACTCACTGCTTCAGAATTGTTCAAGATTGTTTTCACTGTCCAACTTCATTTCCATCTAACTTTATTGTCACCACATGGCAACCTCCAGGGTTGAAAACTCCAGTAAGAGATGACTCAAGATGGTAGTAAGGGAGGTACGAATTTCAGAAGTGCAAAGCTGGAATTTTATTGAAGTCTATATGCTGCAGTGTTAATAGTTGAGATTTGCATAGGGCATGTGAAAGATTCTCTCAAGCAGAATTTTAGCTCATGGCGCCGGTGGGGTTAGAAGGAAGAGCAGAAAGCAGGAACTCCTTTTTGTTGTGCGTGTGTGTTGATTTTGCCCATGAACTTTTCAGATTGGTTCTGCAGCTACTGAAAACTGCCTCTGTTTTGATCAAGAAAACAAACAAACAAACAAAAAACAACCAGTAAGATTTTTCCTGCACTTAAACAAATAAGACTGGTTCCAATGACGGAGAAAATGACACCTTTTGAAGGCTGTCTAGGTTTTATACAACTCTTTGTTTCCTATATTTGACATTTTTGCCAAATAAACAAGTAAATAAGGTAAAAAAGCCACAATAACTTTAGTCACACATTTAGTCAGCTGAAATCTGTACAATTTAGGGTGGTTTAGCAACCAGTGGGCAGCTGAGCTCCACCATGTCTCCTCAGAAAGACGAGGAGACAATGAAAAAAAAGGAAGACTTCTTGCATTGAGGTAAGGAGTAGTTTAGTTAATGGAAAATTAAAAAGATAAAAGAAAAAGAAAAGAAGAAAATTTGTGTGGAAGCAAAGGGAGAAGACAGTAAATCTCTGTTTCCCATCAGCAAGCAATATTCAGCCACATCTTGGGAAGCAGGGCCATAATATAAGTCGTAGTTGATAAGGAGCCTCTTAGAATCATTGTTTGGAAAAGACCACTAAGGTCAGCTAGTTCAACCATCAACCCATCACAACCATGCCCACTAATGTGTTCCTCTGTCCCACATTTACCTGTCTACCTCCAGGGACAGTGACTCCCTGGCAGCCTGTTTCAATACCTCACCAGTCTTTCTAAAAATACATTTTTTGTAAGATCCAACCTGAATGTCTCCTGGAGCAACTTAAGGCCATTACATTCTATTCCATATTTTTGCGCAGGGGCTACCTTAAACTGTAAAGCCTGCATTCACTCTACCCATGAAATAAATGCTTTCATAATGGGAATCCTTTCCCTTCTCCTATTTCCACGTAGCTTTTATTGCTGAGCACATTACATGGCAAGGAATATCACAGAATCATAAAATGGCTTGGATTGGAAAGGATCTCAGAGGCAACCCAGCTCCAACCCCCTGTCATGGACAGAGATGCCACCCACCAAATCAGTCTGCACATGACCCCATGCAAGTTACTGATGAATGTCTTCAGGGATGGGGCATCAACAGCTTCCCTGTGCAGCCTGATTTACTGCCACACCACCCTCTCAGTAAAGAATTTCTCTGTAACATGTAACCTAAGTCTCCCCTCTTGTAGTTTAAACCCATTCCTCCTTGTCCTGTCATATTCCCATGTAAAAATTGCTCTCCCTTCGGTTTATAAGCTCCCTTCAGGAACTGAAAGGCTACAATGAGGTCTCCTCCTCTTCAGGCTAAACAGGCACAGTTCCTTCAGCTTTCCTGAGAGGTTCTCCAGGGCAGACTTAACTCAGCTGTCCCCTCTGGGTGCACACCCCAGCTCTTGCCCATCCCCATTCTGCTGTTTTTTTGGGGGGAGGGTTAGAAATCGATGATCCTATGCCAGGACTGCTCAGTAACAGCTGAAGCATCGGTGGTGTATTGATGCTGCTCTTGCTACAGCTGCCAAGCACAGCACTGTACGGGCTGCTGTAGGGAAAGAGAGCTCCATCCCAGCCAGATGCAGTGCAGCACTCCATGTTCTGTTGTTTCCCTTCGAGGCCAAGAAGATGCCACAGTGGCCAGTCCATTGGTGTTCTCTCACATTCTACACACAGAGCAGTGAAGAGTAGTGAGCAATGTGAAGTTTTAGTGTGGAAGCAGTACATCTATATGTGGGCATATAATATTTTATTAATCTATAAAAGCAAGTATGATCTTGAAGTGCAAGCAGACTGGCAAGCCTGCAATATTCATTAATGTTCACTTCTAAGTTAAGTAGTAATATCGCCATCTGTATCTGGTCAAGCATTGTTTTAATGTTTAGACAGTGTCTTCAATATGGAAAGCTTTTTTTAAGTGTTGAATGTTGCCAGTGTTGCTCATTTCTTAGAATTGTGCATGACTTTAAGAAAAACCAGTTGCAGGCAGATAGCAGCTTGAAAACATATATTTCTTTTGAAAAACCCATGTACAACTGATGGGGAAGTTGTCAACATGGTATATTCTATCTAATTCTTCATTTCCTTTTGTTCTGAATTTCTCAGATTTCAATTTCTCTGTCAGGGGATTCTCCCTTAGCTAATAGGTACCTGATTTAGTGTCCTTGCTCATTCACTCCACCTTGCCATTGCAGCTGCAGAGTGATTTTAGTTATTCAAATGGAATCCACAACAACAAAAGGAAACAAACAAACAAACAAACAAACAAAGAGTGTCCACAGCTAGCTGCACTGCTAACTGTGTTTTGTTATGCGGAATTACTATCGGTGTTGGAGTATATTCTTCTCTGATGCCTGGCAATAGTTGCTTATGCAAGTGAGGCTTCCTGATGTGCTGGTACTGATGGACTGCCCTAAAGCAGACCCACTCCTCTACTCCTCTTTTCTGCTTGTTTGCAGTTTTGGAAAATATTTGTCCTTAATATAAAGGATAGTGGAACATGTACAACACTACACAGACACTGTATCTGCATGCGTACAGACACCTGTCTGTCTGTCCATCTGTCTACGTTCCCATCTCCATGGATGGTTTAGGCTTGTTTAGCTTTTTTATTTTTATTTTTTTTCAGTGAAAGTACGTTTTGTTACATTTTGCCATGATTCCTGTTATTAAACTAATCATTATTACTTGAAAGCAATTTTGATTGCCAATTGGACATGATAAATGCTACCACTGAGGTGTCTTGATGTAAATATCAAGGCAACATTTCACTCCCAGTCTATACGCAACATCTTGTGATGTTTCAGAGTTATAACGTTCTTCCTTGTGTGAGTGGGTTTTTCCCTTTTTTTTTCTTCCCAGGCATATTGGAGTGCAAGTGCAAATTTTCATAAAATTTAAATAAGGTGCTTCCTGTAATAATGAATAATTGTGGCTGCTCTCTGGTCTGCACTGTAATTAACCATGATCAGACTTGTTTAGAGGAGATACTATTCCTGTTGTAATTTGACAGGCTATTGTGATTTTGCCAGATTAAACAACCTGCAGCATTTACTTGCGGATTCACGGGGACTATATGTGCTCCTGCTGCAGCAGCTTCTCCTTAAAAGCAGCAGAAGAATAACTTGAAAGCAAGCTGGGAAGGACCATATGATTAATACCAGTGAATATGGACCTATTTAATTTTTGTAGACTGTAGACACTTTCCATAGTATTTTTCACAACATTGTACAATGTGACATTAGTGAATTAGACAGTAAAATCTTACATTGTGCCTCAATGCAAAGCGATCCTCGTATTTTTATTTAGTAGATATTTCTGTGAAGTAAATAGAATCTCTCTGGAAATAAAAGAAAGAAACAAACAAAAACAGCAACAAAAAAGAAAACCACAAACCCAGAACTACAGAAGAACTGTAAAAGAATTCTTCTAAATACAAACAGTGTCTAAAGAAAAAGCAAGTGACCTTGTGCTCAAACACAGATGCTGTATACAGGAGAGTGATCTCTGTGGACTTGGTAGCATTGTATCTGGCCACTTGGTTAGCCTCTATCTCTATGTCTCTCTCCCCTTTTGGGTTAAAACTGTTCAAAACATTACTGTCTAGTTACTGTGGTGTCTTTCATTTAGATTCTGTTTATTGACTAAACCACAAGGATTCCTGCCCAAAGTACCAGGCAGCCTACGCTTGAATGATTTTGATTTTCTAACATCAGCCCTGGGGTTTATTTGAAAAATGTACATACACTGCAGCTTTAACAATTCAAGTGACTGCATGATTTTGACCAAAGAGTAAAGCATATCTGAAGATCATTAAATTTTAAAGGGGGGGGGGGGGGGGGAGGGAGGAGGAGGGAAATAAATGTAGTAGTCATTGTACCAGCACTGTGCATGTGTGACACATGGTTTTTGTCTTTTTATCTTCCACAAGAGCCAGAAAGTTTCCTGCCGTTCTCTTTCCAGCTATTGACAAATGATTGCCAGATGTGAGATCTTTGCAGTGTTCTTTCCCCTTCACAAACCTGCAGTGATGGGATATTCGATTCTCCCTTGCCCATTTCATCTCCTTTCCACATCTGCCAGGGACACACAGGCAATACATCCCTACATGAGAGTTTAAAGTTTATTCAGCTCTTCCATTCCTCCCAATAAAACATTCAGAGACAACAGAATAAAGTCCATGTGACTCTCCATAAAACTCAATGCATCTTAAAGTAAGGTTTTTATGTTTGTTTGTTTGTTTTCTGGATGGTGGCTGGAATTTTAACTTTATGCATCTAGGTAAGTTTGTTTCATTTGTATTTGTATTTTGCATATGAACTAAAACACATCTGTGAAGGGAAAAGTTAATTTAAGTTTCAAACTACTCAGGAGTTCAGTTATCACAGTATATGAATCTCATGTTCTCCTTAAAAAGAAAAAAAAGTACATATATATATATATATACATATGACATTTATAGAATCATCTGCTGAAATGATTGTAATGAGTAACTGAAGGAATATCTAATGACTTTTGTGTAAAACAGTTATCAAAAAATAAGTTAAAAAAACAAGCCTGTGACAGATTTGTCATCTCTGTGTTTCCTTCAGTCTTGCTACTGGATTTTTAGGAAAATTCAGAAGAAACTTTCCTTCAAAATAGCTTTTAATATCCTAAGTGAGGAACTAATTTTTATTATAACAGAAGTAATTCTGGAGTGGCCACACACGTAACTAGTCTCATGCACAAATCTTTTCTGGCACTGCTCTCTTGAATTTGTGTTGGTGGGTGATATTTTTCCCTACATTAAATGTGTTTAACAAAAAACGGGAAGAAAAAGAGAGAGAGACAGACAAACTTTCCAGCTCCTGACTTTCCTATTGGGTGGGCTAACACAGGTGGCCTTTCTGTTTTAATACTACACTTTTGCCAATCTGAACAGCGCTTCAGAACAGTCCTTCACACGAATCAGCTTTTTTTAAATAATAATAATAATTAAAAAACAACTCGATAGAATGTCTGCTGTATTTGCTTGAAATAGTGGATGGAATTTCAGGAGCATAGATGTTTGTTTTTTAATCTTAAAAAATGCAGGACACTTGCTGTTTTCTTATCCAGGGTTGTATCTGCATGAGCTATGTGTTCGTTACACTTTTTGCTCGCTTCTTTTTAGAGATGGATTTTTTCCTTTTCAAGATCTCCACGCTCACAACTTTTGTCACTCAAGTTGCCTACATGCCTTCTGTCGTGAAAAAATACCTAAGTATTGTGAGAGGAACACTGCATGGAAAAATCTGCTTCTTCTGACAGGAAGACAACAGCAACTAATAATAAAACAAGCTGAATGCGAGCACAAAATTTCTAAGATTTAGGAATTTTTGCATTCTGCTTTTGAAGATGTTGGAGTAGTGAGATAGTGTTCAAAGTAGGAATTTACTTCCCACGTGGCTGCAATTTTTATTTTTCCTTTATCCCCACACCTTTTATTATTATTTTTTTCTCTTTTTTTCCTTGTAAGGAAGGACAGGTTATTTTTAACAAAGCTTAGAAAACTTAACACTTGGAATGTCACGACGGTCTGTCTTCTTTATAAAACAGTCAGGTTTGAAAATCCAGTAGTAGGAGATGAGATCCTTCAAGTCCAGAACGCTTCAAATAATTTGTCCTTACTAATTCACGGGCTGGTTTCTCATGTCTTCCTTCTTCTCTCACCATGGTTACCCAGGGAGGTGGAGAGGTGCTGAGCAGTGGAGGTGTCATCCGGCCTGTGTACTGAGGGAACGTCCTTCAGAGGACGACTTGTCACTAGCCGTCAAAGAAGAGAGTGGCTTTGTGGTCTCTGAACATCTGGCAGCACTGCACAGGAAGCTGAGGGGGTGTCATTAATTGTGATGAAATAATTTAAACCATCAGGAATAAATGAGGCTGTTAAGCTAAGTTCAGATTCCATTTGCTATGCACATGTGTCTAGCAGCCTGTGTGCAGTTAAAAAAAAAAAAGAGTTATATTAGCTTGTGAGTAGAAGTGAAACAGATACTGTAAATGAAGTGAGTTACAGTGTGATGACATCATGTAGAACAACATTCAGAGAGTGAGTTTTGTAAAATCAGCATGCAGGAAAGTGGAATGTTGCTTTGATACAGTTTTTCTTAAGATCACACCTGATGATGATAAATGAAGTGAGGGACAGTTTGGTTCAGTATTTCCAGAAGAGTTTTGCTCAGTTTCAGAATAGCCCACCCTATGAACAGAGATTTTGCCTACAAATGTTAGCAAAGTTAATCTGCTTTATATACCTACCAATCTGCTAACTTTGGAATTGGACCAAAGCAGAGGTATTCACAAATAAGTGGATGGGTCACCAGAACAGCAAGAGCCTTTTGAAATTTTCTAAGTTTGTTTTTGTCAAAGGGAGAGGGGGCATGCTTATGATATTTTAATATCCATGCATCAGCTGTTTTATAAAATGAAGGAATTGGACAGAGCAGAATTTAAGTGTTGCTACAAATATGAAAGGGAAATAGGTGATCAAAAACTGAAAAAAGGGATGCATTGAGTAAAATGTCCCAGTTTGTTTTCTCCTTCACATTTTCAATATAAAGGATAATTAACCTTCCCAAACTCCCAGAGAAAATGGCTTTGCAAAATCTAGTTCAGTTGAACAGGTGTTAGGTTGTTGCTTTTTTTTAGGATGAGTGTGTAGTCAGTCTCATGATCTGGAAAGCAGAAGTGGTGGGAAATGGTGGCTGTGGCACTTCCAAAGTAGAAAAGTTTCAAAAATTCAGAGATTCTGCGCAATTGCTTCTTCTGATATCTGTGATGGTACTGCAGTCATCTAGCTGCAGGTAGGAGGCACAGCAAGAGGTCACAGCCCATTGCTTTGTCTAACTGCAGTGTATATACCAGAGAGCAGGTAGACTGCTCACAGTGATGCAGCTGGAGGTGGGCTTTAAATTCTGCCATATTGCTTGGATTTGTTTCTCTGACCAGATGAGAGCTTGGGTAAATCCTTGTGGTTTTTTTTCTGCTATTCTGCAAAAACGTTATGGCCAGGTTCTGAAATAGTGTTAACTTTTGTTCCATTATTCCATTTCCAGTTTGTGAGCTTCCAGTTTTCTTTGCTTAACTCCCATTTGGGACTGAGGGTGCTTTGGCCTTTCAGGACAGAGTACTTTAATTTCCAGTGGATGCCCTGAGGTATTAATAGAGCTAAGGCCAGTGTCCCTGACTAATTTTTCCATTTCCCTTGACGGGGTCAATGCCCTCAAAATAATAATTGGAAAATAGTCTTTTTTTTTTTTTTTTATCAATGATTCTTTTGGAATTACAAGTATTTTACATTACTAAATTAGGTCCATTTCACATAATTCACTTCTGTTATCTTGTCTTATGATGTCCAAACAAGATGCAGTGGGACAGAAAGTGGTAAGAAATTATATTTGGTCATAGGAAAGACAATGTAAGAATCACCAGGCTTTATTGTATGTAGACCCTTTGGATTGCATACTTCGTAGGTGAAATAATTTGTTTATTCTAGTGTGCTTATATTAAAGAAAAATGAACAATAACAAACATCCCAATAAAAGTAACTTTTCCCCAATCCATTTTAAAATTCAGAATTATAAATTTTGTATCAATGCTTCCTTCTGCCTGAAACGAAGAAATGGATGCTCTGGTTATCAGCAAACTTAGGCTGGTTTCACAGTATTCTCCAGAGCACTGTAAAGCTGTGGGGAAAGCCAGCGGGAGCAGGAGTCAAGAAGTTAACAACTGAGCCCTGTAAGGACTGAACACAGCCTGAGTCCTAGAGGCTCTCAGCATTTTTTTATGCCGGGGGAGATTCTGGGTGAGATGAAAAATCGGTGCATGTCAGGTTAAGGGATCGTAATACACCTATATGTAGTGAGCTGCAGGTCACTGGATTTGAAAAGTTTGTGTTTCGACAGTCAAAATACTTTCCTTATTTATATGTGAAAAGAATGTTAGATATTGTCTCTTAAAATTGCTTTACTGGCTGTAGCTAGATTGTCTCTCATCTTGAGTATGTTGAAATATCTTTGCAATATGTACATCGTTGCTCCAAAAGTAATGCCTCCTATGTATTTCCATAGGAAACCATGACGGATACAGAAAGAACAGCAACACTATTTGATAGAGCAAATTCTTAGCTACAAAACACTGTTTTTCAACACAGTCACAACCATTAGCTTTGCTTTCTCACCAGTGATGGACAAGAGCTTGCATGTCACTCTCATAACAATTTGCATGGCCATCTGGAATGCGGCTTGTCCTTCACACTGCTGTCACCTCAGCAGAAACGCACAACGCCCTGCCTCACTGTGCTCACATCCACTGTCTGAACTTTCAGGAAGCATTGATGTATGGCAATGAATGCCATATTTTCTGCATGGAGAAATTCAGTTCCATATCTACGCTTCATGCGCACTTCCATGTCAGACACCATTGTGTGAGGCCCTGTGCTGGCATCTGTCACATGGCAACAAAACGTGATGGAATATCAGTGGGAAGGTTCAGCTTTTACTGCCATACCACTAACATCCCCTCTTACATCATGGGACATCGTAAGAAAATAGGAGGCATTAATTGTGGAACAGCCCTCATATGCGGAACGTAGTTTGGCTGCTACTGAGCTACAGAAAACAAAATGAAGGCTTTTGATTTGAGTTTTTTCTACTGTACCTGAGATACTGGAGTTTTCTCCCCATCCCTTCCAAAGGCTGATTTTTTAATTTTCATATAGCTTATAATTCCTGTAATTTATGCTTTGGCCTGATAGGAGTGCCAGACTCCTCCTGCCTAAACTCTATCATGCATCAGCTACATTTGTTTACATCCTGCTGGAAGCTGTGAAGAAATTGTTCTTCAGTAATGTCACCAAAAAATGAATACATAAAAGCTTTCTGTCCCCTAGGCTAGTACATACATTTCTGAGGAACAAGCTGTGTGTGTTTGTTTTAGGTTATTTAAACAATTAGGTTAAACCACGACAAGAGTGGAGGAGCAGTGGGAAAGAGCAAAATTAAGAACAACAAAGTGAACAGAGTTTTGCAGACATTGTTAAAACTTAGCAACCTAAGTAAAAACTAGCAACCCTGAGAATGGGAGGAGCGGGTGTCTGTACTAAATGAATATAAACATTAGTTTGCTAGCTACTGCATAATGAAAACTGTTCAAGTTGCTTTAGCATTTATAAAATATGATTTTAAGGACCCTGGTTTATCTCAGGAATAAACAAGACATCTCATCCTTTGGAATCATATATTACAATATATTAAGCTGGAAAATGTTCAGAGATATAAATTGAGGCTATTTTGTGCAAAGAAGATATGTGCATATTGAAGTCAATATATTTCGTTTTGCAAAGCTGTTCTGTGAGACATGTGATGTAATAGCAGAAATACTGTGATCATAGAAGATTTCTTAATGTATTTTTTATCACCTATTAGGGCGATTTTGTTTGTCAATTCAGATAGTAGAACTCTGAAGGAAGTTGCTCTTAACTTCTGTGTATAGAACCAGACACTTTATTTCCAGTTTCAGTGTAATTTATTTTTTTTCCCCTACTATGGGAATTTTGCTCTTTTAACCCATTGTCCCCTGCCTCATTAAGTACTAATACCCTCCAGATATTGCTTTCTGAAAGCATAGCAAAGTTCATTATAAATGCAGCTCACTCTCTGTGGGCAGTGCTGCTTTGTGCTGTTTTGAAACAAAAATATTTCACTTGCTTGTCAAGTTAGATATTAGATATTTCTTATGTAAACCAAAGCTGTGTTCCTTCATGTTCCAACAAACCATGTTTATAGCTACTTAAAATCAGTGGTTAAGTTATGCGAGAAACTTTCCTTGAATTCTGTGTTTGTTAGTGCTGGTGTTTTATCACTTGGAAAAAAAATGCACCTCAATAAACCAGAAATTGAAATACATTCATCTGAGCAACTGACAAGTCTGTAGAATTACTCTGCACTAAGCTGCAGTACTTGCACTAGCTGAACTGCAGACAAAGTATTGGAAGGATTGGGGCTTAATTTTTTGTATGCAAATGGATGGAGTAACGTGGTCTGGTTTTACAAATGTGCTGGGCACCTGTAGCTTCCACAGATTTCAGAGGCATTCCAGAAACCAAGGAGTTTCGAAAGACAGGCCAATAGGTTTAGATTTTCATTAAAGAAAAGAAAACAAAACAAAACAAAACAAAAACAAAAAAGAATGTTTTGGTGGCACATTTTTCCAGATCTTTGTGTTTATAGTCTGTGTGCCTGGTTACACCCTCTCAATCAATGTTCTGCTGACGAGTGTGTTGATTTTCTTTCGGGGAACTGCTTTGAAGCAGGCTTCCTTCTGTGACACCAACAGGTAGCACAAAACCTATGTTTTGCACTTACAAATATTATTTTTATGAACTGAGCAATTAGTGTCTAATGTAGAAGGCATTCCAAGACTTATCCTTGAATTATGCTCAATTTATTCTAGTTTAGAATGAATTGAGACAGTGGGACTCCATAGATGACAAGGTGAAATGGCATATTTAGAGTATTCTATGCTGAGACATAAAAAAATGTCTGACATACTGTTAATTAATAAAAAGGTGAGTGTAAAATTTAACTGTTTCATTTTGAAGAGGCTGTTGCATCTGCCTCTGGATTTTTGTAAATGAAGCAATTTTTTGTTAGTGACCTTTCTCTTAGCACTATACTAACTGTTATGCATGTGGTATTACCGTGGTTTATGAATCAGGTAGTGACATTTTTCTAACAAATTATCTGTTAAAAATGTGTTTGCTTTTTTACAATTACAATAAAATACAAATACATCATATCTGGATTTTTTTTTTTTTGAAAGGCCTTAAGCGTGAGAGTGATATTAAGCAAACATTTTTCACAATCACTGCTGAATTACACAAATAGATTTCAGATTTTATCTGTTTTCTAGATATCTGTTGAGTCTGATATTTTTCTGCCTTCATAAAAACAGAAACACTTGAGCCTCAGGTGCATCATGGAAAACCAGAACTGTAAAGGCAGGAAAGAAGTGGCAGTGGCAAAGTGTTTTGCAAAATCTGAGGTTTTTCATTTTTTGTTCTATCTGTGATAGAAATTATAATACAAGAAAGTGGATAGACATTGGATAGACTGTTAGATATCATTAGTAAGATTTGAGAGAAAATATATTAAATATAGAAGTCTTCTATAAAAGGGAGAGGCTTAAGAAGGAAAAATGTATAGTTATTTTTATCTTCTCTGTTCCTTGTCCACAGCAGTCACTTTCATTGCCTTATATCTGCCTTTGTCCCTATTTTAATTCTTCCATGTTTTCATAGTTAAATACATGTAGATCATTAAATGGTATGCTACTCGAGGTACTTAGGTACACCTTCTCATATATGTATGTGTGCTTTGTTGCCTAGAAAGGAGATTTCAGGGAGCCAGGAAGGACGTATACCACAACTGTCTTTAGTAATGCCTGCCACTCTGCTACACAGTGGGGGTAATAACTGCCCTCACAGGGACTTGCAGGTTGCTGTCAGGAAAGGAAAAGACGCATCTAAGCTGAGATGTAGCCTTCAGAAGAAAAGAATTTCTGTTTTTCCAAGAAATGGTAGCAATCAATGCTGGAAATATCCCAGAATGTGGCTTACAGTTAGGGCGTGCTTTTGGGATCACAAGGTAGACAGCTGAAAGGATTCTGCATGTGATTTTGCATTTCAGAGGTAGGTGATAGCTGCTAAATTTTGCAAATGTTTTACTTTGAAGTCTGAATTATGTAAACATTTTTCATAAAGTACAATGCAGGTAAGTGAACATGGTTGTTTGGGTTTTTCTTTACATCTTATTTTTTTGTTGCATTTTTTATTGATTCTGAAGTAGAATACTTTTTATTTGTGTATTTATTTTCATAAATTACCAGGTAAGAGACATTGGATAAGCAGATGAAACAAGATCAAAGATTAAGGCAGAGGGCCTTAGGGTGAAGCTAAATTCTTTAATGCTATATTCACTTGCATGACTGTAGAAACCACCCTATACTCTTCCTGCTCTTTTCTACCTTGTAACAAAGAGAAGTTAAAAATCTCTAAAAATAAGAAGAGCAAAACAAGAAACAAATGCCAGTGCTAGATCCTGTTACCTGGCTGCCTAACTGGGAACACTACTGTAGAAATAAGACTTTTCTAAAACGTTATTCTGTGGTATGACTGAATTTGTTATTTGTATTGAAGTGGTGAATAGAAGTTCCAGCCGTGGGCCAGGAATCTGGACACTGTATAAACATGAAATGAATTTTATGGTGAGGAGATCCCAGAGTGGGATGTTGCAAGTTCTGTAAATCGCCATGCCACACGTCACTGATGATGTATCAGGAGCTAAAATTTCATTTACTTAATTCAGGTTCTGTTTTGCTCTGCGCACAATTTTGAGATTTCTAGTGGCATGCTGAAGGCCAGACAGACAGGTACTGAAAGAAATTACTGAGATGGTAACACAGTTCAGTTGTGTGAGACTGAATTACATGTCTTTTTTTGGATGTTTTTGTAGGTGGTCAATTTTAGTGTGAGGGTGCTGTGTTTCTTTTGTTCATGCTAAAAGCTATTGATCTGCTATGAGATCTATGGGAACTACTTTTATTGGATACCTGAATCTGTACCAGTGGAAGCAAATACTGTAAAATGGCATAATGACGTAGCATCAGATTGTTCTGATTGTATGCAGAACCAGAGAGACTTCTGTAGGCAAAATGGCACATGAAGACCCCTTATGAGCAATAAGGCATTTCTTACTTAAGCGTAATGTGGGAAGATAAGATGGAAGTTTATATTATCTTTGAAAATATTTGCCTTTTGGGGTTGAAAAAGTGAACTCTGTGGCTTAGTGTTTACTTTGTATCTTGTTCTCTGCCATCCTTTATCTAGTAATATTAACTCACTTTATAAATCAACCTAGTCAATATATGAAATACTGGATACCCCATAATTATGTTAAAACCTAAAAATGTGAAATGTGGTGCATGAGTAGCTGATTTTCTGAAAGTCTTAAAATCTTAGCATGTAGATACCATGACTAATTCCAACTGCCTCAGTGTAGTCTGAGATATTTTCCTCTGTATGAAAGTTCTGGGAGGGGTTGAAGAGAAAGCACGATAACATAAGCTAGTAGGTCAAGTTATTCAGATCCAGATTTGATATATTGTCAGCTACTTTTCATTCACATAATTGTGAAGAACCGACTCATTTCTGCAAAGACCCACTGTTAGTTACAATCAATATAAAATCTGAGAATCTGTCATAACTATATTTCTAGTGGTAGCAAAATGTATATTTACATTGCATTATGTCCAACATGGGAAATGTCAACAATGTTAAAGCAACTAGCAACAGCAGCTCTATCCAAGGTCCAATCAAAGGTACAGTATAAACAGCACAAAACTAAGTTTTATGTCCTGCAGTGGTAAGCCAGTTATGTTCTGTTTAAGAATATATATATGTACATACAGTTGTACATATGTATATAGCTATTACAGTAGTTCTTGCACATGCACTTGGATTATTTTTAGGGCCTACATCTTACTGTCAGACTTCTACATTTTAGTTAAAACACAGAAAATATCTTTGTTGTCTTTCCCTTTTTGAAAATGTGGTCTGTCAAAGATGCTAACTAACAACTGGAAGACTTGAATCCCCTTCTGTATAAATGGACAGAAATGACAGCACAAGCTTTTGTTCTTTTACCATCACAAATATCAAGGCATGAAAGATGTTGGTGTTTTTGTACACTGGCAATCATACCTCAGTTTACTCAGTGAAGACTGTGGTATTTGGGAGATGGTAGTCTGTTGCATGTTAGGTCCTGAGTCCTGTTTATGGCATGTAGTGTCAGAATTTTCTGACATTTTCTGATTGGCTTCTTTGTATATTAACAGCAATAAGGATCAATACATGCCTTTTTGATTCTAAACACCGCCAAGGACAGAGTGGTGGAGAGCATGTCAAGGCAGGCAGGTTGTTTTTGCTTCTGAGTCAGGTGGGTGACAGTGCCAGCTGCAAGCTCACAGGGGCCTCTGCATCTGTGTCTCAGCTCCTGATCCCCATGGAGAGTGAGGTTAGTTACTGGTTGGTGGCACTGATTATTTGGGGACTGTAAAGAAGACGAAGGACAGCTGGTGATGACTGCTTTCAAAATGGATCACAAACTGCCTTCAGTTTGGAAGAGTGAATCATGATAAAGATGCACTCAGTCACAGGCATGATTATATCACTTTCTGTGCAAGTTCCGCCATTCAGATGCTGAGCTCCTGCAAGTCCCCGCAGGGCTGCTATTCAGTGACTAGCTGAGTCACCAAATTTCCAGCAATCTCGTGGGAACTGGGCCTCTTGGAAAGCCATACTACTGCAGGACACTCTGCTGTAGCATGTCCACCTGGGCTAACTGCTGCCGTCATCACATCCCCTGCTGGGCATGGACTTGGCTTGGGGCAGTGTAGAGATATCTGCAATGACCACAATATGACCTAAGCTTCTAGTAATGACAACAGCAAAATTTACTAGGATAAAATCATTTTACTTGTTGGTTTCTTTCACTATAAACTCATAATTTGGGTAAAATTACATGGGATGGCAAGTACAATACATGTCCTTTTGCTAATTGCTGCAAGAAATTTGTTCACAGCTCTCTAGCCTTCCTCATGCTTGCTCACTGCAAGTTATGTTTCTTAAAGGAGCAATAATCACTTATCGCCTCCCAAGCTGGTAATCATTACCACATTGGACAAATGTAAACAAAGTTTTTTAGCTCAGATAAAATAGCTTTCAGAAAGTTTGCTTTTTGAAAGCGATATTTCTCCTTCTTCTTCATCTCTCCTCTCCTCTCCTCTCCTCTCCTCTCCTCTCCTCTCCTCTCCTCTCCTCTCCTCTCCTCTCCTCTCCTCTCCTCTCCTCTCCTCTCCTCTCCTCTCCTCTCCTCTCCTCTCCTCTCCTCTCCTCTCCTCTCCTCTCCTCTCCTCTCCTCTCCTCTCCTCTCCTCTCCTCTCCTCTCCTCTCCTCTCCTCTCCTCTCCTCTCCTCTCCTCTCCTCTCCTCTCCTCTCCTCTCCTCTCCTCTCCTCTCCTCTCCTCTCCTCTCCTCTCCTCTCCTCTCCTCTCCTCTCCCCTCCCCTCCCCTCCCCTCCCCTCCCCTCCCCTCCCCTCCCCTCCCCTCCCCTCCCCTCCCCTCCCCTCCCCTCCCCTCCCCTCTCCCCTCCCCTCCCCTCCCCTCCCCTCCCCTCCCCTCCCCTCCCCTCCCCTCTAAAGAGCAGAATAATATATCCTTGAAGTAGACTATAAGGTGAAGTGAAATCAATAGCAGTTAAATGGTTACCAAATGATACAATTAATCTATAGTAATTATATTTTCCACAAGCTAAGAATCCAACATATTGTTGTTGTTTTTTTGAAGCATTACTCAGTCAGGAGACTGAAGTCCTTAGTATACGCAGGTGTCCATAATGAGGATGCATAGACTCTTGAGATCTATGCACTTACCTAGATGAATAAAGTTAAATATACTTTTCAAACATTGCCGAATATAAGCTTGGATATACAAAACAAGGTACAAGATAAATCCCATAGCTAGTTTGCATTAAGCATGATGTCAGAATATGCTGCATAAAAATTACATACCAGATACAGTAGTGGGAAAATTGTGAAATGATGATGGATCCTGTAAAGGAATAGTAAAGCATTTAAGGAAATGTGGACTGTAACTCTCCATACATTACTTGATTTGTTGAAGCATATACTTTCTCTTTTACAGAGGAATTCTCTTAAAATACAAAGGTTGCTGAAAGTGTTCCTTCTGTTTATTTCCATGGAAATAACAACAGATGCAGTGAGCACAATAGCACTATTTGATAGAGCAAATTCTCAGTTACTAAATGCTATTTTTCTGCGTAGTTTCCACCATTGGCTATGCACTTTCACCAGTAATGAACAAGAGTCTGCATGTGCGTGTTAAAATCTGCACCAGTGGAGATGACCAAGTGTTGCTGTCATCACTACTGAAACGTACCACCCACCACCTCACTCTGCTCACTTTTCCTGTGCTCACTTTTGCTGTTTAGTCTCCCTAAATGTTCAGTGAACAGCTTTGGATGTCACTGGGTGCCATTTTTTCTTCATGGAGGAGCTCACATCCACATGTTTGCTTCATACGCACTTCTGTGTCAAATGCCATTGTGTCAGAATGTCCCTCTGCTGCCGTCTGCCGCATAGTAACACAATGTAATGGAATATTGGTGGAAAGGTTCAACCTGCACCACCAAATCACTGTCGTCCACCTCTGATGTTGTGGGACAACATAATAAAATAGGAGACATTACTTTCAGAGCAGTCCTTGTAGTTTTAAAGCTATATAGAGGAGCGCCTGTCATCCAGTAATACCAGTAATATATAAATCTGGAGGGTAGTTTTAAGTGGGAAAATATTTTCTTAGGCTGTTGGAAAGGTTAAAAAGAGCTGAAGCAGATTGGGGTGAGTTGAATTAAGCATAGCTCAGAATTGACTTAAACATAAATACCTTCTAATCCTTTCCTTCCTCATGGAACCAAGATGCATTCACTAGAATCTGATAGTCTTTGCATTTTCTGTAGTTAGATATCAGAGATAGAACAGAGCAATTAGAATGGATCTGGAAGCAGATTTACAGTAATCCATGATTTTGTGTTTTGTGTTATTGCCTATCACAGATCACTGGTGCTAATTATAGAATTGAATTTTGCCCACGAAGAAGAGCATGCTGTGGAACAACATGCATGAAAAAATGTTACAAATTAAAGCTTACTTTATTTTATAGCATACTGTTTGCAAATAGTTGGATATGTCTCCATCTGCTTGTACATATATTTGCTGAAAATCATATCAGTTTAGTCTTCTGCTGTTTGAAATGTGAGTTCAGTTTGCAGCATTTGTGATGCACTGTTTGAGTTGAAAAGCCAGTGTAAAGCCTCTTTGAAGTTAAAGAAGGGAAATGTTGTACAATGTTCTTTCACAGTTTATTGCACATTTTGTGATGCACATTTCTGATGCAAAACCTGAACCATTTCACATTCCCCTTACAGCTGAATTTCAATTGGTGAGCGGTGGGTGACTTGAAATGTGAAAGAACTGGTGATTTCAACCTGTAAATTATTGTTTGACTCCTAGGAAGACAATGAATGGTGTGGACAAACTGGGAAATTATTTTTTTCTACTTTGGTTCACATTAGCTTTGTGAAAAACAAACAAAAAAAAAGATGCATTGATATTTAAAGAATCAAGAGATAAGAGTCCCTTCCTAGATTTTGTTTGTCAACCACCGAGTTCTGTCCGCTCCAGTGTAAAACATCATGTGACTATTTGAGCATGCTCTTTGTAGAGTAGCATGTTCAATGACTTTCAAGGGACTTTGTGACAACTAGAAAAAAAGAATGTGAGAATTCTTGTTTTGGATTACTTTTGTTTGTTTATTTGGAGGATAACCATATGGCAAATGCAATTGTTTCCCAGTAGACATATCCAAATGAGTACAGACTCACAAAGCCTGAGGAAAGAATTGGATTCGTTGTTGAAAGGGTGTGTAGCCAGTTAGTCGGAATTTTGAAGAGTAAGCAAATCATTAAGAGTTTGACATTCAGGGTTCTAATTGTGGTTTTGAGTATTAAGTTAAAGGATCAAATAGTGATAGTCTCTTTGGAACATCTGGAGTTGTTCAGGCCAGCAGTAAATGTTCAGCAGATTTAGGACTGTTGTTAAGTTTTTCACATTGTTTTCTGTGGTGTATTTTTTATTCCCTCTGTTTATTCAGGGGTGGTCTTAAGGTCAGTAATAGTAGGTGCTTCAAAAAAATATCGGTGTTTTGGGACAGTGACATCATTTCTGTTGTGTGTGGGCAGGCAAGTGTGATAGTCCTTTGCTTTCCTCAGTGGGAGATATCAGCAAGTATGGTATGGGCAGAAGGTCAGTTGTTTCCAATCAGAAAGTGCTGACCCCATGCAAGCTCATCAACATGCCTTTCATTTGTAATGACTGTGCTTAAGTCTTTGTTCATTAAAATACACAAGCAAAGCTGCTCCTTCTTTCTGTGAATAGTGACTTGCTGATTTAATGAGGACCAGCAGAAGGATATATGTGGTAGCTTGCCACTGTTCAAGATGGTGGGAAAGTGCCAAGGTGAGCAATGCGTAGAGCAGATGTAGTGATCTCACTTCTCTAAAGCCAGTATAGATTAGATTCATTTGCTAAAGGTTTG
This sequence comes from Cyrtonyx montezumae, assembly GCF_038088225.1. Lineage (NCBI taxonomy): Eukaryota > Metazoa > Chordata > Aves > Galliformes > Odontophoridae > Cyrtonyx > Cyrtonyx montezumae. The sequence goes on from NW_027072041.1 coordinate 1,716,465, forward strand.
CCTGACCTTTTATATTCTCTTTTCTTTCCCCTTATCTTGTCCTCCTTCCCAGTCAGACCTCGTCCCCCAACACTAAATCCAGTACAGAAGCTTTGATCTTCTGGCCCAGACAGTCTGAAAAGCTGTGTGCATGCAGACACATTTTAATCATTCATATGATGATTGGTGGCTCTGTGCTGTTGAACCACAATTATTGATCCCTTATTGTTGAAGTACATGGCTGAGGGAACTTGGCCTGCCTGTTTCTGTCTTAATCGGAAGGAAGCCTGAGCTATCCTAACCCACTCCTTCCCATCACTGAGAGCTGCAAAAGTGTGGTGTGAAACCTCCATGGTGGTGAATCACTTACCTTGCATTACAACGTGTTTGATTTGACTAAAATGTCTCAGTTAATATGAATGAGTGCGTTTGATGTGCTTAGTATAGATGGTGCTGTCCACTGCCCTCATATGCAAGCTGTCTAACAGCTTAACTGCTTGATGGTAATGTAGCTGGGAGAACTGTCTTAGTGTAAAACTCTTTTCAAAGCAAATTTCCGTTATATATGTTAAATATTCACTATGGAGATGTTCCTATGCAAACTATATATTTTACATATAAATATATAAAATATGCCACACCAAAGAAGTGTGTACTGTGTAAGCCCAGGTTTGCTCAAGACTGCTCAAATCCTTGTTTTCAATTTATGTTTAGATAGCTGTCTTGTTAGTTAGTTTGTTTGCTTGTTTAGATCCAACTTAAAGTTTAGATAAACCTTGTGGCACAAAAATTTCAGATGAAGAAGTCGAGAATAAAATACTAGCATTGACATAGGTGACATAGTAGAATAAAATTTTTCTGTTATCCAGAACCAGATACTTTCATAAAATAGGCCATCTCCCTAAAGTTTGTGTTTTAGCTTATAAAGAAGATGAACAATCTAAGATGGAAAATTTGTTAAAAATGGAACCTGACGGACTGAAGCAAAACTGCAATTCTAATAATGTTTTATTAGCACCTGAGAGCCCACATTTTTGCTACAACCCCCTGAATGTTTTATTTTTGTTATAATTATAGTATCTTGCCTGCACTTTGTCCCTCTGATCCTTTGTTAAAGCCCAGATCACTATGTGCAGACTGTGCTTGTAGGTGTGATTTATTGAGTGACAAGTAGCTGTAGGGTAGAACACACGCCTCTGTACCTGAGTAAAGTATTAGACATCACAGAGCTGGGGGGGGCGAGAGAGAGAAGAAAAGCACAGAGCAGTAACACAGCAGCTCCTGGATACAGATCAGACAAGAGGTTCTGCCACAAATCACCTAGAAACATGTCAGACGCTGCATGTTTGTTGTTTTACACTGAGGGCACAGCCGTAGTCCAAAAGTATTGATTCTTTTCTTTGTACAGAGACAGAAACTGTCAGCTCTAGCAGGCTGACCTTGGTATGGCTCAGACAACTATTCCCCACCCTGCCTACCATATGAACCCCTCAGGAAAAGTCCAGGCAAGATATGCCAATGTCCGTTTCACATAAACAGAGAGAAACCGAAGCCTGCCGAAACAGCTCCTGTCTCTCCCTCCAGAGGTCCGCGGTAGCAGTTCTGCACCACATTCCCTATGACAGAGAATTCGATTTTTACCAGTGCCTCAACATTCAAGAGACATTAATTCTACTTAATCGTTCAAGAATTCAAGAACTGTCTAAAGAAACGTGTAAGAAAAAAAAAAATCCACTGCTACTTCTCACAAAGAAAAGGCACTGGCTTTTTTTTTCCTATGGATCCGTCAGGGAGTGGGAACCAAGCCCACTCTACACTAATCACAGCCAGGAAGGTTTTAATAGGATTGTAATTGTTTGTGTTGGTATAATAAAACGACACAGGCATATTGTATGCGTAAAAACGTGACCACATTTCTGGGAAATACTTGAGCTAGCTTTAAGTATTCTGTTGCATTTTATTACAATGTATTTCACTGCAGGAGAACTGTGTGATATGTTTGCAAGTGCTCTCTGTTTTACTGATATTATTTCCCAACTTCTAAATACCTTTCCCCTTCTGTTACCAACCCTAACTCCTACTTGTTCTATGGTGAGCAGAGCTCAACAGCAAGGAGTGCTTTTCCTATGGAAAAGATTAACCTAAGTTAGAGGTATGATTGCAACAAACAAATGTAGTGTCTGTGAAGATACAAAAGATTTGCAAAGCCTTTTCCGGTTTATAATTTCCTCTTTCAACACAATTCTAATATATTTCTGTATTCTAGTAGCACAAATCACCAGATGATATCATGCTTTCTTTGGTCAGTGAGTGATCCCATTTTTGCTCTGGAAGTTTATATAGTGTAAAAATCACACAGAATATCATCATCATTAGTACATTATGGTTTTATTTAAAATGCCATCTTAAAATTCTCATCTTTGAGAATTGTGAATTGGAGAATACATTGAGCAACAGTTCAAACACACTTGTGGTTTCTCCTGGGTTATGCCTGCCTGAGTGTTGTTTCCCTGTCCATGGGGGTGTTCAAGGCCAGGCTGGATGTTGCTCTGGGCAGCCTGATCTAGTGTTTGGCAACTCTGCTCATGGTAGGGTATTGGATCTTTAATGTCCCTCCCTAACACTAGCCATTCTATGAATCTCTGATTCTATGAAAATACAGTGCCATTGGTCCTGTGTCTAATAACTTGAGCAATAGTTAGATACTGAAAGTATCTAAACTTTATAAGATGCTATATAGAAGAAATGGAAGAATAAAATATGAAAGCAGGTAGCTGTATTTTACTTGAGAAAAAAAATTACTGTAATAAAGAGGAACAAATTCCAAAAGGATGAGTGATAAAAGAATGGAAAGAGGTTGCAGTGATTGCTTTAAGGCTTTGTCATTACTAATGACTAATTATTATTTGAATTTGAAAATATGTTTCTTGCTATATACAATTTACCAAAGAGTGATGTAGATCATAACAGATTTATTCTGCTTTGTAGTATGAGTTATCTAAATCTGTCTACATTCCTGCTGAAAAGTTGTCACTCAAACATATTACATGAAAGGAAAGCAATCTATCACCTAGTCGGAGAAGTTTTGTCTTGATAAAAAGCAGTGTGCAGGTTATTAATAGAAAAATAAGTGTCTCTCAGTGTAAAAATAGCATTTTACTTTTTTTTCAGGTTTTGCTCATTAAAATAACTTCTGAAACTTGTGAGTTTTGAAAATGTAAATAATGTTGAACAGCAGAGACTCAATAGGTTTTGAGAAGTGCATTCTAGACAACATATTTTAAAAATATTACCACGCTAACATGGCTCTTGGTTCTAAACATGTATTACTTAATGTGTTGTACGAAATACACATGTTTCAGAGAGACACAGGGTCTCACTGTTCTGGAATTATTTCATTAGTTGATCAAACCCTTGTGACTGCAATAAAGCCATGGTATAGGCAGAAAACAGCTTCCCTCTTCTGTTTATTGACTTAATGGTTTTGATAGGCATAATTTGAAATACAACTAAAATTATAGTAAAATCTTTCACAGAAGGATGAAACTGAATCTTTTTCAATTACTTCTATTGTAGATTTTGTCACTTCAACACTTCACTTGGCGTTCTGAAAAATGTTCATGCTTAAAAGAAAATTTTGAGTTCTCATGCATAAGAAAACTTCCCTCTAGTGGGAAGATGGTAAACACTGGAGAGGAACTTATGCTTTCCCATCTTTAATTTGTTTCTATTTGTTGTGAAGAGCCTAACTAATTAGGACAGTGAGCTTTTCTGTTCCATAAGCTATCTTCATTACTGTTATTAAATAATTTGCCATAGAACATAAAACAGAAGGATAAAAATATACATTTTTTCAATGAAAAAAAGGCTGTTAACTTAAATCTTCATTTTTTAACATCTGTTCAATCGATAAATAAATAAATAAATAGAAATAATTATTAAAAAACAAACAAAAAAAAAGGACAAATTGCTGCCTTCTTTAGTTATTCCAGAATAAAGACTTCAGTGCAGTACAGTGTTTGTTAAGTGTAAATAGTTCCTGGATGCAAAAAATCCTCCTTTATGGTGATCACAAGATGTGTAAGGGAGACAATGCAATGCAAGCAGCGTATACTTCAGATATTGTAACACACGAATAAGACAAGCTTGTAATAATCTTAACTAGTCTAGAGCAGCAGTGAAAGAGATATAAAAACGGATACTGTGTACCCTAAAGTCCATATTATCCTTAAGGATGAGGTATTCTTCTGTTCTCTTTGTGTAGGTCATAGTCACATGATATACTTATGGACTTGCATTGCTTTTTGAAGTGTCAACTGAGTTATGCCTTGCCTTCTTAGTATTATGTTTGATTTCTTGGACAGGGTCTATAAATCACTATCTAATATGCAGGTCTTTTGAAAATGCACCCAAGGTTTATTGCCAGTAACAGACTAGTGGCCTTATGTGGACTTTTCCATGAATAAAACAGATTGATGAGCCATTTTATAGCATTGCAAGCTGTATTATAAATACATCACCCTTTTCAGTAATTTAATGTGAAGAACAGTCTAATGAGCTACCAGCAATAATGTGCCAGAGAACTGAGGGCATTGCTAGGCTCATAGACCAAGTGATATAACTTTGATTAAAGACTAGAAGTCTAAAAATTTCTAATGGCTTTCACTTATTTTTTCAGGTTTTTTTTTTTTTTTTGCTTACTTTTTAAATACTATGTTAAACACAGTACCCAGTGCAATACTATCACAAGATTCTATTTGATGTGTGATAAAAGCAGAGGGAATTGTGGAAGTAAGAGAAGAGGGATAAGTTTCAAACTTGCATACAATTATAAAATGGACTGCAGTTTATAGAGATTTCTTCTTTGACAAAATGCATGCTTTGTAGTGGCACGAATTTCTGAAGAAATGAATAAAATAAGGATGTTACTCTGACTATTTATAGCCAGAACAGTTTTGAATATGTGCAGCAGTCATGCAATGCATGGAAGAGACCACTTATCAGCAAGCCAGTGAGAAACCTGGACATGCCATTTACATACTTTCATGTATGAAAAATGCCAGTAAAAAGAAAGGTATAAAAACTGCATCCGAAAGAGGAGGGCAGAAAAATGTAAAACAGTTGTCCATCATTCATTTGTTACACATTCCTATTTATTCTTTGGTATTACAGATCTCTCTGTCTAGTTAGAATTATAAAGTAAAACTAGCTTTCACAGTCCTCTTCTGAGACTTCTCAATATCTGACTTAGTCCACAGGAACTGAATCCTGATCATATCAAAATGACTACTGAAGAAAACTTCAGTTCGGCTACTAAAGTGACAAAAATTTTTTAAAAAGTTTCTCTTTCTAAACAATACTTGCAATGAAGTATTTGAAAGATAAATTTAAAGGCAGAGTTTAAAATTCATTTTACAGTAAGAGAAAATGGTTATATATTCCCTGCTTGTTGAAGATGTCTTAGAGACTTTTTCAAATGAGACTACAATCTGAAAATTTTCTTTTATCACTTAAATGTCTTAGTGACTAGCATACAGTTAAGAACCTGAATTTAGTTTTTAAAAGAATATTTTTCTACTGTGAAATCAGACAGATGAGCAATTCAACGTTCTAGGAGATTTTGCTCCTTCAGATCAAGAATAAAAAGTCTCAGCTACACAACCTAGAAGACAGAGCTCTAAAAACAATTTAATTAGACTTTATAGAATTTACAACAATTAAATGTTTTGCATGAGAAGCATAATATTTTCAGTAACTGCTTCTAATCAGTTGCAGCTTTTTTCACCTGGATTTATATACTGTGCATCCATATACTTCACTTATTTTAAAGGAGAGAGTCCCATCATTACACAATGTGGCCCAAAAAATGTTACAAATGTATCTCACTTCCTAGAATCATTTAGTACATCTGCTCTGTTTTGAGTTTAAAATTCCAGTTTTAATGCCAATTCCCATTTTAAATTTCACTCTTGTTTACAGCACAACAACAGCTGTAATATTCACAACATAGGCTGAAGGGTAGTTTTCCGATCTAAATAAATATGAAGTCCCTCACAAACCTGATGTGGGCAAAATTCCCAGCTGAAATGATGGGATCTTTACCTGAGTAAGGAATCTCATCTCTTGAAACCCAGGCCTTCCTGAGGCTGCTGTTTGAAATCACAGCAGGACCTGCTCTTTAACCATCAGTCTTCTGAAATATGTGAATGACACATCATGGCCAGGAAGTCTCTCAAAGGAACGGAGGTGGTGTCTGTTGCTTTTAAATATGGAGGTTTGAACTGTGTATTCATAATCACCTTGTGCCTGTTTATTGTAAATATATTGCCTTCGACTTGCAAAAAAAAAATCCAGTAAGGCCTTAAAAATCCTAAGGTCAAAGTCCTCCGTTAAAATTTAACGTCATCTCCTGTATGCATCAAAAGAGATCACACAGTCTCAGCAAGATGTATCAGCATTTCAGGAATATATATGTTATTTATGAAAAGCTCAGTGACTCTTTAGGAAGGACACTGTATGAGTGAAAATAATAAAAAAAACCCCAAACTTAAAACCTCTCAAGACTCGGCACATGTAGTTTATTCTTTCTTTAGAACTGGATGAAAGGTTAGCAGTACTCTTTATAAAATGTGTATCTATGCGGTGTATATTGGGGTGCCTTTCTAGACTCATCTGAAAAAGGGACATTAAGGTGGGAAAAAGATAGCTAAGCTTCAGAAAATCAAACTGCATGTCATTTCATTTCTCATGGCTTAATAATATTTGACCTGCAGCACCTTGTTGCAGATGGTTACATTCTGGGAACCCGTTCCCAAAGTGTTGGCACTTAACATTTAACTTGTTGCTTTTGCAAACTTTTATGACAGAAAATAGTTCCCCAACTCAATGAAAGTGAACACAAAGAGAAAATTCAGAATAAATGTTTGTAAAAGGCTGTTTATGTACTGACACCCAGCTTTGTTTAAGAGAATTTTTAGAGATACCATACTAAGGGACGTGATCCTCCCTGCGAATTACTGTGATTCTTGTGCAGTTAACAAATAGCAATATTTACAGTATTGAGTAAAAGCATTCATTTTAGCTCTTCTTCTGGTCCATAGTTTAGTGAAATATTACTAATTATGCTGTGATAAGTGATTACAATCCTGTTGTTTTCAATGACTGTTTACCTCGTGACATCTGATCCTAATCCTTACATTGCTAGGAAATAAATCATTTCAGCATTACACTCTGTGCTTGAAACAAGCAGACATAAACGCTGTAAATCCCAAGTTAAATATACATTTAACTGTGTTAAGAAGAGAAAATTCGTGTGTGCATATCTGCAGAGCACTCATTAGTGCGTGTTTGCATTTCTGAGCTGTGGAAGATGAGGAGAAAGACACAGCTCCATATTCAGAGAAGGATTGTAGCACCTTTCATCTCAGTTGTCTTCTTTCAGCCATGTTTTCATGGCTTTTTACTTTCAGAGGACTGCAGAGCACTATTCTTGATGGCAAAACTAAAGCTTTTCTTTCCCCTGGAAGAAGCAGTTTTCCCTGCTCGTGGCACCACTTCGTGGTTTTGCAATGCCTGGGGGATTCTTTTTACCCTGTTGCCACTTGTCTGGAATTGCGCTTATTATTTCAGACTCCTACTGCCCATTTTTTCCCTTTGCTTTATTAATTACTCTTCTTACTCTCCAGTCAGTTATATTCCATCCTAATTACTATGTTCATACTACCACTCTGTTGCTCTGCTGGCCATTTTTATATGACAAAGTTCGCTGCATATCTGTGTTTTAAAAAAGAGGGAAAAAAAGACACCCACAAAACAACAAACCGAATCTGACCTAGGAAAGCCCAACACAAGAGATCATGTAGGATTCAATATTGCCTCTATTCCTAAAGTAGTACAGTTGCCTCTTTTTTGCTTGGATGAGGTAAAACTGAGCTGGGTGCAGGACTGTGTCACTATGGGGCCTTGGTTCTGTATGTATCTTTTATAACAATGTCTGCTACTGCTCAAATTAAAGAGTAACGATGGTACAATTGTCCTTCAGCCCTCGCCTCCCTGCCCAACAGTGTTGAGCAATGAAGTGCAGAGGAGGTGATGATTGTGTAGTGGAGAGTTTTGGAAAAGGGTGATGTCTAACAGAGTTGTAATTGATTTCTGTCATGTCGATTCTGAGTGTTTGAGAGTCATCTTGGGTTTGTTTCAGAAGGGAAAAGACACCTAAGGGATGGCTTAGAAGTGGGAGTAGATGTTAAGTAAACATTTTAGGCATGCTGATTGCCTAGTTTAAAGCGTATTAGTTGTTTGTCACTTTAATAAATATTTTTACATGAGGTCTTAGGAATGTAATAGAATCCACTCCCTTTTATTTCCTCTAGAAAGCACCTGAGCAGATAGCAGGAAACATAAAACATATTCTCTTGTCATTGTCATCACTTTCACCAGAATCTGTTTGGGAACAGTGTGATTTTATTTCAGGTATTTAAGTGCCTACGCTGCGATAACTAATCAGTTTAATTTCCAGATTAATGTATTTCTGTGCATGGGTTCTGTGCAGAAAATTGTCTGGGACCTTTTACAGCCAAGCAAACAAATGTTTTTTACTAGGCTCAAACCTTGTCTTATTAATTCAACTTTCCTTACAAAACCTAGTGAGAAGCATACTGGAGCAACTAAAATCAGGCTTTTGTAAAGATCACTGCATGCTGTACTCCTATTATGAGTTGGAATTTTTTGCATGGTATCTCCTTGTTGCTGTTCCTAAACATCTGTGTGCTTTAGCTGATTCCCCTCTCTATATACTCAGCTGTCTTTCTCAAAACTTGTTTCAGTAGAAACAATAGAGGGTCAGAGTAGAAAAGTTAAAACTTCCAGTAAACTAAAAGCATAGTAAAACCTGAAAGTTATCAGTGCACCTCTGCTAGCAAACCGTGAAGACAGTGCTTTAAGTACAGGGTCGGTGTTTATTTTGGGTTATGAAACAGTAAGATAAAACTTAACTGTGATGAGCAGGTTTAAGGCAAATGATAAATGTTGCTAAGCAACATGCTACTTTTGGTGTTTGCTTATCGTGGGAGAATATTTGGCAGATATGGGCAAGTTCTACTTCTTTTTTCTCCTGTGTTCTTTCATCTTAGTAGGGAATATTATTTTTCTTAAAAAGAGACTCTGAAAGTTTCTGTGAACTTGAATGCATTTGGGACTATAGGTATGTATTTCATGTTTGTTAAATAAAGATTTAGGTTGTAGCTTCTATTTTAACAGTGTGGATGGATTTCCTGATTTCTTCACTTTCTGAGGAAATCTGAGGCTCGATCTCCAAATCAGCACTTCCATACACGTAGCCTTCTGCAGCCCTTTCCATCATGATCTGCTTGTTCGAGGCCGTCTGGGAAGGCCAGGTAGAGAATAGCCTAGAAAAGGAAACAGTGGGAAGAGAGATGTATTTACTTCTTTAAGCATATATGAGTTCACTGCTGTTTGTGGCTGAAATGCCAGTGACTTCCACAGAGCTGCTCTGTAGGTGCACTATATTCCAAAATAACCTGCCGAGCTTGAAGTTTGCTAAAGGAATTTGTCTTCTGTATCCAGTGGGGGATGGGAAACTTTGCCTGTCTTTCTTCTGCCCAGCCAGAGACTTATTGACAGAGGAGATGACTGCAGTCATGGTTATTGGAGTGTTCAAAAGTTAATTTCTAATCATTTGTCTAGAATGTTTCTGTTCAGGGAGGAAAGAGAGAAAGAAAGCAAGAGAGTAAGCAAGAAAGTAAGCAAGAGAGTAAGCATGAAAGTAAGCAAGAGAGAAAGAAAAAAGGAACTCGGAAGGAACTCGGAAGGAAGGAAGGAACTCAGAAGGAAGGAACTCGGAAGGAACTCGGAAGGAACTCGGAAGGAACTCGGAAGGAAGGGAGGGAGGGAGGGAGGGAGGGAGGGAGGGAGGGAGGGAGGGAGGGAGGAAAGGAAAAGGGAAAAAGAATTATAGAATAGCACTATGATATTTTTTGGTTGGTTGACTTTTTAGGTTTTTTAATTTGTTCTTTTATTTGTTTTTGAGAGAAATACATATTTTTAAAATGGTTATTGTGATTTGCATAATATTTGTTGGGAGACGAATATTGGTGATACAGCAGTTAACAGTAACAGTATACCATAAAAAAGTGTAATGCAGTAGTGTTTGTTCAGAAATGTTATGGTTTTGCTGATCTGACAAAACCTATTAATTTGGTAAGAATGAATGAGTATGTTTAAAAATATTTGAAATTGCTTTTCAGATTGGTACGATCTACAGCAGTTGTACCACCAGATTAGTCTGCATTGTTAAAAAGTCTCCCAGGGAGGTGTTTTTTAATAAAACAAAGGTATCATTATCATGTGGGTAACCACTCAGTTATTGTAATGAGTCCTGTTTATTACACATAATTTTCATCATCTGGGCAAATAGTCCATCAGCAAGTGAGCTGATTTCTGATTACCTTGTTGAAACACAGATGTGGTGTGTAATGATGCCCATTGCATTTCTGCCTAGGATTTCCTGGACATAAAAATGTCTTCACATTCTCTGTAGCATGTGTTCAATGAGCCTCATGCTTTCAAGAAATGCCAGCCCTACTGCATGTGCACAGAGCAGATAGTCCTTGCAAAGTGAGAACGAACAGCATGTTTAGGACACACCGGGCATAGAGCACATGAACAGATCACCTGTACAGTTGACCCTTCCTGAAAAGTCAGACTAGCTGTGTATGAGCTGTCCGGTTGTTTTTGTAAGCATGCCAGAGAGATAAATCATCCTAAAAGCCATCTGTGCTTACACAAGCAAGTGCATATCCAATGGGGTTGATCCTACTTGGGGGTGCTGGGCACGGTTATGATTTATAGATAACCAGGCATCTCAAGTGAAATTCTAAGCACTGTTACCAGGCTTAGGATTCTTCACAGATAAAATGAGATCCCAAATGTTAGAGTCCTAAATGTGCCTTGTAACATCCAGCTTGTGAGGTGAGTTCGGTGGATAAATCTCTCAAAGGTGGGATATCTACATACAGTGTGGAGAAGAAACAAAAAAAATGAGAAAAATGTCTGCTGTCTCCCAGTGGAGGTTTTGAAGAAGTAGGTGAGATTGCAGAATCTTTTTACTCCAGCCAAAATAACTCAGAGAGAGCAAATTAGGAGAACAGTACAGACAATTTCAAAAAACTTGAGCTGTTCTATATAAGAATACACAAAAAGAAATCTAGAAAGACCACATTCTGAGTTTCCACATATGTTCCAGAGAAACATAAGTAACAATTACTTCTTAGTACTTTCTAATGCTGCTACGTCTTTGGGGTCAGTCTGTTTGTGATTGAAGAGAATGATTTTAGGAGGCATTGTACAAAGAACGACCTCATATGTCTGTTAGTGATTTACCTTCTTCCCTTTCAAATGCTGCTACAGATTTGTGGAACCGAAAGAAGTTGGATATGAAAAGTATCCCACTCTATTTTAATTGTGAGTTTGTTTGACAGCAGTGTGTAGCTGCTTTTCCTTGCTGTTTCTGTGCATCTTCAGCTCTGATGAGAGAAGAGTCTTCAAAACAGAGGTTGTGAATGAATGCTTGCAAAAATGAGTATGGGAGACTGGAAAAAAATCTATCGAAGCAAAGGTTGTGATAGCTCTTTCTTCAGTGGGTTGAGTGTATGTTTAGATTTTCACCAATTAACCTCATCTTTTGTAAAAACTGAGTCATTTTGAACTTTAGCAAACAACTTTATATTTACCCTCTTCTGTAGCCAAATTTTGATGAGAATGAGGAATTCAGAGCATAGTAGTTGCTGGTTTTTTGTTTGTTTGTTTTGTTTTGTTTTTCTTTTTTGCTCTTCTTTTTAAATTGGAATAATTATACTATTCAAAGACTGAGTAGGTACCAGAGGCAGAAGAGATTTCAGTTCACATTTTTGGAATTTCTAAAGCACAATTTTCTGGTGTTATAAAATATAATGACTAGAAGGGGAAAAATATCATCAGTGTACTTCCATGCCCTGCATAATATTTAGGAAACCACATTCCAGTTTATATCCTATATTGGTTTTAGGTTGATCACTCAGATAAATACTACTGTTTGTTTTGTTGTGTTTTTTAATTGACTACATAAGACATTTTGAACAGATGTGGATTGAAGTCTGCATCCTCTGTTTCTGAAGACTATTACACATTCAATTGTGGGTCTTTACTTATTCCTGTCTTGAACACTAGACTCTTCTCTGGTAAGTGATTAGGCCATGCTGTTCAGCAAAACAGGTATATATTAAACTGTATTCCCAACTCTCCTGGGTTTTTCCTCAATACTATATATAAGTGCACAATGTCTTAGCATATATGTCAAATTAAGATTTTGGTTTTAACTGTGATTTTTCCATTCATGAAGATGCTAATCAGAAAAGAAACAACATTCAACAGCACAGCTTTGGATATCTTTTGGGTTTCCAGCACCTTGAAATCATTAATGAACTCTGCATGTTTGACATCTGTGTGTAGAAGTCAACATGCCAAGCAGTGAGCTTTTGTTCTGGTTTTGACATTAGTAATTAGTAGCAGAACACTGAAATTAAAAGTTAGAAAAATACGAACATACTTAAATTATGTGCCAATAGTAACAGAATCTCACAATAACAGTTAGAAGTCTGCCAGTATTTCTATGTTAAAAAAATCTGACCCAAACTGTACATAGTTATTTATGAAAATACTGTGTGAATTTTTCTCAGAATTTTCTGATGGCTAAATAAGGAAAAAAATGAGCATTTATTGTGGTTAGCTGTGCAATCCCTGAGAATAGCAACCTGCAAGGTTGTCTAAGAATCTGGATTGCTATCTGAAAAATCAGATGTCATTAGCATTTATTATACTGAAGAACTGCTTCATTTGATTTGTTTTTGTGAAATATGATCTGTCATGGAATTTTCATCTAGGACAGTCAACATTCTTGAAAAATGTTGCCTATCTAAACGCTATTCTCCATGCTAAATAGCTTTTTATGCTATTGTTGTGCTTGTATCTGAATATTGGTAATCTCAACCCGTTCTTAACAGTTGGTTTAAAAGATTCAGAAAAACAAGATCCAAGCATTTATGAAGATTTGGGACTAATAATTATTAGAAATATCTTCAAATTGATCTCAGGGGATGGAAGATCTCATTTTCTTAACCAAAGAATGGAGAGCAACTTGGCTTAGAGACTTCCACTTGTAGATGTTTATCTTAGAGTAAGGATCATTTGCTACTTGTTATGCTAAGAGATTAAAACCAATGCAGTGCTGTTTATATATACTTTGTCATCACCTTTGTATAAAGGAAAGCTTAGTTTAGTGAGAGATCTATATGAATGAATAGCATGAAGTTCAGTTTTTTGCTGTTATCTGTAACTGAATTCTGATTTTTCCAAACCAGTGCAACTTGAACTTCCTCAATGGAACTTGTTAGTTACTTACAGGTCCCACCTCTTAGGCCTTGCTTTTCTAATCTGTTCATTGGGAATAGTTGTTGCTCTTTGATAAAATTTTCAAAATTTTGGAGTAATTAATGTAATTTGTTGATACGGTTTTTTTTTTACATAGTTCATATGATTTCTCACTTACTAAAACATATCTATGAGAAATTATGAATAATGCCCTAACACAATCACTTAACTGACTATACTGTCTGCATTTTCTTGCCACTTTTCAATGCATTCTTCACGATAAATATTGTTGGTATTTACTTCCTTTACTACCTTGGTGAGATCCAGAAATTCTAACAGGACTTAAAAAGAAGAGGCTGATGACACGGACTGCATTTGAGCTAGATGTTTGCAGTCAGAGGACAGATGTTGGACTCTGATAACAGAATAAAAGTGATTTTAAGAGGTGGGCTTTAAGCTTTGTACAGATTTCACACCCTCCAGATATTCTGTGGTAGTTTGTTAGTTTTGAGAAACAACTCTGCCTTCAGGAAGCAGCCAAATGTCTTTGATTGTCATGACCTTTGGGGAAGGTGTCGTGGTGAACCCTGTGACAGGTCACTGTTACACACCAAGTTAACAGAACTGCTTATATGACAAGTCAACTAATTGATCTGAAAAGGAGGTAACTGCTGTCAAAGCTATCATTAATTCCATTGTATTACTGCACTATCCATGAAAGTATGCTTTGCTTTTGTAAACAGTATTATTGTGACTGAACCTAAAAGGTCTTTTGTTCATGTATAAATTTTGGTTGCTATTCCCTCATTAAAGTCTTCCCCATAGAGTCACAGAATCATTGAGGTTAAGGTGTTCTTATTTGGGCACTGTGAAGTGAGTATTATCATTCAAAGTATATTTTTAAAAGTATATAGTGGTCAGTAATTCATTAATTAATATTTACTCATCAGAAAAGTAGGCACAGAAATATCCTCATTTGTGGAGACTGTGAAAGTGAAGCAGCTGGGAATTCTTGACTTACCAGAAATCTTAGAGAGTCCACAAATTTGGAATTGGAACAGGAATTCCTGGCTCTTCCTCTTGTTCTCAGGCAAGTAGATTGCATCGCTCTGAGAAGTGTGTGAAAGCTGATAACATTATAGTCCAACCCCTGGGGAGGTTGAAAGTTCTGTATTGAAGTTCACCAGATGTTTGTAAGTTTACGTTGTATCTGAGCTATGAAGAATTGTATCCTTAATACAAGCTTTCTCAATTCTGTGAAGTATGTAGTAGAGATACAGGTATTTACACTCAGTAAGACTCATTTTAACACTCCTTACCAGTGTTGCCACTGTCATTTAAATGCACTCTAATTTTCTACACTGTAATTATATTCATTACCTTCCTCTGAGTATTTGATTCTGGCAAAATTTTCAAGCTTTTTCTTATTTTGTAAAGGTTTAAATAAGGAACAGAGGAGTGGGTTAGGCTTTCTTTTGTAATAGCATTTATTTTTCCAGGAATGCTTTGTTAGAACCTGCTTTTTCTCTCTGCTAACTGATATATTAAACACATTATAAATTTGAGGGCTAAATCTGGCCATGGGGGGAAAAAAGGGGAAAAAAAAAATAGAACTTCAAAAGGATTACAATTCCAGCTTAAAAATTTTACAGTCCTGACAGAAAAATTATCTTTTTTGCCTCAACATAGTAAGGAAATATAAGTATATATGTAAGCTTAAAATCTTCAAGAAGGTGTCTGTTCCTGCCACCATTACATAGTGCTCTGCAATTTCTGCTTAACCTACACCTTATGTCATATGTAATAAAATGCAGAAGATACCACTGTTATTAATCAAAAATGCTGAAATGTTACAAAAGAGCACAAAGTACTAATAAAATATTAAACTACTTTGCATTTCTATTTCTTCATGGCACGTTTGTTAAGTAATTGCACATGACAGGGGCTAAAGTAAAGAGACTTATCGTGAAGTAAACAATTAAAAGTCATTAATAACTTAGAAAAGTAATGATGCTCATACAGTCAATTGCTGTTAACAGCCTACCTTTGAAAAAACTTATAGATGAGGATAATTTAGTGCTCTACCTTTCAACAAAGCCGGTCGTCTTGTTTCCAGTATAACATAGGATAAAACTAATCCCTCCTTAACTGCAGTGTGAACATTCAAATGACTTGTTGTGTGAGCTGAATATCTTCTTCAAGATATTTAATCATAAATCATAATGATTTATTTGAATTAAATTATAGTTTAAATCATAGAAATAATGCAGCCAGAGAGAGGCGCGAAAGAGCCTGCCTCTGAGAGAGCACGGCAGTGTGTTCTCTACCAAATATTGATTGCTGCTAAAATATGGTTTCCAGATGGAGTAGACTACGTGTAATTTATGTAAACCACATTGGTAATAGTTTTTATCAAGTGGTACTAAAACACAAGCTAAATCCAGCATAACTGTCTGTGCAGACTGTGTGCAAGTAAATTGTGGGTACTTCTAGGGCTGGTCAGATTTTTCAGGAAAATATTTCCACTGCTGCCCCTATTATATAGTGACACAGTTCACATCTTTGACGAAAAGGATTTTGGACCTTAAACAGGAAGTAAAAGAAACTAATTTTAATAATTACTAATAGCACTTATCTTAGGAATTCTATTCACAGTGCCATGTGAAACATAAGTGTTACACCTACCTTTATCTCCAAATATGCACAGAAGTTTTACTCTTTCTTTTGAAAAGGTGGATTAAGTTTATTGATAGGCATAGTTGAAACTATACTCAAAATTATACTGAGGAAGACTATAATTATGATGAGGAAGAAGGAGGGTGCTTTCCTGAGGGAAATGTGTTCTTTTCTAACATACTAAAAGGCGTAATCTAGGAGACTGTTGGGGACATTTTCACGTTCTTTGGATTTCTGTGAGACTTCTTGACAAAGCACAAGAAGATCCTGTACTGGATTAAAAACTCTGTAAGAGCACAGAATGGAAACAGATTCCTTTCTGAGATAATGAATACTTCAGCGGTATCACACACTTTGTGTTTTGTACATTCATTAGTTATTTGGAAAGGGAGTGCATAGGAGCAATTTTTGGTAAGCAGGTAAGACTAATTTGAAGATGAGGTCTATTTAAGAGACAATGCAAACATTGCTTAGATAACAAAGTTTGATTGATTGAACTGTAAGCTCCTGACCTCTGATACTGCTCATGCTATCTTTTTATAGACAAATCTTTCTACTCTCATGTATATTTTTCTTATTCTAGTTAGTAATGGGTAGTAAAGTATGTCAAGGATTTTCTGGCTGCAATAATTTTAAAATTAAAGAAAAAGGAAAACTTGTAGGAGAACTCAACTAGAAAGCATCACTGCTCTGAGCATGGGTTTGGACCAGGTGATCTCCAGAGGTTCCTAACAATAAAAATAATCCTAAAAATAATTTATAAGAAAACAAAAGAAAACAAAAACCTTGAGAATAAACCTATTAGTCTACATTTTACGTAGTTCTTGTTCTCCTGCAAAAGCACATATTTCTCACTGAAAAACTGTAGAAATGCACCCATATATGTGCGAGGAAAAACTTTTAATCATGTAACTGTGTAGAGGAAATTGAATTATGTTCGTATGAACATGAAAAAAATATTTAAATTACAAACTGATAGTCTTCCTTGGCTGTTGTTTGTACATCTGCCTCACGCAGTGTACTTTTGAGCTGTCTATTCTATTGCTTCACATGGCTCAACATCCAAAGAACACTATGTCACCCAGTTGACATGCTGAAGAACTGTCAACTTCACAGCATCTTCTGCTGCCTCGGATGCTCCCTTCTCTGGGGGAAAAGGATAGCTCAATGAAAGTCAAGTGATAGCTGAATGTAGGTGTGTTGGTGATTTCAATCTGCTCCACAGAGAAGCAGTGAATGTTACTGTCTTGTTGAAATCTACAGTTATAATTCTTATTCCTACATTAAATAGTATGATTTTCAAACATTGGCTAGCTATGAAAGGTGGCTACCAGCTTGGTCAAATTGTTAACTTTTATTGTAAATTTATTTCTTCCTTTTGCTTTATAAAAGATGCCTATAAGGGCTGCAATTTATGTGAATCATACAAGAGCTTGGAAAAAAAAAAGTTGTTTTCAAACAGTCCTACCTCTTCTGGAAATCCCTATATGGCCTGGTTTTATCAGTATTCTGTGTCATGGCATTATGTCAGTCTTGCAATTGAATCACATGGTATTGCTCTTAAGTCCCAGTTGACTGGGATAATCCTTCAAAACTAGAAAAAAGAAAAAAGGGGGTTTGATTTCTCAGTTTAATTTGTCTCAGAAATTCCTCTGCTGTAATATTTTTTGGGAAATATCTAAATAAAAAAAAATCTGAATCGATAAATGACAATTAATTGAAAGAGGATGAACAGAGATTCTAGTTATTTTAGGCAATATATAAGATTGCTTTGCTCCATTCAGAGACAGTTTGGTGAGGACCGATAATCTGTCATCTAGAGTGTGCTTTAATTTATGCTGCTTCAGTTTGTGAAATCATTTTATATTGAATTGAACTACAATTTCTATAACATACCAATTTAAGAAAAATCAAAGTCAAAATACTAATTAAAATGCTATACTAATTTGTAGGTTGATTTAGTTCTCATTGTAGTAGATGTTTTGATAACAGGGACTTAGAATTAGCTGTATACTTATAAATGAAGTTATAAAAGACACTGTGCAACCCTCCTATGTTGGTGCTGGAAGTTTCTAATTGATCTCTCAAATCTTTCTTCCCCAGCTTGACTGACTTCTTTTATTTTTATTTTCTTTTATTTATTTATTTTTTCCTTTTGGATTTGGGAAACTGGACAAGTGTTATTTTCTAGGCTCAAAGGAAAAAAAAAGCTTTTTTTTACAACAGAAGTTAATGTAAAGTTGTAAAGCTAATTCAATGGCAGAAATTTGGTATTGTTATGACTATTCTTTATCTGACTCTAAAATGGTCTGCTGATGACCTTTTTCATTTTATAAGTAAACACATTTTATTCTTTCATAATTTGAGGTAAACCAGTAAATCATTAAAGCAAAACCACTTTTTGCCCTACAGTTAAAAATGTGATTCTTAAGTGTGTAAAGAGTTCAGAGTCTTCCTTTTAGCTTATATTAACTTTTAAAAGGTTGCACCACTCATGCTGCTGTACAAGGTTGGTTAGAGTAATGCACAACATACCTTTAAAACTTCCCCAGTTCTTTTCATGTGCAGTCATCTGAGTTTCACCCAAAAACAAAGAACAAGAACAGAAGTCCAACCAACAAACCCAAAAAAACTAAGGCAAAAATAACCTGACATAATGAACCGCCAAATTGCTTTTCAATCCCAACCCAGTGCAGCTCTTTTGAGAACCTGTGTCTGAGCTGATTTCTAACTATTGTGTCAAGGAGAAGATAGAGATGACTATCAGCATCCTTTGATCACCTATCCTTATGTTCCCACCCTGGTGAGAAGCCTGAGTTGTAATGTAAGAATGGCATCAGACTCCTTTTGCTACAGGAGAGGCAGTAATTTTACTACAAACAGACTCAGGAGATGAAAACCATGTTGCAGAGCAGGATGAATACAAGTTTTCTTTACTCTTTGAAGATGGAGTACGTCCAAGTTTTCATACAGAATACATGGTATATCTAGGAGAGAAAAATAGCCTGAACAGTTCATAGAATCACAGAATATCCTGAGTTGGAAGGGACCCACAGGGATCATTGAGTCCAACTCCTGGCTCCACACAGGACCACCCAAAACTCAGACCATATGTCTGAGAGTGTTGTCCAGACACTCCTTGAACTCCAGCAGCTCAGTGCTGTGACCACTGCCCTGGGTAGTCCATTCCAGTGCCCCACCACCCAAAGGCAAAGAACCTTTTCTAATACTCAAAATAGCACCCTCCTAAGTAGCTCTGTGCTGTTCCCTCTGCCATCCTGTCACCAGAGAGCAGAGGTCAGTGCTGGCCCTTCACTCCGCTTGTTCTTAAAATCAGGATATAATTTGGTATGTTAAAGGTGACTTGGGAATTTTCATTTCTGAATAATTTTAGCTGTTTTTTTTTTTTTTAATCAGAAAGCGGTCTGTATAATTTGACTAATAGTGTGTATGTTGCTCTCAGTATGTCAACATGACATCAAATGAGTATTATATAAGGAGAGATCACACTACATGTATTTATGGGCAAAACAATACATAAAATAGTGAAGTATACATGGTATGATGTTGCACTAAAGTGCTGTTTGCACTTGATAGTCTCTTAATAGCTCATTTTATGGCTTTACTGCCTGGGGTAATGTGACCATCCTGGGTGAGAATTGAAGGCCTTACTGTTGCTAAACGCTTTCACAATGTTTGTGAGCACATGTGTGCACTATGCAAAAAGCAGTCACTGTTATGGAACGGAGTGCTTTGGGTTTTGAACTTCTTACCTCTCATGCTTGCCCAGTATATATTGATGGGGAACATCTGTGACTGCTGGAAAATCTTATAGTGGATTTGATGTACCTATTGCAGTATTTTTAAGAATTCATCACTTGACAATAATTTCATCTAAAGTTGTTCTAAAATTCTGAAAAAAGTATCAATAAGCGTCAATAAAAAAATAGAAAAAAAAAAAGAAAAAAAAGAAAAGAGAAAAGGTGAATATGTATTTAACATTCATTACCTTTTATCCGCTTGCAGTCCAGTACAGTAGGGCTTAAGTTAATTACAGCATCTGGCTTTACATGTAGAAGAACAAAGAAACTGTCAGTCTCCAGATTTTTAAAAGCCTTTCTGAATCATGCCTGGAATAGTCTTCAATGAAGTAGGCAGCATATACCACATGTAAAGTGGTGAGGTGAGGTATAACTTTTATTGGTTTTCCTGTTGGGATGATGTGAATAATTAGAGATTAACTAAGTCATTTCTCAGTGTTGTGACCCTCTCAGGTTTAAGGAGATAAAATCCTGAGATCTCACGACTCCATGCCCCCACCTGCCTCCCCCATTCATGGGCACTATCTGCACTTCACTGTTCAAATACAAATTTATTGATATACATGTGTTTGAGGTGTATGTGTATCTTTTCCTGTGCTTTAAACTGTAATGCAAACAGCGCAGACGTAGATTCATACCCTGTCTCTTTAAATTTCCTGACTTGAGCTCATTTGACAAAGACCTCCTTATCATTTTCTTGAAACCCAGCTTCCTGAATCAGCGGATTTTTCCCCCTTGAAACTTCTGAAACTCTGAACTCTGTCAAAACAAGATGGCTGGCAAGTTTTAGGGACAGAGCAGAGACACAGACAGAGACAAAGAAGCCCCTGAGAAGGCAGACGGACTTATATTGCTTGTGGTTTTTCAGTACAGCTGGTTTCAGATGTGTCGGCCTTGTTCTGCACTGGTTCCACTGCCAAAGCAAGACTGTCACAGCTGGTAGTACTTACTGCACTTGCGGGAAAGTATGTGATTCATTAGTTGGAACCGTATGTTTTTCACCAGTTCTGGTCATGTTTTTGTTAGGATGTGGTAAAAGCATAAGCAGGGGGTGAAGGGACAATGGAAATATGTGACTTGTTAAAAGATTGGCCTCAACCAGTTATTAGCTAAATTGTACACTGTAAAAAAGTACGCTGTTGCTCATAAGACAAATGATTTAATTCTTCAGTTAAGGACATTTAGTCACAAGTAGTAAAAAAATATTGTCATCATGAAGTCCTTTTTCCTCTTTTCTCTAAGCATTATGATCTTTTAACTGAACAGTGTAGTGCCGGAAGAAGTCGTGCGAGCAAAGAACGTCCGTTTGGTTAAAAATCAGCCAAACTGGCTAAGAGTTTTGAAAGAGTTTAGCTGCTGCTACTGATAAAATATGGCTGTGGCATAAAAGCTTATAGAGAACATTTGGTATACTGGAAAATTTGGTAGAAGTTAGGGCTGTAAGTGAGTGTTCCTTTGCCCACACCTAATAAAACAGAAGAAAACTGTACAGAGACAGGTAACAAACTGTTCTGTTTGGAATTACTGTAATTTATTTATTTATTTTTTTCCCTGGGATAGCATCTTCCCCTATTTTTTAGTGTCAGAGAGAGTTTCATACTGATACAGATTTTATAGCTGTTTGCAACTTAGCATAACTTCTTAAATAATAAAAGAAAGGGTGGAGAGGGAGGGGGCTGAATCCAGCACATTTGAACCAAACATTACTGTGTTCTGAATCTGTTAGTTCAGCTTCCCCCCTCCTTCATAGCACTGATGAAGCATGAAGAATTCAAAGCCATGTGTTGAGGAACGTGCTTTCAGAAGAGTCTCTCTCCACCCCCACCCCATCCTTTTCTCCCTCCTGTCCTCTCTACACACGTACGCAGCCACTGGACTTTACAGAGCTAGAACCAGGTCTGTCTCTGATAATTAGCTCAGTTGGCTGCAGCATAAATAAAGGAATGCACTTAGGGGCTGTAGTCTGTGACATGGTTTAACAGAGCATAAAAAGGTGCATCTGTTAACATGCCTGAATTCAGTCACCTTACTGTCACCCACAGAAAGATACCAGCTCTGAAATGTGCTGATGATATTTTGCAAACAAGAGACCAGTATTGTATTAAATTAACCAGGCTGTGAACATGCAAAGTGCTGCCTCTTAAAAATCACGCTGTCTTGGCTTACAGTGGTGTTGCAATGAGTCCCTCCAGTATCTATTAGGATGACCTGTGGCACTGAATACTTCAACACTCTTCTGGCTAGTATTGCTGACCTTTGTCAGCTTGATAAAAAAGCACAGCCTAGAAATGTGCTTGTCATTTTTAGTGAACCAGGAGGCTGGGAAGCATGGGGGAAGTGGAGGGGGCATAGGGAAGCACAGAGATGCCAACAGCCTGTTTTTGTTTAAATTAGGATGCTGAACCTAGGACAAAATTGCAGTCTGCTTCCCTTTTCCTCCCCAGCAGCTGCACGTCTCTCACCCCTTTCTTCCCCTGACTGTTGCTACTTGATTTGAGGTCTGAAATAATGAGGAATGTCTGCGTGATCAAAGTTACTGTCTGCCTCCTGGTCTCCACAGAAGCCCTGCTGTATGTGTTTGGTAGGCGACAAACAGCTTGTTGTAATGTATCTGAAGGTAATACAGTCACACTTCTGTTGTGTTCTTTGAACATTTATTTGCTTTTTCATTAAGTAATTCCAATGGAAAAAAAAAGAAAAAAGAAAAAAGAAGATGCATTAAAGCCTCCTTTGCTTTTCTTTAGTTGTTTAATTATTTTTAAATTATTTATAGGAAAATACTGCTTTTGCAGAGGAGATGTCCAAGCATACACCACTGAATTGATAAATTCTCCATTTTATACTTGTGTGATTCCTTTAGAAATGCTGGTTGAGGTGTACCTGTTTGTTTGGAGACTTAACATAATAATAGCATATCTATTTTCCATACCCATATTTATATTACACAGTTGTTTCCACAGTATTGTTATTTCATATGTATCATATGTATTATTTGTATAAGTTGTATATAAGTGATATTATTCAGAGGGTCCTAGAGAGCTCCTTTTCCATTAGACAGTGATGCAGCGATGGTGAGAACTAGTCCCACACCGCTTGAACCCAAAATAATTCCAGTTGTTAGTAGATGAATGTGGTTGACCAGGAGTTACAATACATACTCTCCTGTATTTTTAAGTAGTTGCACTGGAAATATCCCACCCAGTTGTGCTTGGCCCTTTAGTACAGTCATTGGGCCACACCTGAATTCCTGACATCCAGACCCATCTTTGTTTTTGCCAAGTGCCTTTACCCAGGAACATCTTCTTTATATATATATAAAAGTAATCAGCAAACCACCCCAGCAAGCACTGGCATATACCTTATTCCTTGGAGAGGGGGAATGGAGTGGGAAAAAGTCGCTACCAAGAGAGATAGTAATGACTCAAAATTCCTTTATCTGAGTGCTATGAAGTTCGAATTAACTGACTATGAAACAGGCAAAAAAAAAAAAGTCACCAAGTTCTTTTTGGTTCTCTTGACATATTTTTCCCGAATTATGACTTCTCCCCTCCCTTTTTTATTTATTTAATTATTTTTAATTTTTTAATATTTTCCCCTCTCCTTTATCTCAAGGGAGTTTTTAGAGAAGCAAACTTAAAATAAATAAATAAATAAAGATGAGGTTTATGTTAGATGAAATTAAGGTTAATGATCATTGGCTCATTTTCATATTCCGTGGGCGTGGATGGAGGAGTAATCAGTGCAGGTGGCCTTGCCAGTTGGGAGTTTCTCTTTGTCATCAAGAAAAAAAGGAGAGTGCAGGGATTGAATTACCAAAAATATTCCAGGGCTAAACATATTTTGTTTCTCCATTGGCTCTGGTTTAAGGACAGAAAGCTGACATTAATTTTATCCAAAAGAAAAGCACAGTTAATTCTCCATATATTCTGAGATATTCTGAGACTTAATGCATCTATATGTATGTCTAGTGTAGTCTTGCAAAAAAACAAAGTTTTTTCTTAATTGGCCCTAACAATATATGTTTCTGTGCCCAATTACCACTCCTGTTATTGAATGTTTAAGAGCTACTTATTAAAATGCATGCTCTGACTGCTCCAATAGGCCTCCCAGATGCCTGTTATTACATGTAGAGGAACTCCATTCTAACTTTTAGATTAGGTACTAAATTGAAGGGGTTCTGTTCAGCTTGAAGGGGAAGTGGTGGATTGGTAAAGGACGTGCCTGCTGGCCCTGAAGGGATATCTAGAATGCACTTACATCTCAGCCACAGAAGAACCATTTTTAATAGAAATATATGTTTGAGAAAGAATCCTTTAATGAGAAATAATTTAGGCAAACAAGCCCTTGATAAGTTCCACTTGGAAGTTATCTAGATCTGTTACATTCTATGTGTGATACTGCTTGGACACATTGTGGTGAAGAGATTTGAATTCAGGATATAAAATGTAAAACGTAAAAGTTAACGGGAGTCAGTGAAAGGTGTTGAGGAAGAGAGAAAAGAGCAGTGAGGGTGTTCGGAATTGTGTATGTGTTTCTAATGCATGCATTTGCCCATGCATACTGTGTTGCGTTTGCTGGAAGGGAACAATAAATACTAGGTAGGCTCAGTTTCAGTGTGTGAAAATCTGTGTGTATAATAAGTTATAGATAATATGGTTCTAGTTAAAGACTTAAGCATGTGTACTGTGTTCTTTTGTTTGCTTGTTTAAATGAAGCTTATTAGCAAACCCTCCCTTCCCCCAGCTTGTACTTTTACAGGAAAAACAAGTATGTAGCTTTGCAGCAGAAGCAGTACTAAAGATTTAGTTGCTATTATTCAAAATAAAGTATTGCAGCATGCGGAGCTTTGACTGGTGGAATGGGGGTCTGGATTTTTGTTCCCTCAGTCCTCTGAGGTAGGGGTCAGCATGCAGCTGAATATTCATGAGGCATTCATTAATATGAATAGTTGGTCTGCTGCTGCACCTTTCCATGGTTTATTAATATCTTATGGACAGACCACTCCCAAGCATACAGAGGGCAAGAATGCTTTAATGATTGAAGCATTCTCTCAGTAAAAAGAAAGAATGAGGTGGTTTATTTCAGCAGCACCATTTGCAATGCTGTAGTTAAGGTGTCGGTAGCACATTGTACTTAAGGTTGTATTGGTAACACTTGAACTATAAATCCCATTTTTTCAGGGTTATGAGTGTGTAAAACTTTGTTCCAGGCTGAAATATGACATAAAGAAATACCTGCCTTAAAGCAACTCTTTTTTGGCTCAATCCTCTAGAATATTCTTTTATCTTTTCTTATTTTAAGTCAGTGAGTAGAGCAAAAATAAAACAAATATTGCCATTTCAAGGCATTCTTCCTTGATGATGAAGCTTAAAATGAGCTTAAATTAAAAACAAAAATTATGGTGTATCATCAGCCCACCAAATAGCCTGTGTGTTTCTGACATTAAAAAACAATGTATGTTGCTCTTTAAAAATAACGTTTTAAAAACTCACCTTGCATTGAAAAAAAAGTGTTTTTAATAGATTAATGTAGTTCTCAATAGATAAATCACTAGAGAAGCTGCATGGAAAAAAAAGCTCAATTTAGAATGAAATCAGATTTCGAGAAGTATTTTTTTCTAGTCTAAAAATATTTAAATTTGGACATGTCATTTATAAATATTTCTGAGTTTATAAAAAAATTGTACTGTCCATATGATAATATGTTACTTGATAAGATTATGTGATCATATTTTGTAAATAGAATGCACAGTAAAAACATAACACATTCTCTTCCATCATTTACTAATCACCTAGGAATTTATCAGTTTCCCGAGAAAAAAAAAGTGAATGCCATGCTATTTCCATTTTGACCATAATTATGCACTTTCTGTCATCTCAGAGAAGTAAGTAACTTCACTTTTAATCTCTTCAGGTAACTTCAGGAGTTGAGGCCATGTTGTAAAGCCTCCATTAGAAAGATAAGTGTTGATATAAAACATCTTGTAATGTTTTAAATGCTCATAATTTCATCCCAGCAATTGTACGATACCTACTCTCACAGTTTCTCTTTCTGTCCCCCTCATTTTTCATGTGTAAATATCTTGTGAAATTTTAATTCTGAAAGTCTATTAATACAATAAAAATCTGAATCATGAATTGTAATTGAATAATTTTCATCCACTAAGAGCTATACAAGAAGAGTGGAAAAAATATTCAGGAATTCTAAGAAAGTTTGTTTTCTTGTTGCTGTGTCGAATGTGTTGTGCTTCTTCTCCCCACCCCGTTTTTAGTCGTGATGATGTTAATGCAGGAGCATTACTATTTGGTGGAAGAAGTTGCAGACTCTTTCATAAGCTTTTAATTTTCATTTTCTTTTTTTTTTTTTTAGTATCTAGCATGTTAAACTCCAGTGAAGAATAAAGTTTCCCTTAGGACTGTAATTTTTCTTTTGTGATTAAAAGTATCAAAGTACTCTGGATCGGGGGATTACTAGTTAGATACAGAGTCTTTGTGCTTTAGGTCACCAGTTTGAATTCAGTCCAGGCCATCGACATACTGCTGCTAACATCTGAGGGCAGCATGGCATTCTCAGTCCAATTCCCTGTAGGCACATTTTCTCTCTTATTCTGTTCTCTTGCCCTTCTCTCCTGGGCTGAGCTCCTTGTATTGGACAATCTTGCCAAGTTTAAGTGAGTTCCGTCATCCACACTTGGATCCAGTTTTCCTTCACCTAGGAACAATTTGTCCATGGTCACTTCTTTTACAGTACTTAGAAGGGTGTGACATTTCCATCACCACCACTGTGGAGCAGAAAGATATGTGCCTCAGAAAACTGAAAAGGAAATAAATAAAGCCTTCTAAAATAAATAAACAATCACCCCCCCACCCCCTCTTGAACACAGCTGTGTTTTGTAGGGTTTTACGGATTAAATGCTTGGCAGACGTGCTGGAGTTCAGAGGATTTCAGTTTACAGAGAGACAGCTTCATCCATGGGGCTCACTTAATTTCATTAGGCTGCCAGACTCTGGTCTTGATACTCTGTGTGTCACACTTATCTCAGTTTTCTGTTTAGGGCAAGCATTTAGCAATAGATGAGACAATGGAACAGGGCAAAGTTAACTTCATCAGGATTTTGTATGGAAGATGTGGACACTTCAGTTTGGAAGCTTCATGAAAAGCCACAGAGATGCTTTCTGTATCTTTCTGGAAAAAATAAGTACCAAGAGTTCTGGATGATGTTTCTGTAGGGACACCCACTGCAGACTTTTTGTAGATAAGACCAATATCTCTGTATTTGGGTAGTGTAAAGAAATAAAAATAAATAAATATGTTGGCTAAATTGTCAGTAATCTCAGCAGGAGGCTGAAGGATGAAATGAGCCGTGGAGGCTAAGCTACTTTTTCAACCGTGAATCTGACCTCCTTAGGTCGGGGTTATAACATGCTGGTAGACCGAACAGGGCATAGAAGCTCTGCTGCTGCTACCTGCGGTGGTAGAAAAAGAGGACCTGTAGTTCCAAGGCTGGCTGTTCATCTCTGCTGTGAATGCTCTATTTTCCTTTTACAATCACATACGTTTTTTTGTTGTTGTTGTTAATTGTTAATGCAATACAGAACATTTAAAACATCAGCAAGTTATTATTGGAAACATTTTGTATAAAGCTTGAAAATGTACAGTAGGGAACTAGCCCGCTTTGGCAGGAGATAGGCAGGGTGATGTAATGGTCCTTTCCTTCGCTAGCATTTATGATTGTAGATTTTATAACTGCTGAGTATACTTTTCCAAAAAAGATGAAAATGTTACACCCTCTAGCATTAAAATAATTTAGAGCAAGACCCGATTGTACTATCAGATCCGCATAGCAGAAATTAGCTCCATCATTCTGCTCTCCTTATATATACATTAACATTGATGCCCAGGTGGAGTGCGTTCATGGGGATGCACTCTATGTCTTGAGGATCTAAGAGGAGTTCCTTGCCTAACATCTTACCCATGAATTCAGAGTTAATTCACATCACCTAGAGGAAAATCTGAAATAGTGCATGGAATAGGTGTAGATCTGTGTGATTCCTGGAGTCTCTCTGTAATTAGAATACCAAATCTATTTAGGTCTACTCCTTATTTTCTAACACGTATTTCAAAACTTCCTAAGTAAGCACATATTGAATATATAACACATTTTTCTTGATGGGCAGTGGTTGTCCATAAACTGTTTGTCATACAAGATTTGTATCTTGGTCTCTTCATAATAAAATGCATATACAATAAACATATTTTCCAGGCCCTTCCAGCTTCGAGCACTGGAAGTAGTCACACATTTATCTTTGAAATTTGCTTTGTCAGGTGTCTAAGCTTTGCACAATTTTTTTTTTTACATAGTCTCCATTCTCTGGTATGTAGTCACACTTTCAGAGGTCAGAAGTGGGAGTGCAGCAGTTTTACTTTAAATACTCAGTTTCAAAATTGCACTTGCATCACTGCAGGATAAAAAGTACATATCTGTGTAGGTGCTTGCACAATTAGGTAACTGCACATTTAGCAGTCATTTGCATAGGTAATGGCTTTTCTTGTAAGAGAAAAAAGGTGAGGTGGCTCATGCCTGGTACCATCTTAAAGTCTGCTGCCAGAAACGGCTTAGTTTGCTTAGTAAGATTTAACAGAATTTGTTTGGAATACTCAAGAGACTGTAAACATACTAGAAAACCATGTTAACACAAGATTGTCTTATTCAACAACCCTCTTGAATTGCTTAGGAATGCTTAATTTACTAATACAAGCCCAAATCTTAGTTTATTTATTTCTTTTATTCTGTTTTTCTCCTGATATTGTTGTGGCAGGGAGAAGATGAAAAAATTCTTTTTCCTTAAGAAAAGGCAACTTGTCCTATTCCCTAACCACAGACATCTTACAGACAGTTCTCTGGTAGAAGATAATATTGCTCTCATGCACTCCCTCTGAGGGTGAAGGCAATTGTGCCTGGAGTTGGCCAGCCTGTGGCTGTCCACCATCTGTGTAAGGAATTCACAATCCCAGACAAAAGAAATTGGCAAAGTCTTCTTTCTGTCTGTTCTCCAGAGCCTCAAGATAGCCATAAAACACCTGGACAAAATCAGCAGGTGATGGCAAGGGAAAGAGAATGATCAGTCACAGACATTGCTGAATCCTTTGAACATTACTTATAGCTTGGACATTTCTGTCACCAGACACAGTTTGATCTTTGGTGAGTTTTCTGGAAATGCTTTTTTCCCTGGCTGTATGACAACAGGGGGAAGCAGATAATGCCGTGGAGGCAAAACAGAGTTTTCCCATCTTGTAATTTTCATCTCACCTTGTAACTCAAAAAAAAACAATGCAAAAAAAAATGTCATATATTTTTACTTTTGTGACCATGATAATCAGCAGTGCTTATAATAATCTGTGTCCCAAATGAACAAGTGACTTAAAAACTGACATCGTTTGCTGTCCATTCTTGTTTGTTGGCAAATAGATTGATGACAGTTTTAAAATCAAGCAATGCAGTTTTCTTCCCAATTAATTATTCTGTTATATTCGTAACGGAAGTAACTTTATTGCTTATTTGTGACTTTTATATCTCTCTGCTGATCATCAGTTTTGTCTCATGTTAAAGTGACTCAAAACCCAGTACTATGAAAATCATAGTTCACATTTTCCTACATTAGTTCCACACGTCATGTATATGCTTTTCAGCCTGTACAGACATCAGCCTAATAAAATTCAGCTCAAACTTAGAACAAAGAAATACTGCGACAGACTAATGTATCCAGAAGACTGTACATGAAACAGAAGCATAGGGACAAGAACATACTTGGCAGGAAAGGAGTAAGTTTCCTATCAGTTAACCTGTTGGCAATTGGAGTTTGAATTTCTGTGCACTTGTGCTTAGCTGTCTCGCCAGTGTCAAGGGGTTAAGTTTGTTGCTGACGTTTCGTTGCATTCCCAAAGCAAAGACTAAACCATATCAAAAGACAGCCAGATCACTTCTCATGTCAGCTGTACCCTGAATCCTTCTTCTCCATGTTTTCTGAGTGTTTTTGTACTCCTGCAAATACAACCCTTCTTCACATGACTGGTGTCAGCGGTCATGCCAGGTGTATTTATGCAACCCTCTAATTCAGACGTGGATCTGGTTGTTCGTCATAAAGTCACTGTGTGGTTTGTGTGTGCATGTGCATGCATCAGTCAAGACTGAGGAAGACTGAATGCTGCAACTGTTTCTATAACCTGTATTTACAGCTTGTAATCAGCTTGTATGAACCACAGGGAAATAAGGGTGAAGATTCAAGATTTAAAATATTAATTGAAGACCATTCTGCCACTTGAGTGCAAGCTAATCAACAAAACTAAGGAACCCTTACTTTTCACTCCGCTTTCTCAATGTGTAAAATGTATATTGCATCCCTAGAATGCATTACCAAAAGTGTTAATATCTTATAGCAGCAGTCATAACAATCCTTTTACTTTTACTAATCATGTGCTAATCTGTTGGTAAGTCAAAAGCATTAGACGATTTAAAATTCATTGTGTC
The DNA here is from genome assembly GCF_038088225.1 of Cyrtonyx montezumae. Taxonomy (NCBI): domain Eukaryota; kingdom Metazoa; phylum Chordata; class Aves; order Galliformes; family Odontophoridae; genus Cyrtonyx; species Cyrtonyx montezumae. The sequence goes on from NW_027072041.1 coordinate 1,746,894, forward strand.
AGCTCAGCCAAAGTAACTGGTGTGGTGCAATAAAAATTTGGGATGAAAGTTCCTCAGACTAACCTAACAATGTCATAAAGTAAAGAATTTTGCCAGCTCTACACAGCAAATCTATGAGTGTCATTATTTTCAAGTTCTGGACAAAAGCATTGGAGTGTATACAGAAACAGAATATTGCTGCTGTTTTAGTGATATCTACTGTTTCTGAACTGGATTTCAGTGTTTCCTACTCTACTGTTCACTGAGCTGTTAGGGATTGTTTGCTGTCTGAAAGAGTTTTCTGCTTTCTCTAACCTTTTCTTTCCATAAGTGTGTGACTGATGGTTACACCAATTGTTGTCCGTGAATTTTTTGATGTTTATAGCCAAAGAGGAATTTAGCATACTTTATTCATTTTATTTTAAATTTTATCTTTCTTCCTCATAGCATCATATTTTGGAAGTTTTCATTATCCCTTCTGCTGTTCTCCCTGTGACAGTTTACTTCATATTATTCCTTGAAAGCTTAAATCACTTAATTAGACTGTTCAGATGCAATACAAATTGTGTTAAAAATTTGAAAACAGAGTAATTTGTACTCCCTTGTTGTTTTACAAGAAAAATGGGTGTATATTCTGTTTTGCACTGTTCTGCTTTGTTAAAAGTTTTTAATGATCACCCACGTAGCTGTGAAAATTCCCTTTTCTTTAGCTATCAAGATAGTACGTGCAGTGGGTCATTTCTTCCTGTCTACAATATTTTGAGTAAGAAGGCACTATCAGAACAGAGATTGTGTTGTATTGAAAATACAACAAGATACAACCAAATCAGATCAGAATCCTGCGAATTTCAAGAAGCCTGTTGTTGTGAAAGTCTTTTGCTGATCACAGTTGGAAAAATGGCTTTTTACACTGTAAATTTGAAGAGGCTATTTTTACTTCAGATGGTGGATTTCAGAATATTGTTTTCATTTCCTTATATGTAAATATATATTTCTTTTGTCTCCAGGGAAGTTCTTCATATCTTAAAAACAACAGAAATTTATTTTAAATATTCTGAAGATTTTGGGACTTCAGATATTCTGAATTAAATTCACAATTGCCAAAGTAATTTAAGAAGCTCTTCAAAAATGCAGACCTGAAAATTACTGATTATTTTTGTCATTTTACATCAGACAAGGTGGTATCTTTTATTTTATATTTTTATTTAATTTGTATAGAATTTCCCAAGAATTTATCTTTCACAACAAACGTAATCCATTTAAGTATCCTTTTGCAATCATTTATGAGATTTTAGTGTTTTCTATCTTTCTTGCATATTTTTTATTATTTCTCCCCCCAGTATTTCAGTATCAAATCTACAAGACTGACTGCAATCAACATCAGCTACAGAGCTGAGTTTGATTAGTGAAAGATTTGCTCTCTAACAGATAACACTGTGGTTACACTTGTATTGTGTTTGAGGACCAAGTGGAAAATGATTGCAATGCAGCAACAGAAAAACAGAGTATATGGGAAAAGTAGTTTCACATATGAAAAATAGGACTACTTCACCATGCTGTGGTAAAATCTAAAAGTGCATGTAAAAGTGAATGTAGATGCATTTATCCCAACAAATGCCTTCACAGTCTGCTTGTTTCACTTAGGTGCTGTGTGTGTACTTCACAGTTTAGAAACTGCTGTTCAGTGCTAGTCTGCAAACAGTTTCCTGACACTTACGAATTGTGACCTTTTAGTTCCATCTTAAGAAATTTTGTCCAGACTGAATGAAGCAATGTGGTCTTTACTAACCGAAAGGAGCACAGGTTATAGCTGACCTCAAGCAAGGTGTTCAGACTGGGGAATCCTCTCATCACTGTTTAATCTTGCAGTTGTATACTCTCTGTTTATATTGCCCATAGCGGAATCCAAGAACTAAAAGTTCCTACAGTTACTGTTGTATAATCAAATTTTGTGATACCTGACTTTATTGTGGAAGGGACAAGAAAAGTTATTTCAGGCTATCTGATGAGATCTCATTTTAAAAAGCTTATTTTTATTGAAACAAGCAAACAACCTCCAGGATTCAGTTCTAGAAGGCCAAAGAAAGAAAATGTAATCAACAGTTACTTGAATATGCTCCAAGATACGCTTGGAGCTTGGATATTCTTGGAAGGCACTGCGATACTTAGCACAGGAGGTAAGCTTGTGCCTCAGTGCTCCCAGCTACCTTGCTGCTGTTTTCTGACTGCCTATCTCCACTGCTCAGCCAGGGGCTAAGTGTGGCTCCAGTGTGGGCAGATACTTGGAGGGGGCAGCAGGGTTCTATTTGTTTGTTTTGTGGCTGTTGGTTGAGGGTTTTCTGTTTGCTTGTTGGTTTTTGAGGAGGAAGGCTTTTCTGCTCTGAAACAGTTAAGTTCTCTGTTTGTGTACTGATGAGAATGTTTTGCCTACCATATGGATTGGTTATGAATTTTGGTAGCAAACAGAGTACAGAGCTTGTGCGCTGTGCTTTACATCTGTCATTTTCAAAGCACTACGGGAAGGTCGGTTTTGTTATTCCCATTTCCAGATGGGAAACTGAGGCAGAGGTGAAGGAAAGTGACTTGCCCAGTGTAATAATAGTGCACTGTTGCAGACATTATCCTCTTTTAAGCCTGTGGTAAATGAAATTGGCTTTCAGATTTCCCCCTGGATGCTGTTCAAAGGTAAAATTAAGACCTGGAATTTGTTGGTGCGGGGACAATCACAGAAGACATTCTGAATCCATTTTTGCAAGCTTAATTAAACCTTGATAAAGCTGTGTATGAGAGTCATTTTTCAGAAATGAAGTGGCCCAGAGTATCTTGCTGGTTTCTTTCAAGTGCAGAGTCGCATTCCCCCATCTCTTTGTGTTGTTCATTCACATGACTAAAAGTGACTGCTGATGGATCCAGATAACTTCCATTTTTTTTTCTCTTTATTTTTTTCTTTGCTATGCATACCTTGACTAACTCACTTGTATAGGAACTTAACACAGATCCTTTTTCAGCTTGACAGTTCACCCATGCATTTTTAAAGTATTTATTTAAGTATATGGAATTGTTTATTTATAGAAGAATTTGAGTTTGTGCCACTGTGTTATCTGTTAAAGAACCAGCATTCCCTGGGCGAGATGCTTAGGTGTCTTGTCCAAAGGTGGCCTTAACTTTGAACTTTTGTGTACGTGAAGTAACAGAAAACTATTACTGGCTAAACTTACTAAGAATACTGTTATAACAGTAGGTGAGTGTTTGTAGTGTCAGGCATTTAGTTTGTTAAAACATTAAATAAATGTACTGTGCTATGTAAATATTTTTCTGTGGTTGTCATTACCATCACCATAAGATGACTCATGTTGCTCTTCAAGTGTCCTGTAAACAGCCATGAATGGAGAGACCTTGGTAGAGAAAAAGCTTGGGGAGCACTGCTTGCTGAAGGGGTGAAGAAGGCCCTTCTCCCTCTCCCCATCTGTCCCGGAGGGCTTTTGCTGAAGGACACTACAGAGGAGCTGGCAGAGGGAAAGCAGGCTCATTACTCAGCTCAGGGAAAGCTGGGGCACGTGTTTCTTTCCTCAGTTTGTTATTATGGCTGAAAAAGCAAATCTGTCAAAACACACGATGGTGGTAGTGTTGTAAATGCCGCAGCTTAGTGCATATGAGATGAAGCTCTGTGAGCTGCTGTTTCTTTTTAACAGAGTGGTGATGGATGCTGTTTAAATATGTGAACAGATAAAGCAGAGCTATCTCATAAACTTGCACAATTTTCCTTTTGCTGTTTTCAAAATAAAATCTGTTCGGTCTGAGGAGATCTGGAGGAAAATTAGAGAGTAGAGCACCAGCTGAAAAAAAGTTCTCCAAGGAGATTTTTTTTTTCTACCATTATGCAGCATATAAAAAGCAAGATGAGTAGAAAGAGCTGTTCCTGGTATGGGCTTCTGGTCCAAGTGGTAACCAGAATTTATTAAGTGTGGTATGTAGCTGGTATCTAGTTGACACTTACTTCTCCTAGCTGATCCCTGAAATGCATTCTGCCTTGTAATTGTTTTAACTCAGGGTTCTTTTACAGTAGGTGGGCTTTTTCACCTTGCTTCCTAAGCTCCAAGGAAAAAACATTGCAGCTCATTGTAACATAAAATGGTTTGATCTCTGTCTCTGTAGCTGTAAATGTGATACATAGAAGAACGAAATGTAGATTTTGCCCCATGATGAGTTGTGGTCTATATGGTGACTTTTAGTAACTTAGGTGGAATGCTTCTTTAGTTGTCCCTCCCTTATTTTATTTTATTATGCAAATGTATTTATACTTTTAAAATAGGGAATGTTTTTGTTTCAGTCTTTTTTTTTTTTCTAGAACAAATGAAATGCAGATAGATAATATTAAAATACTTCTATGTTTGGAGAAAGAAGAGCAGTCCAATTCTATTTGGGCACTGCATCATAGAACAGCTACTTAATTTCAGGAAACAATCTAATGAATATGAACACTTTGGAAATTAGTTGCCCATTTCATTAATTGTTTATTTGTGAATGAAAATAGCTAGTCAAGCAGCGATACTGTTTGGTTTCTTGAAATTGCTCCACCAAACTATCTCCAGATGTTGGGGGAGGTGGGGAAGGAAGAAACTTCACATTTTAATACGTGAAAGTTTTGTAACATGTTCACGATTCATGACCTGTGTTTGGATGCCGTTTTTGCTTTGTCTCCTTTGCTCAAGATCTTCTCTTTTCCTACTTTTTATCTAGAAAAACTGAGTTTGTAATGAAGAATGTACAGCAGTATCTTCTGCTGCAGTATAAAGTGCCCAGATGAAGAAAAGAAACTGACTGGTGGATTTTCAGTTTAAATAATGTAGTCTGCATCATTATCCTTCCAGAAGTTGGTGAAAAAACATTTACTTGTTATGAATTATTCTGCTGAAGGATAAATGATAAATATTTTACAAGAAAGGACAGATAATACAATTACAAAAAGTAATGAATTTCTGTGATAGTTTTGCTAGTAAATGTGTATCTGGAGTGCTAAGCTCTCTTTAAGATGCTCTCTTTCCAACTTGTTACACAAATGGCTGCATTCTAACAAGCAGCAGATTTTTTTTCCTGAATGTGCAGTGGGTATCAAAGAAATCTGCATTTTGTTTTTAGTATTTTCTTTTGTCTGTCATTCCCTTTTTAAAGTAGAAGTTTTCTGGACCGTGTGCCTAGTTTTTTGTCAGTCTTTGTTTGCTCTTCTAGCTAAGCAACAGCTCACTTTTTTACACCTTTTACTTTTCCCAAAAGAAGGAGCAAAGCCCCTATCTTTTTTTCTTTCTTCTTCTTCTTCTTCTTTTTTTTTTTTGCTAAGAACTATTAGGGAAGCTCATTTCTGAGTGATAAGCAGCCAAAAACAACACTGGATTTGTGCTCAGGGTTGAATTGTACCATGTCTGTTAAAAAAGGCAACTGTGCCGCAGTTCACTTTACAGTTATTTTCCAGATTATTCAAAATACTTGAGCATTAGAAGAATCTGTCTAGTCCCACAGGAAAAACTGTCCAATAAGCCTCTCCCTTCATCTGAGGGTCATAGAGGAAACCCTGGCTAGACGCTTTGGTGACTAATTTAAAGTATCTGGCAAGACAATTGATAGCACCCTTCCTTTGTGTTGTGACAAATATATTTCGACTGCAGTTTATTAACATAATCCAACACAACCACAGACATATTGTATGTATTATAGCATAGAATTAGAAACATTTTTTGTGCATCACAGTCTTTACTCTCTCTCTTTTTTGACAAGGATCTGGATAATTGCCTCAACAAATGAACTGCAGTGTTCAGTCTGTTTCTATAATTTCATAAATTGTTTTCCATGCTAAAACTAAGCAAGCTTTTACTGAATAAGTATAGGGAACCACAGTGTAATTACAGGAGCACTATTATTAAAAAGTGTGACAGAAATGGCAGTTTAACTGACAGCTACTTTTTTTTTTCCTTTTGCTTTATTACAACAAATTAAGTATCTCATTGAGTGCCAGTTAGTGAGCAGCAGTGCTATCTTCCTCTTTCCCTCTGTCACACACATACTCTACTGCACACACACGTTGGGGCTGAGGCTTATTGTAGAAGATTACCACGTAAGCTGGATCATAAACTGCCAGCTGAAGGCAATAGGAATATTGCTACAGAAAATGTTATTTCAAATTAAAAAAAAAAAAAAGAAAAGAAAAAGAAAAAAAAAATCCCAGCTTGATTGGTTGGTTTGTTAGTGGTTTTTTTTTTTTTATTCCCACATAGTTGGATAAATTGAATACTTAGCTCTTCTATATCTCTCTTAAGTTGCCTACTTAGCTCTTGTGTATCTGCCTTTGTTTGAATATGTTGGTTCTTCTTATAGATAGAAATAATTAAAATCATTCCATTATATGGATGGGAAAATAGACTCTTGTTTAACTTTCCCAAGAGATAGAAGCAGAGATGACCAGTCTAGGAGTGAAACCTAAATTTGGTGAACCACACTCCCTGTAATCAGTATGGGCTTGATCCAGAACCCACTGATATTAAAAATAAAAAAAAAAGTTTCTGACCATGTTCTTTACGTACAATGAAGTTAACTCCATGCGTTTTATATTTATCTCTTTTTTTTTCCTAATTGTGTGATGATTACAGTGCACTTTTTCCAGAAATATAATACTTTTGTAGAGAACAGTAGAAATTAAATACTGACACTGACATAATTTGAATGAGGACTGTTGATTAACTTATCCAGTTTAAGGCTTCTGTCCTTTTCACTTGATTTTAGATCCATTTCTTTTTATATAAGAAGTGTTCATACATATCCAATCCACTTGTTGTTTGTAATGATATGTGCATTTTAAATCTTTTGACTCTTTATATTTTCCAGGGCTCTGTATTAAAACCTTTGCTATTACAAATCCTAAAATCAGCAGAAGTGCAAGCCAAATATTCCACAAGATATCAGATTTGAATCACATTTAATACTAAATAAGGGATCCTCACTTCTAAATCGGATGGTCAGTTACTGTCACTTATATGTAAATATTAAACTTCTGGATAATATGAGATGGATGTGACTAGTGTGGACTACAGTGAATGAAGGGCTCATATGCATAGCAGTGGGTTTATAAATCACTGGTTTTATAAATTGTGTACGTGTTGGAGCTCTGTGGTTGTGAAGTTAACTTTATTAGAGAAAGAGGCAAAATCTAAAGATTTTTTTTTGTGAAAATATATAGGTATAAACAAGATTAAAAATTTCCTCTTAAAGATCTCATTTTTTTTTTATAGTTCATGTTACAGATATTATGGTAAGTTACAGCGTTTTTAATTTCATTTTCTTTACCAGGTTGTGACATGTCCATAGGTTTTATGAGATTAATGGAATGGCAGCAAAATAGACTGAGATCATATGAAAAAAAAGAAGGCTGTTCCATTTATGTTTTGGAGTTGTTAAATGCCTCTGAGAACCAGAATAATATTAATAAGTAACTGTACAACTTAAAAAATGGAAAGTGATTGTGTTTAGTTAAATCACTTCAAAAAAAGGGCTGTATAAAAATTTGCTTTGATGTACGTTCTGGTTAGTTGTGTTCTTTACAGATCGGTTTGCATTACAGCTCAGGATCTGCTTACAGATTTCTGAAAGTATGAACTAAGTTTTGGGTGATAGTCTGTAATATTGATTGGCTCAGCACAGTTGGTGAGTTCTGTCTGCAGTACCAAGGAAAGAGCTTGACAAGGTGTTGCTACCAAGAAGCCTTCTGGTAAAATATTTTTACCAAATTTTTTTGAGAGTAATGCTTGAAACGTTTATTACAGTGTTCTACATAAGTCTATAAATCTCTGCTTTATAATATGCCTAATATGCCACTCTGGATTTGATTTTAACATATCTAATCTTTCAGATATATTTACAGTGGTTGTACATTATTGAATACATCCAAATATTCAAATTCTGGCGATATCTGTACAATATCAGGTATTTGAGTTATTTCTTTTACCATTACTATTAGACAAAGGGCAGGGAATTCTGAGTCCTTAGACAAGCAGTCATTTTTAGTTCCAGGCTTGGCACAAGTTCCACGCTTTTCTCTTGCATTCACATACAATTGAAAATATTAATTTGCAGAATCTGTATCTATCAGAGAGTTGAGCAAACATTAGCAAAAGTAGACCTTCTTAGGGTGGAAAACTATTGCAGAACTGAATCCACTTCCCAGGCTTCCCTTCCAGCCCACCTCGTGTAATCCTTTGCTACTTTTGCTTGGCTTAATAGGAGGTGTGGTGCTGATTGACCAGCTGGCTGCTACCCCTTCTCTGTTAAGTAAGTGTAGTGGAATGCCCTGGCTATTATAAGTACCTGGCAGGCCAAAACAAAAGGTTTTTGGGAGCATGAAGCTTCTGGGTCCATACTTTGTGCAACTGCGTTAGAAAAATTAAATGTATTTGCAAAGTCATTCTGCCAAACTTGATTGAAGTAAATGTGTGGGTTCAGAGGCAATGAAAGGGTAAAATTCACAGATGTAATCTTTGGAAATGCACAACTGTTTCTGGAGGCATAGTCAGACATGTTGGCAAGTTTTTCTTTCTTTGTTTTGGGGGTTTTGTTTTTGTTTTTGTTTTTCCATTTGTACTCATTAGTTTGATAAGTTATTTTATTTAGTAGGAAAATAATTTCCTCTTTTCTTCAAGCCCTGGTCAGTGATTGGAGTGAGACTGTGACTTTCTCTGACTTTCTTCCACATGGATCTTAGAGCTAAGGGGTCTTCTGACTTCAATCTAGAGGATTTTAATCTCTGTATTTGCCCAGCTGCCTCCCGTGAAAACAGATTTCATGCATGTGGAATTTTGAGGAATATTGCATATTGACAGTTGTTTGCTTGTTTAGAAATATTTTCTAGGAAGTAATTCCTCAGAGCTGCTTTCACGGTGATCCATTTTTTTACATCCGTATTTCATGTACCTTCAAAAACTGAAAGACTTAATTCTTAAAAATAGCATTGTTTGGTCAGTTAAGTTGCAATACAATTCTGTCTTATATCTCATTTTCCTTCAATTTATATGTCTTTGTTGCCCTTGCAGGATACACGTCTGCTTTTGAAAACATCCTTTCAGTTTCCAGTAGAAAGTCAGAGTAGTCACATTCTTCCAGCTCACATCTGCTCTGAACTTACCTCAAGAACATGGCAGATGTTGTTCAAATTAGTCTGAATTAAATCAAGCTCGTGTATAAGTACTAACCATCCAGGTGACATATGTACATTGAGGACACTGCCCAAAACCATCAGAGTGGGTTTTGTGCTTTCAGGGGTGGGTATTTACTCATTAAAGTGAATTTTGTAGTTGCTCTTTTCATGATGAATGTATGTCTGTATTTCAACACAATGGACCCGCATGATGCATAATGACATGTTTATATGTGTGAGCTTTGCAGAGATGTAGTAAACCAATCTATTTGCTGTAAATGCCCACTGGTCTCAAAAGCATGGAACTTATCCCTTTGACATACAGAATTTCTAAATGCTTCTGACTGTGAAAAGCACGGTTCTGTCTTTTTCTTCTAACATACCTGTGTTTTTTCTTCTTTGTGTCTTTCTCTCTAGTCCTTTTGTTTAATTTCTCTCTCTCTCTGCCTTTCATCTCCTACCTCCCTTGTCTTCTTTCTGTGCATGTCACCCATTGTTTTCTTTCCTTCCTTTGCTTCTAGCTGATAGATGTTCTGCTTTTCTCTACGCATTTTTACTCTCTTGAAGTTTTACAAGAGAGTGAGGTAGCTTTTCAGCTTCTACTTGTGCAAACTAAGCACTTAAAAAGTCATCACTTTCTCATATGCAGTGGTTTCCCTAAGCTCGTCAGGTATTTAAGATTAAGGATAAAGGACCAATTTGGCACAGATCCAAGGTCTCATTTGAATTGCAAAACTATACCTTTCCAAAAATCACCAGAAAATGTCAGAAAACATTTTATTTTGGGAGAATTCTGCAGGTCTTTTCATCTGCTGGGATTCCCCACAGCAGTATTAAATTTGGATGTTGACAGTGATGGAGAATTTACAGAGCTACTTGAGTTGTATGTTTCTTTTAGTTGCATTTAATAGTATTACTATCTGGTAACTATTAGATACTGTCCTAGTCAGTAATTAGGTGAGTGAAATGCCTTCTAAGTTATCAGCTTTGCCAACCTCTTAGGAAGCATCTGCTTTTCATCTTTGTAGTCCTTGGTGAATGAAGCCATTCTTTCAGAAAAGGGAAGAAATTCTTAATGGGAGATGAAGAATATTACCACATATGCATTAAATGGAGAAGTGTACTTTAAAGTTGAATGATAATTTGGAAAAGTAATGCAATATCTGCAGATGTTAAAGATGCCTGCTGATAATGATCTCCAAAGGCTTCAAACAGTGGTTATATACATATGAGACCTCCATTCTGCTTTTTTAGTCCAGAACAGGTCTGAACTTGCTTCTCACATCTCTATCATGCGTACCTCTACTTCTCTGAGATTTCTCAGACTCCTCAAGCCTTGCCCTCAAATACCCTCCTTTACAAGTCTAGCTGTTGCAACCACACACTTTTTTTTTTTTTTTTTTTTAGCCGTGTTTAATCCCAGCACAGTCATTTCTCATAAACAGAAGGAAACATCTTTCAAGCAAGGCCTCTGTAGTCACTGACTTTCTGATGAACTCCTTTTTCCCTCCAAAGCTTCCCTCCTGGGATCTATCTACACCCATCCTCATGCTCCCACCTCAGAGCTGCCCCCACCTCATGCCCTGCTCAGTGCTCCTGCCCTGCCAGCCTGCCACGCTTCTCTGGGATCAGCACGAGACTGGCTGGCAGGGTTTTGTGCTGCACCTCTTGAGGAAAGAGACACCTGGGCAAGAGGAGGCATCCTTTGTGTATCCAGAGAGGGTGCTTTGGCCTGCACTGTAACCCATGGTCCCCCACAGCATATGTTCCCCTGCCTACTGGCACAAGGCATACCTCAGGCTTTCTCAAGGTCTCAGGAAAGAGCAGAACTTGTCTGAGGTGGGAGAAATGGGAAAAGAGTGGAAAAAGAGAAGGAAGGAATTAAAGAGCCTAGGTGTAGCTTTTTTGGAATTCTCTCCCCGACATACATGACTCCTCACCTTCTCTCCTAACCTGAGAATTTCTTCTTTATAAAGTTTAATTCTCAAGCTTTCTTCCTGGGCTGTTAATTGTGGTTCCAACTGAGGAGATGTCTTATGTCACTAGGGGAGTCAGTGAAACAGAAGGAGTAACTTCTTCATGGAGACATGTGAAGACTGTAGCTAGCCTTGAGTTTGATCTTCAGAAATATCTTCACTTTTCCAGCTTCTGCAGACAGTAGTTTGTTTTTTGCACCTGAGCAAACCAAAGCTCCCAGTTTGCTTTGGGGGCAGATTCTGGTATTCCCTGCTAGACTGAGCTTTTGGGCTGTCTGTCACTGGGATATCTTGGCAGCGTGCACAGCTCAGGACAGCATTGTGTGACTCTATGGCATATGGGTATGGGATAACCCTGCCGTGCATTCCTGTGCTGCTGGGAGATACCTGGCCCACTTTCACGTAAGTGTGCTCAAGTGCTAAGAGCAATATAGCCAAATTTGTGTGAGCACTGCTTGCAATGTTCATTTGTTTTGTGAAGCTGTGCAGAAGTGTTTTAGGAATTTCTGCATGGCATTCCACTGCGCAAGACAGACATTGCTGGCCGCCTTCCTGCTGCTCTCCAGGCCAGACAATGAATCAGTGTTTTTATTTCTGAGAAATACACTAACACCGTACTGGAGTCCACAGTTGTCTTCTTGTGTAGGTTGGTCTCTGAGTAGGAAAAACTAGGATTATTTTCTGTACGTGGCCTTCCCCAACAATTGAAAATTGTATTGCTGTACACATAAAAAAAAAATGCCAGAAGAAAAAAGATATTTAATATCACTAACTTGTAATGTCAAGTTACAATTCAAGTTCTTTGTTACAAAGACAGGAAAAGGTAGATGGAGTTGAAGTTGGTGGGTTCTTTGTAACAGTGTACTTTACTAATCACCGCTTATGTACAGTCTAGCAGTGAAAAAAAGTTTAACACTCAGAAGTGCTGTTTCCTTCTGTTTTATGAGTGAGGGTTGTTTCTTTTTTTTTTTTTTTCGGTTTGAAAGGGATTTACATTTATTTAAAGACATTTTTCTAAATTTTGCTTTGAATACAAATCATGTCATACAACTTTGCCAAAATAAACTTGGCAGCTTACATTTTCTTTCCTTTTTTTTGAGTGTTGGCATGTAATGAATATTAATGGAGCATCACTTCCTGGTTTCTGGCATGATACTTTCTTCATGTAAATACAGCTTTTTGAAATACCAAAGAGCCAAAGCACAGTTCAGAGTCTTCAATTAAATTTAGATGAATTGATAAAGAATCTCCATTTTGGATTTTGTCAAAGCCTGATTATGTTTATTTCCCAAAGAAAATCATTATTATTTTTTAGAAGGGTCAGAAAAAGTAATTCCATGAGTTTAGCTCCCTTCACGGTTGCTTAGTACATCTTGTTCCTGTGTTTCTGAATTCAAGCTCCTCAAGTTAAGAGCACTCTTCATTTTAGGATTTTATAGCAACAAGCACATTGTCAGCAATCAAGCAGGGAGAAGTGAATCACTCTGGATAAAGTGAAACTGACCTGAATTTGATCCTTAAACTCAAACTAACCACAACTATTCTGGGTTTTTAATTTTTTTTTATTTTTTTGTTTCAGAAATTACTATCACACACCTCTGCACCATCTGGCTTTTCCTAGGAGTGGAAACAGACTTATCAACATACTGTAACAGAGTCTGTTTTTGTGGTGTGTCTGGCAGAGTTGTTACCAGAAAATTCTGGAACTCTCACCAGAAAGGCAGCTTTTACGCACTTTCCAGACCAGTTTTCACACCGAAGAGGATTAGGTGGTAAGCGGAGTGAAGAAAGAATCTGTGCTTGTGGTTGCATCTTGGTTTTACCAGTCACTAATCTGTGCTAGGCTAAATGTTGCTTTTAATTATGAGCTGGTGGAACACTCATGAAAATGAGAGAAAAGGCTCCCATTTGTCTCATTGTGACTTGAACTTTTCATCATGGAAATCCACTGGCTGTAATGAGGTGACACATGAGTTTCTTGGAGCAGAGTTTAGTCCTCTCTGTGTGTGCATGCTTGTTTTATGCTAGTGTCGTCCATCACGTAGACCCTGAGGTCTAGACTGAGGAACCCATTCCATCTGGCCGGTGCCTTTGTCCCACTGGAGAGGAGAGCTGCAGTTAGGGCTGAGTGTGCTGATTTAACTCTTCCTGCCCCAGATGGTGTTTATTGTGCAGCCACTGATGACGTACACATGTGGTGGTGGGGAAAGTGGGGGCTTTAGGGAATGACATTTATGACTGTGCTGGTGGCTGTAAGAGTTTGTCTGTGGGCTCTGTCAGAGCTGCTGTGAGTGTGCCTGGGAAGGAGGGATACAGCGCTGTGCCTGGGTTAGGCATGCTACTGGTAACCTGCTGTGGGTACCACAGGTTTATGTGTCCTGTACAGCCTACACCTGCTCAACTGTAAAAACTTAAACCAAGAGTGGAATTTGAACACATCTGTAAGACAGTTAAACTGATGAACTAACTCTGACTGGTACATTCAAAATATGCAGCAAACTGGCAGAATTTAGAAGCTGCAACCCAATGTAATAATGTCCTTGATTTTATAGCTTGGAGGGGAGGGTGATTGTGACTGACAGACAAACTGCCACGTTCAGCTCTTTTTCATAAAGCTGTTAGAAACTTCCTGACAACCTCATTCTTCCTTTAGCAAAGTAGGACAACACTCCAATTGACTGCAATGGAATCTGTGCCAGCATTGGGCTGTGTGCTTACTGAGCCATCTCACTTCCTACCTGCTTGGTTTGCTTTTTCCTTGAATGCGTACAGTGTATGTATTTGCTGCAAAGCATTTACATATTTAGTGGAGACCAAAGCAAATTTTGTCCATTGGTGTTTGGCTGGAATAAACAGGGGGCTTAGCACAAAGATAGTATGTGCACCTAAGTTAGTGTGCTCATTTAGAGCCTGCGTAGCGGTCTCTGCACAAAAAGTGAGAGTGTTCCTGTTCCTCATCACTAACATGTTGAGCAGCAGCAGGATTACTGTAGCTGGTGCTAGACTTAGTGTGACCTAACACAGTTTTGGCATAAGGCAAACTGAAGGAGATTTTATAAGACACTGAATAAAATATTCTAGGTAAAGCTGGGAGATATGAGTGTTGTCAGAAATGCACTAAATGCATTCTGTTGACTTCTTTCTCTATGAAGATGTGTGATGCTTGATTTTCAAAGGTGCTGAGCAGTGGCAAATCAAAGCGGACAGTCAGGATCAGGTAAATATGAGTGCGCACCATGTTTATTTCTTTTATCAGAATAGTTTAGAAGAGAAGCAGGTTTAAATATAGTGCAGACTGCCAAAATGGCAAGAGTTGCTCTTATTTAGTGCATGATGTTAGAATGTAATCTTCTAGATGAGGCAGCTTGATTATTCCTGGGACATCTGCTTTAACTCATGTTGTCCTCAGTTGAATATGTATGTGCATAAATGGATGAGTTTTTTATATTGACCTAGCTCATTTTCTTAAAAAAAATTTTTTTTTTTTTTTTAAATACTTAATTGGCATGCTTTTCCTGCATGAATTATAAAATAACTGTGGAAGTTTGAGTAGGCACACAGTGTGATGTTGCTTCTTCCAACTCTTCCAAACAGGTTGTTGCAGCAAAACCTTAACAGTCCTCCCCTTATCTGTTTGGGATCTTTGAATAAACAATATTTCAGGGTCCAGAGCTAATATTTTAGCATATATTTCAAGGTATTAATTCATCTGGTAACATGAGCAAAGTGGATGGGATTGAACTCAGACCTATGACACTTTGTGCCACTGTATAAGACCAAAAGCAGTGGAAATTCCAAACAAAACAAAGTAAAATTGTGTTAATAGGCTGCTCATTTTCCCTCAGGTGCAGTCTACCACTTGAGATCTCCTTGGCTGATTTTTAAGTACATATACGAAGATGAAAATAAGCTATTGGAAGATAATAGAATAGGAGCAAAATTGATTATGTATTTAAACACAGAAGTTCCTGTTTGTTTATATGATTATTTCCTAATGAATCACTTGTGTTTTCCCCCCTTAAATGCAAACCTAGAAGAGAGCATACTGCTCTTTAAAGAAAGGTTAGCAGCCATTTGGCCCAGTTCATCTCTAATCGCTGTGAACTAGGCAGGAAAACAATTCAAAATTCATATGGTCAAAAGCAAGAAATGGTACAGCTCTTAGTACTGTTTTACATCTGTTGCTCAGGGGCAAGTCAGCATGACAGAGGCTAGTAAAGGGACACTACAGTGTAATACGGTTGTATAAAGAGGTAACAGTTATATTAAATGAAAACCTTAATTTCACAGCCTCATACAAATGAGTGTGCACTGTTGAAACCTCTAGAATATATTATACCTGCACGGAACCTTTCTTTCCTAACATAGCAATAAATACAGAGGTATGCACAGGAAGCAATGGCATTTGTAGGACTGATGACACAGGAACAGTTCTATCATGCAGCAAGCTTCGTGCACTGTGTCAGTCTTCTCCCCAGCACTGTGCTTCAAATGGTTTTCTACTTGGTCATACTTCTTATATTTTAGATATAAAGCCACCACAAAACCTATTTTAACTTCCTTCACTGTTAGCCCTTTGCACAATTTTGTCTCAATTGCAAAGGACTCAGGAAACACCAAGGAGTATCTCCTTAAGCCACCACAGTGTACGTTCTGATTTGCTTGCTCTGTTTTCTTTCCATGAGTAATCAAATGGGACACGTAGCTACACGTAGCATCATAAAAACAAGGAGAAGGAAGGAAGAAGATAGCTACCTAATGTGAGGATTCGCAGTATATGCATTGGACATCCTGAATGCTTTCCAAAACTGTCTCACACTGAAATCAGCACACACAAAAAAAGTAGGAAGTGTCATGAGGCAGCTACAGAAGGTCACTTTTGTTGATTTTAAACTGGAAGGGGGAGATTTAGACCAGATTTTAGGAAGAAATTCATTACTGTGAGCTGCTGAGACACTGGAATGTGTTGCCAGTGAAGTTGTGGATGCCCTCTCCCTGGAAGCATTCAAGGCCAAGCTGGATGTGGGCTTTGAGCAACCTGGTCTAAAGGGAAGTGTCCCTTCCTACAGCAGGGGATTGGAACTAGATAATATTAAAGGTCCCTTCCAACCCAAACTGTTCTACGATTCTATGATTTGGAATGCTTTTGTTAGATGAAGCCTTTATACCCAGTTGTCTCACATGTAGTCATTATGCACCCATCTAGAACAACTGATTTTAGTATCTTATTCTTAAAATTATTAGAAATAGACATTGCTCATTTTGG
This sequence comes from Cyrtonyx montezumae, assembly GCF_038088225.1. NCBI lineage: Eukaryota > Metazoa > Chordata > Aves > Galliformes > Odontophoridae > Cyrtonyx > Cyrtonyx montezumae. Next base: position 1,763,293 of record NW_027072041.1, read on the forward strand.
CATGTGGCAATTCATGAACTGTAGCAGTAGCATTTCAAGTTAGTTGAAGTTTCTGTTTCATCTTTTTTTGAATTCCTGGTAACTGAAGGATAGTAGTAACTCAAAAAGAGGAAAACAATCATGTTACTGTATATTCTTTGCAAATATATTGTTTCTATCATTTATAAGTGTGATTGAATCTGTTGCTTTGTACTCAGAGAGCCTTAGCCTTCTATTTATTTTATGTTGATTGTCACCACAGTGGATCTGAAGTCTAGATTTTCAGCAAACATAGCATGCATGTTGGAAAATCTAGATGCAGCTTTTGAGGACATATCTCCTCTGCCCACCTCGAGACATTCAGAAACTACTGTGACAAGGTTGTTACCTTAATTATGATGCACAGTGGTAAAGGTAATTTCAGAGGATGAGTTTGTTACCTCCCCTGTGCTTTCAGTAGGGACTTGCTGACTAAGCACATACTGATTGCATCAGCCAGAGCCTGAAGTGATACAGCATTTATCTTCTGCGGAAATGAATTCTGTTACAGTGAGGAATGTTTACACTTGCAGACCTGCTGGCATACATTTCTCACTCTCTTCCCTTCTAGCATTTTGTAGGTTTCATTTTCTCATAGGAATGAGTAAAATACTTACGATGCATACGTGTCCTAAGTGCAGTACCTTTTCTTTGAAACCCTAGAACAGCACCCTTCCTCTATCTAATGCTCACATAGTACCAACCCCATAACTCCTAAAGAGTCAAGAAAAGCTTTCTTCAACTGAAATATATATATATATATAAAATATATTTAAAAAAGAGAGATTTCACAGTCATTAGCAACTCACTTTTATTTTTTTTTTCAGTGGAAGAATAATTTTGCTATTAAAATCAACTACCTCTACAGGAAAAGATTATGTATGTCAGAGGCCTAGTGCAATGCATGGTTCAGGAAAGACTTTCTCCATCTCTGCTTTTGCAGTTTTCATCAGGTCATTGATTTCCCATTGGTGATGGTGGAGTCATTGACACTGAGTTATGTATATATATGTATATATCCTTAGAATATCAGCTTTCTGAATGAAGCCTCAGGGTCTAGTCATTTTAGCTGTCAGTCTTTCAAGCTTTGAATATGCAATACAGTAGTCAAAGAAACTTGCAAATCTTTCACATTATTTCTTACCAACATAACTCTTAGGAGATGCTTAACGGAGACAGGCAGCTTGTTTTATTAAGAAGTTAGGTGTTACAAACTGATGAATATATATCACTGAGTTCAAATTGATGTTAGATAAATGTAAATTGCTCTGGAAAATCAGTTTTTAAAACAACTGATAGATATATGTCTCCTCCCTCCACCCAGGTATTTTGATGATGCATATACCAATAGACCTGTTAGAATACAGAATCTTTAGAAACTGAAATGCTGATATAATTTCTTGTGTTGCTTTAAGAGGACAAAGTGATTTTATTGGATATTGAATTGTGTGACAAGATTATTTTCTGTTATTAAGGAAAAAAACTATAGATGTGTGTTTACGTGAAGACTGACAATGTATTTACAGAATCAAGTGATACAGTTTAGGCATACAAGTAAATTAGAAAATAAAAGCAAAAATACCCCAAATGGTATAGACTTTAGAAGACCAGAAAAGACCAGACCAGAAAATGTGTATGTTTTTGCAGGATTCAGTGGTTTGTTCTTTTTTGTTGTTGTTGTTGTTTTGTTTTGTTTAAGGAGAAATAGCTGTGTCTTGTCACTTTTATATTATAGATAAATATTGTCCCTATATATGACAATGGCAATAGATCTTACTTTGATTTCACTCCTCTTCAGTTTAAATTAAATTTGTGTATACTTCAAACATGTTCTGCCAGACACAGCATGTCCTATCTTAGTTGATTTGGACATTGTATGTTGTAAATCTGTGCAGCTGAAATAGTGCTTTTAAATATATGTTATAATGATTTAATGAGACATAAATTTGAAGATCAAAACTATTTAAATTTGAAGGTTGTGCAAAGGAAGAGGCCTGGGAGAAAAAAAATATTTTTCTGAGTCCTTACATGATACTGTAGCATGGAAAGTCCAGCTTTGCACCAGTAGGGGCAGGTATATTCTGTAAACTGGGGAAAAATAAAGGAAACAAAATAAAAGAATGGAATGATAAAGCTTGTGCTTTGCTTTATAAGGGCAAATAAATATATGTGCATTATATTGTATTAAATAAATTTGTATTCCAGAATATAGCTAAAGGAAAACTTCCCATGAAATAATGCATTCCTTTAGAATTGCTGTAGATTTTCATAATTTTTTTTAAAGCATTCCTATTGTAACGTACATCAAAAGGGCAGCTATGGTTCTTGTGTCTGACTATACGTATGCATTATAAAAAAGTGAGTCTACTGTAATTACCAGTTTGCAGAGCGAATTCCTGCAGGGTTTGTACTCTCCCCATTAGTAAAAGAGATAAGTTGAAATGTATTAAAATTTCACTGTACAACTGGGAGTTTTTGTTCACAGTAAATGTGGTAATGTTTCTTCATTGCTTGACTGTTTGTGTTTAAATTTAGGCAGTGTGCCCAACAGGGACAAAATTATAGGATAAAGCTATGTATAAAAGAAAATCCTTCTGAGAAAATGTATAACGTCCTCCCTCCCCCCTCCCTCCTATGTCTTTCTCCCTCTCTCTTTTAATAAGCAGTTATACAGGTAATCACACTCCATTCTGGCCAAGGAAAAACATTTTACCTATTTCACACTTATTGGAATTCTTCTCTGTCATACATAGCAACCTTTCATGCAAAAATTCCATGGGTTTGGCTTTGGGAAATGCTGAAGAGAATCAGATTTTAAAGTATATGTATAAGATATTTATATGTTATAAAGTATATGTAGGAGAGATACAATTCTGCGGACTTTTAGTGAACAGTGTTGTCTAATGAGGATAACAATACACCTCTTAATCTCACATTTTGGGGAAGGGTGGTGTGTAGAGGGGCATTAAAAGGTTGTGTCCCTTGTTCTCATTTGCTTACAGAAAATCAGTTTGTGGTTCGCAGAGAATTGTCCAGTGAAAGAACGCTGCAGGGCTGAGTCTATGATTAATTTAAATAGGAAGTTACTGTTTTACATTATAACTTTAGGATACAGAGTTTGATTGTGATGAGATTGAAAATATAGTTTTGTTTTTAGAAAATAGACTTTTCTAATACGTTTTAAAACATTACACTTATGTTCTGAAAGATAAAATCTTTTCTTGTAGCTTTTTCATATAAATTCTGTAACAGTCATCTTTACTGGCTGAAATGCAGCACAATGCAGTCTAAAACAATGTACATTTTTAGCAAAACTGAAAGCCCATCATTTAGTATCTGAAAAACAGTGACATCAGCAATAGTAGATCCTGAAAAGTGAAGTTACTTTGGAGGAGCAGATTAGGCAATAAATAGTATCGTTTCAGTATTTCTTAAGGAAAATATCTTTTTGAATATGTGGACAGAGAGAAATAGCTATTCCAGGAGCTGACCTTTGTTTTGCATTGTTAAAATCAAAGTTTGCTTATTCTTCTGTTTTATAGGAAGAAAAAGTGGAAAACAAAAACTAAAACTTGTGATTTTGCCAACATAATTTTGTGTCATCATTTGTGTTTTCCTTGAAAGTTTCTTAGTTACTTGTTAAAAATGATATTTCTGTATATTTACATTTATCCACTTTTCTTGTTTACTGAACAGACTGTATTGTTTGAGAACAAACAAAATTCATCTTGATAACATGAGCTGTTTATGTGGTGATGACCTTTAAGATTTTAGAAGATCTCATCATTTTCTGGTTAATTTGTATAGCAACTATTTCAAGAATAGAATGAAGATAAATCTATTAAATATATATGTATATATTTTTTAGCCATCTAAAATCTGTAGATCTTAAATCTTCTTTCAAAGATTGCTGACCCAATTGTCCATGTAACGTGACTGAAATCTGTTGGCTGTTTCTTTCTGTGCCACATTAACAGACTCACTGTCTTTTTTTAGGGAAACAAGGGAATTCTACCTTTTCTGGAATGCTTTCTTTAGCTTTAAATTTAACATCACAATTTTCAAATATTTTTGGTTTCCACATCTCCTTCAATTATCTACATTTATTTTGAGGAAATGGAATTCAGTTGTGAATGCAACTGGGGTTGATAGGGTTAGTTGTTGATGACAGTATGGGAATCTAAGCTCTCCTGTACCTCAGATACTACATTGTCTTATGTAGTTGCAGCGGAAGCTACATAAGAAGCAGCAGAGATCAGTCAGTGGATCAATTGTTCTGTCTATCTGTCATTCATTCATTTATTCATTTTCCTTGCAGAAGCATCGGTAAGGTAGAAAGAAAGAAAACTAGTTACGGTTTTACTAGCTGTGGCTAAATAATCATTTTTGCAGGGTGTTTTTCTCTTTCCACATAAAAGCAATTTTGTCTTTAGGGGTGATATAGAAATAGTAAACCATTCACTTCATCAGGTCAGTATAAGTTTTGGAGAATGATTGCTCCGAGTGATCAGGGGAGTAAAGCCAGTGCAAGCAGCTTGCTTTGAGAAAGGACCCCAGTAGTTGTGCTTTCTTGAGGTGAGCTAGCAACGTTAATACCTCTAGAAGAGTCAGTGGCAGAAGGAGTTCCATGAGTGTTTTCACAGATCTGTTTATCCATCCATCTAGTGCTGCCCAGTGCCTTTACAAAGTTTGTGACTGAATGCTAAGAACTGACGATGTTGGTTTCATGACATAATAGAGCTGCTCTGAAAGCAGTGCCTCCTATCTAATTATGATATCAGAGGCAGAGGGTGTTGGTACGGCAGTAAAGGTTGAATCTTCCTGCCCATATTCCATTACTTTTTGTTGCCATGTGATGGATGGCAGCAGAGGGGCACTCTAACAGAATGGCATCTGACATACACATGAGGCAGTGGCGTAGAATTCAGTTCCTCTATGTAGAAAAAAGATGCATCTGTTGACATTCATTGACACTTGTTGAAAGTTTATGGAGATCAAACAGTGGATGTGAGCACAGTGAGACGGTGGGTGCTGCATTTCAGCAGCAGTGGCAGCAGCCATGGGTTACCTCCACTGGTGCAGTTTTATATGTGTGTGGCGTGCAGGCTTTTGTTCATGGCTGGCAAAAATGCATTGCTAATGGTGGTGACTGTGTTGAAAAACTGTCTTTGGTAGCTGAGAATTTGTTCTATCAAGTAGTTTATTGTGCTTTTTTTAACTGTTCTAGCTTCCATAAAAATAAATAGGAGGCATTATTTTTGGAACGACCTATGTAAATCTGGTTTTCATCTGTAAGAACAAATGTCTGCATTTGCTAACATTCCCTGAGGCACAAGGAAACTCATTCTTCAATCAACCGTGTGTTTTTTCTTCAAATTTAAAGCAAATTTTCTTGAAATTTTAAGAAGCACTTGTCAATCTTAATTTTTTTCAATTCATATAATTTCTCCTTTGATGTGAGGTGGATATTACATGCTATGGAGACATAGAGTTATATTGTACTTACAGTCTTTGTAGAATATCCTGTTGGCAATTCTGTGAGCTGAGTGTATAGAATTAGGAAAAATGTGGCCTACAGAAACTTCGTGAAAAATGGCAGGGCTATTCTGAGTTATGTTTGTTTTTTCTTGAAATGTCTACATAGCATTCCATGGCACAAGTTTCCACTTTTGACAGTACCTAAAGAGAAATCAGAGTGACTCTCATATTAAAAGCAATATAAAAAATGACGTTTTATTTATTTTATTTTATCTAATTTTATTTTATTATGTTTAGTTTAGTTTTGTTTTGTTTTATTTTCTCCAGAAGAATTAAAATGTTTTTTTCTAAAATGCTCAAGTGCTAGATTCTAGCTAGATTCAAAGCTATTTTATTCTGTTAACAGCTTTCCATCTTGTTAGCATCCTTCCCTTCATACTGTATTAGTGACTGCTTTCATGAATGCCATAGAGAAATATAACAATATTAGTACCTTTCAAATTGTATTAGTGAAAATAAATACAAGCAAGAAAAATACTAATATACTATGATGTAAATTTACTAATAAAATGCTGCAATGTGGTGAGCAACTTGGAAGCTATTTATGTATTTCTGAATACGGGAAAAATGAGAAGTTCCATTGCACTGCATGGATGCTTAGGACTGTTCAAGAGCAAAGTATTTTCCCTTACTTTTTTGTTTGTTTGTTTTAAGCTGTACGTTATGCTATTATACTTACTCATGTTAAAAATGGTCATCCATAAGTTAAGATTATTTTCTTTAGGACCTACAAGCTAATTATTTTGTTTATGGTTATTCCTTTACAAAGGGTAAAGTTTTCTAAAGTAATTTAATTAGAAAAAATCTGTTAATTTTTTTATGCCAACAGATGAGATTGTATGATTGTATGCTTCATGCTTTGGTCTTAAATTTTGTCCTCATGCTACACGTGTTGTGATAACTGTTTACTAATTGTGCCTTTGAAAACTTTATCTAATGTTAACACCCAGCTCTTACAGACTGGGCAGTTTGAAATTGAATGACAAGGGAGACAGTGCTCCTATGGAGGAGACAGTGCTTCTGTGGAAGAGTCAGTCATAGGATTGGAGGGTTTTCTTACTTTTTCTGCCCAGTATTTTTGCTGTGAAGTTATCCATGTAAAAACTGTGTATCATTTGTAAAATAGAGTTATTGTATCAGAATTACACATTGGAGACGTTAGGTCTTTCTATAGAGGCAGAAATACTTCTGGAGGTACAACCTGTGGAAAATATGGCAGGCATTTCCACCCTAATTTCCCTTCTCTCTTTCCTTCAAACAAAATGAAAATATATTTTGAAAATTAACTTGGGAAAGCTGTACTGATTTCAGTATATCTACTTTTCTAATTATATAGGAGGTGGGTTTTTTTTCCCCTTTTATGTGAGTTTTCTGGGGAATGTATTTTCTCTGTTGACATGAACTTGAGACTTTAATACACTGTGATTTTTCTAAACTCCAAACCAGTACAGGTTCACCAGCTAAACATTCTGAAGCACAGAAAAGCTATAGCCAGCCATAAGTAGGGAGCAAACTGGAGCCTTCTCCTTTTTGAAAAACAGTATTTTCTTCTTTATTTATGCTTACAGGCTTAACTGATAAGTGAAATTTACCCAAGTGATTGCTTCGTAACATTGTAGGTGCAATTATCTGCCAACAATGAATTATAATGTATCTGGTAACCAGCAACACATGCAGTTATTTTTAGTCTTGTAAAATGTGCAAGCACTTCAAGGACACAGATTTGTGGTCTCAAATATAAAAGACAGGCTTAACATCCTGCTCCAAGTGGAATCCCTGCATATTTTTTACTGCCCACGTCAGAGCATTGGTAACCTTTTCACTTAGGTATCGTGGCTGTCTATAAAGTAGAAAAATTCCCTGTGATGCCAAGCTTATTGTAGGTGGGTCGACTTCAGCATTTTGTAGATGTCAGTATGCAAATGGTCCTCTTTTTGATGCTAGTTTGAAGCAAGCCCTGTTATACTGCTGTTTTGCCAGCTATTTGAAATACTGTAATTTCATAAGAATCTTTATTATTAACATGAGAAAAATTATGCTGTGATCTTTTGTTAAAGATAATTTATAAAATAAGAGAAAAAAGTGATTAGCATTTCTACAGTAAAGAAGGGAAGTGACATCCTCCAACAGCTGTTTAGGAGCATATAATATATGTTGGGAAAAACTTGAAAAAAAAAGATCACCTTAAAGTTGTAATATGGTACAATCCTCAATCCTGTGCTGAGATACAGTGGTGATCAATAGACAGGTTTTGTTCTCTTCAGTTTGTAACCAAGAAATGTCAGGGCAAAAAAGACACTCATAGAAAAAATGTCAGACCAGTTGTAGGACTTAACTCCTGTCTGCTACTTCCGACCTCTTTTTTTGTCTAGAGTTATGTTGTGTACAGCAACTGGAGAATGGATCTGAACAGGAAATCTGAGTAACCTGGGTCTGTTGAGCCTGGGGAAAAGAAGACTCAGAGATCTGATAAATGTTTATAAGTACCTGAAGGAGGTGAGAGGCAGATGGATGAAGCCAGGCTCTTCTCAGTGGTGCACAGTGATAGGACAAAGAGTAATGGTCTAAAACTAGTGTAGGAAATTCTGTACTAACACAGAATTTCTTTACAATAAGGGTGATGGAGCACTGGAAGAGAGTTTGTGGAGTGTACTTCTGTGGAGATATTCAATATCCATCTGGATGACTATCCGTGTAGGTATTGTATTGTAGGGTACCTACTTGAGCAGGGAACTTGGACTTGATGATCTCTTGAAGTCCCTTCCAACCCCTGTGATTCTGTAGTTCTGTGATCTTTGTGTCTCTTATCAACTTCTTGTTCTTTCATAAGAACTTTCAATTATTTTTATGCCGTGATGCCCAAAAATCAACTGCTGTGTGTCCTTAATTATTTGCCCTACGATAAAGTTATTTCAATAAAATATTTGTTCAAAATTAGATAGAGGATGTTTATAAGATAGAATTGAAATTAAACGGGATGTAGAAAGGAAAGGTTGCATTTAACACATTGAGAGGTTTTTTTTTTCTTAAAGTAGAGAGATAAGCTGCAAGGACTGGACTTTGCTCACTGAATTCTGACACTACACAAAATCGAAATTTTAAATATACTTACGCATATATGTTTGTGCTTATAAACCCTGGCATTCTTATTATCACATACATGTGTGCATGCACACACACTCATGCAGAGTCTAATTTTAATGAAATAAAATTTCATTACAAGGATTTCACAAACATGGAACCAAATCAACTCTTGTGATTCTGTGTTTGGACCAGTGAATTTCTGTACCATAGATTGATGTGAGACACTTCTTAAATACTTCCTGTACCTGAAAAAGTTAAGGCAAGCACATTAAGGGGAAGGATCTGTTACCATGCCCACCTCTTAGGAAAATGTAAATGAGACTTCATTAACATACTGTTTAGCCTCACAGTATTGTGGGAACCTTGTCACAAAGTGAAAAATTTTTGTTAGAATGCATATTAAAATTCAGGGTAAAGAAAGCTGCAAAAGCAAGTCTTTCCAAAATGTTGCACTGTTTTATACTACTGTCATTTATGGTAACTTATTTGATTCTTCCTCTAGAGTTCTTACATATTCTTCATGTGTTCTCTTTCTTCTCCCATGCTGTGATCCCTTTCACAAAAGCTTACTGCCTCCTACCTCTTGGAAGCTCTGCGAAACAGCCAGACAGATTGATTTTTCCATTAGTGCTATAGGCTGTTCCTATTAATATGTGAATAATATTTACTTGCTATATAATTAAATTGCCCAAACTATGCTAAATGAATATCCTTGGTCTGAGGGAAACCCACAGAAGTCAGGAATAACATCTCTCAATATTACCCATAGTAACTTATACAGAGGTGTAACAGGTCACATTCTTTATTAATAGGCAGTGTTCCTTCTTTCTGCATTGCATTCTTCATGAAGAAGATCTCAAAATGAGCAGCAGGATATTTCTGAATGTTTCAGGGTCAATTATAAAGCCATTAATTTATTCTAGTACATGAATATTTTGTTTTTAAACTGTAATAGTGTCTCCTTAAGATTTAAGGAAGCAGTGATGTAAATTATTCAAAACAATTCTGCTGCAATCCAATCCATTTCCTTCCCTGCTAATATAAAATTCACTCGAAGGACGCTGTGTTTTTGGTATAAATGCAAGAAATGTTATGATAGGAACTCCATGGAAGGGATGTATAAAAATATCTCAGAACTCGTATTATCTGCTGATCATTGATGCGATAGAACCTAGTGGCACCTTTCAAACAGCTGTAGGAAGTCATGCTGTACTGCATGCTTAAGGGCTTCAATGTGTAAGCTGTCATGTGAAAGCGCAGTTGCCTATCCCCTTGCACTTAGTGAGCTGGTATGTGCTGTTTCAGTATGTAAGGACATTGGTTTCTTTTCTTCTGTTTTCTGTCTGTCTTTCTTGGAGGAGTTTCTGAGGAAAACCGTAGACAGGAAAAATTTCTCTCCCTAGCACACACTGTGTAGCGCACATAGTGCCCCATTACATAAACCTTTTTAGCAATACATTCTGAAGGTAGGATTACACTGGGTGGCTTTTGGAAAGCCTGGCAGCATTCTTTCAGAAACACTTTTCTGGCTAAATTTTTGCTTTGCTACACCCTTGCATATTTGTACCTACTTTCCAACAGGTTCAAACAATGGCTACAATGTCTAACCACTGCTAACCAGCTCCAGGATCTTTTTACAGCCCTCCCCACCCTACCCCTGTCAAATTAAGGAGTAACAGATGTCCAACCACAGTTAATGTTGATCTGTGCTCCTACCTACCAGCACACCAGCTACTGTACTTCTGTCCTCTTCTACTTCAAAATCCTGCCACTGCAGACTGGAGGGACAACATTAAAATTTTGAATTTTAGGTTAACCTATGCTACCTTAATCTTTCACTGCTGTTCTTGCTTGTTCCTGAGCCTGCCATGGTGTCATAGCTTCACATACGCAAGGTAAATGCTACTGAAAAAAAAGTAGAAAGATATTGTTAATAATTCATATAATACATCCTTGCAAGGCTTAGTGCTTAAGTTGATTGCTTTTGTGAAGATCTTTAAGGACCAAGTGTTCTGTCACTTTGGTGAGCGTTAATGCTCTGTGTATCTAAAAGCATGCACTTCTCTTGGCATTTTACATCTCTCCACTGAGTTATGCTACTTTCATAGTGGATACAGTAGTGATCTTGGGTAGTGATCTGGGTTAACTGAGTACAGCGGAAAATGGAATATTTGGAATAAGGACTAAATTCTACATGAGATTTTCAGTGACCTCCACCTCTTAGGTTCCATTTACTCCAACAGCAGCTCTTTGATATCGTTGCATCTCATTATTGTTTAGGGAACGTAGGTGAAAAGGTTTATGGAGTGTTTTGACTAAGACATGGGCAACAGAGCATTTCCAATACCAAATGAGTGTTTTTCAATCTGTAGGGTCATTCTCATCACTAGCTGGCATGCATGGGATTCTCAGTGATGGGATGGGAAACTACTAATGCTGATTTACAACCTGAAATCAACATCTATAAGTGAGGCTAGGCTGAATTTTGGATAATATTTATTTCAGAGTTTCTCATGCCAATCCTTATTATTTCATAAATATAGCTCATTTTGAAGACATCCTATTTAGTTTCTTGAAGAACAGATTTTCATGTTTCTTGAAAGTTTGCATGAATTTAAGCATATGTATTAAAGATAAAAATCTTACTAGTTTATTAATGCCCTTCAACACTTTATGCCATCAAGATAGTGATAGTCTTTAACTCAGGGTAAAGAACCACGAAACTTGTAAACTTTTTTTTCTCCACCTCATAGTTTAGAATGGCTAAATGGATCCTTTTTGAGTGTGTGTAATAAAACCCACTCTTAGGCTGAAACATTGTATTTCAGGTTCAAGCTGAATCCAATCTTTACAGGCAACCTGTTAACCTCTAGGCAAGAAGCAGGTAGAGTTGTAATGGAAATGCTGATGAGCCTTAATAAAGCCACTCTACTGAATGATGTGATTTCATCTATATATGTGTTCATATGCTATGAGTATATTTCTCCCATTGCACTCACAAATGACATATGAATACATCAAATGCAGCAAATACAAACCACATCGGTGCAGAGATTTAAAAAGATGCTGAATATGATTAAACCTTTTATTCTAAAATAAGAATCCTATTTTGTAAGCCCTTCATTCCGTTTGCAGTACAATTAATTACTGAGTTCATTAATTAATGAACATATTAGAGAAAGAACACCATTACTGACCAGTGGAGACCTGATATATCACTGAGTCAATAAACTATTGAACATGAAGCAGGACCTTTCAGGAGAATTTTTTCCTCATAACCCACAAACACATATATTATTCTTGCACGATCAGCACTTCTTTGGTACCCTTATATTTCACATTACTAATTCTTTTAATCATGCATACATACCATGTTTTATAACCTAGCTAATAAGTAATTGTACAGGTGACATTGGGACTGAGACCCTGAAGTGTTAGGCATAATAGGATATTTTTCAACCCCCTGCAATGTTTTTGACAGTAAAAGAATGAAACAACATTTTGGATATGTAAAAATAAAGTTTTATTTGAAATTTAACAGAGGAATACACACTTCAAGTGGATGAATTAAGTATTAATGGTTTTATATGGCTGTATGATGCAGAAAAAATGTAAAGAGACAAGACATATCAAACAACTTCAAACTTTTAAAATTGTCAGTAACAAGGAGTTTAGCTTGATCAAGTTAATATTGATTGTAATTTTCTTTAAGTCGGTATAGTTAAGGTAATGCCTTTTTTTTTAATACAGATGGAGTGTTTATAAGGGCTGTTAATTGTTTCAAAGAGACGAGAGCATTCATAATTCTTCGATACCTCTGTGGCCATAGGATCCGAGCTTCCTTCCCCCACCTTAGCCCCTGAGTAAACATTGATTGCATCTACATCTATAAGATATCTTTTCCTGGCAGCTCTGGTAGTTACAGTAGATCATTAATCTGTGAATGATCAGAATAAGCCTCTGTCTCAGAAATCTCCAAGAAGATTACATCTAAATGCATGCTGTAGATTTATTAGTAGCAGTTCGAAGCGCTTGGGTCGTCTTCCACACTATTAAAACATGTAAGTCTGTTTCACATTAAAAAACTTCCATTCCATTTGTATTTGCTTTGGGTATCTTTTGAAACAGAGGGAAATGCACGTACTTTGAATACCACAGTAAAAGAATGACATAAAACTAGAGAGCATCCAAAGGAGGGCTACAAAGATGGTGAAGGGTCTGGAGGGGAAAACATATGGGAAGCAGCTGAGGTCCCTTGGTGTGTTCAGCCTCGGGCAGAGCAGGCTGAGGGGAGGCCTCATAGCGGCCGCTGCTCCCCACGAGAGGAGCGGAGGGGCTGCGCTAAGCTCTGCCCTCTGTTGACAGTGACAGAGCCCAAGGGATTGGCATGGAGCGGTGTTGAGTGAGGGTCAGATTGGGAGTTAGGGAAAGGTTCTTCATCAGAGGATGGTCAGGCAGTGGAATGGGCTCCCCAGAGAACTGTCATAGCACCAAGCTGCCAGAGTTCATGGAGTATTTGGACAACGTTTCTCAGGCATAGGATTTGATTTTTGGGTGGCCCTGTGTAGAGCCAAGAGTTGTACTTGATGATCCCTGTTGGTCCTTTCCACCTGAGGATATGCTGTTCTATGATTCTATGATACATTTGACAAATTCAGTGTTAAGAGATGAAGGGTTTGCCTTAGAAAAAAACAAAAATTTCAAGAGGAAAGTTATAATATGTACTATGATCTGATCCTATTTATTATATCAGCACTTTTCCCTATTTTAGGAACACATCAAATGTATAAGTAAATGTATAAATCACATAACTCATTATGATGTAGCACAGTTGCACCTTACGGGAACCTCAGCATGGAAACAATTTTTGGATACTATAATGGGGAAAGCACAGAGATATACAGTCTTATTTTTTTTATATTTTTCTTTCTTTGATTTATATTTGGTTTTAATTAAGCAAAAATGCTGCTATAGGAAGTCATCATATTTTCCTTCAGGAAATTGATTCCAAATCAGGAAGTTTTGTGGAACACCTACAGAACCCTTACTGTTGCACTTTGCTTTTTATTTTATTTTGTTTTGTTTTTTTGTCTTTGTTTGTTTCTAGAGGAAAGATGGATTATTTTAAAGACTTTAGGAATTTACTGATCGTCATGGAAAAAAAGAATAAGTTATTACTGAATAAGCATTTTGGCTTTCCTTGCTAGGGGATACTGACAAATGTTTTTCAAAGAAAATTAATCCCTTCTTAAAAGAATGAGCAATGCTTTGAGTGCTAGAAGGCTGATTGTTACTGTACAGTTAATACTGTTCTAGCTCTCACAACAAATTAGTACAAGAGAGGAGAAAGACATTAATATGTGTTTTCTGTTTCTTTTTCCAGGCCATCCGCTGTACACTGGTAAATTGCACATGTGAATGTTTTCAGCCAGGGAAGATTAACCTGAGAACCTGTGATCAGTGTAAACATGGCTGGGTGGCACACGGTAAGCAATGTCTGTTCTGGGCTGGTCTTCTCTATTCTGTTCTTAGTTCCTGGTCTCTGTAAACACTACAAACTGGAGTGACACAGACAGCAGTGAAATCTGTTTCTCTGTAAAGGCATGTGTGTATCCTCTGGCTTTCTGCAAGTGTATGTATACTTTTTTCACATCAATTTCTAGGATGGAAATAGAAGTATGGTAGGTTACTCTGGCAGTAGGTACCACTGGAGTTTAACAGCTTGTGTACAGCTCAAAAGTATATTCTAACTTCCAGGAAGTAATCTGGTTGTAGCAGAAAGGCAAATGGTTTGTAGTGTGGTTGCACAGCAGAGTTTATGTTGAAATTAGCATCAGCCAGTAAGTTGCTGAGCCCAATGGAAATTCAGATGTACTAATGTCAACCTTTCAGAGCCTGGATATCAGTAAAATTGATGTATCCTATTTGGCTCAATGAAATACTTGATCAGTAGGTTGAACCTCTCTTCCCTGTATTTAAGTAGATGAAAAAAGAACGGAAAGGTTCAAATACCCAGATCCTAAAAGGCAACAAAGCTTCGTAGGCCTTAGTTTTTATTTACACTCCACTATTTTCTATGTTTAGTTTCCTCTTTTCTTTGCAGTCTGGATTAAGATTTGTGTAAGAGAGAAAAACAGGGCCACACATAATTAGGAGAGAAGTAAGGAGAACACTTAGCATGGTTTAATTAAAAAACACGTGGAGGCTGGAGACTGTGGTGTATCCACTTCAGTTTTTGATCTTAACTGTTTTCCGGAATGTTGAGGACAACATTCAGTAATCTGAACAATTCACTGCACTGTATCACTCAGGTTTTAAAATGTCTGAATCGGGTTACTGTTCAGAAGTGATTTTCTTTAAGCCATTAACACTGCAGTTTCAGAAGCTATTCCTTGAATGCAAATAGAATTTCCTACTACATTACTTAAAGGGTTTCCTTCTGATTTTTATTAATGAATTTCAACACAGATCCTTGACACATGGGTAGTGCTTCTCTGAATATAATTATTGAAGAATTGGTGTTTCCAACAAGAAGTACCATGCTTATTCAGTTCTAATAAACTAGAATCATAATTACCCAAACAGATAAAAAATGGCAAAGACCTGCAATCTTCTCATGTTATAGTTGACTAATCTGTGCAGAGTTAATGCATGTTAGTAACTGCCATTAAAAATGCTGAAATTCTTGGAGTGAACAGAAAAGGCTAGAAAGCCCCCACAGTAATATTGCACCTAGCAGCTGCTGGCCTATGTTTGTTTTGTATATTTTTTCCTGTTTCTGTTGTCTTTCTCATATTTTTCTGCACCTGAAATGAGCAACACACTTCTTGAAAGGTTCCCTGCAAGTTCATTTTTTTCTGTTTGAAGATGCCAGAGTAGGATGTCAGTATATGAACAGATTCATCAGAGTATTTTTTCTGTGACAAGATAAATGATTTTGCTGGCAGTAGTTCAGCTTATAAAGTTTTGACCATGCACCCTTCTGCTATAGTGTTAGTCCTACTGCCGCTGTCTTTAAGGCTGATACCAAAAACTGCATAGAGTATGACAGCATTCTTAAGAGCTACTGTGTATAATAGGGAATAGGTTATTTCTAGAGTGAATGTCTGTATTTTTAAGGGATTCAGGTAAACTGTTCTGTTTTTTTTTTCAGCTGAACTGTTGCTTTCATATAGTCAGCTTGAATGAGATTCATTTTCTAAAAGAAAGGCTGAATGGTTTAAATTGGATAAACCATTTTCTAGACCTCAGGCAGGCAAACAGATGATTTCATGCATTTTTTCCTTCAATTTTTTAAGTGGTTAATATGCTTGGTGTAGTTCATATGGTAAAAAATAAAATCTTGTTAAACTGTTAATAGCAATTCTTTTTTTTTAGTACAATTGATTTTAGCACAAGCAATTTCTATTCTGTGGTCTTTAAATAGCGTAGGAGTAAGATGACTAAAAAATACTCAAGTCTTTCTTGATTGTTTAATATTTTCTTTCTCCTGATATTTTTGTTGTATTACAAGTAGTATATGCTACACTGTATGAATATAGTAACTATGCTTCACTAGCTTTGGCACAAAAAAGTCTGCTTACTTAGATTATATTGGAAACAATGCAAAAAACAAATCTTGTCACCCACTTTCCATACTAAATTTATCTTAGCCTACAAGAAAGGAAGCCAGGCTACAGTATAAAGATGTTGACATCATTAGCTTTACATTTTGTTTTGTATGTCATCTATGTCAGAATAACAGTGACTATGCTACCGGCAGAAACATTCTTATTATACCTGGTTCAGCTGATCAAAGACCCAAAGCAGTATCAATAGGAAATAGTCTCTACTCTTTGTAACCATTTTGCTTCAGTAAGGAGTGTTGAGATGGAATGCATCATAGTTCACTAAAACTAATAATGACATTAATTCTAGTTCTTTTAGTTTATCACAGGCTTTGCAGAGATTTCAAAAATGCACGATTTAATGTTTTAATTAAACCTGTCTGAAATAATATATCATATTGTATCATATTGTTTCCAAGAGAGTCAAGAAATGTGAAAATCTAGTTCTCTGTTTTACCCTCAGACTCACCACTGACAAAGGTCAATCAGATTTCAGCAGCATAATTTTAGATGTTTTTAGTACAATATGCATTCTCGGACCCCCTGAATTTCACAACATTCTATCTACTCTGCGTAGTGAATTATCCTTTGAATAATTTTTTTGTCTCCCTTCTCCTTACTTCTCTCAGAGCAATCTGGTCCTCAATTCTCTATTGATCTTCACTATCTTTTCTTCTGCATCATGCCAATCAGCCCATAGTACCTATGTGAGGTATACCTCTCACTATAAAATACATATTCTGCCATCTCCAGTCAGAGACTTCCCCAGGCCTTTTTCTGAGTAACTTTAGGATTAATTTCCTTTATGTTTCAAAAAATATACATTAACTCATAGATTTTCATGCACAAGACAAATGCATTAGCTTTTTCAATCTTAAAATCTGACACCATGTGAATGCTCATGATCAGAGTCTCAACATCTTTTATCTTGTGAAGGAAGTTTCCACATACCAGCATTTGTATTGCGCACATGCTAACTTGCTGTAAAGTAGACAAATGGCCAAAGCAATGGTCTCCAACAGAAGATGGAGATTGTGCTGTTGTAAGCCCAAATGTACGATGTGATCACAACTTCTTTCTGAATGGCAGAGTGGTAAATTCTACAGTTTTATGTGTGACGTTTCACGTAATGGAAAGGTGAAGTGAGAGAAAAGGAAAGGAAGGCAGAAGCAAGTAAATAAAGAAAAGAGAGAGAAATACTGTAGAAATGTTAGAAATTGCCTCTCTTACTTATTCTGAAGTAGCTGAAAGGACTTGAACTGGGAAAGCAGTTCAGATTTTAAATGTGTGCTATATGGGAATGAGAGAGAAAGGAAGAGGGGCACTATGTTGAAATAAAAACCAGCAGGGTTCTCATGTTTGTCACTGTCCAAAGTTGTTAAGTGAAAGAAGTCCAGGTTTGCATAGTCAAAGGTCACTTCTAACAAAACAAACCAAAAAAGCAAAACCAGAACATCTCTAGTCTCTAAGAACTGTCAGAAGGGCCACATTACTCTTGTCTTAGAAACTGGAGAGAGAATAGAGAAACAGCACTAAAAAGGGAAAGGGGAAATATAATCTTATTGATATTATGTGGTGGTTAAAATAGATGGATTATTTTTGTATTGTTCCATAATATTTTAGAAAGAGTCACAGCCTTAGCATACCAAACATATTTTTTATTTTGTTTTCAGCTTAGTTAATTCTATAAAATGCTTGAATATGTCCTGAGGACATGGAGTTTCAATACCAGGGGGGAGTTACAGACATTTTTGGCAAAGAAATTGTTTCATTGATAAAAAAGGCTAGCTCTTCATGGTTTTAAAGGCAAAACTATGTTACGTCTTGTCTGTCTTTTCTTGTATTTTACAGACAAAATCCTTCTAACCCATCTGTATTAACTTCCTTTTGACCCTGAAGAATGAGACATGTTTTTCATTAATCAGTTTCTTCCAGGAACCTTACCTTACTGGTAAACACTGTCTTTAATTCCCTCCTCTAGCTTGTGCCTTCCCTTTTCCTTCGTTTCAGCAGCAATTCCCAAAGTAGTCAAAGCAGCTCAAAGAAGATGCTGTCTATTATCTTGAGGGCACTTGGACCCACAAATCTGGTTTTAAAGTCTGCCATATAAGTAAGAATGATGTGGTGTAGGATTTGCCTTGGGTTACTCTGATTCTTAATGTAAGCCAAACTGAGGTAAAAAACAAGAGAAAATACCCAGGCATTAGGTATCAAAGAAAAAAGCATCATTTCAAAGATTTATTGGATGTAAGTAACAGAGAGGAAATGATTGCTCCAAGATCAAGTAAAAAGGATTTCTTTTCCATTTCTGTATTCAGTGTATGCTTGCATACTACATAGTCAAAGGTTTATTCCTTGTGCAAATTCAACATCCTCATGTGCTGAGGAGCACTTTCCTTGGGGGAAAACTGCAGTCCCTAAAACACAGATGTTCACACACATCTCCTTGTATTTCTTTCAGAGTCCATTCAAATCTTTTCTCCACTACCGTCAGGAAATCTTGATTCCTTACTCAGTCAGGAAGAGGTTAGATCTTGCTCGCATGAATCTTCTGGCTCATGGTCCTGTAATTGAAAATGCTAATGTCCCTTGGACACTGGCAGGTGACCTTAGTCCCAAACAGACATTAGGCAATCAACTAAGGACTACCCAAGAGCTTGATAAGCTCTAAGCAGAATCAGCCCATTCTAAAGCTAGAAAAAAGCACATTCTTTCTTGCTAGACTATACTATGTTCACATCCCAAAGTGAAGTCCTTTCTCATTGTGAACATTTTTTCTATGAAAGTCTTCTAAATCACTAGTGACATTTGACGTTTTGGAACTGGGATTGAAGCCATCAGATGAGGATTGGCAGCTCTCATTTTCAACCAACATAACACTGCAACAGTCAGATTGCTTTGTGTTGGTAACAAGTTTGAAGGTAACTTTTCTCAGCCCATTTTTAGCGTGCCATGACACTGTATTCCAAGTCTGCATGTCTATGCAGAATATATATATAATTGTAGAAAGACTTTTCCTACAAAGGCTGAATTCTGTGGCTGGGAATCCCCACCATATGTCTGGAGGGGCATCCTGCCCTCTAGATCTGTGTACCTGTGCTTGCCACCTTGCTGCAGGTATACTTTACAAAAAAGTGACTGTAAAAACAAACAATACTCTGCAATAGTTAAAAAAGGATTGACAGTATTTCTGCTTTTGTTCTCTCTTTTGTGGGGTATAATGTTTATTTCATGCATGTGCTAAGTAATTCAGATAGATACAAAGTTTTGGGCAAGAATAACTTATATCCAGAAATGAACAGTGTTTTGAGAATAAAATTAAAAATCTGATCACAGGTTTAAATTTTCTCTGCCCTTCCAATTCTGTTCATGGTAACATAAACTGAGAACATAATCTTTATTATCTAAGTCCTTTATCCATCTCCACTGTTGACTTATTTTTTGCAATTGTACTCCAGTTGCTTCCCACTACGTCAATTTTCCTGTCTCTGAAGTACATATAAGGCCATTTTTGTCACTATAATCTACGTAGACTAGCTTTAAAATGCCTGAAGAAGTTTAGAGAAGTTTAGTGTCAGAGAAGAGCAAGATACTATCATTCAGTGCCTCTGATTACCTGAAATGACTTTTTACAGAGACGGCTTCACCTCTTTATTGAACAAAATAACATGGGATAAAATGCTAGGTGATGTCTTGGATATCTTGTCCTCTCTTCCTAAGGAGAGAATCTATTAAGGAAAAACAAAATGTTATCTGCAAAAGAAACAATGATTTTTGTCATCACTTGGAATCCCTTTCTCCATAAATAGCAGAGGCAGCTTTTTTGAAAAGGTAGTCAGTGAAAGACTTGATCTTGCCCCATTCAGTGTCATGATGGAAAGTTCACTACATGGCACAGCATGAGCAAAGGGAGGAAAAAGTGTCTGGACATGGCTGCTTGATTCTCACATGAGCAGCATAAATCCTGTAGGACCTGAGGGTACAAATCACCAGCAGATTTCTGGGGCAGCAGTGGTGACACTGTTTCTGTGAAATGCATCCACAAGTCTCCAGCATATTTACGTGATAGTACCTGCATACTTGCCTCTTTTAACACCTATGCTACTGCACATGAACTGCAGTGATGTGCTACCCACTATATCATTTTATTGCACTTTATTACATCATAAATTTTTATATCTTCTTAACGATCCTACAAGAAGCTTAATTGTTTATAGGAACATCTTAATTAACTAGAGTTCACTAGGTTAAGCAGAACACAAATTGAAAGAGTTCTAAGTGAAACAAACCCTACCATTCCATTCCACATAGTTTCATATGGTTAAAATGGGATTTGACTGTGAGAATAAAAAATCCATACTGTTTTCAGATGCTAAAAACTAACGCTAATTTCATTGGTGACTTTACCTGAGATTTTTGTTATGCAAATGTGAAACTCAATGTAAAATAATAATAATAGTAATAATAATTAAAAAAACACTTTTTTTTTTAACTTCCTAGGAAGAAATTTGACTGTAGCACCATTATGAGGAAACTTGTCGCAAATTAATTTAGCAGACTTCAATTTCTCATTTCCTTCTTGATTTAGAAAAGATTATACAAGAAATGTATAATATGAGTTCCAAGGACCGCTCTAATTATGGTCTAATTGTTACAATCAAATTTTCTGAATAATATTTAGCAGAAGCTTTGTGAAATGGTTGCAGCATGTGAATCTTATTGCAATTCCTCACAAATGTCTTATTTCATTGAGGGACTGTGGTGAAGGGAAAGACTTGTTTTCAGTGTTAGAACTACTATGAACCTATCAAGGATGTGAATATCTTCAGCCTGAAGGAGTGGTGGAATGTTTCTCATTGTATGTACAGATCATTCAAGTTGACAGAGCCCTCAGTAAGCTAATTTAAGATTTTCCTTTCAGTAGGAGTCTGCACCAGGCAATTTCCATAAATCCCTTCCAACACAGACTTTTCTGTAAGCCAGCCTGTGAATCAGAATGTAATTTGGGGTGCATTTATATTAAAATGGAAATCCTCCAATTCCAGACCACCAATCTAGGTCTCCAAATGTGCTGCTGTCATAATATATACAGCATGTCAACCAAATAGTGTTAGTCTAATTAAAATACATTTTGGCCCCAATTTCACCATTATTAAGTAGAGATCCTTACAAAGGTGTTAACGGTTGATAGGAAAGAGGCATTAGAGTTTAAAGATTAAGAGACAGGAAAGATCAAATGTAAAGGCTAGCCAAGGTAATAGTAGTACACAGTCAGTCCCTGTGTCAAGGAGCATCAGGAGTGGAGATGTCCAGCAAGGGGGTATGAACTAGGAGTCCAGAAAACTGCAGCACTGGCCTACTTGTACTGATGGACACAGTGCCCAGTGTGTAAAGCCAGGTGCTGGTAGTAGAATATATCTAAGCCTGAGGCATAGTGTGGGAACAAGTCAGCTCAAGGGCGCATGCAAGGACGCCAGTAATGAGCAAGAAGGTGGAGTCAGAGACAGTGTTGAAGACCAGAGTGTGAGAGTCATCCAGAAAACACACATAAGGTATTGCTTACTTCAGGAGTGAAGTGAAGGTCGCAGCTGGAGTGTAAGGAGGAGTTTTGGACCCATAGAGTGCAGTTGCAGGGTGATGTCTGGAGAGTATGGCCAGCACAGTAATGGTTAGAGCTTCTGTCTCTAGTAGAGATGATAGATGGTATTGACACACAAAAGAGCAGCTGTATGCTGGGACCCTCCAGTAATTCATCTATGTCAGGGTAATCATCAGTTCTGAAGTCCTCTTTCACACATGCAGAAATCTTCACTGTGAGAGAGGACTGCAGGTGCAAGTCCTGAAGAAGAGAACTGGCTGTGTCTCATCTTCCTTATCATGGTGTCCATAGTCATGTGTCTTCTTTTATGCAGTGTGACCTCAGGTAGTGACTAGTAGCCCAGATGTTTTTCTGGGGACTCAGAATGAAGGTTCTTATTGCTTGTTCATTTGGACACATCAGTTCCCAACAAAGAGGAGCCTGCTACCTTATTTATTTGAGGGTCAATTCCACGTTTTTAAAATGGTTCTTGAATGTAGATGCAACCGCATAGAGTCAGTTCTAACTTTCACTTTACTGAAAGATATAAGAGGAGTTGTTGTGGATTGCATTTTTTTTCCCTGTAACCATGTTTTGTACTGTCAAAAAAAAAAGGTTTTTTTTTTTTGGTTGGTTGGTTGTTTCTATTATTCTATTCTATTCTATTCTATTCTATTCTATTCTATTCTATTCTATTCTATTCTATTCTATTCTATTCTATTCTATTCTATTCTATTCTATTCTATTCTATTCTATTCTATTCTATTCTATTCTATTCTTTTTTGTTGTTGGTTTTATTTTCATATAGAATAAAAAAATAAAAGAAGACACCTGCTTGGCTAGCAGGAGCTGGCCTGGGAGGGTGTTTTCACATCAGGCCAAAAGTGACCAGAACAGGGCTCCTTTAAAAAAAAAAAAGAGAAATCAGGATTTTTTTTTCCTCCTATTTCATGTGAGCATTGGCAGGAACTCTGACAAGCAGTTCTTCATATTTTATTATGTTCTTGTCTGGCAGAATCTCTGTCAGGCAAAAACCTTGTCAGCGGAAAACCTGTCGTAGGATCAGAGGAGACAAAAACAGGTGTCACAGAGGCAGTCAAAACTGAAGGGAAAAAAAGATTAGGCTAAAGAGAGAAAGGCAGACAATTACATTAATGCCATTGCTTTTATCTCATAGATGTGTGTTATTATCTCGGGGTGCTGAGTGCGCAATTGCCTCAAAGAAAAGTAGACAGGAGACAAGGGGAAACTTGATAGTTATTAACTGAAGAGGCAGTGTGTCAAAGCTGGATGGGGTTCAAAGTTTTGCAAAGGGATAAAAAAAATTGCAGACGGCAAGCAATGTCTGTGAACAAACTATAGTTCTGCTTTTGGCTACATAAAACTAGTAACAATCTAAGTGTTTCAACTTGGAATCAGATCATAGACAGGAAAATTAATGAAAGATTTCATTCAAACCTTTTTTAATAACATTTGTTTTGCGTACATGCAACTGAAGTGTTGGTTCGCTTTTTTTTTTTTTTTTTTGATGTTGCAAAAATGTCATTAGAGCATGAGACGTGGTAGGGCATGGAGACATTTATCAGTTCAGTTGCTGTGTTGTTTGGGTTTGAAATACCTATTATCAACACATGTTTAATTTTAAAAAGCAATTAAGTGTCCTTTTATTAAGTGTGAACATCTGTACATGCTAGCTGTAAATTAGGAGATCACATATGTGTTCCTCTGTCAGAGACTAAATGCATTTAGCAAATGGTTACTATTATTAGCTCTTAAGTACAGTAAACAGTAGATGGAAATGTTCTTGCCTGTGTATCAGAATATGTGCTCTTTCCTCACCTTCCATCATTTCTTGAAACTTAGTGATTTTTCATCTACAATGTGGATAAAACTGTTAAAGGAATAAAGACAGGGTAAAAAGGAATCACCAAAGGATGCTATGTTAGATGGAGCAGGATATTCATCCACCCTTACAAATGCTAGTGTACCCCTTTCTGTGCTTATGCCAAGGGATGAATAGGATAATTTCCTGCACAAGACAGTGAGTATTTGAGTTGTTCAGTGGGCACTGGCAAGATTACTTGTCTTTGGTCATCTTCTTAGCACACTTCTGAGGAATTTTATTTTTTTATTTTTTTCACTGCAGTAGTGTCCCTCCAGCATTCCGTCGATCACAGGCTACTTTTTTTTCCTTAAAGGATCTGCTACTTTTTTCTCTGTGGCATGGAAGGAAGAAAATCTTGAGCTCTGAAAAATGTAAAGCTGTCTGTGTTCACCAGCAAAACCAACAACAAACTAAAATGTCCTGCAATGCCATTAATAGTACTATATCTGTTTTACCATGTTCAGCATGCCATACTGTTACTATAGTATTATGATTTAAAATTTTAATGATGGGTTGTATATTTAATCTGTACCAATTTCATATTCCCTTACTGAAGAAAGTGGCCTACTTATTTCGATTAAAAATGTCTGAGAAACACTTGGTTGTTGCTTGGAGACAGACAACAGAAAATTTCTTTTTTATGTTCCTATTGACCCTTGAACCCTAGTAATCTAGAAGGATGATAGTGTTTTTAAAATTATGTATTAAAAATTAAAATTATATATGTGTGTATACATTAAGACTGTGTCCTTTCTATGTATATTAAGAGCTTGCAACAAAATCTAGAGTGGGAATATTGCTTAGGCCAAATTTGGAACTGAAATGTAGTACAGTTAATAATAACCAGTAGTACACTGTAACATACTGACACTCTTCAGTGTTGCTCTGAGATACACAGCCAGGGAGATCAGCTGAGAATAAGGATTTTCACTACACCTTTTCACCCCTCCCCAGAAACCTAAATATTTATCCAACAAGAATAGAAAGGTGTATATACATTACCAACTCCAACTTCATCAGAAGTAGGATATTTAAAACTCTTTTATACTCAGTAAAGGCAAAATGTCACACTTTTGCTTTACCAACACAAAAAGCAGCATGAATCCTTTAAAGTACAAAATTAATCAGTGTCTACTTGTATTTCTTGTACATAAAAAAAATGGCTTTTAATTTGGATGACCTTGTTGAAGGACAGGGTCCTAGGTCAGCTTGCATAGCTGAGCCTATGAACTGGTCATAGTGTTGATAAAATAAAGGATTTAGTCTTTATTTTTTTATAAGTGCTTTAGCCTTACTTTAATATATGTTTTATTCACTTAATTTCCTTTAATGCACAGCACCCCGAAGCTCAAATAAAATATAAAAGTAAAGTAAATCCCTCCTCCTGGTCTTATTACAGCTTAAAGTTTTAAGTCAGGTAGCTAACTTGGGTGCTTAAAATAACTGAGACAATGCTCCTGTGAAGTGTGTAGTTATCAGTATCCTCTGCTCCGTTATATGCTCTAAACAATTCTATGATTTTGTGATAACCATGTCTTTCTGGAAAAGGGAATACAGGAAAGCTGAATTTGCAATTGGTTTAGTTTGACCTTTTGCTACCTGGACTCTGCGCTCAGAAAAAATGAGACTTATTGTTTCAGCTTCCACTAGTACCCATGTAGAAATCTCCAGCAATGACAAACTGAAACTCAGTGAAACCCTGAAGACAGGAATATTCACTCCTTCGAGGTCTTAGGGTTATTTGGCTGTGTACTGTTTGCAAAAATTTGAGTGTTGATGGTAGCGCTTCAGGACCAAGATACAAGTAGGGTCTACCTCTGTTACCTCAGCAACAGATCAAAAGCCTGAAGGTTGTGCACGCGTATAACATGTCAATGTGTTGGTACAAAAGGATGTATCTCTGAAGTACATCTCACTGCATCTTCTGTGACTTCTTAAAATTGCTGTCTGCAGCAGTGAAATCACAATAGGAGTTTAAGACTTCAACGCAGAAAGAAAAATAGTTGTCTAGGAATGGCAAGGAAAATCCAGAACCAAATCCTAAATGGACATATATCTTCTAAAATCTGTGGTTAATACAGATCATGTAAGGATTATGGGGCATCTTCAGTACTTAAGAATTATGTGAAAAAAACATGAAGTAAAGATTCCTAATTCCTAACCTAATAATGCAGTTAGTAATTTTCAGATGTTGAAGGCAGTCTTGTATATCCATTTCTTTATGACCTTTTTTGTTCCCTTTTTCTTTCAGTAGTTAACATTTCTGAAACAAGGATCTGCAATACTGCTTCACAAAAAGTTGTGGCAGAACACAAGGGCTTCTTTAGGCTGCTCCCTGAACGATTAAAAGATTTTCTTCCTGTGTTGGTGAACACCTTTCTGTTCAGATTTAGGCTAGTGCTAAGAATTGAACTGGGCTGTTGAAAGGCAGTTCCATTAATTGAAGCATCTAGCGGAACCCATCATAGTTAGACAGTACAGGTTGCGACAAAAAAGTCACAAACATGTTCAGACTTTTCAGGGTGAAATTTTGAGCCCACTGAGAATCTAAATATGAGTAATACCTCATGCAGCACCAGGAAGGGATGTATAATGATGTTCAGTCAGTGAGATCTGCTTAATAAGGACACATCGGTTTATGTCATTTTTCAGGTATGATAAAGCTCATTCTTTTTTATAGCATGTTTCATCTTGAAGTCTCCTAAGGACTTATGAAATCATACAGAGCTGTGGATAATGTTGAATATGTTCACCTGTGAAACACAATACTGTTCATTAGCATATAGGAATCAAACCAATAGTTCAGAACTGGAAATTGTGAGGAGAGCCTTATATACGTAAAATAAGATGGGCAGTTCAGGACAGCAGAATTGAACTGTCTACTCTCACATTTGACTTAACGTTAATACTCTCGTTGTTGCAGAAATAGCAATGAAATGCAGGTCCTCTTTATTTTTATTTATTTTTATTTCTTATCTAAAGGAGCAGGTGGCCTCTTTCATCCTCATAAAATGGTAACATTGCTTTGCTAATTATGCTAGAGAAGAAATCAAGAGTACTGCAGAATAAAACCTCAACTATTTCCTTAGCTATCTCTTAAAGAAAGAAGAAGAAAAAAGAATGACTGTGAAAAATTTCATTTTCCTGCCAGGTGCAAGAGTTTTCAATAATCAGTGATCCATAAGAACTTCCCTATTTTGGCATAAATGAATCTCATTTCACTTCAAACTTCTTTTTCTTCTTCTTCTTCTTCTTTTTTTTTTTTTTTTGCCCGTAGCATGGGGTCTGTCTTTATGTACACATACATGCAAAAATATATGCTTTGTTGTGTTGTAAATTATATGCTTCAGTGCATACACTGACTTGTCCTTTAAAAGAATAAAACACACTGCTTTTATTTGTTTATTATATAATGTGCAGAATAAACCCACAAATCTAAACTGGAGATCATTTCACTGTCACTGGGAATGTTAATCTAACACATGACTAGTTCTTATTTTTTGTGCATAAGTCTTTAGAGAATCAGATGTCTATAGATAATATTACTTGAAAACAGATGTTTTTGATAAATGGAGTAGTACGGGACATCTTGTAAAAATTTTTGTTTTTTGTTCAACCAGTGCACACAGTCATTTAGAGAAACCTTTTTTATTATTTCTTTTCTTCTTTTCTACTGTATCTTGATCTTTTTTAGGCCATTATTCTCAGAGTGGTCTCATTACATGAAGTGGGTAATTGTCCACAGAGTTTTGTGACCTCATTCTAGCTATTAGCTTTATGATCCAGTCAGTAGTGTTTAGATACAGACATCTTGCCATCAATCTGACAAGAGCCAAGCTAGAATCATCATCTTAAAAAAATTAAGGAAGCTAGATTTCTTCTTTAGGTGAAAGAACTTGCTTTTCCTCAGTGTAGGCATAAGATAAAAGGAAGCAAACTCACTCAAGTACTTATACATACAGACCTGCATACCTACATCTCAATCTATACAACAGCAAAATTAATTTTCTGGATTTTTCTAAGTAGTTTGAAGACATATCTGTTACAGTTGTACCAAAATAGCCATGTTCCATGTTCCAAAAAAAAAGTAAATAAATAAATAAATAAGAAGAAAGAAAAGAAACAAAGGTATAACAAAAGAAATTGTACAAAAAAAAAAAGGTAAAAGAAAATGTAGGAAAGTATTTTTCCTGTTTATGCTTCAATCAAGTCCCATTCATTAGAACTTGTAAATAAATCATTCCCATATCATGAAGCCCATATAGCGTAAGTGCTTTGGAAAGAAGTCCTTTTGGAAGAATAATTCCATTCTTCACATTCTGCAGTATAAATGTCCCGTAGAGATACATAGGACTGCAGTCCCTGGGCTTGCCAATTCCTTATCTTTTTTGAAAGTTAAATTAATATTTAAAGCTATTTATTCAAAATTGACTTAACCACTAGAATAGGAAAGATCAGACAAATCAGTTGCAAGAAATGAAGTATAAGGAAAGCAGAACTCTTTGACAAAGTATTCCTTGGAGTAAATGTGTTGAATGAAGCCAGCGAGTAAATGATAAGGGCCTTTGCGGTCTGGATGTAAGAAAGCAATTTATCAAGAGTACATGAACTCTCTAGTGACCAAAAGCCAAAAAGAAACCAAAGTACATGAGAAGTCCCTATATGATTATTTTAAATGCTCAGAAAAAAATTGTTAAAAATAAATAAATAAAAAAATAAAAAGCAGTCAGGTGCTGCAACATGCTCTGTAAAATGGAAAAAGAAATTACATGTAAACAGATACAAAATATTACATGTAATGTCATTTATAGTTCCTTAATGTTTTACTTCATAAGGGGTTAAGAATTATCTGCATCCTGCAAATCTCCTCTCCCCTCTTCTCAAATTAGTCATGTTGCAGTGAATAATATGAAATTCATAGTAAATAACACAACAAACCAATGTATACTACTTAGTAAATGAATCAAGTAGCAGTGAATTCATGGTAACTCACAGGGCTAAGTTTTTAACATTTTTAAAAGGCAGAGGTTCAGGATATGCCTGTTTTCTTTTATACTTTCTAAGTCTCAAATCTTTAATGGTCCTAGTCAATTCTGTGAAGCTCCAGTCTTAGTCTTCAGTTAATCATTAATTTTTCATAATATCTTTTAAATTGATGAGTAACTTAGTCTCAGAGACTCAGCTATACACCGTTTTGCTGTATGGTTAAAAGTTAATTAGTGCCCCTTGGATGTTGGGGCTATTTTGGAGTGTATCTGTGGTAAAGAATCATCCAGGTGAATGTTTCTGTAGAAAATAAGCACATCTACTGGATCTGATGGGATTAGATAATTCTTTGGGATTATTTTCTTGCTTTTCTATTATCTCTTCCCTTATACTTAATTCCTTTTCTTTCAGCCTTGGACAAGCTTAGTACTCAGCACCTCTACCATCCAACCCAAGTGGAGATTGTGCAGTCCAATGTTGTGTTTGACATCAGCAGCCTGATGCTTTACGGTACCCAGGCTGTGCCTGTGAGACTGAAGATACTACTTGATCGACTCTTCAGTGTACTGAAGCAAGAAGAGGTGTTGCATATTCTGCACGGCTTAGGCTGGACACTTAGAGACTACGTTCGAGGCTACATCCTTCAGGTAGGAAATAAAATAAAGCTTGTTAACAAACCCATTTAAATGGCAATTTTTTAATGCAGAAATATTGTCTGCGCACCTGAAAGACCAGAAAAATGTTAAACACATTTAGTGTGCTGTCTTGAAGACTAGTAATGATTTTGGAAAACTGAAAAATTTGATTTTTACCTAAGCTAAAAATATGTATTTTCTGTTGTACTGTAGTGTGCATTTGTACTTGCTTACACTTATTGTAGGAAATGCCTCGAATACTGCAAATACTGAGGTTAGCTAACTGCAAGGCTGACTTGGTCATCTAAGGCAACTGGCATATTTTCAAGGGCTACTGTTCAGTTTAAGAAAGCAAGATCATAATCAGCAACTATTTCCTCCTTTTTTTAATTTCCTTCTTTAGCATTATACCAAATAAGTGGTAGTGAGAGTGAATGAGGGTGAAAATGGTGAGTTTGTTAAGAGGTGTCCCTATAATACGAGCTATCAACAGGAAAATCCTATTTATAACCCAGTTTTTAAAAAGATGGCTTTAAACCATGTTTTACATGTGGACTGGTTGAGGTAAATTACTCAAACAAAAGTCAAATTTATAAGGACACAAAATGGGGGCAATATGTCCAGGAATATATGTAGCTGCTTACCTGAAAAATCATACTGTCCTCTGGATTCAGAAGTGAATTATTACATTTTGCAAGACTATTTGACTGAGAATTGTAATAGTACATATTTCTGAGTGCTTAATTACTACTGACTATGGAATCTCTGCATCTTCTAGAAGTCAGTCTGCTATTGAAGTAAATTTTAGTTTCTGATTAATTCTTTACTTTCATAGATAGTGAAAGTTTGCTTGGCATTATACAGAAAACATGGGAATTTTTCTTCCCAAACTGTGGAATTCTGACTGTATTTTTAAATTCCTCTTCAGTTTCCTGTATTCTGTGTGAAAGAATTAGCTCTACTTAAATATGTGGGAACTTTAATATTCTGTTCTTGGGTATTTTCTTAATTGCTCTATAGATAGACTTTTCAGAAAAGTGTTCTGAATTGTTGAACAGTCGTAAAGAAAGAGCAATAAAAATGCTATTATTATTGCAATGAGATCCTGCTATTAAGAGACATACAAAAGTTGAGTTCTTTAATGTTTTAGAAATCTCTCAGGCACTGGCATCTATTTTATAAAAGCTAAATGTTATCCATTTGTACATTATACATATATATTTTTTCTTCTGTTGCCAGAAACACTGGCTGGATGGCCAGGCCCAAAGGTTTGTGATCAGTGGAGTCAAATCCAGTTGGCAGCCAGTCATGAGTGGTGCCTCCCAGGGCTCAGTACCGGTGTTACTCCTATTCAGCATCTTTATCAATGATCTTGATAAGGGGATTAAGTGCACCCTCAGTAAGTTTGCAGACAACACCAAGTTGGGAGGAAGTGTTGATTTGCCAGGGGGTAGAAAGGCACTACAGAGGCACCTGGATAGACTGGATCGATGGGCTGAGTTAAACTGTATGACTTTCAGTAGGGCCAGTGTCGGGTCCTGCATTTTGGTCACAACAACCCCAGGCAACACTACAGGCTTGGGGAGGAGTGGCTGGAAAGCTGCCTGACAGAAAGGGAACCTTGGTGTGCTGATGGACAGCCAGCTGAACAGGAGCCAGCAGTGTGCCCAGGTGGCCAAGAAGGCCAATGGCATCTTGGCCTGTATCAGGAATGGTGTGGTGAGCAGGACTAGGGAAGTAATCCTCACACTGTACTTGGCACTGGGGACGCCCCAACTTGAGTACTGTGCTCAGTTTTGGGCACCTCGATACAGAAAGGACACTGAGGTGCAGGAGCAGCTCCAAAGAAGGGCAACAAGGCTTGTGAAGGGCCTGGAGAATATGCCCTATGAGGAGTGAATATGCCCTATGAGGAGCTAGGACTGTTTAATCTGAGGAAGAGGAGGCTGAGGGGAGACCTTATTGCTTTCTTCAAATACCTTAAAGGTGATTGCAGTGAGAGCGAGGTTGGTCTCTTCTCCCTGATGACAGGTGACAGGATAAGGGGAAATGGTCTCAAGTTGTGCCAGGGAAGGTTTAAGTTGGATATGCGGACCCTTACAGGGAGATAAGAATCCTTAACAGAAAGGGTTGTTAAGCACTGGAATAGGCTACCCAGGGAGGTGGTTGAGTCACCACTCCTGAATGTCTTTAAAATCCATTTGGATGTGGTGCTTAGGGACATGATTTAGTGGTAGGTTGTTAGAGTTAGGGTAGTATGGTCAGACTGACATTGGTCTTGGTGATCTTGAAGGTTTTCTCCAACCTGAGCAATTCTATGATACTAATAGGACTTACATGTAAGCATATATATGGGGTATTTCTACATGTAGAGATAGATATCTATAGGTGGTTGTATGATACATATACCTGGATGTGTATACACGGATATTAAGTAAGATATATTAGTTCGGATAGATAAATGATGGATATTTAAACAGATAAATATTTCTAATGTCACTGTGTGCATATTGCATCATATTTATTTTCTGAATGTTGCTTATCAAACAGGATGAAGAAATATGATTTGCAAAAAAAATAATGCTAAAAGGCGTAATTTCTAACACTAAAAATTAACTTGTTTACCAAATGCAGTGAATAATTAGGGATAACATATTATTGATGTAGATTTTAGCATCCCTTTCAGGTAATAAGACTGAAAAAAGTAGTTTTCTTGCTTTTAAAATTGTGGAATCAGACCCATATTGATTTTTTTTTAATTATCTTTTGTATTTATCTTAATGTATGCAAGAAAGGTTTATAATATAATAATAGAGATGTTCATACAGTAAGACTGTGACCTATGCATCTGAGTGGTGTAAAGGCCTGTAGTATACCATTAGGCCAGAGTTCAGCTTATCTGGTTAAAACTCAGTCACAGTATAGCCCTCAAGGCATGAATTCTAGCGTTATTGCATTCAGCAACAATATATTGGTTATTATGTCAGTTAGAGGAGAACAATTATCAATGGAAATAAAAGGCAGCTGTTAATCTTATCACATATTGAGTTGGTTAGCTAATGGCTGTGGATCATGTTAGTGGGCAGATGAGGACCAACTTATAGGCATAGTTGAACCTGCCTGTTAACGTTTAGCTCTATAATTTTGTTGAAGTGGTTGAGTGATCAGAAGAGACCTTTGTAGTTCATCTAGTGCACCCTGGTCAGGCAGAGTCACCTCGAGCTGCTTGCCTAGAACCATACCCCAGCAGTTTTTGGAGATCTTCAGGGATGGGGACTTGACAGCCTTTCTGGGCAAAAATGCATTTTGTTTGAAACAAACCTAGGAATCTCATTATACCACAAAGAAAGGGAATCTGCTCCTTTTAACATACAGTGAGAAAAGTCTTAAGAAAATAACTAAATCTCTGATAACAAAGAAGGCTTCTTTAAAAATTAGCTCTTTTGAACTATCCGATAAAAGCAGAAGAAATTGAAATACTGAAGAATTAGGAGGAAATGGTTAGTATCACTAGCAGAGTGCACACTAAGGAAAACTACAGATGTTATCAAGCAGAAAGTGTTCCATGAACCTCATCATTGTAAAACAGCAATTTAATGGACTATTTTGGAGGTTTTCAAATTCAGCTCTTCCACAGAAAAAGAAATAAAATGTATGATACTGTAGTTAGAGAAGTATAAGGTGGTAGACTAGATTTTTTTTTGTCTAATCAAAGAGAAATGATACCTTAAATTTATAATGAAAGAAATGCTGGATATAACTGCTTGGTACAAAAGAAGAAGTTAAGTTTGTAGCTTTGGGAGCATGTGCTCTGAAATATAGACTATACTTGGAACATTCAGACTTTATCTGTATCCTAAGATAGTTCTTCTGCAAGAACTAAACAAGTAACAGAAAATTTAATCCTGGTTCAAGATTCAGTGATCATCAATGAACCGTAGTACCAGAGAAATTACAAAATTGGCACAGAACCAGAATTTCATTCTAGATGAAGATCTGAGATGTCAACCTGTGCAGAATTTGCCCTGAAGCATAATGGGAGTATTAAAACACTGTGATATTTTCACTGAACTGAAAGGTTGGAGGAAGAGATATATGAAATCTTAGGGTTGATGTGTTCACTCAAAAAATACTTATTTTAGTATTGCCAGCTATTTTTTTTTCTTCTATCCGGGAGCCATAATGAAACATCTATTCCCACTAGAAAAGATACCTGCTCTCAGGAACTTACAGGAAAAACTCACAATTTGCTCCAGTCTAGAAAACAAAATAAATTCTATGCCTCTCTCTAGTTGTATATGAGTGGGTGGGATTATTTGTACCCTTGCGTTGAATAAAAATGTTTCTAAATAGCAAATTAAAAAGCAGTTTGGGCAGGGAAAAGTGCTGTCTTTAGTACTTCATTCAATGGATGTAATAATGGACTGCAGGAAGTGGAGAAACCCTGAAGCCAGCAGAGGTAATGTGATACACTGCCTTTCGCATTTGGGCAGTCACAATCTTGCCAGTACTGGCTGAAAGACATTAAGACCTGGCATGCTTTCTCTGGACACTCATCAGACCTAATGTTTGGTGAACAGATACCTATCTCTGAAACATCTCCATGTGACATTTGGGTCAGCAGTCTCGTCAGATGGGTTGTAGGGTTAATGTTTTAGTGGTGTTTAGTGGTGGAAATTTTGTCTCACTTCTAGAAGTACCCTTCCCAACCCATCAAAAAAAAAAAAAAAAAAAAAAAAAGTTCAGAGGGAATCTTTTTGGACTATGGGCTTTTAGACCACTGCAGTTTGTAAGCTTAATTATCTGTTAACTACACAGAGGAAGTATATTGGTGTATGTGGTACAAACCTGTAAGCGAACCTGAGTTTTCTCTCCACAAACATAACAATTGTCTTTGCATGACTAGAAATTATGCTGTCAGCAGCATTAGTTGCTTTGGGTCATATTCAGCACCCGCTACTTAGAGATGTGATTAGTAACTCGACTGATCTTGGTGAGGTTACTTTTGTTGTAAAGAACAGCACTACTGCAAGTAGTCTCCAGCTCTGGTTTGGATCCAGCTGAGCTGAGTGGCGATGTAACTCTGCCAGCTGTTCTTCTCTGCTCTCCACTGGAGAATACTTCACCCTTCCCATTTGCTATTGTAACTACATTTGTAATAGCTCCCTAGCCCGGTTCTCTCTAAATGAGCTGGTTAGAAAAATCCTCCTGCTAAACCTATACAAGTTAAATCTGATTATTCTGAGAGGTAAGGGTTAGAACAAGTACACTACTAAGTAACGAACAGCTGGGTCATTCGACTTTTAGCTGCAGACAACAGCACATGTGACAACAAGTTAGAGGCTACAAAATGACCCTATGGAAGTATTTCAATGTTTTATTTTATGTAACAACTCAGCAGTCTCTCATGATCAAGTAGCTGTATTCCCATAGTGCAGAAAAGAAAAATACATAATATCTCTTCAGTAAAAGGATGGAAGAAGAGGCAGAGAATATTTAAGTGGCCAGTTTTTTTGAAGAAAAAATTCATTTTTACCATCATTCCCCTGGAAAAAAATAATAAAAATTTAAAAAAAATCCAGTAGCTCACAGGCAGCACCAGCTTGTCTGCTAGACTCTGTTGCTGCTCAATATCATGAGAAATAAAAAATTTCCCTCACTATATCCCTACATCCCCCCGAAAAAGAAATGCACAAAAAAGCTGGAAAATCATGAGTAAGATATTGACCCAAAAGGTGGAACCATTTAAAAAGTCTGTTTGCTAGACACCACTTCAACCACTAATCCTAAAAATTAAGGTCTCAGAATCATAGTCATACGGTGGTTTTGGTTGGATGAGACCCTGAAGATCAGCAAGTTTCAACAGCCTGCCATGGACAGGGCTGCCACACAGTAAATTAGGCTGCCCATGCCCCATCCCCTTGAACACTTCCAGGAATGGGACATCCACAACCTTTGGATGTGATGTTCCAAGGCCTTAGCACCCTCTGAGTAAAGAATTTCTCTGAACATCTGACCTAAATCTCTTGCTTTTAAAATAAAACCATTCCCTCTTGTCATATAACTGTATGTGTAAAAAGTCCGTTTCTGTCTTGTTCATAAGCTCACTTTACTGCTATGCTTCCCTCAAAAGCCTTCTCTTCTCCAGACTGTCAAGCCCAGATACCTCAGCCTTTCTTCTTAGGAGAGGTGCTCCAGCTCTCTGATCATCTTCATCTTCTGATCATCTTCTCAGTGGTAACACTGATGCTGAAAACTGGTTAATTTTGAAGTGATTTGAAATAATTTTCTATTTCAAGGAGACTAGAAATGGAAGTGTGATGCTTTACTTCTTCTGTGGCTTTACTGTCAAGTCTGCTAATTATAGAAATAAGAATTAAAAAACAATGGAAACTAATGATATCATAGTCATAGAATGGCTGTTTGTCTTTTTAACCTACTCCTTGCTTGTGTATCTCCTTGCCCATAGATTAACCCTATTTTAAGAATTCAGAATTAACTCTTTAGATGCTGGCCTGTTTGAACTGTGGTTTATACTCTCACTGCTGCTCTGGTTCAGCAGGTCCATGGCAAATCTGAGCAAGAACAAGTCTCTCAGTTGCTGAAGTCAGCTGATAAGAGTGGACTCTCAGAAGGAAAACCAAGCTTTTTTTTTTTTTTTTTTTTTTTTCAAAAAACATGACATTAAGTAATGCAGATCTGTACTGCAGCTTAAATTATTCAGTTAAGATTTTTAAAGAAAAGTTTATTATATGCATAGTCAAGTTATATTCTCTTATAAACTGGTGTTACATTTTAATGATGATTTCTTTTTTTTTTTTTTTCAAAACATAGTTGCTGTTGGTGCAGTGAGTTGTTTTCATTTGCTCTACTTTTTTATTGAGTCTAGATCATTCATGCACCCTATTGTGACATCCAGATTGTGTCAGGAGATTTGCAGAGAGACAGTAGAAAGCATGCTTAATAATATTGCTCTTCATTCCTTTTCTGTTCCAAGTAATCCCTTACCATCTCATCCTTCTAAACAGGTGGAAGTTAACCACAAGCACAGATGAAAATTGTGTTACTGTTCTTAAAATTGAATATTGCCCACTGTTGACTTGTCTTTGGAGGATTTCAGAAAAAAGTGGCTTTGTTTGATTTCTCACCTGTTTTAAAGATTTTCTTTTAGCTTTCTTGTCTGTACTCATTTTTCTCCTTTTAAGATGTTCCAACTTTTGCTACAGAGCCCAAGTGCAATGTCTATTTAATTAAGAGCTTGTCAAACAGTCTCTGTAGCTTAAACATAAGGAACGTTAGAGAAGAAAACAAACAAACAGGAGGTCTGGAGATAACAGCTTTTCCAAGCTAGTCAAGTGATGTCAGGTCACTGAACTGATGATAGGACATTTTCAGTTCAGTGTAGGACGACTGCTCTGAAAGTAATGCCTCCTATTTTATTATACTGACCCACAATTTCAGTGGCAGATGTTGAAGGTATGACAGTAGAGGTTGAATCTTCCCACCAATATTCCATTATGTTTTGTCGCTGTGTGACAGATGGCAGCAGAGAGGCACTGACAAAACTATGTCTGACAGAAGTGCATCAGAAGTAAAGGTGTGGAATTTAAATCCTCCATTCAAAAAAAAAAGGCACCCATTGACATTGACCAATGCTTGATGAATGTTTATAGAGACAAAACAGTGGATGTTGGCATAGTGAGTCAGTGGCTGGTGTGTTTCTGTTGTGTCAACACTGGGTCACCTTTGCTGGTGCAGATTTTAATGAGTGCAGCATGCAGGCTCCTGTTCGTGGCTGGCAAAAATCCATGGCTATTAGTGGTGACTATATAAAAAAACAGAGTTTTGTAGCGGAGAATTTGCTCTATTACGTAGTGTTACTGTGCTCTTTGTATTGGTTGTAGTTTCCTTGGAAATAAATAGAAGGCATTACTTTCAGAGTGACCTACGTGATCTTCTCTGTATAATCACAAGTCAAGCGAAGTTTCTTTCGGGCATTTTTTCACAGGCTACATCAGTTCACTTACTGCTTTTTTTCTTTCCTTTCATGACAGAACATCTGTAAGTTGATTGCAGGCTGAATTGTTTGTGATAGAAAAAACAGAAAAACTAGCAATGAAATTATTATATACATGAAAAAATTAAATTTACTCTTGCAACCCAGAAAAGTTTTATGAGAATTAGCAACATCAATATAATAAAAATGGCTTTTATATCTGAAGATTGTGCATTTATTGAATTAATATATCTTCTCACTCCTCATTAGTCTGTCAACCTCTTAATACTTTGAACTTGTCTAGTTGCTACCACTGGAGAATTTTCAAGCATTTTATGAAGCAGTCACTCACTTAGTCTCTCTGTGTTTCTCTAAGTATTGTGTCCATTATATTGTTAGTGGAACTTATGCAGACAAAGTTTAAGAAACATTTTTGGTAATGTATATTTCAAAATTCAATGTTGAAAAGAAGCTATTTAATATGAAAGTTTATAATTTCTATAGCTGCCACACTTGTTTCATCACTTGATAATAGAATTACTCTTCTTTTTTCAGCATTATTTGCTTTTTTCAGTTGTTTGATAAATTGTTATCTTACATTTTCTTCCCCCTTGTATTTGTTGGTAATGCTCACATATGTTCTTTTGTTCCAATATAGTTTTTCAGTAGTGGCCTCTGAGCAACTAAGATTCCAAGTATTTATCCAGACTTCCAGTCTCCCAGTATATATATATGGGATTTAAACCTGGGTCTTTTCAGTATGTGTCTATTTCTTTCCATTCCAGCTTACTTCTGTGGGTTTCTTTTTGTGTTGTTTTCTTGTTTGTTTGTTTGTTTGGTTTTTCTCTCTCCTATCCCCTTTGTGCTTTCTTTCTTTCTTTCTTTCTTTCTTTCTTTCTTTCTTTCTTTCTTTCTTTCTTCTTTCTTTCTTTCTTTCTTTCTTCTTTCTTTCTTTCTTTCTTTCTTTCTTTCTTTCTTTCTTTCTTTCTTTCTTTCTTTCTTTCTTTCTTTCTTTCTTTCTTTCTTTCTTTCTTTCTTTCTTTCTTTCTTTCTTTCTTTCTTTCTTTCCTTCTTTCCTTCTTTCTTTCCTTCTTTCTTTCCTTCTTTCTTTCCTTCTTTCTTTCTTTCTTTCTTTCTTTCTTTCTTTCTTTCTTTCTTTCTTTCTTTCTTTTCTTTCTTTCTTTCTTTCTTTCTTTCTTTCTTTCTTTCTTTCTTTCTTTCTTTCTTTCTTTCTTTCTTTTTCTTTCTTCTTTCTTTCTTTCTTTCTTTCTTCTTTCTTCCTTTCTTCCTTCCTTCCTTTCTTCCTTCCTTTCTTCCTTTCTTTCTTTCTTCCTTTCTTTCTTTCTTTCTTCCTTTCTTCCTTCCTTCCTTTCTTCCTTCCTTTCTTCCTTCCTTTCTTTCTTCCTTTCTTTCTTCCTTTCTTCCTTTCTTTCTTTCTTTCTTTCTTTCTTCTTCTTTCTTTCTTTCTTTCTTTCTTTCTTTCTTTCTTTCTTTCTTTCTTTCTTTCTTTCTTTCTTTCTTTCTTTCTTTCTTTCTTTCTTTCTTTCTTTCTTTCTTTCTTCTTTCTTCTTTCTTTCTTTCTTTTCTCTCTTTTCTCTCTTTTCTTTCTTTTCTTTCTTTTCTTTCTTTTCTTTCTTTTCTTTCTTTCTTTCTTTTTTGTTTTGGTTTATCTTTCCTCCTTCAGCCTCACCTCAGTTTCACAGAGATGAAAAGGATCTGTTAGATGATGTGTCCATCTCCTGAGTTTTCCATTCCTCCCACAGCATAGCTGCATGCTAATATTTGCGGCTGTGATCATCTGGAAGAGTTTCTGCTTTCCCGTGTGAGTTAGTTTAGCATGACTCCCCTGCACTTCTGTGAAACAGAGATTCTCTGCTGTGCCCCTTGCTCCTTTGTATTCATCTCAGATGTACTAATCCAGGAGTGACTATCCTATCTCTCCTCTAAACAAGAAAGGAAAAAAAGCTCAGATAAACCTTTAAGGACTGAAGAGGGAGATAAGAACCAGAGCATAACAGCTGAGCCACAGGGAAGCATTGTTGTGTATGAGCAAAGCAGTGTCACTTTTTCTACTGTGTGAAGTGCTTTCAGATTTTCTCTGTATCTGTGTTAACTTGCCTAACATCTCCCGCTGCTTTTGATGACTTACCTCTAGTAGTAACACTACCAAGCACACCAGTGCTCCATGACTCTATTTATCATGAGCATTAGCGCTTGGACTGGGAAAGAATAAAAGTAAAGGCCTAAGAGTTTGATGGCTGTTTTGAATGCCACCAGGGCAAGTTACATGACAACAGATGTCTCAGTAACATGCAAAGATCATTTGAATTTCCATATGTGTGGCTGGAGAGCTGTGCTATTGCTGCTCTGCGTCTTGCATCTTGCATGGGTAATGAAGCAGAGGGCTCCATAACCCCTGATGATCAACAACAGCATACACAATGCTAGTTCTTAATGACTACTATGAAATAGTCAAGCCTTATAATCATAGCACTTCACATGGCTCAGAAATGCAAAGATGGCCTTTTTAATAGCAAATATTTTTGGCTATCAAAGATCAAAAAGAGCCGTGTTTCTCCTACCTCTGATGCTTGCTGTTTTCAGCACTGGGCTGAGAAGCAGTGGTCCACAGTATGATGTAGTTTCACACAGCTGGGCATGACTATGGATACAAAGTGGGGAAATGGCTGTTACTGAAAGTCTGTCAGGCATATGCCAGAACCATGTGTGCTTTCTTTTAAAATGGAGCTGAAAATCTCTTCACCTGCCAAGGCTTGAGTTCACGGTCCTGTGTTTCTCTTCTGATAGTTGATGAAAAAACACTAAAGCAGAGTGGAGGATGAAGGAGGTGGGAGGAATAGTTCACTCCCTGTGCTGGTTTAGGTGTGAGTGATGCCATCAAGCACTGTGGGAGAAACAGAGTGCTGAACTTGGGTCTTGGCAGGTAAGCCAAGAAGGAAACTATTTCCAGCTTTCTTGCTTCAGAATGTGTTTGAATTTGTATTAACTGTTTATGATCACAGAAGATTTGCAGTGAAATACATATATATACACATACATAAACACTGTCTCTGTTTATGTTACTAATAAATCATGTATGCGCATGTGTGTTTGCGTGTATATGACTAAAATCTCAGTTTTCCAGACTGATTCACTATGTCTTTCCTTCTAGACTGGAGAATCACTTTTCATGCATATGATTGCCTTGTTGAATCTTTTATCAGAACGTATCCTGCATTATGCAAAGAAGTATGGCCATCAAATATTTTCATGTAATAAATGAAATGTTATAAAATAGAGAAAACAAAAGGATATAAAAGTGTTGATCAAAGGGAAATGTGTCTGTCTTAGGAATTTTGGGGAGGGAGGGAAACGAGTTAGGCCAGAAATCCAAGGAATTAGCATTATTATTCTTAGAAATACAGCTCAAAGATCAGAACTTTCTTTTAAACTGTCCTGTCCACCAAGGACTTTGGGTTGAAATCACATCATAGCTGCGGAGGTGACAAGGTCATGATGTTACCCATTCAGCTACACATCACTGGAGATTACCTCAACTAGAAACCAGAGTCCAGACCATGGCACCTTAAAGACTTTTCCCACTTCAGAGACCTTGAGTCTGAGTTTAGGGGTGATTTTGATTGTCTGTGTGTCAGCACTGGCTTCAGGCACTCATGAAGTTTAGGCCCACAGACACTTAGGAATCAGGAATGACCACAGAGAATCAAACTTGTCATCTGTCCAGCATCGGTTGATTTACTGCTTTTCTTCAAGTCCAAGTGATCTCGAGGGGACTTTTTCCCTTGCAGCACTGATCTTTCCATGAGGTGCTATGCCTGTCCTGAGCAATAAGAAGGAATAACAGTGAGGTGTGATTGGCTCTTATTAGGAGGGGTAAATGTCATTAGCACTTACTGTTGCCTTCTAGGCAGTCAGAGCACAGACAGATAACCCCCTTTTACTATCAATGTATATTTTGAATCTAATGAACTCATATATTTTAATTAAGAAATTTACTTTCCTGTACTGTAAAACCATCTGTGATTTGGATGTCATTTTTTACCATGTCCTAGAATTTTGAATACTTAACTTGAAGCCAGGAAACATGCATTATCCAACTGGCTGTAATATATTAACTTGCTGCACGAGTCCTTTGTGCTTCAGCTTGATTTCTCTCCTCCCCCACGGCTTTTACAAAATGTTCTAATCATCCAATTAATACTTGAATGTTGTTAATTAATGTTTATGAAGTGCTTTGAGATCTTCTAATGAAATAGAATGTGTAATTAGTATTGTTCTTTAGTCAAATTCTGAAATATTGCCACCACTGGAACAGTAGTTTCAGAAAATAATATTTTAAATAGTCTTTTCAGCAAATGAAAGGGGAAGAATTTGTTACATATTTTGCCTTTTATAGCAGAGGAAAAGTGTGCCTGTTTATATCCAGTGTTGCTTTAAATCCATGATGAATCTTGCATGGGCTTTAGATGGGCTTTGTAATTGTACCCTGAAGTCTTACTTCCTTCTTCTTAAAAGGATGTGGAAATCTGTGACACTAACCAAGTTATCCTACAAAGCAGGAAATCACATGTAGAACAGGTAGAATTTTAGGACTTCTGGTCCTGTACACAGCTGCTTGCTGGGTTTAGTGTATGCATATAGTTTGCCTTGTGACATACATGTGATAATAGAGTTTACATCATTACATTTTTAAAACCTGTGTTCAAGTTGACATATGGAATAAAGGAAATGAACCTACTTATCAGATTACTTACAACTCTCAGAATATTTGGAGATAGTGAGGATGATGCGTGGGCAACTTAGTTTTGCAGGTGGTTCAGTACTTGAGTGAATCCTTGGTGCCTATTGGCTTTAGAAAATGATAGTCTGTATAAGGTAACTATGATTTTAATATGAGATGGTTTACTGGCATCAAGGATTTTAAGCTTATAAATTCAGATGCTGTATACTGCAAGACTTAAGATTAAAGACTTAAGATTAAAATTTAAAATATTAGTTTTAATAAAATTTAGTTTTTATTTCCTTAACATACTGGAGAGTGTTAGTTTTGTGTTTTCAAGCTGCTTACTCACAATTTTTAAACCTATCACTTAAAAAGAAAAAAACATAAAAAACCAACAAACAGAAGTGAAAACTCTTTTTGATAAAAACTAAAATCAACACAAGAACTCCAGGAAATAGATACAGTAACTAAAACACCTTTAATATCAAGAAATTTTTGAAAAAACTGAAAGAATTGCCTATACTGAAGTACCATTCCTCAATTCTAAAAATTACTAAAATATTTAATAATTTTACTGATAATGATTCAGTCACTTCCCATGTATAACCTGTTTTCTTTTGATAGAAGTGTTTAAAAAATGTTAAGGAATGGAAAACAAAGCTATTCTCTCTAATTTTTCATCTCAGAGAGATGTCAGGCACTGGATATAGCTTCTAGAGACCCATGACATCCATTTTCTGCCACAATTAAAGGCAGAATGTTTCTTCAGAGAAGTGGTATGGAATAGAAAAATGTATAAGGAATGAAGAGAAATTGGCAATGCCTGTAATAGATTGATAACACAGTTTGCGATGATGTTTCTGAGAAATATAGGTATTGGCAGATGTTCTGATGTATTTTGGGACAGCTGACCAACAGAGGAGATGTGGTCAAGAGATAACAGAGAGTGCTGGTTGTGACATGCGTATCCTCTTCACACTTATCACTTCTAGCTTTCATTTGCAAACTTGAAAAGCGTGTACTCCACAAATCGAATACTACTAGTGACTTCATTTTATATAATACACTTCAAATGCCTCTTGAAAGAGTAAGTTTTCATAGTAACTGTATGTATATATTCTCAGAGCGTGGTATATGTTGTGTTTTGAACTGAACAGTCCTGTACCTTTGTATGTGTTTCAGTTTGCTAAATTTATTGCTCTCTGTTAATACAGTATTATTGTATGTGGTATGTGTACAGTATTCACATTCAAGGCCCAGGTTTGGGTGGGGGGTGTTGAATCTGGTAGTAGAAAGCATTCAGCTGTGTTGAAGAGTTATATCAGTCTTTGGGTCAATTTTTCTTGGTCCTGGAAATAATGTGACATATGTAATTTGAGCCTTACACTTCCATCAGAGTTGAAGAAATTTAAAAATATCAAGCTTTTGCTTTTAAGTTTTCATTTTATTTTAATTTATTGTAATATTTATTTATTTATTTATGGAGGGCAGTAAACAATGAGACCAAAAAGATCAATGGAAATAAGTACATTACCATGAAACTGCTTGTTATGTCAAAGTAAAGATTTGTTTGGAACAAGATAAATATATCAGTGCAATAGTAATTTTTATGGACTTCGAAGCATATGTGAGAATTTAAATGTCAAATCAGTTTTAGGTGCTTCAGAAGTGCCTCAGAAATGCTTCAAACTGCAAATCTGAAATGAAGGTATGGATGTACTTTTCAGGCCTGAATAACAGCTTCACTAACACAGCATGAATTTCTGATAGTAGTTATACCAGACATCAGATGTACACCAGTAGAGATTCCTTTCATTGCAAGGCTGCTTTAAATTGCAGTGCTCTGTGACTGGAAGTCCCCTACCAAGGTACTCAGGTTCACTTGCACTGAGTGCTCACCCTCATTTCTTAGAAAATCATTGTGCTGGACTTTCATCAGCCTTTACAGCACACAAAAGACTATATTTGTTTGTTTTTAAACAGTTATCCAAAGGAGCGGGACTTGTGTGACAGCAATAACTATTTTCATCTCTGTTCAAGGAACAGGAAGAAAAGTGCTGCAAAGATGTGAAGCCTCAACAAACTTTGTGTACGTGTCCAACGAGTGGAGACAGACACAAGTAGTTTCTTTAAGTGTCCTTTCTGACAATGAGGGAAAAGCAGCACTTACCACTTATGGGTCGTGATTCAACAAAGTATATAAGCATCTACCCAACTTTAAACATTTCTTATCTTTGATGTCAACAAGAATCTACTCACATGTTTAATGTTAGGAATATATTTGTACATTTTTCTGAATTAAGGCCTCAATGACTGCATGTCAGATTAGTCAGCTGCGTTGTGAAACAGTTCCTTTCCTGT
Organism: Cyrtonyx montezumae; assembly: GCF_038088225.1. NCBI lineage: Eukaryota > Metazoa > Chordata > Aves > Galliformes > Odontophoridae > Cyrtonyx > Cyrtonyx montezumae. Next base: position 1,807,725 of record NW_027072041.1, read on the forward strand.
AAGTAAGCATCGCCCTTGGCTTGAAAAGGAATGAATAGAAGGTTGTGAGAATTCCATGATAGAGAATGTGCCAATTTAAGATCTTTCCAAAGATCTTTATTGTTAATTGTTTTCAGAGGGCAGACTGTACCTTCTCCCAGTACAGTGTTTAGTACATCTCATAAAACCAGGCCAGATTCCAGGGATCATTTGTGGCAGTTTTGGCACACTGGTCCTTTCTAATTAAGCCAATTTTTATCATGAGGGCCCAAGTCTTTTTTGTCACATCCTTAAAGGCCAGAAATTCAATAAGGGAAGTCCATCACTTCTTTGTGCCAGATTGTTGTTCTTTTTTCCATCTTGCTCCAGAAAGGAATTTTTGGAGGGTAAATACAATAGATAGATAGATAGATAGATAGGTAGATAGATAGATAGATAGATAGATAGATAGATAGATAGATAGATAGATAGATAGATAAAATATAAGGTCTACCTGCCTATCTCCTCCTAATTTTCTGTGGTAAATCCCTGATGCCTTTCCTTTCATTTACCTAGTAAATATCCTCTGTGAAAAAGAGGTTTGGAAAAACAGTTCTAATACTTGTTAATATGTGACTTACTGACTGAGATGTTGTGAAGAGCGTAGCAGAGCTAAGAATCAAACAGTACTTTTTTTTTTTTTTTTTTTTTTTTTGAGGAATATCACAGAAGTGTAGGGGTTGGAAGGGACTTCTAGAAATCATTGAGTCCAACCCCCTGCCAAAGCAGCTCCCTCGCCCAGGTTGCACAGGCTCCCTCCTCTGCTTTATTAGATGGACTCTGTGATGAGTTATAAAGAATATAATATTGGATAGAATAAATATTTTGTATAGTCCTTGGAGTATTAATTCTGACTTAGATGGTAAATGATGTTTACTGTTATAAAACAAGTACACTTATAGTTCACACCATATGTTTTATAATAATCTTGTACCTCTTTTTTTTTTTTTTGCTAGAAGATAGCTGATCAATATATCCTTCGAAGTAATTCTTCTTACATACACAGTTTTGTAAGATCAAATTTCTGTTTTACCTTTTGAGCATGTAGCAACAGGCACTGATGTCTCTATGCAAACCTGAATATCCAAATCTGCACTTCCAAATTCATAGGCCTATACCTGGAGAAATATTACAAAAATTGACACTTTTCATCTGTGAGTACAGAAAAGGAAATTGTCATTTAGAGACAAACTCTGATATTTATTTTAGTTGTGCCATACTTAGAAAGCAGTGTAACCACTTGTGCAGTAAGGCGCTGTTCAGATGGGGTGGAGATAGCAAATGCAAGGTCATCTTGGTCACTATAAATACAGTGGACTTTAACAGGTAGGCATGGTGAATTAGCTTTCATCTGACTCTATCCTGGCTCCTCTTGCATATGCCTGTTTAAACAAAAAACAGATTTTACAACAGTAACAATGCATTTAATCAACAATTTTGGGAGTATGAGTGTAGACAGAGAAAAAATTCAGAATGCCAAATCCCACCTATATTCAGATCCAAATTCACCGTACCTTTGAAAATGACTGCCTGATTGTTTTACACTCAAAAGTTGTTGAATGAAAAAAATATTCCACAATACTTAGCACTTAATAAAAATGCATTAATGGCCAACTGTGAGGTAAAATGTAACCACCTTACTCATCTTTGACTGTATTTTTAAATATTGATTCACAATTTGAGAAGCTCAAATGCTGAGTACCAGTTGTCCATGGGAAACACAATGAGGCAGCCAAAAAAGATTGATAACTTCATGAAAAGAAGGTTATGAGCACACTTGGTTAATACCATCTTTCCCCAGCACATCCATGTGTGAGTGTGCATAGAGCTATTTGCCTTTTAGTGATGTTCACTTCAGAATGCCTGGGCTCAAAGCTGCAAGCAGCTACGCTGATGAATCAGTTTATATCTTTTTTAAGGACTCTGAAGCTTTCTGAAGTGTAAACCATTTCTGGCTCGTGTTTCTCCTCTAGAGCGTGCAAGAGCGCAATACCCCTATGGCAAAAGAAATGAGAAGTGGCAGTAACCATAGGTATAAACTGTTCCTCCCCTACACCTTGGAGGAACCCAGCTGTTTCCGACTAGTCTTCTTTCTTTTTTTTTCTTTTTCTTTTTCCTGCAATTTTTCAAATCCATTTGAGACTGTATTTCACAAAAAGATGTATTGTATTTGGAGCTTAAGCATTTTGTTGGCAATCATTTTTCCTTTTTTTTTTTTTTTTTTTTTTAACATTAGCTGTTAGACACATTTTGTTGGAGGTCAAAAACCTCTTTCTGGTTAGACATCTAGTACAAGGCTTCCCACCTTGTGCTTTATGAAAGCACTGGAGTAGGGGGAGCACCTGATTATTTTCTGAACACCTGGCTAGCGTTACTGATTTTAACTGCTCTACTCTGATAAAGAACCGCAAAAAGAAACGCATGGAATGAAAAAGAACCGCAAAGAGTAAAGTGTTTCAGGAAAAACTGGTAACTATATTATTGTAGATATTGTAAAAATATAATATTATAAGCTTAACAATGTGGCTTTCAAACCTGGGAGGGGACTGAAGATAGAAAAAAAAATATCTCAACAATAGAAATATATTATTCCTTATATCAAAAGAAAACTTCTTCGAAAACATTTCCTTTGCTTATTATATTTCCCCCCCATTTATTCTTGTCAGTACAGGACACATTCAGCATCTGTTCTCTTGCAAAAGCCCTCAGGAAAAATTAAAAAGCTGTTCTTGCAAATTCATCATTATTATTAAGAACCATAATTTACCTCATGGTTATCTCAGCCCTTCTTTAGCTCTTATCTGCACTCTGTGATGACACTGCCTTCTTGAGCAAGGCATCGTTCCAGCCTCGTCTCATCTCTCCCACCTTAATTTGTAGCGATGCGTTGCAGTTTGGTGACAGGCATTTGTTCGTGCTTGACTAACCCAAGATTTGAACTCTACAGTTTGTGGCATCCATGTAATGCTTAGCAGTGGGTACAGCTGTTAACTATTCGCTTATAAATAATCTTTTTCCCCTCTCAACCTGTCTCCCAGGTAGTGTACCTGTCACCATTAATAACTCATCGGCAGCTCCCCAGTGATTTGGCCCATCACTTGTCATTCACAGTGGAGTGCTGCTCCGGCCTGCTACTGAAGCTCACACAAGCTCCTTTAGCTGTTCACTCATCCTAGCAGCTGCGTTGTTTCATGTTCCTGACTTGTGGGAAATTGTGCGGATGGGTTCTACACTTAGGCACCTGAACTGTCCCTTGTCATCTCTGGCTGTGCACTGAGTCTTGTCTTTGGGCACTATAATGCTCTCTGCTTCAGACAGTGAGAGATGTTGCAATTTGTTTTAAGTCAGCTCTCGCTTGGCCTCACTGATTTCACTGCACGTTTACCCCTGGAGTTCATTTGGGCCAGCATATGTAACAATTATGTGCGACGTTTACTTAATACTGAATAGTTTGCCTTACTGTTTATTTTTACTGTTCTAGTAGCCTCATTGCTGCACATAATCCAGAAAGCAGAACAAAAAGGCAATTGAGACTCTATATGAGGCAGCTATTTGAGCATAGAAAAGGGAGGAAAAGATAGAAGTAACTTACTTTAGTTGCCACCTTATTATAAAAATTAACCCAATTACTGTGATAACAGAATAGCTGTCCCTTCTTGTTGAGGGTGCTATTTCTCCTTTCCTAGAGAGCCCTGATTGGGTTATTTATGTTTACCTGATTCTGATGCTCAGTACAATTTACTGTAAGTGTGGTACATTACGTGGAAATGCTTGGGGGTCAAGGCAGTAAAGAGGCTGGTCTCGTGAACAAAGACAAAAGTGAAGTGATACACAGATTGCTGCTGTATTAGCTCTGTAGCTGCAAGGTTAAGACAGTTTGTGCTCTACCTATTTCCTAAGTAGAAATTGTGGCAAAGTAAGTTGCTGCATTTAACAACTAATTTTACAGACTTTACTAGATATGGTGCTTTTCAATTTCAACACTAAACTTGAATTAATCCCTAATTAAAAGTTTTTTTTCTGAGGCTACTTCCACCAAATCAGTGAAAATCAGATCAGAAATTAAGGAAAATCAGAGCTTTCTGCCTGAATGTGTCATGAGGAGGGGCACTACCAAGAGAAAATGCATGTCTTGAGTGTGTTTGGATAGTGAGTTACAGGTATCTCTAAGAGGCAGAAATTCTATACAAAAAGACAGCCCCTTCAAACTCTGCAAAACTCTAAAACATTGATCATATGGAGGTAGTTGTAAACGAACGTACACTACTCATTCCTAACAAGATTGTTATACCTTTTATGTTTAAGGCTTTTCCTCTAGGCTGCAGGGTGAATAGTACTGTCCTGTGAGACACAATGAGTTAGCAAAAGTGTCTTGACCAAAGTAACACTTCAGTGTGCTGAGCCAGCAGTAGAATATTTGACCTCTAATTCTGGGATTGTGTGGTACTAATTACCTAGCTAACCAGCTTGCTGACTTCACAGGATTGGGTGCAAGTCTTGTTGAAGTAACTGGGAGAAATCCCACTGCAGGCAAGAATGTTAAGAGCTATGCACCACTTCAGACTTTATTTGAGGATGCAATGCAGACTGTGTCGAGGCAATGCTGGCCCCATATGGGAATTCCACCCTGGGAAAGAACTGGCATAGATCTTCACTTTGGGCATCAGTGTGCTGGACTGCTTCATTCTCATGGGGCTGCTGGTTGGAAGCTCTTCTTTTTGTTGAAATAAAAGCTTCTTCATCACAATTAATTATTAAGTGTTCCAGGGCTCTATTATATATTTATATGTTCTTGAGAGCTCTTCTCTTACACTCTCCCTCTCTCTCTCTGGCATTATAATGTCGTTCTGATAGCTGTTCACTCGCTTCATTGCACTCTGTCAGTTTGTGGTCCTCTCACCCAAACAAGAGGACATTGTATTGCAGAGAGGATCACAAGAGACCAACAAAGATTGGAGGCACTGAGAGTTAGTGCAAGACTGCTCTATTTTTAATTCTAATAAAAGCAAGTTCTATATCGATTTGGGATAATTAGACTTTCTCTTTTAGAATGCTTTTACCTTACTGTGGAGTAGATATCCAGTGTGTTTCATGGATCTGTTTGGGTACAGAATGCTTTCCTAATTGATGGTTCCAGCTGTTTTCTGCAAGAAGAATATTATCTGTCCCCAAGTTTGCATGTATTTTCTTTACTGCTTTCTTTTCTGTCACACCTTTCCATTTCCTTACCCCTCTGTTGGTATGAGTAGTTGCTCTCAAGGAAATCTTTGAACATACACACACATGCACGCACACCTTGATTCACACTGTCCTCTACCACTTCAGCAGTTGCTCTCAAAAAGCACTCAGGCGGCAACATTCAGGCAGTAATGTGTGTTGCTGGTTTGCTTCTCCACTCTTTCTTTGGCTTAAAGAACTTACTTTCTGCTGGACACAGCGGGGTTAAAAAAAAAGTTAGTGGTTTGGCACTTTCCAGCTGCTTCTCAGGAGAATATAAAGTGCTTGTGGATCAGGTCCAAACCAGTGGATGTTAAGAGAAGGAGAAAAAAAACTTAGCTGAAGAGCAACATTCTTGTGTGACTTCGTTACCTTCTGTCGTGTTGAAAAAAAAAAAAAAAGATGTTTTGCTTTACAGTTTTAAACACTCGAAAAAAGTTAGAAGCACCAAATGACCTCCAGGCCTGTTGGCTCTCCAGACTCAGTTTATCAAGTCTCCTCCGCCTTTTTCCCCGTAAAAATCCAGAGTGAAGTGTGAAAAGCATCAGAAAGTCTCATTTGTGCCAGTGCAGCCTTTTAGTCGCTTGCCAGCGCCTTCATCTCTTCATATGTTTCTAGCTAAGGTCTAACATGGAACAAAAACCCGACAGCAATAGAGACCAGATGCCGGTATTTCTTCTCTGTCACTTGGCTGCTGAGCAGATGGAATTTATATCAATCGGGCATGCTAGGAGGAAGAGGCCGTGGCAGCCAACATGTGGAACTGGGGCTGAGTGACATTTTTGCTAATGTTTTGTCCTTGTAGAACATTATGCTTCCTCTTTGCTTATGAGCTGTGGTTTTCCTGACTCAGACGAGGTTCCAAGCCCAGCTGGAATGGTTGTCCCCCCACCACCCCCCTTTCGAGGGAGTGCTGGGAGCGATGGAGGAGTAGTGGGGCCCTGCACAATGGAGCTCTTTATTAAAATACCTGACATCTGCATGCAATGCACCCAAATCGTCTTAGCTGAACAGAGGAATTCACTGGGCATTACCAGTCACTTTTTGCCTGTTTTTGTATGCTTGTTTGATTTATATAATGAGTGAATGCCTCTGGCAAAAGAGTACCTTGAGTGTGTTATTGGACGGGAGCAATTTCCAAGAGGTATTGTCATAGATGGTCTCAGAATAAGAGTATTAAAAGCAAAACACAGCCTTTTTCTTTCTGTTTTCAATCACCTCTTGGAAAAGAAAAGAAAAAAAAAAGCTAAACCTTGAGAAAACTTCATGAAGCATAAAGTACTCCAGTTCTTGATGAGGCCATTCTGTAAGGAAAGATCATGTGCGGCAGAAGCCCTAGAATAGACACGAGGTGAGGTGATATCAAAACTACCTACATATGACAAGTAACCATCAATTTCCCAGTGAGGCTGCCCATAATCAGAAAGGAAACAAAACAAATGGAGATAGTTAATTTCAAAAGTGAAATGAATGTTTTGTGCAAGGAGTGTCACAGTGATGCATTTCTGATGCAGTTCTGGAACTGTTACTCATCCATGTGAACATCAGTGTGATGAGTAAACAGAGGTCTTCTTGTGGGTGAGGAGCTGCACAAATCTGACTTCTTCATGAGGAATTTATACATGTGTCCAAATTAAATGATTTATAATCACTCATGTAATTAAATCTAAATCAAGCTTCGCCGCATATGACATAAAAGTAAAACAAATAAAAGGGCTTGAGTACTTTAATTTGACAGAATTGGTTGCTCTCTTTAATGGGGGAGCGGGGCAGGAGAGATGAGTTTTTGTATCCCCAAAGACTTCAGTTTGACCTGCATGTCTCATCCTTACCCAGGCAGTCTCCCTTCATCCAAGAATGCCTTTGTAGGCTGTCAGTTTCTCTCCTGGTTCATCTGGAAGAGTCCCTGGGGAGCTGGTGCAAGGTGTTACTTCCTCTGTCATGTTGCGAGTGAGCTGTCTGAACACAGAATTGAGTCGGTTCAGCGATGAAGGGCTGAATGCATTCACAGTCCATGGCCCCTTAAGTGTTACAAAGTGCTTGCTTCCCAGTTAAACTGCTGTCTAGTGTTGGAGCTTTGTACTGGTCTGGTGTGCTGCATGTTGGCCTAACCAGTTCTGAGGAGCCCAGGGCACTCAGCAAGTCAGGTCAGGCAACAAGTAAGTCAGTGCCACATACATTTGAGGGGAATGTGAATCATGATCCCTCAGTATTCTAAAGCAACAGGCCATATTTAATAGCACAGCACTAAAGCAACGTGTAAGCATTAGGTGAACAAGTAAGATGAACTGAATTTCAGTGCAGAGCAGTGCCAGAGTTGAAGACCACCTGCATTTTAGGTCCAGTCTTTCAACCTCTGTCTTACTGCAGTGTAAGGAGGAGTAGCCCCTTCTAGAACCAAATATTTTTTCATCTCTTACCTGGAAGTGCCATTTTCTTGGTCAACTTGAGGTCATAATGGAATACATTTTTTACTTACTCAAAGAACATCCATTTGTGACCAGGAAAGCATTTGGCTTTTTTTTTTTTCCTATTCTCTCATTCAGTCATTTAAACCTAATCTGTAAAATGAAGATGAAGGAAATCTATTAGACAGCTCTCCTATGCTTCTCACTGGAGGGATGCTTCTGATAAGTAATGTTCCTATAATGTTTTTGTCATGTTTAAGTATGGGAGGCAAAATATTACTTGGGGTAAAATTATATTCATTTGAAAACAGTACTCACAATTAGACTGATTTCTAATTGGTTTCACCTCTGATACTTTAGAACAGTATAAGAATGGGGAAAAAGAGGGAAATATCACAAACAATAGGCTTTCACAGTAAGTTTAGAACTATTCATAGTGAGACTGCAATGGAGAACCATACCGGCTCTGATTTTCCTTTGAAGGATGGGATGTGTATCTTGACTCCCACCTTCTCAACCCTCCCATTCAGAGGGGTAAACAGATGAGCTTTGTACATGCCAATTCAGTAAAATCCATAATTCTCCACAAGTCCTGAGGAAGCAGGATTTCCTAATTTTTAATTTGGGTTGTTTTGTTTTGTTTTGTTTTTTTCCTCTAAGTAAAATCAGTTAACCTGCGTTAGTGACAGTATATGAGTAACAGTTGTCTGGTACTGATTTTAATTCTTGCTAGCTGAAAATAAGAGATTCGTGCAAATGGACACCACTTCCTTTTATCATTTTAGGTGTCATTAGGGCTGCAGATCTTGGCTACTATTTAATTGTTTTTTTGCTTGCACACTGTGTAAGAGAAAAATTGCCATATAGGGGTATGTAAATCACTGATGTTTCACAACCTGGCTAAGCTAGCCTTTCCTTCACACACACACAAACACACACACACTATTGTAGAACAGTACATAAACAATAAATCTAAGTCTTATCTGAATCTGCAACATTTGGTGGAATTGCAGGGAAAGCTGTCAGCACAAAAAGCCTGTGAAACCTCACATAGGGTTGGAATACAGCTTCCAGATTTTCCAGCTATGACATGGTAGTTCAATTTACGCTTACTCTTTAGCTCTGTGTTTTGAATACTGTATGTCACTTTTCTGCTTTAGTTGTGTCAGGACAGCTCTGATCAGTTTGAGCTACAGTTACATATAGTGCATTTTTATATAAAGGTAATGAAATTACACAGTCATCTTTAGTTTTCCTGTAGAGGAAAAGATGCTAGTGTAGTTTCTGATTCTGAAGGACTAAACTTGATCTGCTTATCTGGGAAACAAAGGCCACAGTAATAAATCTGTTGGTAGTCTGAAATCATGAGAAAAAGACATTTTAAAAGAATATCCAGAATAGCAAAGAATATGCTTGAGTATTCCTATTATGACAATTTTTAGTTGCTTCTGTGCCAGCTGTTGGTGTTACATGTACAAATGCTAGGTTTTAAATGAGAAAAGAGGAGTAAAATTTGAAGTTAACTTTTCAGATATGATTTTCAAAGCTAGTTCCAAATTTTTCTGTATGTCTTGAGCAAATAAACCTCTGCTTAGACAGTATGTCTGGTGTGTCATTTTCTTCATATAGCCTTGAGAAGGACTTCATTATTAACTGTAATGCTCCCTTGCTTTGAATAATGAAGAAAAGGTTAGATTGTACATGATGATAAGATTGAATCAGGCTCTGTATCAGTGCTAGCATATGACTAAAGGATGGCATAGAAGAAGGAGACAGGCAACACAGAGATGCATGAACTGTGTAACAGTCTTCTCTGATTTTTAGGAAATTTTGCATGTAACTCTTCTTGTCTAGAAGGAAATCAGTGCAAGGAGAAAGTGATGTTTTTCTATGTATAAATCGAAATGTATGAAAATAAGCAAAATTGTTTCAAGTATCTAATTTGAAATTGTTGATTGCCATATGTACAGAATAGGGGAAGATACTAAAAAGTAAGGAAAGAAATTACAAGCTTTTTATACTGGATTCACAATTCTCTTTGTAACCTCTTAGGGTTAAAAAAAAAGTAAAAAATAACATGCTCACAGAGTAGAATATTTAACAGAATTTTGTGGCAGAGGACTGGAAAATACAGAGAAGTTCTTGTGTTTACCAGGCCACCCCGAAAGGCAAGAGGGCATAAGGCACTTATAAACAGTGGCAGTGCACAAGCAATGTTGTCTTTGAAAAGTTTTCATTTTTCCCTTGAATCAGCTACAGTCTCTTGCTTAAGGTCACCACAGTTTGCAATCTTTGGCAGAAGGCTTCTTCCATTTTTGGTAGTGGCAGTCTGAATTTTTTGGAAATGTTTTCTTCTCAAACTGCCATTATCTCCCAAACCTGTTTTGTGTTATCATTGTCAGATGCTTCTTCCCTGAGTTTCTCAGAACAAAATGTTGTGTTTTCCTGGGATTGGGCTGTGATGGTTTTTTTTTAAGCTTGGAATTGAGAGTCATATGGTTATGATTTGAGAATGTGAAGCCTGATTATTTTTTTTTTTAAGCAGTACCTTTCTCTCTGGGCAGTGAACTCACTGCAGAAACATCAAAGGGAATGTGTGCTGCTGGATCAAGGTGATTTTTTTTCTCGACCACATCATTGCCAGCTGTGGTGTTTATGATTAGAGGCAGGCGTTCCAGACACCTCTGAGTCCTTGCTAAGCGTCAGATCTTTAACGGGATCCATCCCAGCTGAGTGACACTAAACAGACAGCCAGGGGGAGTTGGTGGGGTAGAGCAATAGGGGAGGGGAGTCTTTGGTACTCAGCGCACTCACCAGCCAAGCTTATAACAAACTCTGCTAATGCTAGGCTTTAGGCTGCCTAGAGGCCCTGCATTATGCCTTTCAGGATGGCTTTCATTAGTGGAGGGGATGACTAGAGCACAGCAAATGCTGTCATTGATCCTCTCACACTGAGTGCATGGATGTGCAGCACTCAGGTCACAGCCTACTCAGCTTTGAAGCAGCTCCATTTCACACTTCTGACAGCCGCATGCTGCCAACATGCAGGAGTTGACACAATTCCCTCTCCGATCTGATTCTGTGCTCTGTGCAGTTAACTACATTGAATTCCCAGTGGATGATTCCTCCACTAGAAATATTAACACTTGTTTACTAGGCCTGTTGACATAAAAATTCTGCAAAAAGCTAGCAATTCTGATAGCAGCGCTCCATCTGATGCATTTGTTTTTTTTTGCTGCTTTACTTGCTGCCCACTTTTGGAGAATATATTAACTCTGTCAATGCTATTTTTTTTTTCCTAAGCAGAAAACAGGCTGTACCATCTTCCTCAGAGTAAAGTTGGAAACTGAGATTGCACACAGAGTGCTGGCAGTGTTACAGAATTTTTGCTTATAATTGGAATTTTGCAGAGGTAAAAAAAAGTTTAAAATTCAGCTAAGAAATCAATTGGCTTGTATTTAAAGCAATGGCATGGAAGTACCTGTTGTATATGATACCTCAGAGGCCATCCAGAATAAAGGTCACATAATAAAGGTGCAGTTAGAGCAAAACCCAAATGGAGAATGTAAATTAATTAAACGTCAGTATTAAAGGATAGTGCACTGTGCTGAAAGACCGAATCTTTTCCACCATTGTTGCAGCAGATCTTAAGAATTACCCTTAAATAATGGTTTAAAAAATTCTGGTGATCAAAGATCTTGTTTCCAACCATATGTTGATTTTACATTTCACTGTGTTTCAACATTCCTGAGCTTATGCTGAAGCAGTGGAGATCAAAATTTATCCAGAGGAACTGAATTTCACTGTTACCCATAACAGTAAATGCCGCCCAAGTTGGGCATCTCAGTGTAAAGATTTCTTGGTTTTGTTTTGACTCAGAATAAACAATTGTAGTTGTTCCAGTGTGGAAGGGTAAAGTTCCTGAAATCAATCAAGTTCCATTAATGTAAAATTAGCACAAGATGAGAATCACGCTGATTTGGCCTCATGGTGAGGAAGATAGGCTTTGAGCACATCTTTGTGTTTCAGTCTCTCCTAATAGTGGCAAATGAGCATCAAAAAAGTTGAATGCTTCAGTTGTAAAAAAGGTTTCCTGCAGTGTCTGGAACTTAAGCTTTCCTTTTCCTTTCCTTTCCTTTCCTTTCCTTTCCTTTCCTTTCCTTTCCTTTCCTTTCCTTTCCTTTCCTTTCCTTTCCTTTCCTTTCCTTTCCTTTCCTTCCCTTCCCTTCCCTTCCCTTCCCTTCCCTTCCCTTCCCTTCCCTTCCCTTCCCTTCCCTTCCCTTCCCTTCCCTTCCCTTCCCTTCCCTTCCCTTCCCTTCCCTTCCCTTCCCTTCCCTTCCCTTCCCTTCCCTTCCCTTCCCTTCCCTTCCCTTCCCTTCCCTTCCCTTCCCTTCCCTTCCCTTCCCTTCCCTTCCCTTCCCTTCCCTTCCCTTCCCTTCCCTTCCCTTCCCTTCCCTTCCCTTCCCTTCCCTTCCCTTCCCTTCCCTTCCCTTCTTTTTCTAAATCTTTATCACCAGTGCTTTTGGACATTCTGGAGTGGTTCTTCAATAGTCATTTTTAGCATAAGTTTTCATTTTCATATAAATAATTATGCATGTGTCAGGGAGTTGTACAATGTTACATCCCCAGGAAGAAGTCCAATGTCATGACCTGCTGAAATCATACTCTTCTTCTCTTTGATATAGTCAAGTTTGCCATGGCTCTCCAAAATAAAAGAGCCTGAAGAGTAGAGACACCACAGATAATAATCTTGTCTGGTAGTAAAAGTTGTGCATGTGTGATGAGACAGTAACTTAAGTTTTGAAGCCTCCACTCATAAGTGGATGTCCAAACCTGCTGAATTTCTCTATCTTCTCATTTAATTCCTTTTGTGTATTTTGTAAAAACAGCATGCTTGACTTTTAACAACTGTCTCCTGACATGCAATGGGTTCTCAGAACCTTTTACAAAGTTCTTTCTCTTGCTTTCTCTAAAGCCCTCTTTCTTTACCTGCCTAAACCTTTCCCAATTATTGCCTTTCTTCCTTTCTTTGTAAGCTGCCTCTACTAAGTGTGTTTCTGAACAGCCCTTATTATCTGTGTTCATCCATTCCCTGCCCAGTACCTCAGAAGATGTAGACTTTCTATTTCTTTTTCCCTAGAGGCTGTGTGGGGTCACAAATGTCACAAATGTACCAGGAAAATCCTGCATAGTTTATGTAGCCTATGAAGCTGTTAATTCTATTGTAAAAGAAGTTGTTTAAGTAACTTTTATTTTTTTTTACTGTGAAAACTAATTATATTTAACTGATGTCAAGAACAGAGTCCCACGTAAAAATCAAGCAATTAATAATATTTTCCCAATAATTCTGAGTGCAAAATAATTTGAAGTTGTGTTTTTATGCATAAACAATGTTTATTACAAACAGTCCATATTTCACCTGAAGTTTTTGCTTTTGCAAAAAAGAAAGAAAGATGGAATGAGAAAGAAGTATTGGATAGTGTTTTTGCTTGAAAAAGTGAAAGTGATTAAGTTATTGAACTTTTTTTGGTAAATAAGTAACATAAATAACATCTTGCCCCTCTTGTCTTTGTACCTAGAGTAGGGAAAAATATGAAAATAAGGCTTAAAAAGCAGGAGTTTAGAGGAATCATTAAGATTCCTACTCTACCTGAAAATAAGGTTTCTCCTCTACCAGATAAATGAATTTCCTAATAATTCAAAGATAATTTGAGGTGACTATATTCAAAAAACAAAAAGATGATGAATTTTTCTTAGAGGAAATAAAAAAAGCAGATGGAAAGGAATTACTATAAAACGTTGAAGATGAAGGAATTTTGGATCAGGAAAAAGGAGTATATTTTCTGTTAGCAGAAGAACATTTTTAAAACCTTCTTGTTTAGAAATCTTATTAAATCCCTAGCTTTTGAGTGTTATAATTATCCTATTTTCAGAGAGAATTTGAATATGCAAGTAGACAAAGAGAACAGGCAAAGACTTTGGAAATCTACGTATGTTGATTCCTGAAACAGCATGTTTAACAGTGGCATAACTATCATAAACATGCATACAAGTATCCCCTTGTGTTAAAATTTCATACACTAAGTTCTTTTGATTCAGTAGTATTTGGGCTGATTGAATGTTCCATAAATAACACTAGAGAAGGAACCACATGCAATACTTTGAAGTTTCTTGGAAATGAATTTTTTGGGGGCTGCTAATGTCAATTTCTTGAAATATTTTGTTCTTCATACTTCAGATTAAGCCTCCAAACTGTCCTTAGATATCATACATACACAGCTTGTGCAGTGTGTATCATGCAAAGCACAATTAAGTGATATTCAAGTTGCAAGATTAAGAACTCTGTAGCCAGGAAATGCTGTAGCTGAGACTGGATGTTGACTAATTCACTGCCACAGAGTATGTACATACATGTTTCTTGATTCCATGAGCAAATGATGATGAGGTGAATTATTTTGTTTGTTTTTGTTATTTTTTTTGCATTTTTCTGTTTGTTTGAGTTTGTTTTTGCTTTGTTTTGTTTTTGCATGTTTTGTTTTGATTTGATATTCCAGTAGTATTTATTTTATCCTTTTTGCATAGCGAATGATTCTGGGGATTCTTCTGCTTCCCAGTATAAACCCTACTCATGCTGTTTGTATTTTTCTGTGGTACTCACTGGAAGAGGTAGCAGTGGTTTTCCAAAACACTGATGAAATCTTCTCCCCTAACTCTTCACAAAAGGAGCTCTTTTTTTTTTTTTTTTTTCCCCACTTTGTAAGATGCTGACAAGAATCTTACAAGATATCTTATAAAAGTTAAACACTTTTCTCACTTTTTTCTCACTCTTTTTTTGCCAGTATTTCAAGAAGCAAAGCATCATGCAAGATTTAGTTGTTTCAGAGTTTGTTTTGACGTCAGCTGTGAACATTTAATATTCCTTCCTATCCCATTCTAAAGGGTACAGTTCAGCTTTCCTGACCATAGGTAAATGTGATAGTTGTTCCATCTGGGCTCTTTCACATAGAGTTCTTGTCCATTCATGGGAAGGAAATGTGCTCTTCCTTGATGAGCATTCTCTCCTTGTGCTGCAGATTTATAAAATGATCTGAGTCATGATCTAGAAATGCTACATTCTCTGTACCAGCTTGAGCAGGAGTCTTGCCCACCAAGTTGTTTATGCTGTACGTATTAGGAGAGAGGAATTCCATTCTCTCACCTTGATCCCAGAAAGTGATGTTATGAAGAAGTACTTACCTGTATTGCAGAGAAAGGAACAAACAAGGAACAACCTAAAGTTCCATCTTAGTGAGTGTGAAATGCTAGGTGTGAGTGTTTGACTATGTAGGATTAACATCCCCTTAATAGAGATACCTAACAGAGAATAGGATGAAGCACAGGAATTTCTTTTCCTTACAATCTGTTTGTTGAGCAGGAATTTTCAGAGCCAAGAATGTAGATTTATTTTTTTCCTTAAGAGCTTAATTGTTGTCCTTTCTCTGTCTTCTTCACCTTTAGCTTATTCATTTTGCAAACAATATGCTAAACGTCCAACTGAATTTACTGCTCACACTACTAGATTCCTTTTTCAGTGATAATTTCTTCCTGTAAAACATGTCAGTCTGACTCCTGGTCTCTGTATTTGCCAGGTGTATTTTCTCTTTTCCCTTGTGCATCCATAAGTTCCTCTTCTTGGGTATTAGAAGGAGCAACTGAAGAGAACTGCTTCTTTAATCCCAGTCACTGTAGACTGATGGACCTTCAGTTCAGGGAATTAATCTCGAGATCAAAAATGTAGCTGCAAAGCATCTGCAAACAGGCTTATATCCCACCTTGACAATATTACAGCTGTTTTCTGCAAGTGGCACAAGGAATTTCAAACAATCGTGAGAAATCATTTAACTGTTGATTCTGAGCATTTTACTACTGCTTCAACTGCTAATCAGCGTGGTGGCTTGGGCAAGAAGCTTGGCAGAAAACAGGCTCAAAGAAGGCAAATGACACAAATGTTTATCTCAAGATTACAAGATCTTTATTTTGTGATCACTTTCAAAGTTATATCTATTATTGTTTGTATCAGCTGAGAGTCAGAGCTCATATATTTTATTTCATAAAGTCATGAAAATTCTTTGAAAACATTTTCATGTGGGAGATCTTTGAGTTTAGGAGATTAATAAGGAAGCAGTATAGTAGAAGTAGTATAACAAAACAAGTTGGGTGTTCCTTGTCAAATATAAATAAGAGGATTTGTAGAGTCTACACTTCTAAGACAGGTCTAGCATGTATAGATAGTACTTGCTGCCTTGCTCACCAGAGGTCTCACTGACCTTGGCAGCATTGTATGACTCAAGAGTTTCACGGGGATGAACTATTCCTGAACAATTTCTTCCAAAGTACTGGGCACAAACAGTTCTTCTACTTTACGTCACCTAAATACCATTGTTTTTCAGTTTTCTCTCTTTATATGTTTTTTCTGCTTTTTCCTCATCCTTTCTTCCTCCCTCCCTCCCTTCCTTTTCCCTCCTTCCTTTCCATCCTTCCTTTTCCTTCCTTTCTTTTCTGTCCTTTCACTCCCTACAAAAAATTGTCAGGTTGCTTTCAGGACTCAGTAAATTTTTCATTAAAGAAAGGCAAGAGGGTCAATTTCAGTTATACAGCATTATTTCTGTTCAAGTGGAAGTTTGTGCTGTTTTTCTGTAATGCCTTTATTATGATTTCTGACAGGAAAAATGAGATGTTATTTAATAATTCAGAATAGCTGCAATTTTTTCAGATACTGAAGTATTTTTTTCATTTGCGTAAACTTAAACGAATATACTAAAATTCTGTGAGGTTCTGGGCTCTCTAGCAGTATTTTTTTATTTCTTTGATGGTTTAAAAATAATTTAAAATTGAGGTTTTGAGTCACAAGAACTTGAAAACAGAAAGCTTTCCTTTTAAAATGTTTTTCAGTTTTTTGAAACATCATATCAGCTTGGTCAAATAATTCTCTCTTTTCTTTTTCCTTGCTCAGAATATAGAAGCTAGTGGCCTACCAGTTTTGGGTATTACTTCTGTACTTAACAGATGAAATTACAAGTCCAGAGAAGATAACTCTTCCAAGATCCATTATCTTGTCTTGCAGTGTTTCAAGTGTGTGGTCATACAACTTAATCATCCCACTATAGTGAAAAAACTTTCCGATTTTGTTGTAAAATTAAATTATTTAATAAACTCTTACTGTAACAGCCAGTTTCATGGACTTAAAATAATTCACAGGCATTATATGCATTGCCTAACTAATAACTATATTTTTAATTTGATAGTACGAAAAAGTAAGAAGTTATTACTCTTATCTGTGTCTTGCTGACTGTTGGGAGACAATAATAATGCATATGTATATGCTGTACAAAATCAAAATTACATATGACAGACCATTTTACAAAGAATTTAACAGTTTTCTGATTCTTCCAACAAAACTGTAGAGTCAAAATCTCCCTTTTCCTCATCTCAGAAATTTGTAAGTAGGATTAACCTTTTACATTTTGTGGAAGAACATTCATACATAGATACTTGGAAAGCTAACAACAATCATCCTGAAAAGAGAAAAAGCATTTTCAGGTGGGTGAGTTTTGTAATGGAAAACCTGGATATTCTCTAGTTATTGTTTTGGTTGGTCAACATATTAGTCAGAAGATTTTAGTACTTTAAATATTAAAAATTAATCATTGAAATAATGTTCTGAAATATGAGGTATTTGTATTTAAAATTCTATGAATAAGAGTCTCCTGAACTGATTAATGAACCATGTAGATCACTCCAAAATAAATGCCTCTAATTTATTTCCATGGAAAGTACAATAGATACAAAGAACACATAAACAGTATGTGATAGAGCAAAATCTCACCTACAAAACTCTAATTTTTTGATATATTCACCACCATTAGCCATTAATTTTTGCCAGCCATGAACAGGAGCCCTGTATGCTGCTCTTATAAAAATTTACACCAAAAAGAAGACCCACTGTTGCTGTTACCTCTGACAAAATACCTCACTGTGCTCACATCCACTGTTTAGTCTCCATAAACATTAAGCAGGCATTGATGGATATCAATGGGTGCAGTTTTTTTGCATGGAGGAATTCAATGATACGCTTTTGCTTCATAATGTTTTGTGTCAGATGCCATTTTATCAGATTGCCCCTCTGATGCTATCTTTCACACATCAACAATATGTAATGGAGTGATGGCAGGAAGGTTCAACCTCTATTGCCATACTGCCAATATCCACCTCTGATGTTGTGGGCTAACATCATAAAATAGGAGGCATTACTTTCAGAGCAGCCTTCAAATATGACATTCACCATGTATCACGTTAGATTACTGACTTCTCAGTTTAAAAAAAAAGGTTTTATAGACATAAAAGTCCAGGTCATTTACTCATCATTCTTACCATGTGTGAAATGTTCTGGTTGCCAGTTGTAGTTTGAAAAGCAAGCAACTTTATACAACACATGACAGTGATTTTCCAGGAACTGTTTGACAGTGTTGGGCCCCGTAGTTGAAATTTTTGCTCTAATCTTTGTTTATAGTAGAAGTAAATAATCCAAATAGAGCATTCCACTATGAAGGGCTGATGGCTAAGCGATAAGGCAGAGCCTGGCACCAGTAACAGAACCAATAGTCTATTGGGGGGAAAAACAGCACTCTGATAAGTAAAACTGTCTTCTGATTTATAGACCTCAAGTTGACATTTTAACCCTTGAATCATGAAAACCTGTAACATACAAAGGCATGGGAATGAGGCATGTAACAGGGCAAAAAAGGACAATTTGAAAGAAATTTTTAGAGAAAAAAATGTAATGGCTGAAATGTTGCTTTTATTTCCAAGAAAGCATCTTAAACTACATTCTTAAATTCTACATTTAAGAATTTATGCCAGTAATGGATTTCTGTGTTATACAGTAAATCAAATTGTTCAAAAAGCACTTTTTAAAAATAAAACCTTTTAAGATCAATCCTTTCCACAAAAAAAGAACCGAACTTAAAAATAATGAATACTTGCCTTGAAAGCTTAACAATGGTATGAAACACAACATGATAAAACTGACACAGTAGAACACTTATTTTAATGATAATTAATATTTAAATTACTAAAATTACCTTATCAATGATTTGATCCAGAAAACACAAATATTTCATTATAAAACTTAACCACCTGAAAATGCTACCTCTCTTCGAAAGACTGACAGCTCCAATCATATCACCAGCATGCAAGCCCTGAAACTCTGTCCAGGACAAGGCAAACAAGGTGTACTCTCAGTTTCTCCATACATTACATATAGTAGTGGATTCAGTCTTTTCAATAATTAAAATTTAATAGCAAACAGCCCTGAGAAGTGCAGCAACACTTTTCCAAAAAGCTCCTAAACATAGAATGTTGTTATATATTTGAATATATTAATAACTGCTTAATAAACAAAGTTTATTCAGTATGTGGATAACTCGGTTCTTGCTGAGAGAATTGAGATGAATTTTTGACTGATGGATGCTTCCAGTTAAAACAGCTTTCCAAAGTCCAGTTACAGACATAGCCTCTAAAAATTATTTTTGCCAACTTTCATGCCAGTCCATGTAACTTGGTGTCAGGTAGGAATCTGTGTAGTAAGTGAGAGATAGATTATCCATTTGCTAATCAAGATTAATGGACCGCATAGGAAGGAAAAAGTCCTGCAGAAACACAGTAAATAAATAAATGGTGTGATGACCTAGGAGCTTGGTCTAAAAAAGGCAGCCACAGATTTTCAGAACATCAAATATCTGCAAGACAATAAAAAAAAAAAAGGCAAATATGGTCATACTGAATTAATTGAAATCTCAGTGAAATTTTACCTTTATGTGTGTGAAAAGTTCAAGGCATCTTGGAACGCATTGCTTGCATATCAAGCTTCTTTCCAGAGATCAGGCACTAAGACCATAAATGGTCCCAGAAAGTTGTTCCCACATGACCTTCATGCTTATACATCTAACAGCTGCTTTCTGAAAGTTCTTGGATACCAGAAAAGTTACATGGACCTAATAAAAGATTGGCACCCTTTTTGTGGTCTTCATAGGGTGGACAAGAGAGTAACAAGTGCCATGCCAATTACTTCTGTTTTCTAAATACAACTGCAAAGGAGAAGTGGTGAGAATAAATGCTGATACGTGCTTCCTTCTCATTTCCTACAAGCCTATACTGTGCTGTCAAGTAATTCCAGTGTTAAGCCATGTCAAGCCAAGGGTGGGAAACTACTGTACAGGCCTCAGAGGCAGTTCAGTATTCAATGATTTCTATATGAGTGTTGCTCTGAAAGTAGTGCCTCCTGTTTTATTGTGTTGGAAAACCAATTTACAGCAGCAGTTGGGTCTTTCTTATATAGTTTAGAAAAAGGTCTGTCTTCTGCAGGAGTTAACAGCCTTAGTCCTTATTTCTCTCTCCTTTTAAGGCTCCTTCATTCTCCACAAGAGATGGAAAAACGTAAGAATAAGTATCAAATATTCGTTTGGGGAAATAGCTGGAGAAGGGCTGGTAATGATTCACTACTGTCAGCATAGAGCATAGCCTTATACATTCTTTGTTTCATCATTTTGGTTTACAGAACCATGTAGATATCGTAATAGTCCCCATTTTCTTTAAATTGGTTGAAATGAACATGCTTTCAGTATATAAAATTCATGCTTAACCAGCTAGTGAGAGCAGAGGTGTTTAAGTTTATTTTCTGAAGACAATGAAAAGGAGACAAAGCCTGAACAGTTCTGGAGTTTTGCTGTTCATCCTTCCCATGGCTAGAAAGATTGGATAGTGCTGTGACAGAATACTAAGAACTTGAATTAATTTCTGTTATATATAGGCTATAGCATAAAGCTATAATCTACTGGAATTATTTCCTTTCTTTCAGCTTTCTTCTGAGACATACTCAGCTGCAGAAGAGTTTTTTTTTGTTGGGTTTTTTTGTTTTTTTTAAATTGTCGATATCCTCATTACAGGGCCCCAAATATAAACTTAGTCTGTCAAAAATGCAGGATATCAATATAAACAATGTGTTTTATATGTGCATGGTGGCCTTCAGACAAAGCAAGTGTTGGGAGTTCATCTGAAGAATGAGAAATAAATAGAGTGTAAGGGCCGAACTATCAAGAAAGAGAAAGCATTATTTTTGATGATTGCTTGAAGTAATACTGTTGGTGTCTTTTTTCAGGATTAGTCTCTGCTGGGGTTCAGTGCTCTCTTTGGTCTTATTTGAATAATATTTCATCACTTCGACAAAACAGAATTAAACTATTAATATCGTTCTGTTAAAACAGATTAGAATAAACATTTAATATGCTACTTTCTGTGAAGAGCCTGGTACCCACCATGTAGTACTGTAATAAAATGGAAACAAATGAGCCAGCTCGAAGTTATGGCTCTCCATGGTTTTTAGGTCTCATACCTTTTTACAAAACATACATGAGAATTTCTGAATTGTTAGATCGGGTTATTTAAAAAAAAAAAAGAAAAAAAACTGTGTTCCAATATAGATCTAAAGTAAAATTCTGTCATGCAGTTCCATTTGCATTATAAAGTACTAATATTTCAGTAACCTTGATTCCTTGTCTGCTGAGAAGAAACGAAAAATAAATAATTATTTTACGCATATGAAAATATGCTAAGATGCGTTCTTTAATCAGAAAGTTGCTGATCGTGGAGGTCAAATTCTATGCAAAAATATATTTGTTTCTATTACTTTAAGGAAAACAAAATCAGAATGGTTTTTCTGAACACTAGTAAAAATTTTCTGGAAACAGGCACTACTGAAACAAGCTGAATGTAGCTCCTAGTGTTCACAAAGGGTAAGCAGGATGGCCAGTGGGTAATAAGCATACAGTAAAAATTACTATGATTTGCCGCTAGTATTGTGAATCAAACTAAAAGTGGAGTGCCATCATCTTCTCCCATATATTTGTTATTTTTCCTTCTTGTAAGGCAGGTTTGGGAATTTTTTTTTCTTTTTTTCTTTTTTAATGATTGAATGTTTATCATTTCCTATTTCACCACTTTGAGTGTCTTTTCCTCTAAGGTAGAAAAAAATTTTCAAAAGAGAAGTTTATTAAGGATCTGCTAGCAAGTCTGGTAATTTAAGTTTAGCACTTGGCATTCTTTCCCTTCCAACAGTATTGTAAATGCTGGCAGTTTATTTTTACTCCTAAGTTAGCTTTGCATCAGAGCAAACATCCCTAAAATGCATTAGCCTTACAGCAAAGGAGTGGAAACCTATGAAGCAGGAAGCTTGACAAAGTCCTCAGGGAAATCTTGAGTGCTTTTGGGAATTATTTATTTTCAAAGGGCTTAAGTGAAATCAGGTCCAGAAAGATATGACTGTTTCAGGCAAGGTGCAGTGAAAAGAGATTGTGGCTCCAGAATGGACTTCGCCTTCTGCAAATTATTTCATTAGAACTGCAGAACACACCTTTGTATTTTTACTGGCATTCATTCACAGAAGAACACAGGTTATCCAGGGTGTGACAGATTTTATTAGAAGCCATAAGATAAAGCATTAAAACTTGTAAGTCAAGACAGCCTGTGAATATGCTGGGCCACTGACTAGATGAACCAGATATAAGAAGTGTAACCATGGGGATTCTTGTACTTTTAGGTCAGAACTTTTACAGTAACAACTGATTCTGTTTCACAGACCAGAGGGAGCACTCATAGACATGGATAGGAGTGGTACTGCATCAGAGCTCCCAGCTGCATGTTTTTTTTTCAGCAGCACAACTGCTCCTGATTAAATAATAGAGGAGAGTGAGTGCATTCTGCTCTTGATTAGGAGTGATACCTGAAGGTACCTACATTGCACAGATTACAAATAAATGACAAATGCACATATGCAGGTAGTAATAGGAATATATGTATTTCTGTGTTTGTGTGCCAGGAAAAGTATGAATGACTTTCCAAATTTTCTGGATGGACATTGTCTCTCTTTTATTCCATTCTTTCTCTTGAAAGAAGTCTATTAAGCCTAAGAGGTATAATTCTTTTTGCCCTTAAATTTTAAGTTCATAGATACAGTGCACAAACTAGATGTTAGTATTTGTGAATGCATATGCAAATGAGTCCCTTAATATGTTTTCAAAAAAGCTCAAGTTAGAGTTCGAGTTTCATTTTCAGAAGCAACTTTCACACTTAAGAATTTAAATTCTGTTCAGTACTATAAAGATTTAGGCCCCTAAATTAAGGTGTATCCAAGTCTCTTGACAGTTTCCATCCTTGTCTTTCACTTTCACATAAAATAATGATCTCAAAGTGGATGCTTTGTTTCTTAAGAGCCATATCTCTTAATGTTTTACCTTCTGCTTTCAGTAGAAACTGTTTAGGACAAAAGTAACTTATCTCTTTTCTCAACTATATGTAATGATTCCCAAGCATTATGGTTTCAGTGGGACAGCATTTTCTTTGTATCATCCGGTATGATGCTGTGTTTTGGCTTTAGTTTGTTTACTTACTGATGTTTTAGTCGTTGAGCAATGCTGTACGGAGGCAAGGACATTTCAGCTTGTCCTTCTGTCATGACATCAAGAGGGCTGGGGGTCACAAGAAGCTGGGAGGGGCCAGGACCAGGACAGCAGACACGAAGTAGCTAAAGGGATGACCCATCCCATTTGGTATCTTTCTGAACTATAAACTCAGGAGAGCTGGCTTGGGGGTGGCAACTGCTGCTCAGAGACTGGCTGGGTGTCTTTCAGCAGATAGTGAGAAATTAAAATGTGTATTTCGTTCTGTTATATATGTATATATTTATATATAACAGAACGTTATATATAAATAACGTTAATTTATATAATTATAATTACTATTACTTGCCCTTCCTTTTCTGCCTTGGTAAATTGTCTTTAACACAACCCATGTGTTTTTCTTTTCATTTTTTTCTCCCTATTCTCTCCTCCATCCTACTGAGAGTGGGGAGAGTGAGCAAATGGCAGGCTGAGTTGCCTGCTGGATTAAACCACTACATCAAGTTAACTGGTTATCTTTTGTCCTTGTAATGGAGCAGGGTGTCTTCTTTGGATCAAATGCTATTTAATAACATTGAAATTCAGTTTTAAGATGGGCCAATTATTGTGTTCCTGACTTACACTCATGTAGCTCCCAAGATCACTATTATTCACAAAAAGTGAAATTTGAAATCATTGTTAGCTGGGGAGAACATCTAGCAGGTGTTACAAAGCTTAATATAGGTCCTTCTATTACTCCCCATAATCAGATATACTGCTACTTAAGATTACAATTCAGCAATTTGGGTTTTAAACAAAATTGAATAGGCTGACCTGAGTCAGTGTATCTGGTTCTGGTCCATTGGATCAGGCAGTGAACAAGCAGAATATGTAGGTTATGATCTGAGAAGATTTTACTCTTCAAATAAGAGCTGTTTATTACAAGAAAAGGTGAAGTCATTCAGAGTTTATTCACGTATAGCTTTTCCTTCAGGTTACATATATATGTGTGAATGTGGATCTCTGTATTTATGTACACAAGAAAAAAAATTGCATATATATATGTGTGTGTGTGTGTGTGTGTGTATTTGTAAAATTGCTGTTATCAATTTAAGAAACTTTAGAATTTGGAATGATTGAAATTTGGTGGCTTGCTGTATAATCCATGGTGTGAATTTTCTGTCACAGTTAAATAAAATAGTCATAAGGTATTCCCAGACAGTAAACTGAATCAGTTCTAGGGTTTGTGAAGGAATGAGAGCTACATGCTCTAGGTTCTTTTGAAGTACATATGGATGACAAGGAGCAAGATGTGTTTCACTGTTAGTGGATGGCAAAGTTCTGCAACTGGCAAAGTTCTGCAGTGCATATGGGGCTCTTTTTTCTAGTAAAGTTTCTTAGTGTCTTTACTCTCAAATATGTGTATTTAGATCCATTTAGTCATTTTGAGTTGTATATGCTTTTTGCATCATAGCTACAATATTTTAACAGCACTGATTTAAATAAATTACTTTTTACCCTTTAATTTTGTCATAACAAATTGAATTTTATCATATTAATGGAATTGGTTAGATAATGGAAACAGGTAAGTTCTCATTTGCTGTCTGTTGTTTGATCAAATTATTGTTCTAGGTTTTATTAAAGTGGACATTAAAAATGAGAAGGAAAAATAATGCTGATTAGAATAAGTCATGAGGTATGTGGTTTTGCTCACTATTCAGCAGGTCACCTAAGAATGCACAATACAGTTTTTAAAGGTAAATAGTGCCCTGTTATTTTCCAGTATATCAACTGATACACTGATTATATAATGCTGACACTATAATACAATTTGAAATCTCGGAAGGAAGAGTATATCTGTTAAAAGTTATGGGAGCTGAAAGCATTCTCTATGGACTTTATGAAGTTGCAGATGTGGTCTTGTGCAACATGAACAAAACTTGGCAGAAATTGTAAAAAATCTTCAGTCGAGCTTTGGAGTCCACTTACTTTCGCAACCTATGGATTGGCTACTAAGATCTATTTATGTTTTGTACCACAAACCTTGTAAATGTATCATTGAGCCTGTAGACTTTATCACAAATTAAGAATTTCCTTGGGTCTCAGTTTGAATAGTCTGCACTTTGTCACTCCATGGAAATTCAGTATCTATCAAAGCAATTTGCTAAAAATTCCTGGTGATGTTTATACCCTATCATACTTATCTATGAATCAGTATCTCAAAACTTTCAGAAATTACAACTATTAATCCAGAGATAACTCAATATTTTCCATTTAGCACGATAGGAATAGTGTATGAAATGTTCCAGTAGGATAATTTTCACTAAAGAACACAAATTGACTGTTTATTATTTCTAGATCATTCATGTTAAGAAGTATCCAAAAGTGAAGTGGAGGTGCTTTTCATAGTATAAGTTTGCTTCCTCTGGTTAATTTAAAATTTCTCAACAACAAGGACAGTAACAACAGCAACAACAAAAAGTTATTTCAAGACTTAAGATTAACACATAAGAAATACCTGGAGAGAACAGAATATCTGCTGGTCTTCTACATAAGCAGCTATACAAATTAAAAAAATAATAATAATTATATACAACCAGAAATTCCATAGCATAATGGTCACCTGGAAAAGTCTTCTGGACTCCTGTGATTTTAAGTAATTAAGGATACCACAGTGTCAGTGGAAAATGGTATAGGAAAACCTATGATTCTGCGATAATGTTAATTATTTGCTACCAGCTATAATAATGATTTAGTGACAGCCACTGCAGACCAAGATAGATCTCTAAAATATATCTCCTGGTTTTCAGTAACTATCCTTCTTCAACATAATTAGGAGAGTTTAAAATATGTGAAATATGCAAAATGTTATCATGAGCTGAACAGATATGTTCACCTCTCCTCTTGAAACATATGCTATGTTTTTTTTTCCCTTACTGTCAACTTCTTCACCTCCATTGTATTTCCTGAAATCAGAGCAGCATCTTAAAAAAAAAAAAAAGGAAAGAAAAAGGGTAGCATACTGTATATGCCCAGCTAGCTTTGTTTTTTAACGCATGATTATTTTATTGGGGTGTACATTAATTAATCCTGAAATAAGATCCTGTGTGACATTCAAAGTTGTGTTGAGTAGCACAGAGTTTAAATATTTTAGTTTTACAACTCTGTTATGCTGGCAGCAAACAATAGCATCTCAGTGAAGTCAGCATATGAACGCTGCTTGTGATGACATCTGGAAGGCTTGTTTTATCTATAAGCACAGTTGTAGACAAATGAAAGCAGACAGATGTAAGGCTGGTGTGGCATCTTCGCCTCAAGCGTTCTCTGGCTGTACATTTTCCAGTGCGTCAAAAACAGGGAGCTTTTTTCTGGAATAAAAACATTCTGTCACATCTGTACACCAACTACTGTGCTGCCTTCTCTGAGTTCTGAGGTGTAAAATGGCAGATATTGTTCAAAAATTAACACAAAGCCAAATTTCAAGATGCTGAGAACTACCTGAATGTTCGGACTATGGGTCATCAAGGGGCAATAAAAAGTACAAATCATGAGATTACATTGCTAGTGTTATTAATACTGCCTGGCAGAGGAATGGTGTTGGTGCTTTTGGTGAAGATATGCAAATATTTCTGAGAGTACTCTTACACTGATACTTCATTTAAGTAACAAATGTGTTTGATGGAGAATGAGAAAAAAATTCTCTCTTTACAGCACGGTCTATTAATGCATCATCCTTTAAGAAAGTGTAGCCTGCATCTTAGCACAAATCATACTTTTTATGGAGTGACACTCTAAACAGGCCTGATGCTTTTCTGTGTAGATTAATTTTCTGAAGAGAAAAGCACTATTTGTTTGCAGGAGAGGAGGGAAGAAAGTATAGGATTTATTATTGGAGAGGTTTTTTTGTTTTTGTTTTTGTTTTTTTTTTTTTAATGAATTGCTTTGCTGTAGTTTTCACCAGGGATCTTAGCTGATAGAAGCAGTGAAACTTGCTGCACCTGCCACGGTGCATGAAATTCAGGCACAGTCTCTGGAGGTTCACGGATGAAATATTCCATCCAGTGTATATGTCACCAAAGCTTTTGCTAATTACATCTAAGTGCATTTTTAAAGGAGTTGTAAACTGTGGATAGAATCCAACTTTCACTAGAAAGGTGTTCTTGTATTGCAGCCTAAGCTGAGCAAAGAAAGACATTGAGAGCATTCACAGATTTAAATCAGCAATAACTGAAACTGAAAAGAAAAAAGATAACAACAATCAGAAAAAAAGCCCAGAATCCCTTTTGCCTCTTGACTTTCACAGCATCCTTTGCCTAAACAGAGGCTGGCAGCTTTCCATTACATCATGTTTTTCTACTGTGGAAGAATCAGTAGCAAAAGGTGGTGAAGAGCACAAGTTTTTTAGTAATAAAGAATCATTATGCTATTAACCTGGGAAATACACAGTTGTCCATTTCCTGTTTGTCCCCACCGCAGTACCATCAATCTACTCAGAGTGCTTTGTATTCAGAGCCCAAGGGCCCCAGATAAGTGCCTTTGTGTACATAAAATGGCACTTTTTTGTTTTACATGCTGTTAGCATAGGGCAAAGGAAGTGAGTGTGTAATCGCATATGTACAGCAAATAGCCATTTGTACCTGCAAGGAGCAAATGGGCCCACTCAGATGGATTGGTCGGCCTTTAATAGCACTTGAGTGAGCTGATAGGCAGACGTGGATGTACCTGTTACACCAGAGACCTGAGGCCCTTGTACCTTTGCATGACTTTTCACTTAAAAACTACTGTTTGTGGTTCAGTGGCTCCATCACTCTATTTGTGTTCCTTTGCTTGTACTGCTCCTGAGAGTCCTGGTTTCTAAAATTTTAATGCTGTAATGCTGACCCCTTGGTAATGTTCCCACATTGGAAAGCACATTAGCCTTAACTTGAAGGATGTAGTTTAACAGCCAGCAGTAAATATTTTACTTTGTTCTTCTGAGCATGTTTTATTCTGTTTTCTAAAATGCCCAAACTGTAACAGAAGTAGCAAATCCTATAGTCTGACCATAGTTTCACAGTCACTAAAATTTCATGTCTCATCACCTAGCTGAAGGAGAGGAGTGAGGATGGAGAGACTGCAGTAGTGTAGGTATACGCACAGACTGACACATCATCTGTCACCTATAGGAAAAGAAATGACTAGAACAGATTTTCTGTTATTTTGTTTGGTTTATTGTGTTGGTTTTTCTTTTGTTTTGTTTTATTAGTTTTATTATTATTATTATTTTGCTTTTACTTCAATAATCTTGTTGCACTGTGATAGCAGTACACCAGTTTCTCAGGTTAGTCCTTCTGGTCTTTTCAGTATATCCAGGGTGAGCAAGTAGACAAGTATGTTGCTTTGACTTGCACATGACATATTGCAAGCCTACTTCAAACCCATTTAAGGCCAGTCCTACTGTAGTCTGCATAAAATTGACTGAGATTTTGCTTCCAATACAATAAATACACTTTTTCCTCATTGCTATATTAACTTTTCTTGTGGTTTTAAGAAACATTTCTGAAGTCCTTTTCTGCAATTTTTTTTTTTGTTGTTGTCATTTTTTGTATACCACACAGATATTTGGTAACTGATTTTAATTGTCAAGCTTGTAGTTGCATTTCTCATATCTATATGTCTTTTTAATGTTTATTATTTAAATTATGATGACATTCAGAGACCTAAGCTAAGAACTTGGGTGTGCCTCTGCACAAATATGCGAAGTCAGTGCAGCATTACCTAAATACATAGAAAATAAGGTCTTTCATATTCACATATACTTTTGCAAATATATTCATGAAAGTACAAGAAGTTAATATTGTAAGGAAACAACAATTTAAATCTTCATTTGTTTCTATGGATTTGATTTTGACTGTTTTTCTCTCATTGCTTAGGTTCTAAATTCATATACAATTTATCCAAACTACTGAGGTCTATCTGCATAGCAGAGTGCTGTCCAAAGGGTTGGAGTTGGTTCCAGACTTGGGATTTCATGTGGCACTGACAGTGTGCTACAAGCTTACAGTAACATAGTCTGTAACCAGCACACCTTAGTCAGAATTCAGTACTGGACTTTTGTATCTGTGTATAGTGACTGCAGTTTTTGATCACCTTGCTACAATACAATACTGCTGGTTTGTGTTTCTGCTGCAGTAAAGAGCTGGTGATACACCTGCTGACACAGTCTGTAAAATGGAGAAGTCTTTATTTTGGGCTCATCACAAGTGTAGTCCAGTGATCTGGCAAAGTTTCATGTAACAGACATAAAATTTGAACTTCTACAGATTTGTATCAGCACAAGGTAGAAAGGAGATTTGCAGTTTCCTTGGGTTTATGTTGAGCTAAGTAAAAATTGTATCAGAATCTTACCCAGACATGATTGAATTCAGTCTTACATCTTGTTAGATCTTTTCCCTACTACTTATGAGGAGTTGGTCTTGATCTCTTGAGGTCCTTTCCAACCCCTATGATTCTTATTGCACTCTACCCCTTCCTGAAGGGGGGTTGTGGTGAGGAGGGGGTGGGCCTCTTCTCCCTGATAAATAATGACAGGACAAGAGGGAATGGCCAGAAGTTGCACCGGGGAAGATTTAGATTAGACCTGAGGAAACATTTTTTCAGGATCTGGAATGGCCTGATTAGGGAGGTGGTTGAGGCACCATCCCTAGCGCTGTTCAAGAAGTGTTTTGATGAGGTGCTAAGGGATTTGATTTAGTAGTTGGGTAGGGATAGTGATAGGAGGGTGGTTGGACAAGATGATCTTGTAGGTCCTTTCCAACCTTATGAACCTATGAACCTATTCTATGATTCTACCAACTTGCATAGACACCAAACATTCACTTACTCGTGTCTGAAGACCAAGAATTTAAACATGAAAAATATATTCTTAGTGCATATGAGAAAGGGTTTTTTGTTTGTTTGTTTGTTTTTATCTCTCACCATGACTAATCACACCTATATTTTTTTCCTTAACAAAAATAATTCATTATATCTCTTTGCCTTTACAGAGGGATTGGCAGAAGGGTTGAAAATCTGCCACACTTCATGTATTAGTGAAGCAACTTCCAGTACATGGGAGTGAAGAAACCCATTAGTAGTACTAGAATATCATGCTTTTATTTTCCCTATGATGGAATGAAACTGACCTTCTCTGTCTTCATCTATGCCTTCAGTTTTATGTTGCTCAGCTCTGCCATTAGCTGCCGATAGTCCAGGACTGGTGTTTCTCCTTCTTTACATTAAGAGACACATTTCTTTTCCTTCTGCAAGAGTGGATTTATTGTAATATATAATGTGATCCTTTTGGTAATACAAAATCATAGTCTAGTCCTTACAGTGTGCTCTGGTACAGTCCACCAACAGCCAAGTGGCTAATTTAGGTCTTGTGCTTCCTCAGCTAAAAAGCACCTGTACAGGAGATGATCTACACTTATTACATCTAACAGTTCTTTCATCTTATAATTTGCATTAAAAGATGTTTTTAGGCAGAACATTCTGTGTTCACTGGAGGATAAAATCAGAGATTAAGTAATAGACTATCCAGGAAAAACGCAGCAATTTAGAATCTTTTTGCCTGAGTGTTCTGATTTTTGATATTTTCCTTTTCATCTTCCACATGTTTTCATTTTGACTCCTTTATACCTTATGCTGATATAAATCTGTAAAAATGCATATTTACATGTCTGCAAGTGAGATGCATCTCAGACTTAGTAGTTCTTGTGGTTTGCAAAATTTCACTGTTAATTAAAATGACGAACACAGGTCAAATGAGGAACGTGTCTCTGTAAGGAAATCAGTGTTAGCAGAGACTGGATGGAAGCACCTTCATAATGCAGTCAGATATTATAGTGACTTAATTTTTATGACTGTGTATGTTGGGTTTTTTAACTGAATTTGCCAAATTTCTGTTGCCATCCTGGCTGTCTTGGGAGGAGTTTCTTAGGCCTTGCACATTTTGTACAGAAAAAGTGTGATCAGACATTCTGCTTAGAAGAGAACAGGTGGCCAGGACAGCGTCTGAGGTGTGTGAAGAAACATACAGTGTCAGGAGCAAAAACAAAGAGAGGAATGAGGAATTATGAGTTTATGAATGGCAGTAGTACTATTAATTAGACCTAAAATTAGTCTACCAGAGCACAATGAGAGATGCTGTGGTACAGCCATAACAGATTATTACACTGCTGAGTGGTGCGTATTTCTTCTTAATGGTAGGTTGCTCTGAAAGTAATCCCTCCTATTTACTTCCCTGGAAACTACAATAGATACAAAGAACACAGTAACTCTAATAGAGCAAATTCTCAGCTACAAAACACTGCTTTCCAATATAATCAACACAGAATCACACAGAATCACAGAATTGTAGGGGTTGGAAGGGACCACTAGAGATCATGGAGTCCAACCCCCTGCCACAGCAGCTCCCTAGCCCAGGTTGCACAGGTAGGCGTCCAGGCGGGTCTGGAACGTCTCCAGAGAAGGAGACTCCACCACCTCTCTGTGCAGCTGTGCCAGAGCTCTGTCACTGTACTGTGAAGAAGTTCCCATGCACATTTGTACAGAACTTCCTATGCTTCAGTTTATGACCCTTTCCCTCATCCTATCACCACACACTGCTGAGAAGAGTCCAGCCTCGTCCCTTTGCCTCCCGCTTCTTAGATATTTATAGATGTGGATCAGATCCCCTCTGAGTCTTCACTTTTCAAGGCTGAACAGACCCAGGTCTCTCAGCCTTTCCTCCACGCTCTTTATCATCTTTGTGGCCCTCCACTGGGCTCTTTCAAGGAGATCCCTGTCTTTTTTGTACTGGGGAGACCAGAACTGGACACCATACTCTAGATGAGACCTCACCTGGGCAGAGTAGAGGAGAAGGATTGCCTCCTTTGACCTGCTGGCCATGCTTTTTTTGATACAACCCAAGATCTCATTGGCCTTTTTGGCCACTAGGGCACACTGCTGGCTCATGGCCAGCTTGTCATCCACCAGGACACCCAGGTCCCTCTCCTCAGAGTTCCTCTCCAGCAGCTCATCCCTCAGCCTGTACCAGTGCATGTGGTTATTTCTCCCTAGCCACCATTAGCTATGTATTTTTTTTTACCAGCAATGAACAAAAGCCTGAACGCCACACTGATAAAAATCTGCACTAGAAGAGATAACCATTTCACACCTGCTATTATGTTGTCATTGGTAGGAAAGTGTAGCTCACACAATCTATATTTCATTGGCCCAAATAGATGGAAGTCAGAAGGCTCCAAGTCTAGACTATATGGTGGATGTGGTAGGACAGCCCAGTCAAGAGTGGCAATGTGCTTCATGATATTAAAATTAGTATGGGCCTGGCATTATCATGTTGCAAGAGAAAGACTGTCTTCTTCTCCGATTGGACTCTGAAAGTCATAACACTTAGCTGCAAGAGTTGATGGTTTGTCTGGGTTCCAGGAAATCCAGAAGGATCACCCCTTTCCTATCCCAAGACTGCACATCACTTTACACACTGTGGGCTGTGTCTTGATGGGGAATTCATGTCAGCACTCCATAGACTGCCATTTTGAATCAAACTTGTGGTTTCACAGTGTCTCATCACCAGTAATGATGTGATCCAGGGAACTGTCACCTTCAGCTTCGTATTGGTTCAATAGCATACAGTATTATACACTCATGTATAGTGTTCTTTCTGTTTCTTTTCTGAGCATTCCTTGGACTCACCTGGCGTAAACTATGATATTCCAATGCTTCCAATTTCCAATGTACTTAAGATGATATTCAGATCCATAGACAGTTCCTTGATTTAAATGCACTTATTCATGCAGAGCTGATGGAGATGACCTTCATTTCTGTGTATGGCCACTCAGAACATGGCTTGACTTTCCCATCACTGTTGCCACTGCTGAAGTGCAGCGTTCACTGCTTCACTATGCTCACATCCACAATTTGGTCTCCAGAAACATTCAGGAAGTGTGAGTGAGTATCAATAGATTCCATTTTTTTTGGCATGTGGAATCAAATTCCACATCTTTGCTTCATACACACTTCCATGTCAGACCCCCCAGGGACAGTGTCAGATTGCCCCTCTGCTGCCATCTGTCATATAGCATCAACATGTAATGGAGTACTGGTGGAAGGTTCAACCTCTTCTGCCATACCACCAACATCTATACACCTCTGATACTGTGTCCTCACATAAGACAGAAGGTGTTACTTCTGGAGTAATCCTCTTTTAAAGCTGTATTCCATGCACTTTGTGCTGACAATAGGGGTGTCTTTTCCTATGTGAAAACTGAAGATATTTTTCATTATTTTTGTCTCAGTCAATACTGAGCTGACTGACATTTTTGTTGCCTTCCTGTAACAGTGGTCTCAGTTGTCCCCATGTGCCTGAAGCTCTCTCCACACAGATGTCTCCTTTGTGCATTGTCATTATGCCAAGGAATATTCTTGAATGGGCCTAGGTTAAGCTAATCTGGTTCACTGAGTGGGGGATCAAGAAGACTACTTGTGTTGTGAATCTGAGATGCAACATGATTTTGCAATTAATCTCTCCTGTTTTATGTGCTGACAGTGGTATTTTATTCCAGAGATCATAATCATTTTTGCTCTCTTGCTTTACTTCTAAAGTGTTTATCAGCCATATTGTCAGCCAGTGGGTACAGACTCACTGGGACCAGAAGATGCTTTTGATCCTTTAAAAATTCCTAATTGTTTTGTGTGATACATTTGGCAGAAGAGTTATCCAAACCCATTAATTCAATACTGGTAAGGAAATGGACTATAATGATGGTAAAGATTGTTATCAGAGAAAGGGTAAATACATTTGGCATACATCCTTATGCTTCATTATTTGTGCACAAATATCAGTTTGACTTGGACAAGGAGCCTTGGAGGACACGTCACCATGTGTCCTTGTAGAGCAAATTACTTCCTTTTGAATTTTCAACAGAGACTTCAAACATCAGAAGATTTTTATATTTATGAAGCCCAGCCATCTCTTCATAGGGAATATTGCAATCAAAATTGCAGTATGAAACCTATTTCAGTCCCTTTTAAGTTTGGAAAAAATAAATCATGTTATTTTGAAAATACTAACATTTTTCCTGAATATGAGCTGAAAACTCAAAGAAATTTGAGTGCTTCTGAATAACAAGAGATATGAAACTAATCAGGTTATATTCTCGTTAATTAAGCACAGGCATTTCTAGTATTTAAACCAAGTGAAAACGAAGTAGTATATGTCTACATGTACTTCGAAGTAGTAGTATATGTTTCCTTTGATGTGGAAACATATATATAAAATTTGAGTTGATACAGAAATTCTTCAAAAACTTGTATTTGGCATTATGAAAACAAAAGCTCTGAAGTCTTGTCTCTCTTAAACACCCAATGAAACGTGAAAGCACAGTGACTTCTCTCAGGCATGAGTACATATAATGCTGAACTCTTCTTGGCAGTGGCTCAGACACATATGTTCTCTTCACTTTCACCCATGCAAAAATGCTGTGTGTGCTCTCTACTGTGCAATTTTGGCCAAACAGACACCATCTCAATCATCTAGGAGAACAGCTTTACGCTCATGAACTTGGTTTACACACATGTGCATTTAGGCCTGGACTTGGAAATGGCTCAGGTTAAACTTGCTTTTCTGTGCTAAGCCAAGGCTAGTGCAAGGGTATGCACTTGTTTCCATTGGCTTCACTAAGGCCATATTTGAACCCTAGTGTTTTTAGCATGTCATTACTTATTAAAATCTTTAGAAAAACACATAATGATGTCTTAAGAACTCTTCCTAGAGACTTAAGAGCTAACTCTATGTAAATATTGATAAGCAGTGTCTTAAATGATTACTTCCCTTAGTCTCCTAATACATATTTGAATTAATTATGCATGCCCTCTTACATATTTTTCAAGAACAAATTTCTTCCTGTCATAATCTTAATTTTACATATGTATTTAGCAGTATACTGAATAGCATCTTAACCAAAAAAATGTTTCTGACTGTGATTTGTGATACTGGGGCTTCAGAAGGAATAATAAAGACATGCAAAAACCATTACCTAACTCTCTTTTAAAAATGTACTCAGCAAATAACCCTAAACCAATTTGGATCCCATCAGCCTTGAGGAATAGTATGAAGTATATTGATGTGTCAGGGAAAAGTAGTTCAGTTAAAGATATTTTCACAAGAATGAGAATTTTTATTTAGAGTGGGAAAACAACAAAGTTTAAAACAAGAAAAATAACATACACTTGAGTTCTGATGCTTGTGAGAGGTGAGCTGGAAAGATCTATACTTCTGCTCCATCAGTCAGTAAGACAATCAACATACTTTGTTTTTAGTACCGTTAGGTCAGTGTCCATCCAGGTGGCCATTGTTTAAAAAACTGGAGATATGCAGTTTCTGAAGCAAATCTCACAGATGTTTAAGAGATCACAGATTAGAATACCTACCTCAGACTTCAGATTTTAGATTATTATAAAATAGTGCAGACGTCTGATACATACATTTTTTGGTATCTCTAAAATGGAAACAGTAGCTAGCAGTGCCAATTAGACTGTGTAAGTTATCAAGCAGTGTTAAGCGATAAAACAATCTTCGCAGCAAAGAAAAGTTAAAAAATATACTTTCCAAAGTAGCATTGAGTTCCTAATTGAATTCCTATTGAATTAGATTTCTTGTTTATACAAAAAACAAAAAATTGCTAACATGTGGTTGCATTTTTTATAGTTGTTCTTATGCATGTGCACATTTCCAATCTATAGTTTGAATCAAAATCTTTAGTATTCAACCTCTTTCCACTATGTGATGCAAGTAAACTTTTGAGTCTGTGATAAAAACTGATATCACAACATTTAAAATATGATGTTATTACTGAATCCACTTTTTACTGACATCATTTTTTCACCTCAAAAAAGGACAAAAAGATAGGTAAAAATAATCTGCAGTGCCCGTATTACGTATTTTTTTTTATCACAGGTGGAATGAAAGTTTTTAAACCTTTTAGGCTGCCACCTACACTGTCATCATTTAGCTTTACAGTAAATGTGAAAAGCATCTTACAAAAAAACTGCACCCATATTTATTCTTCATTGAAAGATCTGCAAAACAGATAAGAGCATAGAAAATGTGAATGATGTTCACTTGAGAGCAGATCTAGCAATCTGAGACAAATGATTCTAAATTC
Source organism: Cyrtonyx montezumae (assembly GCF_038088225.1). Classification (NCBI taxonomy): domain Eukaryota; kingdom Metazoa; phylum Chordata; class Aves; order Galliformes; family Odontophoridae; genus Cyrtonyx; species Cyrtonyx montezumae. The sequence continues at coordinate 1,844,025 of NW_027072041.1, forward strand.
CTAACTGGTTACTTTGACCTGCAGTTTGTAATAAAAAGATTCTATTACAAGATTAGGAAGCATTGGTAGACCCTAGGGAGTAGGTACAGTATGCCTTAGGTCTAGTTAGAAGCCCATTTCTATGTCAAGGGCAAACGATGAGCTATGATCATTGGAGTGATCAACAGTGTAAGCCAGTTAGTACATTTGTTTAGGATCACCACTACTCCTTTGTTTTTGTTTTGTTTTTTTTTTTTTGCTTGCAAATCTAAACAGAAGAGGAGCACAATTTTGTAAAATCAAAACCATCCACGGCTTTACTCTTCTCTAGTGAAAAAAAAAAAAGCTATTAAAGTAAAATGAATTTGAAGAATTTATGGGTTGATGGCATTGAGAAACAGTTCTGAGTATAAACTGAGGAATCACAAGGCTATCAGTATTCTGCTGTCCTCCAGGTTCTTGCTGCAGTACAGTACAGGCTTTAGAGACTATTCTTTGGAGCAGTGGCTCTTAGTGTAGCTTTCTCTGCTACATGGTAAAATATTCCCAACATGCATCCTGAATTGCACTGAGGAATGAGGATAAAAGACAATGTTTGATTTATTAATTTCTAGTGGATTAGAACTACAAATGTTTGCTATGTTTTTAATTTGAGAAATAGAGAGAATCACAGCAGCTTTTAATTATGCATTTTGTGTAATGCAGCCCTGAATAGAGCAGAGCAAAATTAAAATTGTGGATCAAATGCTAAATCTGAATAGTGACTGAAGTGAGCTGTAGTGTAATGCTAATGGTTTTGCGTCTTCCTGGCATTATGTCAATAATAGCTCTAATCACATTAAATAGAGAGCCCATTAGCTTACTCTCTTCAGCAGCATGCACCATAGCAACATACTGTGAGCCTTGAAATAACTTGAAATTTCTTTCAAAAGCATTACTGTCTATGAGCTAAGAAGGGTGTGGTTTTGAACATCATAATAAAACACCTAAACCTAGGAAAGCCTGTATCTTCTTAATTAAGTCCCTGTTAGCATCCACTTAATATAGAGCTTGAAATTCTACCCATTGCCAGATTTAGGTAATTTTTGTGAGAACTGATGTGAAACAGAGTGTTTCTTATATGACTGTACCTGAAAAATTACCTTTTACAGTGTTTGATGTTAAGAGTGGGGAACTGCTCAATCAGGTTCATTAAATGATTTTTCTGCCAGCCTGTTCCAGCAAGTAGCATTGTTTTTATATTATCATATGCACATAGAAAACCTGCAGTCATATTAAGCAGACTTCCTCTGTTCTTCATTCAACATTCTTTTCAGAATTGGCCACAAATTAAATATGTGGTTGTTACAAAGTATTTTTAAAAACAAAACAAAACAGAACATATTTTTGTTCAATGTGATTGATCCACAGAAGTCAAATTTTATGTCCAGTTGGTTACACAGAGAAAATATTATTTGAACTCTTTAAAGTTGTTAGGATTGTTCACAGTTTATATCAGCATGAATCAAATGAGAGAAACAAATTCCGTTCTTGGATACTCAGACGTCTTTCTTGTCTACTGCAGTAGAGACTGCAGATTCTTACAAATGGTGGCAAAATTTAACCACAATTTCCCTAGCCTCTTCTCTGCTGGCTCAGCTCATCAACAGCTGACTTCTTCTATCTCCTACCACAGGTTTCTTGTCAAAGCTCTTGCATGCCATTTTTCCACTCTAGTTTGTACTCTTCAATACACTACACTTTGTTGGCATCTCTATTTCTTTCAGGTCTCAGCTGAAAACATTCATTTTACCTGTGCCTCATAATTTCTCCCTCTGCTGTTATTTACAGTATCAGTGTAACACTAGGATATAAGTCTGTGCAGCATTTCAGGATACAACTTGCTTGAAAGATGCTGTACTAAATAAAACTGTATTTTATGTCTGCTCAGAGAACTATATCCTGGGTATCCCCTTCTCATATCTATAAATCATTTACCACATAAATGACTGATTCCGTTTGATACCGATTTTTGTTTCATTTACTGTTTTTTTTAGGTTGTTTTATTTCTGTTGCATCACAAACAGTAAATTACCAGAAAAATGTGGTATTTGAAACTTTCCTTAGATAAAACAAAATACCATCTGATGTAGAGAGAACAATTTTCCAATATGCTTAGGCATTCTCATTACTGTGCTTTATTCACAGGAAGGAAATAGGTTTATTTGGCCATGTTTGGTGAAACTCACATCCAGATAGATAGTAGAAGAAACAGTGAATACCAAGGAACTGGGAGGTTCTTATCCAGGATGTACTTACCCACCTGAGTGACCTCAGCAAAGAGGAATGAATGATTTACTCCAGAAATGTTACTCATATGAACAAGACAAATGTCAGATAAGGCCACGTGCATTCTGATTATCTAAAGCTTTTCTAGCACGTTTTCTAACAATTAAAGTCCAAAATAAAAGATAAAGACTTATTTTTAAAATTAAATATGTAGTGTTTAATAAGTGACTTAAAGTCTTACTTTTCTTCTTGTGCAGACATCTCTCTTTCTTTTCCAGTTAAAACAGAAACAAAGGGCATGCTTAAGAAGCAAATTATTAATTAAAAAATAATACTCAGTAGATGCTAAGGGATGAAACTTAAGCTAGTTTGGATAGATCACAAGAATTTATTTGTAAGTATTATATTTACTATTTAATAAAAGATAGTGATTTTTAGAAAAAACACAATGTAGAATGCTGAGATAGACAGATTATACAGTGTTTAATACTGATATAAACTAGATTACACAGTTATTTGAAGTACTACATACTTCATAATTTTGCAATTTGTTTATCAACCTATTTCAGAGTATTTAAAAAAAACAGTGAGAGTAGAATTATTTTCTACCCATCACAAACCATTATTCTATCAAAAATGAACCACCACGGCAAGGAAGAAAAATGTCAAGCTTGGACAAACTCTTATACTGGTATCATTTATATCATGGTTATGGGTCAAAACTTTTCAAAAAATAAAAAATAAAAAAATAAGGTTCAGAAGATCAAAATCTGTCCTAGAGCTTACCAAAGAAAATAAATGTGAAAGGGACAAATGTTGGAGGAGTTCACATATGGTTACATGTGCAACTGTGTTCTTGTTTAGGAACAAAGTGTGTATAATGCCTATAAGGCATGAATGTACTCCTCGGAAACAGTGATAGTCATACTTGCAAGAGGATCTCATCCTTGTCTGCAGAGAAAAGTGGCAGTTTGCTTTGTATATGTATATATAAAAATGATGACCAGCATAATACACACCAACAGAAGATCTACTGTAGTGGATTGTCATCTATATCCTGAGCTGTATCAATGTCATGGCAAGCAGGCAGAGGGAGATGGTGATTGTCCCCATCTTTGTCTCTGCTGTGCCCTCATGAGGCCTCATCTGGAGTACTGTGTCCAGGCCTTGGGCCCCAACCACAGATGAGACACAGAGCTGTTGGAGCATGTCTGGAGGAGGCTGTGGGGATAATCAGAAAGCTGAAGCACCTCTCCTATTAAGAAAGGCTGAGGGAGGTGGGCTAATTTAGCTTAGAAAAGAGAAGGCTTATACTCAATATTTAAAGGAGAACTAAAGGAAAGATGGGAGGTACTCAATATCAGTGCGTATAGTGTGTTAAGACAAAGGGGAATAACTAAAGAGGGGAAAGAGTTAGGTTAGATGTTAGGAGCCAGCTGTGGCTGCCTTATCTCTGGAAGTGCTCAAGGTCAGGTTGGATGAGGACCTGGGCAACCTGAGCTGGTGGATGGAAGCCCTGCCCACAGCATGGGGTTGGAATTGGATGACCTTTAAGATCTCTTCCAACCCAAACCATTCTATGATTCTATGAATTCAAACTTCATGTATGTTTCATAGAACATATTTAACATTAGCTTTCTTACAAGGTAAACCCTCGTGTCACTCTCAGACCTCCCATACTCCTTCCATTTACACTTGATACAAAAGACAGCTACTGCTGCACCTCTCATCTGGATGCTTGTATAGTGTCTTTGCAGTTGTCTTGCTGTCAGTGCCTTTACATATGTTTCACAGTCACCAGTGGATCATGAGAAGAGCAGTGTGTCACTTCTATGCCCACAAACATGGGAAATAAAACTGACAAAAACCAGGGTAGGTTTCTTCTTGTTATATCATTTCAACAGTGCATTGCTAATTCCCTGCTCCTTTCAAAATGATAAATTTTTAACTACTGTGTCATTTGGCACATAACCTTGCTAATGGTAAGGACGGTAAGAGTTTCAGATGTCATTTACAGTTGCTACCCTATTTCCACATTAGGTCTTGATATGTATGCATGAAAGCCAATACCAGAGATTTGATTCCTGTTGCATTTCTAAGCAGTCCAGATTCCCACAGTACTAACAAGCTGTTTGTACAGATATGGTAAGTATTGTGTGGTTTTCTGAGAAGTGTTGTAAAATGTTTGCAAAATGATGCATCACTTCTTAATTAGTGCACAGTTTGAGATGACTTCATGCGCATGAGAACAATGTTTTACAACTATTGCTTGAGTTTTTTGGAGAATTTTGAAAAATTTGAAAGTTTTTGTTTGTTTTATTTTGAATTATTTCTCTATGGTGAACAATAACAGCAGAAGCACTGTGCTTGGATGTCTCATTGCTCCTGCATTTGATAACATCTGGGCATCTGGATAAAGGTGAAAAGTATAATTATGGATATACAAGTTTATTCAAAATTAATTTTAACTTGCAGCATGGATGGGCAATGATTTAAAAAGCACTTCTGAAAAATTGACTTTACTAGTCTCTATAACTGCCGGTATCATCAGAATTGTAGAAATGAAGAAGAAAAGGCTGAGTACAGTATATATTCTTAGTGTTGTTCTCTCAGTGATTAATGAGGTGTAATAGGGCCTTGAGGGTCACTAATGCCATTAGAATTTTTCTGTATTGATATCCAGCCTTGGTGTGCAAAATATACAGATATCTAATCCCTAATTCCCGTGTTTCCAACACTTACGGCTTCTGCTGACTGCTGTGTATATTTTCTTCTAGAAATTAAATGATTTGGGCCCTGGCTGTGTAACCACAACCCACGTGAGCAGCTTTACATCTGCCAGGCTGCTCATCTAAGTTAAAATAAATGCATATTTGAATATGAGACCTTTTAAATAAAAGAAAAAAAAAGTAACTGAATGTGTTCAGCCCTACAGTTCAGGCAAAATTATTGTTCTATACTTGAGCAACTTAGAATTACCCTTTAGACCAGTGTCATAGGTATGTAGGTGGATTTCTTCTTAGACAAATTTATAAAATGCAGGTGAAGCAAAAATACTCTGGAAATCCTCTTTTTTCCTCTTTCTTTCCCTCTTGCTGTCCTTCTCTCTTCCTCCCTTCCCTCCCTTTCTCTTGCTCCCCTTCCCTCCCTCCTTTCTCTCTCCTTCACTCTCTTTCTCCCCCTTCCTACATGTAAAACACCAACAGTCATGCACTGTAGATTCATAAAAGGTGGGTATTTTTCTAGCTTTCTGGCAGGTAGAAGACATTGTTATGGGCTGAATACACTTATATCTGAATAAATTCCCAGGGAGGCAGAGAACCACTGACATGGTAGGTATGTAAAACCATGTAACTGACATCGAGGCCTGTTGCACTTTTGTAGCCTTATTGAACCACTGGAGCGCTCAGTCCCCAGCGAGCCACATGTCACCAGCATCTGCATTCCTGACAAGAGCTTCCACGTGAGGTCGGGGGACACTTACGTACTTCTCCTTAGTCCTGCGTCACTAAGGCTTTATCACGGGTTTTGAAAACTGTATTTTCAAAACTAAGACAACAGTTTATATGCGTTGTATCAGGAGTAGTGGAAGGAGTCAGTAGAGTGTAAGGTCTTCACCTGTCATAAGCATCTCATAAAATGTGATCGTTATTTTGCTTTAACATGATAGAAAAATGTTTCTTATGATGTTTGCATTATACAGATGATAAATAATTCTGAAAACAATGTAGTGTGTTGTGACGTTGCTGTAATTTCCCTGAAGTTTGTTTTCAACATGACATATCCCACCCCCCTTCTTTTCTTCCTTCCCCTGTCAGTTTATTCTTGATTGGAAGTGCTGTGCAACAAGAGGACTGTTTCTCCTACCCTGGTTCAAATATAATAGCAGTCAAGTCACACACAACCCAAAATCCTAGCCAGATAAGTGAAATGACAGAAGAGAATACAACAATGCTTTGGATATCCCTCAAAATACAATAAAATAAATCAGATAGCATAAAGTCCAATAAACTTTTCTATAATTCTTTTAGGGAATTCTGTCTCGGCATTATTGACTAGAGAGCTTTTATCTAGATGGCAGTAGTGTGAAGATCAAAGGACTTTAAATAGTATGTAGAATTATCTGGGAAACTTAGATAAAATACATGAAATGTCTGTGTGTGTGTTTGCAATTATTTTGAACTTTGACACTGTCATCTGAGGTTATTACTCTGATAGGGAACCTGACCCAACCAACATGCTTTGCGTTACATACCTATATTCCTCCAACACTGGCTAATATACGGTCTTCTCATAGCGAACTTGAAATTCCACTGCAAGGCTCAAGTGGAGAAACTGTTGTGGTTTACAGCATCATCAGTAACTTCAGATGAAAACGGGTCTTTATGGAAATCAGTATTCCTTAGAGAGCTACATACAGTACAGAGTGCTTAAAAATACTAATGAATGGTGCTTTTACTGTTCTGGCATTGACCCAGTCAGTACTTGTTTATGGGTGGTTATGCTATAGGTGGATGTGCTATAGCCTTAGCTCTCATTGCTCACATTGAAAAACGAAGAAGGCGGTGGGTGAGCAATGAGGCTAGTGACAGAAGGACTAGACTATTGCTTTATCCTCTCTCATAATTCCCATATGTAGTTTATACTGCTTCTTTCCAAACCTTACCTGACCTGCTTTTCTGACAATGCAGCTTCATTCTTTCTCTCCTTGTACTATTTCCCCTCCTAGAACTGCACTTTAAGGAAGAAGCCTGGCTCTAACCTAAGAATACTAGGCCTTCTCTAAAAGGTGGTTTGTAATTGGTGTAGAAGCTGCATTATCTTCTTTGTGTAAGTGTAAATTCAGTGTTTTTCATTCCTTGAGATCATTGGGAAGGTAAGCATTAGACACTACAGTACTGCATGTTCTGACCTACAGCTGCTGCTGTTTGCTGTGTCCTTGCTGCTGTGTTCCTACCACAATATAATTGTTTAAACATGCTCACACTGCTGTGATGTTCCTATGGCGAATCATGCATAGTAATTTGATTTGATTAATGGATTTTAAAAGGTGTGGTCCTTTCCTTCAAGCTCATGTGGATTGAGACCACCATGTTAAAGGTAACCTTGCCTGTTTAGCTCCACCAAATTGAATTAATTACTCTGCAGTTCACTTTTAGAAAAATAAAAATAAAAAAATAAAGAACCATGAAAAATAATTCAAGGAGTTGATCACATAACAACACTAATGTTGAACTCCTAACGACTTGTCAGCAGTCTTTTCTTGCAGAGAACTGCAAGACATAAAAGTATGTTTTAAATAGCTTAAAAACAGTAATGCCATTAATGCTCACAAATGATAACTCCATTTACTGTGAATTTTACAGATTCCTCTGACTTTACTGTCCTGTGTGGGCAAAACTGACACTGTCTTGTAGGCTTCAGTTCCCATTTGCCTTTTCCAAAGCTGAGGGAATATGGCCTTCTATCTGTATGAGAGCATCTGTGCTATTATCACATTTGTTCCAGGCTCAGTAGACCAGTCTGTAAGCAGTGAAACAGTCTGACTTCCTTCACAAAACTGTTTGAACATTTTCATGTTAGACATTACCAGCACTGAGGCACTGATTGTAGTGATGTACTTGGTCATTTTTTTCGTACACCATGATACCTTTTACTCCATAGTGTAATTCACAGTGCATCTGGCCCCATATGAGCACTTCTGTTTGAATGCAGAATGCTATCCAGACTATTCCTTGTTTTACATTAAAATAGACTTATGATTAATTTAGGTCTGAACTGAAACCTGTTAAAATTCGGGCGTTTAGAAATGTGTATCCTATATATATATATATATATATATGGCTAAAAAAAAGATTGTTCATTTTATTTAAATAATATATTTTTGCTTCTCAGTGGAGTGCTATAAATAAATAGAGTAGAAAATATTTGCATCATTTTAACTGTGGCCTGAGGAGTTTCATACAGCACCTTAACTTTGTCAGTCTTTTGCTTTTGTTATACAAAATCAAAACCAAGAGGCCTGTAATCCTCTGTATATTGATTTTTTATTATTAAAAAGTAAAAGTTGAAAGGCAGCACTAAACCTGCTTTATCACCCACACTTGAACCAACTTTGGATGCCATTACTAAGAGCTGGGGTTTTGCCAAAGACGTTAAAAGTTACTTTTTGCTTACACTTTGCCAAGCTATTGTTACAGCTCTCCTTTTTATGAATACAATTCATTTTATTTGCTTCACAACAAATAGTTGTATTCAGGGGAGCCTCTTCTGTATTAAGTCGTCTGTCCTCTGAGGTAATGAGAGTGGCTTGTAAAGTTATCAAAATAAACTTCTAAGTATGAGTACTGTTATTTCCCTCAAAGTTTGCTGTGTTACAAGTAATCTAAAGACAGTTTCTTGGTGCCAATTTGAGGAAGTGGGATTGGTATTTTCAATTGCGAACAATTTCACTTGGGAAGTTTTGCATATAATAAGCGTGAATGAAACAATCATAACGTAGTGTGATTGTCAACAGTTTACAGGCTGGTCCGGCCAGGATCTGTGACAAATGAGGCAAGGGGAACCACAGACCCACTCCCTGGGAAAGGGAAACAGGGAAAAGGAAAAGGGCAGGGAGATGGGCCTAAAATAAAACAGTGACAATGATCTGAGGAGGAAAGCTAATTTAATAAATAAGATATCAGAATGCAAAATAGCACAATATAATACAGTATAACTGGAATTGAAGCTAATTAATCAAATAAAATGAGAAAGTGTCTGAAACCAAAGGCCTCATTCTAACACTGAAATCGAGGCAGCTAGGGAGCTTACGCTGCTGGGATCATCAGAAAGGGGGAAGAGAGAGATCTCATGACTTGCCAACAGTTTTATGTTTCCCTCTGAGTGGAAAACAGAAAAATGCAAAGTTCCCAGATAACTAATGACAGGAAAAGAGGGAATGGCCACAAGTAGAGCTAGGGAAGATTTAGATTGGATTTGAGGAAACATTTTTTCTCTGAAAGAGTGGTCAGGCACTGGAATAGCCTGCCTAGGGAGGTGGTTGAGGCACCATCCCTAGTGCTGTTCAAGAAGCGTTTAGATGAGGTGCTAAGGGATTTGATTTAGTAGTTCAGTGGGTAGGGATGGTGTTAGGAGGATGGTTGGACTAGATGATCTTGTAGGTCCTTTCCAACCTAATATATCTATGAATCTATGATGCAAAGTCCTCTGGGGTACATAGTTCTTCTTTCCTGAGCCAGCAATACCTGGAACTATCGGTTATTCATGGAACTGGAGCATTAAGTCTTTAACTCACAGTGCACTACATGATGTTATGATGTGGAATACTGATAACAAAAAATCATAAAACCTTGACAGTGATAAAGGTTGTTCTCTAAGAAACTGAACTAGAAAAGACAATCATTGACAGAACAGCTCATTTGTCTGCATATTATAGAAATGAATCCTTCCAGACATATTCCACTGTCTTCCACTGACAAAAATAAAATGTGAATTTTGTTGCAGTTCTCTAGATAACTTCTTTCAAAGTTTGTCTTTTAAATTCTTTCATAGTTCAATTCCTATTAAATCTTATCACAGAAAAGAGTTGTTTGAATATTCATAAAGCCAGGTCAGCTTTACAGAAACTTGGAGGTTTTTTTAAAGGTACAGATATTTAGGGCTCCGTCAAATTAATCTGCAGTGGGATTTTCCTTATAACATGTCCATGTGCACTTTAAAGATAATAACCTGAGACATAGAAGGACTGTAATTTGTCCAGAATACATGGAAAGTGCCTGATGAATCTAGAACTAAAGCTTCAGTTTCTTCAGTAGTGCCATAGTCTGCCAACTTCCATTTCTTATCTCTGAGATCTCAATATGAAAAGACATTTAATATGAAAAATGGTTCATTTTTCTTTTCAGTTGGCAAATGTTTGTATTTATGATATTTGTTTTTGATATTTTGGGTCCAATTTTAAACTCTATGACTAGGTATAATTTGACTCCTCAGTTTGGCTTCCCAAGCATTAAGGTCATTTTGCACCTGTAGTTCAAACAGTAACTCTGAAGCTGCAAGCCAAAAATATTGAAGATTTTTTGCACATGAATGAAGTTCACTTAAATGCTTACGTCTGTCAAATCATACCAGGCCATTTGGCTGGAAAAATAAGAGAGGTGACACAGGCCTCGACATGGCTTGAATTTGAAGAATTTGCTCAAGCAGAACTTCAGTTACATTTGGAAGAAGGGATTTCTGCCTATACAGAGAGCCAGGCCAATGAATGGCTCTTGTTAATCTCCATAACTTAGAGTTCACTCACTTATTCTTCTGACCAGTGCGTACTGTATATGCATACCAGTTGTCCAATGTCTTTCTCAAAAGGAATTGCTCATGAAGTTCAATTGTCCTCTACTGTTTAAGACTTGAGAATCAGGTGAAACACCATAATGTGTGAAATTCTCTGCAAATGATAAGTAATTGATAAATAACGTCTTCAGTACAATCCTAAATGTTGAAGTTCCTCTTCAGAATTTCCTCATGTAAGTAAACTGTGAGCTGTCTTGTTAACAAGATGTACATTTTCAGTTTTTTAATGCTTTCTTGCTTACTTCTATCTTTACCACCTGCTGATCTATACAAAGATATACAAAGTATCATTTAGCTTTTTGAATTCAGTTTAGATCAAAGGTTTATACTTCAATTTAAATGTAAAAGATCTCCAGCAAAGATGAATAATACCTATGTAAATAATATTCCTTAACGAACTAAGTTCTCTCAAGTAACTCAGTATCTCTAGAGACTGAAGAAAACTGATAAAACCCAAAATGTGCAAAAACAAAAATTGCCAAGTAAATTGATTTTTTAAAAGATCCCAACTAGAATGAATAGTTGTATTTCTCCGTAATTTCTTAGGTGTCACCTAATTTCATTCTGTTATTTTTCCAGAGCTTATTTGTAAAAAAAATAAATAAAAATCAGTTAAGTCTGCCTCACAGTTTCTCTCAAAAGCAGCCAGCCTTGTTTCCTTTAGGAAATGCAGATAAAGGTTAATGTTGTATTACACACTTTTGCCAACATAGAAGCCAGGCACTAGTCCTTGGTTTGATGGGACACCAAATTGTCTGTTACAAGTTGATAAAAGCATGTCTCTGTTATGGAGGCTTTCTATGCTATTAGCCAAGGTCAGAGGCCAAATATCTCCAAAATCAAAGAGAAATACTAATGATTTAGAAACACTTTTCCTTTTTTTTTTTCAAATAGTGTTATACACAACAGTAAAAGTATTCTTTGTCTTTAAATATTTTAAACTGTCTGTTGCCTAGCACTTCGCCATAAGCCACACTGGCTTTCCTTTTCCTTCCTATATAAGAAAATAACATACTTGGAGGGAGGGTGGAAGATTACAGCAGCACTTCCATTTATTTCTGCAGTGGATACCCTGCTGAAAGGTGCATTGACTGAACACAGGACAGACACAAAGATCAATCTTAGTGGGACCAAAACCCTTGAGGTAGTGCTTACTCAAAATCGATCAGTCTTTTTAGTTATCCCTGGCAGTGATGGCTGTTACATTTTCTTACCATTTCAGTACAGCCTTTTCTTCCAGCCTACACTAAAGAGCATGGTCAGAGGTGTTGTCCTCATCTATGTTCCATATGAACCACTGTTATTTTCAGTAATGTCAGAAATTTTGTTGTATCTCAGTGTGCCTATTCATTCTGGATATTACACTATCATAATCTAACAAAATAAATGTACACTTTACTATGATTGAAAGGTTTTCAGTGTTGGAGTAACCTACTGAATTTCATAAAATAATTGCAAGTTGGAGAATACTGAATTTCTTTTTCTTGCACAGCAGCTTAAGCAGGCTCATATTGTTTCCGTTTGGGAATCATAATTCTGTTCCAGTTTGCATCTTCTCCTCCTGGCATTTAATCAAAAGCTGGTGTTGAACATATTTTAGGATGTTTATAAAATGACAAGATTTGCTAACTTGCAAGGTATGTTAAATATAAGACATAATCAAATACATATTAAATATGTGAATGCATAACTACATTATATTAATGCATATATCATTTTTGAATATATGCATATATAAAGCACATCCTCAAGGCTGTTAAAATGCATTACAATATAAACTTTATTGCAGGATGCAGGGATGACATACCCACTATTACATACTGTTTTTCTGCAAGCTGCATGGCAGACAGTTTTCTCTGGGTAACAAAAAGAGCATCTCACTTCACAGATCATCTGTTTGTCTGGAAAGCAGAGAAATACCCTTGTTCTAGGAGTTAAATGTCTGACCTCAGGGAGATGGTTCAGTTTCTGCTCAAGTTATTGGTGAGAGGAAGTTCATTTGCTGTGACTGCACCAAGCTTCAAGACAAGAAATCTGAAGCCCAAGCCACTCATTATTGAATCTCAGCAGTAGATGTGATTTCTAGCAATCCAAAAACTAGAACAAAAGGACTTTGCAAAACTAGAATAAAAGGCCTGCTCTGGAACTGCACTGTCTCGGTTAGACTGTTTGCATAGGACTGTGGTTCCTAGGGCTGCTAAGCTATTATTTTGCCAAGACCCATGTAGGAAGAAGCAGTAAGTAAAAAACAGATCTTTTTTACTGTATAATTTACATTCTTATATGCTACACTCAGATCTAGATGTATTTTGCTTCTGAACTCTGGTTATATCTGTGCTTTGTGTTAAAGTCATTGAGACATCTTTGGTGAAAGTAATCAAGGTCAACAACAAGCCAATTTTCTTTCTCAAAGCAGAACAAACCTGTTTTTGGTATTGTCCTGTCAGTGAAGTACTGTTAGCTCCTACTTGAAAATGGAAGATGTCAGGAAGGTGGTACTTGCTAATTCTGCCTTCCTCTCCTAAGGTGGAAATACCTCAATTCATGGAGGGTGAATTGAACTTTGAACTTTTTAAACTCTCTCTCTGTTGAACTCCAATTACACCAAGGAGGTGACCCAATGCACAGACACTGCAGAAAAGATTAGATGATGTGCTAACTTATTTTATTTTATTTTTAAAATCAATACATTGATGTAGGTGCTGTCTGCCAGATTCTGCCCTGGCTTCCGCTCCAAGCAGTCCTCTTGGAGTCACTACAATTGGCCCAGGCAGAAACAATCCAAATTATTAATCCTCTTTGATACTGTTCTGAGTTGTATCAATTCTAGTTTTATGGTTGCTGCTGCTGTTCCAAGTTCAGTTTGCATTTTTCTGCTTAAAAAAAAAAAAAAAAAAAGCCCTTTGTGGATGTGGTCAGAAACAATGGAAATTGTGGAATTCGGCACAGAGTGAATGCAAGATTGTTTGGAAAATACCACTGCCTCATCTATCAACTGTTAAATTAGCAGAACTGTTCTCAGGAGGTGAGCATGGCATTACTAGTATAGCTTTCTGTATTTCTCTGTTTTACTGCCCTTAGGTTCACCACTTCAGAGCCTTCTACCACCAAAGTGTGCCCCATCCACTTCTAAATATATCACTGAAAACATTAAACATGTGTATACTAATTGCGATCAGGCTAAAATTCAAGTGCTGTGCTTGTGGGACATTTTTTTTTATCAGAAGCTGTATTTTAAGTGATGACACACAGTAATTTGTTCATTCTTCTGTCAATGTAATTTACAAGGCAACGACAGATAAACATAGCTATACAAGATTCATTTACAGTGACACAATGGCAGATACACAGAGCAGAACCCTGCCTATGAGATAAAGTGGACTGAGTGACTTATGCAGTAATTAGGGGATAATTGTCATTAACCTCGCAAACAGTAGTTTACCCATATTGTTTAAAAGGCTCCAGGATGCATAATGACAAGGTAATCTGTCAAAGCGCTAGGGGGAAATATTAATAAGATTTGTGCAAGCCTGGATAGAAAATATGCAGAAAGCGGCCACATTAAGCTAATTGGTGGATGAATATACACTTGTAAAAGTGCTTCTAATGGCACGTTTGCTGCTCTCCAAATGACTACTGTTAATGTGGAGAAGTGGGCTGCCTAGAAAGTCAGGACTGCTGGGACAAGAGGGTATTAAGACATGCAGGCACAGTTATTATTACTTTGTACACTGTAATATAATTCCCCCACTTTCTTTTGCATTTCGGTGCATGTAAGACGTGCAGTCGGATAGTCCACTTCATGTACCACAGCATTTTATATATTTCAGAGACCTCTGCCTTTTTTGGTATCACTCGTACACCCTGTTGCCTTCCTTCTGCATCAGATAGCCACCTATGTTACACGTGTTTTTCTTGGTGTAAATTTTTTAGGTAAACAATGAAAAAAAAAAAGGCCTAATTAAGATCATGTCATATATATTGCAAGTAATAATGCATAGTCCCCTAATGAATACTAAAGGTGGAAATCAATCTCCTGCTTCTGCTGCCATTCAAATACCCAGCATATAGTACAGCTGAATCCCTTTATTGAGACACAACTTAGTGTTCAATCAGAAAACCAAGCTTGTAATTAAATCCAATCATTGGCAATTTTACTCCAGTGATAAAACACTGGAGAACTTCTTGATTCATTGCAATGACACTGGTTAGGCAAATCACTTACTGATTTCTTTAGAAGTTTTACTTCCGTGCCCAGTAAGACTAACATTTTGTTGCCTGAGTTTTCCAGTTAGGGTTATGGCTTTAGTGAGGTGGGATTTAAAGTGTGAAAAGTTCCGTCAGATAATCTTATTTGACTTGACTAAAAGATACCTTTCTCTGCTTTTGGTACAGTGCATATTGCATGGAACAGCTGCAGGGATGTAGGACATGATGAATTCTTTATATTATCACATTGCAATAATTGGAGAAGGTCTTGGCTAAAGAAAACCTGGATGTCTCTTGAGACTATGTACATAGCAAGTAAAATAATTCATTGTTGCTCTTTGTGAGTGGTTCTTTTTTTCCCATAAAATGTATATGATTCTGTCAGTCTGGTGAAACTGAGGTATAAAAGAGAGGTTTAAGTAGCCAGCTAAATTCACTGAAATACTGCTGGAGCACAGAAAACGTAACGTTACTTCTTTTAAATTTATGAATTTATGCAAACAGTAAAACTAAAAGTGATTTAATGGGCTGATATTATCAAGGCAAGTTTTCTTATATAGCTTACCAAAATGTGCAACTTTATATGCAAAAAATTCAAGAAGCTGCAAATGTAAATCAGTCATTGCTATAGTTGTGTAACAAGGTGGTTATTTCTTGTCCATCTACTTGCAAAAATTACACCTGGAATTGTTTCAGTGTTTTGATCCTTTTTTGTCCCTGTGCATCCCTACTCCAAAGAGTCCCCACAACACCTCATAGTCTATAATTTTTTACTTCACGCACAATGCACTTGGTGATTAGATTGCCTCTAGAAGCCATGTCTCTCTAAGGGGAAACACCCTCACCACAAGCTGGTAGGAAAGCTGCTTCAGAGATATTGAAATGATTAAAAAAAAAAAAGTCTCTAGATTTGGGGGTTCAGGATTCTAAATTTCAAAGCTGTTTCAGGAATTTGAATGCTTGATTCTATAAAATCTTGATATTCTATCACAAAAGTGAGAAAATCTGCCTTACCTTTGGCATACATTAACAAATGTTTTCTTATACAGATGTACAGATCCTGGTCACTTTACATTAATTTCATTAGGTGAGGTTTGTAGAAATTTTATGAGAAACCAAATCGTAGTTGATGGTAGTGGATGTGAAT
Organism: Cyrtonyx montezumae; assembly: GCF_038088225.1. Lineage (NCBI taxonomy): Eukaryota > Metazoa > Chordata > Aves > Galliformes > Odontophoridae > Cyrtonyx > Cyrtonyx montezumae. The sequence continues at coordinate 1,859,980 of NW_027072041.1, forward strand.
ACTTGCCTTTGAAAATTTGTGATATTTATCATAGGTAAGGGGCAAAATTCTTGGGAATTGGCATTGGTATTTCAAAATAAATGCAAGATAATGATGTAGTGACTAGTGCTGAAAGGTGACTTTGGATCTTCTTAACATTATCAAAGGAATGTGGCTCTATGCTAACAGAAGCTCCACTGCTATCAAAAAGTGACAGAACTTACCATTTAATTGGTGAGGTTTATATTTCTTATTCCTTCCCACCAACAGGACAGCTGTAAATCAAATTTCACTGACATAATAGGAGTTACCACACTGTAAAATTTCAAATGCAAGACAAGAATTGAGTTCTGACAGGGCTTAGACTGTTCTTTGAGTGCAGACATAGGTTTTCTGTGAAAAAAACCTGTCAGGTACCCAGCTGTAAAGATGCTTGATGCAGTTTCCATGATTAAATGAAGCTGAAACTGCTGTAATTAAATATGTTGTAACCCCACAGTGATCTATCATAGTTTTAAAAATAAAAATGCTGTACACATTTTTATCCAGAAAAAAAAGTGATAGTCTTGTGAATTATGCATTCTTATCTGGTCCATAATCAAGAGCATTCCTTAACAAAGTGAATATTTTATCAAAAGTCAAACAATATGTTTTAAAAATCAGAAGCATTTAAAACGAATGCCCTTGCATCCTAGTGGTTTTACAGGAGCTAAAGAGGTGAATATACTTTTAGGAAGAGCAGGAAAGAGTTCAAAAGAATATTTCCTTTTGTGAAAAATGTAAGAGGCTTTTTTCCTGACCCCCAGTTTGCATGGGTACTTGCTAGTTGGTATTTCACATAGTATGTTTTTGGGTTTGGTTTTTTTTGTTGTTGTTGTTTTGGGTTTTTTTTGGTTGGGTGAGCCTAAAAAATGAAAGATAGTGAGAAATAAGAAAAATAGGTCCCTGAAGGGTGTGGTGTGTTGGGGATCCAGTCTTTTGGTACTACTCCCTGTAAACCAGTCCAGAACCAGAGCTCTAGCAGGTTGCTTGTGCAGGGATCTGTGCTCCTGGCATGTGTCTTCAGGATGAGATATAAAACAGAGGACCTGCATACTTTTGGTCAGTAAAGACCCTGTAGGCCATTTAGCAAGAGCGTGGGTGGTTAATGGCGGTGTCCTGGCTAGGTTTCAGCTGCGGTTATTGCATTCCACCTCCTTACGTTCCATCTGCAGTTTCAGCAGGACATGGTGTTCCTCACTTTCACTCTGAAACTGTTGAGCAGTGCTCCTGTGCATCGTTACACAGCCGCTGTGCTCCACCATGGTGGTATGCCCCTGTTCAAACAGACTTGGCTCCACATAGTGTTTCAGGGCTAAGTTAATTCAAAACTACTTTCCAGTATGGTCAGTGGAATTATTCTGGATTTGAAGTACAATTACTCTGGATTTAAAGTGCAGCCAGATTTCAACCTAGTGTCTACAATATCAATTAGTAAGAATTTGTAAAGGTCTTTGAGGTCATTTTGGTCAAAATGCAAAAGTTTTTGGTGCTGCATGCATAAGGAGACATGAAGCACAAAATCCAGAGTATAAGCACTACCTGGCAGCAAAGGTAAGTACAAGCATACATGTAATTATGAGTAAATAGTATCTCCTTCGTGTTAGTTTTCACTTGTACACACAATGCTGGTGTCATTTTTACTTGATACTTCAGGAAAAGACAGACTCCTTTCGCCCTCCGCAACAGCTGCCATTCTCATGCATGTCCTGTATCTTTGGAAAAAAAACCAAACAACTCCAGTAGGTGAGGGAAGGGGCTGTCTGAAGGGAAGAATATCTATCTCTTTTGATTTTTCTAGCACAGTGGAGGCTGCAGTGAAGCCAAAAGATAAAGATTTCCATTATTGACTGAGAACTCGCTAGAGCTGCACTGTGTTGATTCCTGCTGCAGTGGTATAACTCAAGGAGCGGACTGCTGACACTTAAACATGAGTTTGTTCATATGGTTTCAGTTGAAGCTGAGGGGCTGGTGGGAGGTGGACGAGTAGTGACAGATGAGGGGAAAAAATTTTAACAATGGCTCATTGCAGGCTGGGTGTGTTAAATTTTATATCAATTGCACATGTATAATCACAGCAAGCAAGTATGCACACTTTTTTTGTGTGTGTGTTTACAGGAGCAAAGGTGGGCTAGATTCAGTGTGGAAAAAACATGTATCAGGAAAATGAGTATACGAATGGTCATATGGAGATCTAGATACAGGGATTACTTCTGCCGTATTGAAGTCAGAGTGTTGGCCAGAACAAGCCAGTGTGGTTGCACGTTTCCGCTCCCGTCCCTACGAACATGAGCTGGTGTGCTGCTACACACTTCTGGTTGCCTTTGCCCCAGGAGCAGTAGGACTACCCATAGCGTAACAGCTTGAAATTTAATTGGGAAGCAAAGGGATGCTCCTGGGAAATTCAGCCAAACAAAAACAACAAACCCTAAATCATGGAAATTATGTAGGCTTTTCTTTATTAGAAACAAATGTTGATTTTTTTCTTCTGTCTACACCCTAATTAAAACCATCCTGTGCAATTATAGTATGACCAAATGAATGTCTTTCAGTCTGCTTTTCAATTGTTACAGCTGCATTCAAAATGTTCCTTACAGATCAGCTAGAAAATACGTAGCTCTTTAAGGGCTCACAGAAGAATGTGATACTGTGAACACCAAGCTTGCTTATTTAATTAATCAAATACATATCTAAGTAATGTTTTGCAAAGTGGATACTTAATTGATATGCATCAAAAATAACAGTTTATGGTGCATATGCAAACTTCCTAAAATAAAAAGCTGGCAGTGTGTTTTTCTGTACAACTTTGAGCACAGAAGCCTTGTTTAGGAAGCTATTTTGGAGTTTTTTAACCTTCCAATTAATCTCAACTCTTCTCTAATTCTCGCTATAAATTCAGCCAGCAGTGTATATACACTTCACCTGAGCCAAAAAGTTGATTAGCAAGATAAAAACAGAAGTGCAAAAAGTCTGTGATGTGTATATATATATGTACATATATATGTGCGTGCCCATGTGAGCATATATGTATAAGTTTAGTTAAATGCAGTGCAAGCATGCAGGAGTTGATACAGTTTCTCACATGAAGTGAGAGTTTAAAACAACTGATTTCATAACAAAAATTCAAGGCCTGCAATGTATGTTTATGGTGTATGTTTGCATAGACCGTCTTTAGTTTCTAAATAAGCAGTTTTTAAATGGTGAGGTTTTCAAGATGAATTAGAAGCTTAAAATCTGAAAAGCTTAAAGGCCCTCAGGAAATGAAGACTCTTCTACACAATCCTCCTCAATTAAGCTCTTACAAATTAGAGTGATTTTTGTGCCCATCTTTTGCTTTAGCATGTTTGTATCATCCCAGATAATCATCTTGAGGCCCATCACTTGTTCTGTCTGACCTAGAAGTTTAAGACAAGATGTACCCTACCATATCTCTTTGTAACATGTTCAGGAAAAAATGAGAAGGCAGCTTCAGGATATTTAACTCTGCCTTTGCTGTCTAGATTTAATGTGGTTTGTGTGTACATTATTTGTAATCTATAAAAATAATAAACATATGTATTAGAAGGGGAAGAATCAAGTGTGTGTTTAGATTCAGAAAAACATCCAAGGTTATGTTTTGCATCCTTGAAGATTAGATTTTATATGATTTAGGGATTAAAATTTTTTCTGTCTCTGAAACTGAGAAAGAGCTACCCAGGCATGTAAAATACAATTTCAAAAAACAAGGCTGTATGGATGAAGAAGGAAGAAATCAGGCTTACTTGTCTACTGCCTGGTGTAAAGCTGTAAGCTCGCAGTGGTATCTCTCTGTTCACTGACTTCACTGTACACATTGTCACAGGAGGCTTGGCTTAATCAGTTGTGAGCTGAAAAAAGTAATATAAATTGGAACCTTTTGTCGTGGAATATTTAAATGTGGATATGATTTAATGGCTTTGGGGAAAATATTTAGCATGAGAGATTGTAAGAAACAAGAAATCGATTATATGTAAGAAAGGACTTGAACTCCTAATCAAGTACTACCATATACAGAGAGATCCCTAGCTAGTTATAGCTTAATTCAATGTGGATAATGGTTAGATTTTTGTTAATTTTAAGTTTTATCAAAAAATGACATTCCTATTCATTCTTTATCTAGGTTTGCATAGTACATACTTAAAATGATTTATGGAAAGTCATCACTATGTAAATATTGAAGCATATGCTATAAAGTATCCACAGGTCGGATGTTTTCTATGTAGTATGGGCATCTTTGCAGTATCTTTTTTACTTTTGCTAGTGAAATAAAAATTACTGCTTCAAATTAACCAGGTATAGCTTGCTGCAACTAGTACAAGTAGGCAGAAAATGTTTAAGGACAGCTTTCTGATACCCTGCTTTTCCTGTGATGGCAAAGATAACACCCTGAACAGTCACATTCTTGACTGCCAAATTTTTTTTATCAGTGGCAAACAGCAGCAGCTGAAAGTCTGTCCTTCACTGCAAACCCCAAACCTTCTGTCACTGACTGAGTGACAGAAGTAAGAGGGTATCTTCTCATGGAAAAGTAGGCCATGTTGTGAACTGCCAGCATCTCTGACTTCAGCTGTGGAAAAGCATGTAGGGATCCCCGTCTTTTAGGCATTGTCTCCCTGTTTTGCACACAGAAACAGCTGGATCTGCAGCCATCAGATGGGAGTCTGCATGACGTAACCATTCGCTGATGTGTGGCAGTCTGTTACAGGACCCATACCTACTATTCCCATGAGTTATTCTCATACGGGCTGTATCTAATTTTTATTTACTTAAATATCTGTTTTTATAAAACATCCATCTGCTACATAAGCCTGTGAGTGATTTACAAATTAAAGCAAAAACAAAACAAATTACTACCAGTAGTACATTACAAAGCAGCCTGCAGCTGGCTGCAGTCAGGGATTCTAATTCAATACATGCAAGCAGTGTAAATTAGACAATGTTATTTCCATCTTCAAGTTACAGTTAGAAGCAATGAATTCTTGTGGCTTCGGATTGGAAATGTGTATGCATAAATTGTGTCACAGGTGACTGTCTTTTGAGATTCACATAAGAAATGCTCAAAAGCAGAATCAGGATGGCCATTTGCAAGTGTCAGGAGAAGTAGATGCAGGGAACTTTAGGGGGCATTCATGGGAAGAGTACTCAAAGCAAGCTGGGGGGAGTTGGGCAGATACAATCTTAAAGCTTGCAAAAGTAAACCTGTTCTTTGTGTTGTTTCTTTTGTTGTTGAATGTTTGTGGGGTATTTTTATTGTTGGTTTTGTATTTGGATGATTTTTACTAGATAGCACGGACTGCCTCTTAAAATGCTCCTTCATCTAACTGGTAGAACAGTGGGAGCATAACAATTATGAATGACCACAGTGCTCAAAGGTATTTAAAGGTGTGAACGCTTCCTGACTAATACTTCAGGCCAGGACCAGCGTCTGCATGATGGCATTTCTTTCATCCCTATGTTAATGCATGCTGGATAAATTCTGCTTAGAGATAGGTTCTGGTGCTCTAACTCTCCATCAGTGAAGTGAAAATTCTTCTAAGGATATTCTGTAATTAATTACTGTTGAAAGTTTCATAGTCTTGTAATGTTTTGTTGTGAGCTATTGTGCGTGGAACCTTTCAAAACATTCTGCATTGGTATGCAAGGTTCTGCAGCATACATAGCATCAAACTTCACCATTAACTGTGCATTTAGAAAGGTGACAAACATCAGAGTTGAAATAATAAATAGATTTAATCAAACAACTACATTTGGGGCCAATGGCATTTTGCAGCGCTCTAGAAGGAAGCTTCTGGGGAAGGGAGGAAAGAATCAATATTCTGAAAACTGAAAATAAACAAATAAATAAATAAAGATTGCAAAAAACTGTAAGGTTTTTTCTGGTTTTGTAATCAATTAAGAACTGGTAGTTTTTGCAGTAACATATAGACTAGAATGTTTGAATGGGTTCTGAAGCTGAGAGTCAAGATTTAAAAAGATCAGACGCAGTACAGAGGGGTATCTTTGCAAGGATTTCAAACTGTTTAATGCATGAGGAAGCGCTGGAATAGTTCTGATTTGATGGCATGCAACAGTGCTTGTTGGTTATAGTTACCATGCTGATGTTATGTCCAGCATTTGCCCAAAAGGAAAGGTGCCAATAAAATGATGTATTCATTATATAAGTATTTTAATATCTTTTTATCAATACATGCTGGAATGGATTGCCTGACATTACATTGCAGAATTTCTAAGTCCTACCTTCAGGCAAATCTCATGCTTACTAGCAAAAATGAAAGTGTGAAATGCTTTTTAATGTATATTTAACAACAGATAGTCTAGTGATTACTGATGTGTATTCTCTCTGGATTTTTCCCTTGGTATCAGAAGGCAGTGTTAAGAGACAACATTTTTACACATTTATGCTATCTACGTCCATCAGATGCTTACTTTTTACATATTTTTAACTGCCATTTATAGCAAAAAATGTCATCCCTTAAGTCTAAGCCATACCAAGATTGCAAGTCTACAATCATTTGAAATTTATGTTTAAAACAATTTCTCTATTTCTACCTTTTGATGTAAGTTTATAATGAATGCGTTTTTCAGTATTGCTGTCATGAAAACAAAAAATTTTAAAAAGGAGGAAGATAGCAGAATTATGTGCTATTTTTAAGACTATTTGCCTTGTGTAAGAATTTCTCGTGGGATGGTCCATGAGCAATTTAAGCTCTGTGTTTACTTATATTTTGAAGAACAAATCTATCAGTTTCATTCATTTAGCTCCTTATAATGACACTGTTTAACATCAATTAAGGAACAGGTTTCCATGTTTTACAATGGAGTGCACAGCAACAAATGTATACTAAACATTTGCATAGTATATAGATCACTGCTGTTAAAATAGCAGTATGAAAAGCATTTCAGATCACAGAGCCCTAGTGTTCTACCTTTTGTTTGCTCTGACATTATTAAACACAGCTTTTTCCTCTAACTGTGACTGTAATTATGGTATTTGCGTGGCTGAAAAAGTTTGCTTTTTTGATTGAGTTCTGTTAACACTGATTGCATGTTGTTTTTTGAGCTTAGCATTTCATGTGCAGGCAGCAGAGCACCTTCTATTGAATTCAATAATTATGCAGAATCAATAAGTTTTTTCTTTGTGTTTGTCTTTGTTGTTTCTTTGATATGGCCTCTAGGATGCTGCAGGCAAGGTGCTGGACCGCTGGGCCATAATGTCCAGGGAAGAAGAGATCATTACCCTTCAGCAGTTTCTGAGATTTGGAGAAACCAAATCCATTGTGGAGCTGATGGCAATTCAAGAAAAAGAAGGGCAGGCTGTGGCTGTGCCATCTTCAAAGACAGATTCAGATATAAGGACTTTTATTGAAAGCAATAATCGCACCAGGAGCCCAAGTCTCCTTGCTCACCTGGAGAATAGCAACCCTTCCAGCATTCATCATTTTGAAAACATCCCAAATAGCCTTGCATTCCTGCTACCATTCCAGTACATAAATCCTGTCTCTGCTCCACTGCTGGGGCTGCCTCCGAATGGCCTCCTGCTGGAACAGCCAGCAATGAGGCTCCGTGAACCAAGCCTTACAGCTCAAAATGAATATAATGAGAGCAGTGAATCTGAAGTTTCGCCTACACCTTTCAAGAATGAGCAGGCATCCAGCAGGAATGCTTTGACCAGCATCACAAATGTTGAACCCAAAACTGAGCCACCATGTGTCTCTCCTGTTCAGACACCTACACCTGTCAATGATTTATCGAAAACAGAACACACTAAAAGTTCATTCCGCATTCACAGGATGAGGAGAATGGGGTCTGCCTCTAGAAAAGGAAGAGTGTTCTGTAATGCATGTGGCAAGACTTTCTATGACAAAGGTACGCTTAAAATCCACTACAACGCTGTTCATCTGAAAATCAAGCACCGTTGCACTATTGAGGGCTGCAACATGGTCTTCAGCTCTCTCAGAAGCCGCAATCGTCACAGTGCTAACCCCAACCCCCGCCTTCACATGCCAATGCTAAGAAATAACCGAGACAAAGATCTAATTCGTGCTACATCAGGTGCTGCTACCCCAGTCATAGCAAGTACAAAATCCAACCTAACTTTAACAAGCCCTGGGCGTCCACCGATGGGATTTACCACTCCTCCTCTAGATCCTGTACTACAGAATCCTCTTCCCAGTCAGCTGGTGTTTCCAGCTTTAAAGACTGTTCAACCTGTTCCTCCTTTTTACAGAAATTTACTTACTACTGGAGAAATGGTGAGTCCTCCGACCTCCCTCCCTACCAGTCCAATAATACCAGCAGCAAGTGGCATGGAGCAGCACCCCCCTCCTCCTTCAGAGTCATCAGTACCGTCAGTACTGATGCCCACCTCAGAGCCTAATGCTGACCTTGCCCCTAAGAAGAAGCCAAGGAAGTCAAGCATGCCAGTTAAAATAGAAAAGGAAGTTATTGATACTGCCGATGAATTTGATGATGAAGATGAAGAGGTGAATGACAGCAGCACAATGGTAAATGACATTGGTCATGACAATCACTGCCATTCTCAGGAAGAAATGAGCCCAGGCTTGTCTGTGAAAGACTTTTCCAAAACTGACAGAAGCAGATGCATTTCCAGACCAGATATAAGAAGGGCGGACAGTATGACATCAGAAGACCAGGAGCATGAGAGAGACTATGAAAATGAGTCTGAGTCATCAGAGCCCAAACTGTGTGAAGAATCCATGGAAGGTGATGATCGCCTCCATGAACCTGTTGAAAAATCTATGATGCACAGTGACAGACCAGATGAAAACCACAATGACTCTTCTAACCAAGATGTCATTAAGGTGAAGGAAGAGTATACAGACCCTACATATGATATGTTCTACATGAGCCAATATGGACTGTACAATGGAGGAAGTGCCAGTATGGCTGCCCTTCATGAAAGTTTTGCTTCCACATTCAACTATAACAGCCCGCAGAAGTTCTCCCCAGAAGGTGAAATGTGCTCAAGCCCAGACCCCAAGATCTGCTATGTGTGCAAGAAGAGTTTCAAGAGCTCCTACAGTGTGAAGCTTCACTACAGAAACGTTCATTTAAAAGAGATGCATGTCTGCACGGTGGCTGGCTGTAATGCTGCGTTCCCATCACGGAGAAGCAGAGATAGGTCAGTAAATATTAATTGATTTTCTACATTATTAAGTGTGTTGAATTATGAACGAATAGGTAGTTTAGGATACATGAAGAAATAGAGAGATGCATAGTAATGACAAGTGACAATCGTGTTCCCATGACATTGAGAGAGTTTCATCACTTCAGAATTTTCATTGTTGCTGGGTGTTCAGAATAGTATATATTTGCCATCCTCTTAAGTGACTGGCAAGATAATAAATGTCATTATTCTTTCAGTGTACCTATGAACATGTGTTTATAAGCTGCAGTTCATTACATTTTGTTTTTCTCCTTGCAGCTTTTAAATCAAGAAAAGTTTATATTAAATATATAGTAAATAATATACAGTACAATTGTCTTCATGCATGCACATCAAACCACAGAACAAGGAAGGAGGGAAAAGGATGGATGGACAGTTGGATGAATGAATGGAGAGAGAGAGAATGGAAGGACTGTAATAAAAGAATGATTTCCATCCCCATAGGGTCATGTAAAAGAAAACAGGAAACATAAAGAATACTTTTTCTTCTCTTCTGTTTTTAAAACTAGCTGCTACTTTTTAGCAAGAACAAGTAAATAGGAAGAAAATACTTGTCTCTTTAGAGGAATGTATACACCTCTCTATGCTTCGTGTTTATTTAGTCCACTTTCTTTTTTTTCCAACTTATGGGAATTAAGCACCCTCAGTGAAGAGAGACTAGACCTCTACATATTTTTAAGATCATCAGGGGTATATTCAGATGACATCATGTCCTCACTATGCTGCATCCGTACTGAAACAGTTGGGATTAAACAAAAGCAGCTGGTACTTTAACTCATAGGATTTTTTTGTTGTGTGATGTTTTTGTTTTAAATATATACTATTCATTTTCAGTCCTGAGGAAAATGTGATATAAGTGGAATTTTGTCAATGTGGTAGAATAACACAGTTATTTCATAGTTGTGGATTAAAGCTCTCACGTGTGATGATGATCACAAATCACATAACAAAATCTGGCTGGTTCATGGAGTGATGGTGAGATTGAGTCTTCTTTTTTCCTTTTTTTGTGTTTCATATTCTTTCATTGTGCTCTAAAAATTCAACGTAGGAGTGAAATTAAACCTAGCTAAATATTTTCCATAGCTCCTTTATTTTTACCATTGAAAATGATGGGATTTGAAAGTGAATGTATCATGTCATACAAAATGAAAGGAATTTACTGCTGAGGAGAGTGAGATGGAGAGTTGTCCCCAACTATCTCATGTATTCTGATCCACTAAACAGAATGGAGACAAACATTAGAAAACAAGTTCAAAACAGAGAACCATTTATGATATATGAAGTTAGGTTTACAGTAAGACGAAACCACTGGACACGAAGCAGGCTAAAATAAATTAGAGCTCCATTCTTCAGGTAACTTTTATTAGAATTGAGTTTGTCAAGAAAAGCATATGAATCTAAGGCATGATCTATGCAAAATTTAGATATGTTCACTGCCTGAAATTGCATAGGTTTTGTTAGTCCAGAATTTGGCTTGGTTGGTCTGTTGCCACAAGTGAATTATGAAAGGTTAGTCAGCTTTACATGCAGTCTGAATTAAGATTTGACTAAATTTGGGATTTGGAACATTATGCAAAGTATTAGATTTCAGAAGGAAACCATTGATATATTCTGCTAATAATAAAACTAGTATAGTAAAGATGTATGTGTTCTAACAAAGAGGTAACTGTGATGACGCACAAAATATTTCTGAAAAGTAAAAGTTTAAAATAGGACACATTTGAAAATATTTTGTGAATGATGTAGGATATTCCTATTGAGCTCATTGAAAATAAGCCATAAAATAAAAATCTGTGATTTGGGAACTGAAAAATCAGGCTGTATATTTAAATATAAAATTATTATTTAGAATTATATGAGGCACAAAGCTATCTTTTCTATTATTCCACCAGTAAAATCCAGAATATGATTCATTTTATTTGTTACACTCAGAACAACAGAAATTCCTAGGCATAATACAACTTAAATTGCAAAGATTTAACAGTGGTCATGCACTTGAAAAATTTGAAGAAGTGGTACAGTTTGTATGCCCATTCAGGCTTGATTTTCTTCCACATTCATGGTCACTCCCAATTTGCAAATCTTTCTGGAATTGCCTTGAAAGTATCAAGTGATACCGTCATAGTTCTTGCCAATTCTTTTAGATTTGAGAGAGAAATATCTATATTCATTTTGCAAACTGCTTAATTGTGCTACAGTCTTTTCCATGCTTATTTTATCTTATCTTATTTTATTTGTTTATTTTATTTGCTTAGATTTGTTTTAAATATATACATTTAATTTAGAGAGAGGTGTAAATTTAGTTTCTGGCTCTTCAAATCATGAACAGCACCTCAAAGATAACTGGATAACTAAATTAAAGCCATTGCAAAGTGAGAACATCTTCCATCCATTCAAATCAATTTCACTTAAAAGCACAGAGGCATTTCGATATTAATTGCTGAGGAAAAATAAGAAATAGCTACCTAAAGCACACAGTAAGCACTTCTAAGCAAAACTTCTACTGCATTACTGTTTCATTCTTTTGGACACATTAGAAGTCTATGTGATTTGCTTGTGCTATCACTCACATGATCAAGTGACCCTTAACAAGCTGAAGGAGCTTAGAAATACTTTGCTTTGCAAATTAAAATTAAATTACTTTTTCAGTACCATCTTGTCAATGAAGTGGAAGTTCTAGCTATCTCATAGCCTACAGTCTTTAAAGGTTTTAATCTTTATTATTAATAATTTTGTTAATAATATTGCTAGCAATTATATTAATAATACTAATATGTTATAAGTAGTTAGGGAAATGTTCTAAAAGAAAACAAAAGCTTATCTGGGGATAAATATTATTGCCTGATCCCTTCTGTTTCGTGTAATGGCATCTGACATGGCTTAAGAGATTTTCCCAGTGTAATTCCAATCAGATTTTATTGTATTCCCCCTCTCTCTTGCATTCAAGAACTCTGAATTCTTGACAGCGCTGCTGTAGGAGGTTTGCAAGGGTAGTGTTGTGATACACACAGCTAATTACAACAGGCAGCAGGTCACACTAGGAGCTAATACAGCACTGCTTTCACTGAAAGAGTTTTTTATCTTTCACTATTCGTCATTTTGGAACAAATCCTGCAGCAATGCTTATTACGGTTTGACTAAAATCAGCGTCACCGTTCCTAAATCATCTGTGCCTAGGCTAAACTCTATATAAATATTTTTCTTCTAGAATGGTTGGAATATCTTCTGAAATCTTTGTCTTATCACTACTATTCTTTGTAAATTAGGGTCAAGATAATCATAAGATTCACAAGTCCCCACCTTACACATTTTTTCAACACAGGGCAGAGGAAAGCACAACAAAGTCCCTGCACTTATTGACAGTGTCGCAGTAATTACTTCTCTTTTCCCTTCTAGAATTTCAAGTACAGTGCTCTTGAATGTCCAAGCTCTACTGAGCCTTGGTCTTTTGTTGTTGGCGGTGTTTTTTTTGTTTGTTTGTTTGTTTCAGTAGGTTTTTTCTTCATCTTCTCAGCTACAAGTAACAGCACTCACCAAACCTTGTACATACCTATGTCTTTGACTCTCTCCCCATGTAGAGAAATACAGCTGTCTTTCATTTTCTGGAAACTCTAAACTTGCCAAAATCTTTTTTATTCCATTCTGCACCAGCCATTCCCTGAATTAGCTTTTCATACATTGCTATTTCTGTATTTTCTTCAAATGTCCTTTCTTCTAAAGGCAAGAAAGGCGATGTAAAGTAAATAGTAATAGAAATCATGCTGAAAGTGATGTCAGTGATTAGGAGCAATGTCTTGTCTGCTTTTAGATCAGAAAATGCTTTTTCCAGTGTAGTTTTTAGTGAAAAAAGAGAAGAAAGGGAAAAAAAATTCCTATGAGTACTTAGCACTTGAATGGAGAGAACTGTCTTTGAAAAGGTGATTATTTCTGGACTCAGAAGAGGTTTGCCTTATGAGTGAGGAGAAGGAGCCTGACCCTGGCTGTTGAGTTCATCTGGGATCTGCTTCCCATCCTCATCTCTAACTCCTACCACAGGAAACAGTGCCTTTGCCTTATGAAGAAATAGTTGTGATGGATCCTTGAAGCCAGCACGGAGGTGTGGGTGCTGAGGAAAGGTACAGCCAAGAAGTGTATGGACAAAATGTAACTAGAGGCCTAGTGGATTTTCTGCTCTCAGTAATTCTCATTGAGAAGCTATGTTAGATCTTAGGGAGAAATACAGACATCTTTCCTGTCAGCCTTAGGTGAATTCTAAATACACATTTCACCTCAGCACTTGTACCGATTACATCTGTGTTTCTTAGGCTACATCTCAGTATTACTAATGACACGTGACCACATTTTCCTTTCACTCATTGTACACAAAATAAATTATTTTTCAGTGTAACTGTTCAAAGGAGCAAAGCAAGAACATTACACTTTGTCTTTCTTCTAGTAAATTAGGAATATTAATTGTTCAGATTTGGTTTAAAATTTTCTCACAGAAAGTGTGTGTGTATGTGTGTTCCACAAGATGAGAAAAGCCCCGTGAATAAATTTAAAAACAAAATAATATCTGCTTAGGGTGACATAAATAAATATGAGGCAACTCTCGGTGCCAAGTGTAATCGTGCCATTTGATTACTAGTTAAATCAGTGCAGATTTAAACATTTAAACTCCCTGATTTGTATTGAGCAAAACATCTGTAGGTGGTTTATTAAAATCTGCTGATATCTCCAGAATTACATGTGTGGACATAGGCCTCTGTGTGGCTGTACTGAAAAAGTAAACACACTTTTTGTCAGGTTACCTGACTTTGAGCTCTGTACAGGTGTGCTGGAATAAATTAACATCTGTTACCTATGATGAGCCACTGCACACATTATCAAGGGAGGTGAAGATGTGAGAAATCTGCTACCTGCCACCTGCTATCACCTTTTTGACAAAACAGAACTATTTTTTTTTTTGTCGTCATCCTACTCTTGGTTGGAATCCTAAACAGATAACTTTGTAAAGAATTAATTTCTATTAATGTATTCAATTCTAGGAACAGGTAGCTTCAAGCAATATTTCACACTGGTCCATGATAACTATTAGAGCATTTCCCCTAACATAGGTAAGCTGTCGCGTACAGCTTGAATTTCTTCCAGTAAGAACAAAGAAACAGTGATTTAAGACATTAGGTGTTTGATGAGCCATTTGTCATGAAACAAAAGATCTATTTTCTACATTTTTAAAATGTAAGTATATTTACATACATACTGCTGTTTCTGGGCATGATGCAGTTCTTGATGAAACTAGATGCATATCCAATACAATTGTATGAACCATTAGGTTTCCTGTTGCAGTTGTTAAGATATGTGCCATTGCTAATGCTCACATAACTCTTCCTTACCCAAGGGAACGTGGATCATAAAGAAATGTTTTGTGCCACCCTTAATACCGTTAGCCTCTTTCATGAGTAGTCATGTTGAACATAGAGGGACTGCCTGACAGATTGCATACTCACCAATGTGAACAAGAAAAGCAGAGTTGAAATTTGAATGCATAGAAATAAATTACTACTGCAAATTTTTTTCTTTATAAAAAAAGTAAGAAATTAATCATGCCCTAAAGAGGATACTTATGTGAGCCTCTTTAAAGCTTGGTTAAGCCCCTCTCCTAAGAGGATGGGCTGAGAGAGCTGGGGCTGTTCAGCCTGGAGGAGAAGGCTGCGAGGTGACCTGATAGCAGCCTTTCAGTGTCTGAAGGGGAGCTACAGGGAAGAAGGGGACAGACTCTTTTACAGGGTTTGTGGTGATAGGACAAGGGAAAATCATTTCAAACTAAAAGGTGGATTTAGGTTGGATATTAGGAAAAAGTCATTTACAGTTGAGGTGGTGAGTCACTGGGACAGGATGCCCAGAGATGTGGTGGATGTGCCATCCACGGAGATATTAAAGATGAGGTCAGACCAGGCTCTGAGCACCCTGATGAAGCTCTACCTCTTCAATGCAGGGTATTTGGACAAGATAACTTTTAAAGGTCCCTTCCAACTCCTTTAAGGGTCCCTTCCAAGGATTCTATAATTCTGTGATTCTATGAATAAAGATAATGGAATCAACTTCAGCATAGTCTTTTCCTACTATACCTATTCATTTGTTCGGGGTTTGATTTGGAGGTGGTGGTTGTTCTTTGAAACCATCTGCTGCCATCATTTTTTTCTTTTGGTGCACAAAATAGCATCAACTTGACAGTGAGATACAGATTCGTGTGGTGCAAGATACCTTGTTATGTGATCACACTGTATAAGTCAAGGAATTTTCAGTGACCTGATTTTTTTTAAACTGCCACACCCAGATTGGGACAGGTGGCAAGGATAAGTGAAGAACTGAAATCACTAGCTACAAGCAAGACATATATTGAGCAATTTTTCTTGTTATGTGTTGTGACAAACAGTATAAATCTTTAATTCATTTTGTTCAGTTTCCTGCACAGACTGTGTGTGTTTAATGTTCAGTGAAAGAGATTATTTGAGAAGACAGCACTGGGAACATTAATGCTTATTCATAATATCCTGGTTGTCCCTCAGTTCATGGGAAACAACTGAAAAGAACCAAAACACTTCCTAGAGAATGGGAGAAAATTGAGGATTCTTCCCTAAAGTCCTTTGGAAGTGGGGGAAATGAACCATCTACTTATGTTAGTTCCTGCAGAGAATGACTAGCTGTTTTTTTAACTTTGCAGCAGAAGTCAGTAGAATTTCTGCTACAGTGGAGATAGCTCTATCTCCTAGATAAAAGATAGCACTGGGGCTCTACTCCCAGAATGATGAGTGAAAAAATGGGTGAGTGAAAAAGGGATGAGTGAAAATGGAGTAAGATACTGCATCCTCAGAGACATACTACTCAGGTGGAGGAATCTGGGGAGTTATAATGAAAGGCTGAAAAAGACACATTTGTGGCAAGAATAGCTGCACATTTACTGCCCTTTGGAATTACAGCTTCGTAGGACAGAGAGAAGCAGTTCACAGGCAGGTAACTGAGCTGGTGAACCATGGCAGAGAAAAGGTTAGGAACTTTCAGAATGGAAAAGCAGGGACATCTGGGGATGAAACCTTGTGAAACTGCTCAGCTCAGATTGATGCAAAGTAGGTGATCTTTGCAGGCAGTTTCTGCTTCTGGTATTGCCTAGTAAGGACACTGTAGGAGGTGTTCTCTTAGAGTGGAGAACAAAAGGCAAGGTGTGTGTTCAGGGAGCCTGGGAGTGAAAGGAGCTGGTAAATCATGTCAGGGAACAGTTTGCTTCTGCAAGAGCCGGCTTTTCATGCTGACCTGCACTCAAGATGGAAAGAACCAAAAGCAGGAGAACATGGCAGTGGAAAGGTGCTCCGAGGCATATCATATCCAGTTCCAACCACCCTGCCATGGGCAGGGTCACCAACCAGTAGAGCAGGCTGCCCAGACCCACATCCAGCCTTGCATTGAATGCCTCCAGGGATGGGGCATCCACAACCTCTGTAGGCAACCTGTTCCAGTGCATCACCACCCTCTGACTGAAAAACTTCCTCCTAACATCTAACCTAAATCTCTTGTCTTAGTTTTAAGCTATTCCCCTTGTCCTATCACTATCAACCCATGTAAACAATTATACCATCACGGTTTCATTGTCACTTCCTTCTGGGGAATGTTGATTCTCAAGGGAATGTCTAAACATCTGCAAGGATGGGAAAGAAAATCTGCAGGGGCAGTGGGCATAGAAGTTTGAAACCATGAGGCTTCATACTTGCCCAAGTTGGAGGCAAGGTGTCAATGACCCTAAAAAACAACAGTCATATATATATATGCATGAAGCATTCATTTGTGTTTGTTTGTCAGACAAGAGAAACTGTCACTTGAAGAGGCAAACCTTACATCTGACTTTATTGTCTAGCCAAAGATTACTTCTGCACATTTTGTTCTTGGCTTAATGGTGATGATGGCCACTACATCTGGGCCATTTTAGTGATTAGAACGTGAAGTTTGTGACTATGCTGGGTCAAATCTGAATTTAAACTTAATCTTAGCTGAAAATATGAAAAATGAAGTTCAAGAGATGACTTGAAAAAAATTAGCCAGAAGGGAATAAATTATAATTTACAGATGACTCATGACAGCTGCAACACAGTTTTGGTGTGCACTATGTCTATCCTGCCTGCACATCTAGACAAAAGTAGACACTGTCCACAGTTGAACACAGCCCAAAAATGTACTTTTTCTTAGGGTTTTTAGGGTCAATGGTTAGTTTTTAAAGTAACATTATATAACAGATGACGAATATAGTAAAAGAAAGCTCATTTGTTTTCCTATCCCATTGTTTTTTTGACAACTTAAGGTAGGTCCTGGCCCAGACAGATTGGTAGAGAATTACAGGCAGGGACTGCCAGCTTTCTGTGCATGACCTGTCTGACCTGTGCCTCTCTTCAGGAGCAACAGCTACACATGGTATGCAGCATCAGTGGTTACCCAGTGCCGTGGGTAATGCAGCAGGATCTGTTTGCTTGTGTGCTAAGGGGACACATGAGAGCTTTCCAGCAGCACTGGAGATGCTTTGGACAGCCTGCTGGGTTCTAAGGAAACACGCGGGGATAACTTGAGTGTTACCACTTACAGCTCCTCACAAGCTGATTGTACTAATGGTGAACACTGGAGACTTCTTGACAGAACTTTTGAGTCCACCACTTCTAACAAAAACCTAAGGCATTTAGTAGTGCCTTCTATTTCCCAGCAACATCTTTTAAATTAGCACTTTGGTTTGTGCTAAGGAAGTCTTTCTTTTTTTTTTCTTTTCTTTTTTTTTTTTTAATTAAGAGCTTATTTCACATTTAAGCTTGCCCTGAGAAGCATTACTGAAAAAAGATCTGTCTGAGAAATAATTTAACATTTTTGCCATAAGGCACCTGCAAGCTTCATTTAAATGGACTTGGATGAGAAATGAAAGAGTTTTAGATTTGCCAAAAATGTACACTGCCTCAAAATAAATAAATAAATAGATAGATAGATAGATAAGGGGTTGAAGGACATAGTTGGTCTTGTGTATAAATGTGAAGTGGTTTGTTTTGCACGGGGGAAGTGGAAAGAGAGAAAGAAAAGATGGGAATTTTCTAAGGAGACTTTTTTTTACTTTTGCAGTAAGTTCATTTAAAATTTTTTTGTTTGTTTATTCAGAAGAGAAAGGAAAAAAAAAACACCTAAATTGTATTCCATGCCAAACAATGAGTCTGAAACATGAGCTTTAAATTACATTGTTTTTTTTCCAATGTTACCGATTCTCACTCTAGTGCTTTACAAACTTTACTGCTTATTTTATTAACTAGGGAAAAATGTTGCCTGTTTCCAGTTCAATACATTTTTTCCTTTCTTTTCCTCTTTTCTCTCTCTTTCTCTCTCTCCCTTCCCCCCTTTCTTTGTTATGCCAAAATAAAAAAGCAATTACTCTTCAGCCACTTACAACTGAAAATACAAATGGGAGATAGTTAATTTTGCTGCCCATAAATCTTACATTCCACTTCTGCATTTATATCAGAAAAAGTGGAAATAAATACAGTTTAAACACACATATGTGTGTTTGTGTGTACTGAAAGAGGGACCTAAATATAGCTATGTTGGTAGATAAAGATCTAAAAATACAACAGATTGGAAGAGAACTTAGATTCCCACTCAGAAAAGGTAAACGAGCCCTTGTTCTAAGAAGGAGATGCATGCAGATGATATATTATGCAAGATGCAGAATCAAGATTTGATGAGGGATGGAGGCAGGTCCTGGCAGGAAGGATAGCAGATTCTGCCTTGGAAGTCTCTCAGGTCTGATAGCCAGATAGGGGAGCAGCACTAATTCTGCAGCCTTTTTAGTCTGTTCTGTCACAGAAGGGGCACTGCTGGGTCAGTCAGCTCACTAGTAATTGTGTTTTACAGACTTCTAAAGCAATTGGCTCAGTCAGTCCCAATTCAATAAAAGTAGAGAGCGAGAGTGAGAGCACTTTTGTTCTATTTTTTACTTGAAATTATTTCATTCAGCAGTCTGTCTTTTTTATTACCAGGATTTGACATTAGCACTCCAAGCTATATTAGCATCCATTTCAGCAGTTCAGTAATGGTATTAAAAAAACACTTAACTTCAACGGTGAATGGTTGTATGACAGTACCATAAAAATCCACATTAAAAAAAAAACTTATGTATTTGTCCCTGCAAATTATTTTTCACTTGTTTAACCACTTCAAATCTATATTCTCTTGACTGGCATTTGAAAGAGCTGTAACAGCAGGGAAAGCTTATAAAGGTGTTGAGAAGCAACTGCAGCAACAGCGGCATGTAGGGGAAAATGAAGGCATTTGAAGAAGGAAGATGTAATAGGAACATATGAGCACACATACATGCACAAGACAGACCTCTTATTTTGGGTGGGTGCCTATCATTCATCAACAGAAGTAAGATTTTAAGCTCAAATCACCAAGGTAAAATCTCTGGCATCTTCCACATTTCTGGGATTTAATTTTGAACCCAACACTCTCCAAGCTTGGGACAGCAGCCTAACTACCTTGGCACTGTAGCACACTCATAAATGACTGCATTAGGTTCTAAATTTTGATTAAACATTCTGTAATTAATCAATGGTAGACATGAAGCAGTTGGCAAGGTCCATAGCTGCAAAATGTTTAAGACATAAAACATTACAAAGTAATTAGAATGTGCTCCTTCAAGAGAAGGATTGCCTTCAATAAAGAGGTAAATGATAGCATCATGTTTATTGTGGACGTAGGCAGCCAGTGCAATATGATAAACTGCAGGAGATACACATATCAGTAATCATCCACATTATTAGTGTCATTAATCATAATTCTAAAAATATGACAGCAGCAGCCAACTTTTTGACCAATTTTGCTTCTGCCTGTTGGCCATTATAACTTCACTAATAGACTGCAGAGCTCCTGTGCGTGGCAGTTTGCATTGAGAATGGAAGGTTAATTATATTTGAGCTGCTGATTCCTTCTCTCCTCGGAAAAGACTGAGCACTTTGACAATCCCAGGAGCTCACTGCTGTTAAACCAGTAAAAGTACTTTATTGAAATTTTCTTTGTTGGTCAGGAATGAGTAGATGTTTCAAATGAGATATAAGCGCCAGGCTGGGACGACCGCTAATGTTTCTTCCAAAATAATCCTTGGACAGCAAGCTGAACTCATACTTCCCTTAGATATCTTTGTACAGTCTCCTGTGGATGGGTAAAAAGTTAAGAATGTAATAACTGCTGGCAACTGTATGTATGGAAGAATCTCACAGGACTGAAATTACTAAGGAGTTTGTGTGTTAGTGAAGGGAGATTGTAGGATAATCAGCTATTTGTTGACCTGAAAGGGATACTCATTTAGTAATGTAATATTACAAATAGAGGAACCCTGTTGAAGTGCCACATCATATTTGGTTCTATAGTTCCTCCTCTGTTGTATAAACAAAACCAGCATTTTTAGACAAAGAAGGTGATGGGGATGAATGTTGCCCTTGCACTGTGATCAAAAGACATTGTTTATGTATTGGAACCAGAAATCAGGAGAAAGAATCCTGCGTCTCAGTGTTTATTATGAATTTGAACTTATAATAAAATTAGTAAAGAGTTTATGAACTTTCTA
Organism: Cyrtonyx montezumae; assembly: GCF_038088225.1. Classification (NCBI taxonomy): domain Eukaryota; kingdom Metazoa; phylum Chordata; class Aves; order Galliformes; family Odontophoridae; genus Cyrtonyx; species Cyrtonyx montezumae. The sequence goes on from NW_027072041.1 coordinate 1,880,826, forward strand.
AGCAAACCATTAAATAATATGCTATTGTGCATCAATATCCACGAAAGAACATTTGGAAGATAACTGTATTGGCTTTTATATTGAGATGTTTGCATTTTCCAAAACTTGAAACAGTAAAATTCATAAGTGGAATGCTGAACTGAAGGGACTCTGCATAAAATCCTGCAGAATTATCAGATTTTGCATCACACTTGTAAATAAAATGAAAGCTGAAATCTTCTGGTTATAAAACTTAGTCATGTAGTATTTATATGATTTAACTTTTAAAATAAATATTAATTCATTCACTTCTAACTGTATGTTTCCTCAGTAATTCTTAAAAGGAAATGCACCCTGTGTTTGAGACAGAAAATATTCAGTACACAGGAGATGAGCATCTAACACTTGACTGCCGTGCAGAACCTTTTATGAATTCCATGCATACGGATAAACTCCACCTTAAAGCATATATAGATCATAGAAACAGCACGTGTTAGTTGGACTGATCGTTCGAGTTGCTGAGCACCAGTAATTCCCACAGAAGAACCATATGCCACATGTGATCACCTTCTTGTGTGTGTAACGTTTCTACATTTTATTTGTTTACAGAGGAAATATTCCATTAGCTACATATTTTTATTTCAAACTTTCTCAGCCAGACTGGATATTAGACAAGAGCACCGGCTATTTTGTAATGAGTCTGTTTTGCTTCCGGGCAGCTAGTAAATTTTGAGGTTTAAGTGTTGCAACACAATTTTGATTGTTTCTGAGTTACTTTGGCAAGTGAGCCAGTGGCTGTGCTTTTTGTTTGTAATATCTTTTGATCTTAATGGACAACAAGAGTAATATATTAAGAGTGTGACATGGCTTCGATGCTTCTGAGCATACACAGCTGTTGTGAAAGTGTAATTCTGCTCACCCTGTAAGGACTGTCTCACTAAACACCTCAACAGGTATGTACTGAGTTACTGGGCCTTTCAAGATTCCCGAACCTGTCAGATTTTACCTTAAAAATTATATGGTAGCAAACACTGCCATCAGCTATCAGTTCTACATTTATCCTGACTATCTGCTCACAAAGTCGGGTATCCTACCTCCCCAAATACCATTTCAAAATTAACATTTTTTATGCATTCCATGGTGATGACAAATTGTTTTCTGACTCTAACTCTTGATTAAGTATGCAAAAGGCATGTTTGCCACTGCCAACAAACCAATAATTCTCACTAACATCTTCAGAGTTACAACATTTATAAAGTTGCAAAGTGGAGTAAACAAACCATCTGTTTGGCTTTACCATATATGTCATGCTCTCTTATTAGCATATTACGATTCATTTAGTAAACAAATTTGGTGATTTCGTTCATGTCAAAGTTAGAGGGAGCTTGAAGATGATTAACATTCCTGGGACAGGCACATTAATACATTGCTTCCTCTGCAAAGTTAAATGGCTTCTCAGGAGAATCACCCCTTGTTGACAAGATGAGACTGTCAATTTTGTTTGCCTGCCACATTAGGGGCCGTAAGGGGATGGGAAGCTCTGAGAAAGAGAAGCAGTGTAGGCAGCATAATTCACTGCGAATTGAAAAAAGAAGTCTAATTCTGATAAATGGTCGACCCCAATACATCCTACCTGTTATTACAACAGACGTGCCGTATCTGTGCAGTAAATTAGTTAAACCCCTAAAGAGTTTGATGGGAGCTTATCTTCAAGTGAATAATTTGAGTGTAGAGGGAGCTGTCTTCGTGACCAGTGTGAGTGATTTGTTTCATATTGAAAGGGATTGAAATGACTGGGCTCCACATCTTTAATTTGCAAGAACTTGCTTGTCCTTTATTTCCTGCATTTAATAAGCACTTTTTTTTTTTTTAACTTATTTTAATAGGTGCTGAACTGTGTTTTACCTTTCAGATTTTCTCCCTATGAAAGGTTAATATTTTTCAGATTCTATGCAATTTAAAGCCTCAGTAACTGATGTTTATTACCCAAATGCTAATGTAAGAATGCCATAGTTTCATCCGGCAGCATAGCATTTTATCTTCACACATTGTTCTAAAGTCTGGCCCCTATCCCTACCTTCCCTCTTAATCTTAAATATAAACTCATCTGGATCAGGTACACAGAAGTGTTAACACAGAGGCAAAAACCTTGATTTTTTTCAGATAAAGATAATTTTCATAATATAGGTCAGATCTGGATTTCATCCTTTTCTTATCTTTGCTTAAATTTATATATATATATATATATATATAATAGAATATATATATAAACTAACAAACCAACATAACAGTAATGAAACAGACTACTCAAAGACTACTGAGAGTGGCAAAATTAGAATATAACTGAGGAAATATTTTTTTCGTATTGGTTTTCATTAGTAATTAAATTAAAAGAACTGTATCATTGTTGATTTTCTTAAGTAAATGAGGGAAATGATTGCTGTTGCATTCTTGAAGAAATATCAGAATTAAGGCCATATCTTTCCTCATAAATATGTACACTGTTATATTTAGCTAGAGCCATAGTTTCTTTGATTTTAGCTGCATGAAACTCAGCACTTTCAGTCTGCAGAGATTATGAGATAGCGTAAAATTCTGCATGTACTTTAATTATGTTCACGTATTTTGAGCCTTTTTGTGAGTTTCAGACTTAGATAAGCAGAAAAGGAACATCAAATTGAGGTAAGACACAATACTTTGATATGTGAGAAAATAAATCGTGTTAAATTTAAAATAAAAAAAATCATACATTTTAAATGAGGGCCTTTGAGGTGAAGAGAAACAAAGAGAACCTTTGCTTACATCTAATTATAGGTAGGGGTACAGGCTGAATAGTGAGAAAAATTCCACTGAGGTAAACTTTTGTGTTCAAAACATCTCATAGGACAAATTAATGAAAGCTATGTTGTTATGTGTACGTCTCTTTGAAAGTAATGCCTCCTATTTATTTTCCATGGAAAATATAATAAAGTACACTGTTGAGTTCTGCAATTTCTCAGCTGCAAAACACTATTTTTTCAACCACCACTGACTATGCATTTTCACTAACAGCGAACAAAAGCCTGCATTTCACCATTGTAAAAAAATCTGCATAGCCATCTAGAATGTGATCTGCAATTTACATCACTGTTGCCACTGCTGAAATGCACCCCCTACCATCTCATTTTGCTTGCATCCACAGTTTGGTCTCCATAAATATTTCAGCAAGTGTGGATGTCAGTGGGTGCCATTTTTTCTGCATGGAGGAATTCAGTTCCACACCTTTGTTTCAGACACCCTTCCATGTGAGACACCGTTCTGTCAGACTTCTTCTCTGCTACCATCTGTCAAATGGTAGCAAAATGAAATGGAATGTTGGTGGGAAGGTTCACATGCTACTGCCATACCACCACCATCCGCCTCTATCATTGTGAGACGACATATAAAAACTAGGAGGCATTACTTTTGGAGCATCCCTCCAAAATGGTCTGACAGCACATTTTTTTTCATTATGGCAGGGGTATAGCCTGTATGGGATCTGGACAGTCTGAGCCATTACCTGCATATCCATCTTTAATAAGGGGTTTGTCAATCTCCAAGTAAAATGTTGAAAAATATATCCTGGCATTTGATTTTATAGAAGACTCTTACACCTGCTAATAATTGTGTTATTTCAGGTTTAATAAATGAATATTCTATCTTCTTAAAGAAAAATGCCAACTATTATCTGGAAATAAATAGAGATTTTAATGTTTAATTTTTAATACATTACATTTTGAAATATAAATTTCTTGTTTTACCTAATGCTAGATTCACTTAAAGCAAAAGTTGCCCAAAGACTTCAAATAAAAGATGCCTGAAGACTGATGGCTCCCTCACTCTAAACTCCTGTTTGTGATTTCTTTGAGTTCTTTGAATGATAGTGCTGGGTGATGGTGGTGTTAATTTGCCAAAGCATTCATCCCAGAAATCATGTTTTCACATCTGAGGCGTAGGAGATCAAGATAATTGGTTCTGTTTGGAAACATAGGAGGAAAGAATTTAGAGGATAATACAGGCAGTGATGAAATTGCATTTCAAATTTTTGGTGAAGACTGCAAGGGACTTTGATGTTTGAGTGATATTTTCATGAAGGAACTTTGTCATTTGTGCTTAGCCAAAAGCGAGGGGCTAATAGCTAGGACATTCAACATAGGCTGGCTTCACCTTTACTGTCTGGCTGAATTTGAAATAGGTAAATGGGTTTCTCTAGTTCCTCAGTGGCTTCTGCTGAATCACTCTTTTTTTCTCATTCAATTAAAATTGAAATACAATAATATATCTCTCATTCTAGAAAAAAAAAAGGAAAGAAAATTACACTTTATGTTTCACTTTCAAAAACTTGCACTGTCTCAAAGTGTTTTAGCCAATTTTTCATGCAGATCCTTTTGTGTTCTGATTTTAAACGAATTGAATACTCAGTGTCATCTGAATGAATTTTGTCCTAGTGCTGATAGGACTGCAGCCATGGGTGCATCCAAAGTTGGCTTTGAGTCGTGCATAGAATTCATGCCAATTTTTATGCCAGTACAAATTTCACTCTATGAAAAATTTCTCCTCTGTTTGCTTCAAGAAGAGATATATATTAAAAAATAAATAAATAAAAGACTGTCTACGTAAAGATAAACTAAAATAAAGCGGGCATTACATTTTTCTTTCCAACAAATGGATAGTAAATTAACAAAATCAGATTCATTGACAAGTGTAGAAAGGAACTGCTGATGAGGACCAAGTCTGGATTTATGAGCTGTGTAAATGGCATCTAAGTTTAATTGACCATATTTCCTAAGCTTGCAATCTCTTTCCTTCTGTTGAGGCATACTGCATCCCTCACAAGAGAAGCTTGCAAGTAGTAGATGGGGTGGAACCAACAACAAATTCTAATTATGAAACAATATTTCCATGAATTTCTCAAGGGAAGGAAAATACTACCACCAGTGGGATCATGCCCAAGTCAAAGAGCTGCAGTAGTCACTGTAGCACTCTGCATTCTGCTGCAGAAAGGACAGTGTTGAACAGGAAAGTGAGATGCTCTTGTGAGTTTGCCACAAACTGAGATTTTATGCGAACCATCATTATCATTATCATCTTTTCACCAGCACTGATGCATTTTGAAGATCATTGTATTTAGAAGGATGAATTCCCTCCTGTGAGAACTTTCCACATACTTTTGCCCAGCATATGTCTAATTCATGAGTAATAACTTGGAAGAAGAATGTTAATTATATGAAAAGTAAGGCATTTTGGGCTTTCTAAAATAAATCAGGCTTCGCTATATTTTCCTTGCCACAATAAGCTGCATCCCAAAACATCCTGGAAAAATATTCTCCATGGTTTTAAGGCTGCATGACATTTAGTACAGAGCTAAGTAGATGCTAGGAGAGTCATTGGCACGTGTATTATTTCTAATAGTTAGAACTTAACTTTTTTCACTATGTGTAGGACAGGATAGACTTGCTAACTGGTGCTGAGTGAGGTCTGCATTTAGTTAAACTCTTCTGTCCTCATATATCTGGCTTGATCAGTGCACTTACCAGTTGTCATGCAAAATTTCCATAGCTAGGATCAAATCTCCTAATTATTAGCTGGTGCACAAGTAAGAAGTCTAAGAAGTCCAGAGTCATTCAAAGAATTTTTCTGTCGTATACTTCTGCCGCTCCTGTAGGTACTTGAAGCATTTTTCCTTGCCAAGACAGCAGTGTAAAGGGCATCGCAGAAAGCTAGCTCAGGGATGAGGAATAATGGAGCCAACTCTTTCTTGCTTTGTGATTTTCTGACCTGTTTGATGGCAGTGATCATGAGCTGGAATAAATCACTGTGCCTCGGCTTACTCAGTGAACACTGTTTACATGAACTCAGAAGAGGAAAGAGCAGTGAGTGACATTGTAGATCATATCTGGGAACAGAACAGCTGAAGAAACTGCAGGTATTGTGGGGAGGAGTAAAGGAGCAGGTGACAAGGCTAGCATTGACTAGTATACTTGTATGTGGTTAAGCAAAAGAAAAAAAATTGCAAATGATTTGAATGAAATACATTGGTTTGGAATGGAGAAGGGAACTTTGAAGTAATTTAACATGACTGAGTAGTGTCTTACAAGAAAAATAAATAAATAAATAAATAAAAATAAAATAAAATAAAGATAATGATAATAATAATAATAAAAAAAAAAAAACAGAAAGGAAGATCAGCATTGGATGAGAGGAGCAAAGAGATAGCTACAGTTATCAAGATGAAGTAGTACTGTTTCAATGCAATACTGGCTTAACCAGTATTTTTAATACTACTCTTGTAATCTAATTGCTGTATGCATCAACTTGGTGTGAATACAGTATCCGCCATATATTCTTCTGCTTCTCCATTTGCATAATATTCTTCATGGCTTCATAGCAAATCATGATTAATTTCAACCCTACTCTATTTGGCAATTGCCAATGCTTTCTTTTTTTCCCAAAACAGCTCCCTTTATGAATTTCCCAGTCAGTGCTCTTTCTAACCTGCCTATATCTTAATTTCTTTTTTTTTTTTTTTTTCATATGGAGCCATTATTCAGAGCAGCACTTAGAAACATGGACACTTCCAAAGAAACCCTGGGAATGCTGCAGGCAATCCTGAAGAAAGCACCCCTTATGCTGGACAATTTTCAAGCAGCTCCTTGAGTGGGGTGGTCAGACTGTGCCACATGTAGTTGTGCCACAGACAGGAAGGGATGAAAGGTCAGGCTGTGCACTCCAGACTTGTGTGTCTATGAAAACATACTATTCTGTCCCTCTTATCCCAGTGGTCATTCAACTACTGGAACTGTGTGTGGCTAGGGCTTTAATGTGTAGTGTTAACTTATAGTGTTGTAAATTCTTGCAAACTTTTAGCTTCTGTGACTTTGGTTTTAGCCTAAGATTTCAAATCCCCAGTGTCCAAATACATGAACTTTTTCTCACAGTACTATCCTCTCATACCAAACAGAATTTTTCTACGTATGATATTTAGGGAGAGTGTTAAACACAAGTGAAATAGATTAAGAAATGAATGTAAAAGAATCAATTCTTTTGAACTGTGGTTGCATAATGGAAATCGACTGCTATGAATGAACCTATGTTCAGAAGTTATGAACAGCAGAGCTAATGCACTGCCATGAGTTCATCTTTATTATTGCATTATACCTGAATCAATTGATAAAGTAGGTTTTTTTTGTTTTTTTTTTTAAGACTAGGAATGGCACTTAATTGAATAAAAGTCAATGTAATTATATTAGAAGAATCCAACAGTACTGCTGACAGCGGAAAAGGGACACTACTGAGCAGAGTGCCAGAACTTGTCCACACATTTCTGCACATCGTTTGCCTGACAGATATTATGGGCTGGTACATACTTTAATTAGATTACTGATTGCCACTGCTGTAAGTGAGAATTGAATAAGGGAGGCATCTTTCCTTATCAGAGCATCAGCAGGCTCTGCATCTTTACGCTGGTCTTTCTCAGAATGGTCTCTGTCCATCTGGGGCTCAGTGCCCCCTCTTCAATGTGATAATTTATTCTTATCTCTTAATTCAGTGAGTGCTGAAGTTCTTTTCACTGCATGGCTGGCTGTTCTAGCAGCAAACCACGGAAAAAAATAAGCTCAAATGTGTGAAAAATAACAGTAACAGTTATTCTGACTAGTTACTATGCTGCAGAAAATTGATGTAGCAGGAGAGTGAGGAGGTCAGAGGGGGGCTGGAAATCGTAAGAAATAAACACATGAGCATTGTGTGAGTAGTTTGCAGTTAGCATTATGATGATGAGCACAAGTACGCTTTTATGGTCATGTAATAATACTGGTCAGTGTGGACAGGCCTTCACAGTAAGCATTTCCTGTACAGCACTTAGCAACTTTACTTGGAGCTTTATGCCATCTGACACCAGGAAGGCAAGGGACTGCCAGGACTACTGTTTATCATTCATGTATGTGTACTCTGCATGCATCTGTTTAGAGCTCATTTGTGGATGATGATGGGGATGCTGTGAATATGCTTTGATTAATTTGTTTTATGTTTTTCATATTGTGTGGTTGAGTCAATATCCATCAAGACGACAGTATAAGTGAGATTACAGCTGACAAAAACAGTTTCACAGTCAAGACTTTTTTAAAGTCTGTATTTTATTGATTTTTGATATTTTCTTTTGCCTTTTTTTTTTTTTAACCAGATATGTCTGGATTGGAATGTGAATTTGTTCTTTCTCTCTCTCTCCTCTTTGTTTCCTTCTTTCTTTCTTCCTTTCTTCCTTTCTTCCTCTTTTCTTGTCTCTTCTCTCTCTTTTGTGATCTCAATTTAGCAAAAGATTAGAAAGCTGATCTTATCACAAGGTAAGCTCAGCCTTAAGTGCAGTGTGGGAATATGCATAATTACAGTTCTGCGCCTCAAAAAAGCAGTGGTGCTATATTTGCTTGTGTGAAAGGAATGTTTCTCATGTGGGAAAATAAAATAAAAAATAAAAAAAAAAAACAAGGAATGCTCTCCACTTTTTTCTCTGCCCTTGCCCATACCTCTCAACTGTCTCACATTAGGAGAGAAATTCTCCATATAGACCTCCTGCACTGGAATAATTGCATCCTGAGCAGATATGATTGAATTAAACCACAGTTCAACATCAGTTTTATGTCAGAGAACAGTTACCTGCACTTGCAGGTGAGTGGGATGGATCACTTCTATTGTTTTATCTTTATTTATTACCATAAATTATGATCAACAGATAGATGAATCTCAAAATAAGTGACATAAAAATGTACTCCACATATATTTAATCTTCCTACATTTACATTTGCCTTGTTTGTCTGCATTGTATTGCTGTACCATGTTTGGGACTTCAGCTGGTTGAGAGGTATGTTTCCAAGGGTTTCTTAAAACAAAAGCTTCTGATAAGAAAATATTGCTAATAGCTATTGTTTCCCTTTTTTTTTTTTTTTTTCTTTTGGTTACAGTAGGACCTAAATGTCTGTAAAATATTTAATCATTGTTATGTTTTCCAATTTTATGCCTAATGCTTTCTTGCAAATTAAAGTATTCTTGTGTTAAAACTCTCTCTTTCTCTCTCTCTCTCTCTCTCTCTTCCCCACCCCCATCCCCTCTTTCCTTTCCTTCCTACATTTGGGCTCTGATCTGCAATTTATAATGGGCAGACAGACTGGTGAGTCTGCATGTTGTAAATTGCGGGTTTGGGTCCTTAGCTTGCAAAAAATGTTACGCAGTAGAACTTCGCTAATTCTTTTGTTAATGACTCGAAAATCCAGTCACCCTCCAAAGAAGCTGAATAAATATTTGTCATTTCCTCAGTAATGGTGCACATTCTGAATACTGAACCCTAAAGTTTTCTAATGTTGAAAACTTTGTACCGATCTCTCATCATTAAGCACTTCAACAAAAAGAGCATGTTCTGTGGTCAGAGGTCTTTGATGGCTGTTGGTTGCATTCTTAATCTAGAAAAAGCAGTTTTTCAAAGAGGGTTCCTGACACTACTGCAAATCAGTGAGGTTCTACTGCAATGGATAAATAAAGCTAATGTCAAAAGTGGAGAGTAGAATGCAGCATTTAAAATAATACGCTGTTTTACACAGTTACTAACCCAAAGGCTTATGTTTGTTTGCAAATGTGGAGCTTTACCTCTTGAGAACAAAGGCCCTGATCCTGTAAAACACTTGAGAATATTTTAATTTGCAGCTCTTGGGATCTGGTCCAAAGACCACTGACGTCAGTGACAGCTTTTCCAGTGTCTCTTGAGCACTCACAGTGACTTCAGCACATACCTAAGCCAAAGCCCATGGTTAAGTGTTTTGATTGATTTGGGGCAAAATTTTGATTGCCATCAGTTTTTGTTGGTTTATTTATTTTATTTTATTTTATTTTTTGAAATTACATTGCTTGAGTCATTCAGCACTACATCATGCACCATACTGGGAAGAATACAATGAGGACTGGCAATGTCCTCCCAGAAGGATGGAACCAGAGACTTTGGCTAAGATTTTCAGAAACTTACATGTGGATTTCAGAGACTTGTTCTCCTAAACCCTTCAAGTCTTCTCCATCATGGTTTGAATCACTCTGAATCACTGTATATCGGAATTAAATTATCAGAATCAGGACCTCTGACTATGTATCATTCAGTTATCTTTTTTTTTTTTCTCCTATCTTTCACTCACACAGTTATGTGAATATATATGTATGTATATTATATATTTATATGTATATATATATAAATATATAAAGATCTGGATGTGGATATGGATATAGAGATATAGATATGAGTGTACACAGATATTCCAGATAATAATATTTTCTCCAGAGAAAGATTTTTAGGAAGGGCAGCAGGGATCAGGGACCAAGAACAGCACTTTGCATTTTCTGTTAGTCCAACTTATAATTTAGGAAGACATAAGGGCTGTAGCTGCTGCTGGGGACTAAGGTTGAGGAGCAGTAGCTAAAAAGTAATACGGGGGTTTATTTTCCTTGAATTGTTCTGTTCAATGGACTTGTTCAATTTTAACAAGACTGAATTTTCCAAAAAGCACGAGTAGGGGATATTTGTATGTTATTGCTAAATCAGAATTTTGGTTTGGTACTTGGCGACTGTACTTTTAATCAGAAATACTGTACATTTTTCCTTTCTTCCCTTCCCTCTTCCTTTCCCAGACACAGTGCTAATATAAACCTGCACCGTAAACTGTTGACCAAAGAACTGGATGACATGGGCCTGGACTCCTCACAGCCTTCTCTTAATAAGGACCTTCGTGATGAATTTTTGGTGAAGATATATGGCACTCAGCATCAGATGGGGCTTGACATAAGGGAAGACACCTCCTCTCCTGCTGGTACTGAGGATTCCCATATGAATGGGTACGGCAGGGTCATGTCAGAAGACTATATGGTTCTAGATCTGAGCACCACTTCCAGCATCCAGTCCAGCAGCAGTATCCATTCCTCAAGAGAATCTGATGCAGGAAGTGATGAGGGCATTCTCCTGGATGACGTCGATGGGGCAAGTGACAGCGGGGAATCTGCCCACAAAGCAGATGCCCCTGCCTTAGCTGTAGGTATGGGCACCGATGTCCCAGGATCCCTCATGTTCAACAGCGTTTCGGTGAGCAACGGTGGGATAATGTGTAACATTTGCCACAAAATGTACAGCAACAAGGGAACCCTCAGAGTGCACTATAAAACAGTGCACTTGCGAGAGATGCACAAATGCAAAGTCCCTGGGTGCAACATGATGTTCTCTTCTGTCCGTAGCCGAAACCGGCACAGTCAGAATCCCAACCTACATAAAAACATTCCCTTCACTTCAGTAGATTAGTTCAAAGATGGACACGGCATAATGCCAGCTCTCAGAAAGGGCCCACCACATTTGAACTGCCATATACAGCCTCCCTTGATATATATATATATATATACATATATATATATATATATAAATATACATATATATATATATAATCTTTTTCTTTTCTTTTTTAACAAAAGAAAGAAACACCAGGTGCTTTTTTCCCTTTGTTGGTTGTTGGTTTATTTTTTTTTTCTTTTTTGGGGAGGGGGAGGGGATTGGGAGGGGGGGGTAATAGAAACAAAAAGGTAGGATCTTTAATCTGGGGTGAAATGCCCTTCAGGAAAAAAAGCAAACAAAAACAAAAAACAAACCCACAGAAAACTTGCAGTTGTCCCTAGTTCTGTTAGAATGTTCTTGGTCATCTCCAAAGAGACGATTTGTTCTACCCACGATTTTCACCTGAAAAAAAAAAAAAAAAAAAAAAAAAGCAAAGGAAAAAAACGAAAAAAAACCTACTTAGTTGTCTTTGTGTCTTCTAAGCATTGGGGATAACGTTCTACTAAGCATGGCTGTTACACTTGTATATATATATTGAGCCTTGACAGGCCTATGATGTAAAACAATTGTATTGATGGTGGTTTAAACTCTTTTTTTTTTTGGGTTGGTTTTTTTTTTATTTTTATTTTTTGCTTAATTTTTACAGTTACATTCAGCTGTTAGATAAGCAGGAAAAATAGATTGCTGGCTAGTTCTACTCATTTATGTTAGCTTTAATGCACATTTTTAAAAGAACCACGGTCTTGTTTTAACTACCTGCTAGATATAAGTAATACAGAGGTGCTGGCATGCTTTACAGTACCAGATCTGATACCGTTTTTTTGTCTTGTACTATTACATAAATCCAGTCATGCACTTTTTCGTACACTACGAGGGGATGTGTAATAATATCCATGCTTTTTTTTTTCTTAAACTATTGCCATACTTTCAGTAAGTGTCTTTAAAATATACACTTAGATAAAAGTGGTCTGGTCAGTATGAGGGCATGAATGCCAAACAAAGAGTATTAGTGTTTAGTGTTAATACAAAAGTGCCAACTTTGCACACATTTTGAAAAAAGAAAATGTAATTACTTATTCACCATAACCACAGTTGTAGTTTTTGGACTACGGTAAAAAATTCTGGGGAGGGAAACGGGGTAAAGTGAAATACAGAATTCTTGGTGCTTTTTTCAAGTGCCAACTATTACTAGGAACCATAGAGCATCCTCATTCCGTATATAATGCATTACATGAAAGAAAAACAGAATTGTGTCATGTGAATTGGTGTAAACTTTTTTTTTTTTGTTGAACATGCATAATATTTGGGGATATAAATGCTGATACTACTTGTCACGGAACAAAGATGAATATAATTTTGTGTGCTTCTTACTATGGCCTGGATTTTTGTGGTGTTTAAAAAAAAAACAAAACAACAAAAAAAAAAAACAACAAAAAAAAAGGAACAGGGAAATAATGTTAACTATGTTAACTATGTTGTTCTGTAAAGCTGACTTTTTTTGCAATGGAAAGTTCTGTAGTATGATTAAGGCATGTTTTATAGAAGCAATCAAAAGATGTTAAAGGCAGAAGCACTTAGAAGCTCTGAGAACACATGCTGGAATTTTTATTGGGTAGCATTCCCTTTGGATAAATTGCAGATCAGAAAAAAGTATCTCTAGTTGCATTAATGTTTTGTGTTTCACCCACATGATTTGTCAGAAAATAATCTAAGTCCAAGAAACAGAGCAAGCAAGAGAGAGAGAATGGGCAGGAGAGGGAGAAGGGGGTAGCCATTGAGAAAGACAGAGGGAATGAGAAGCTGTCCTCTGAATCTTTTTTGTTTCCGTTGTTTACACATGTTGTTCGAGCTGGTAAACCACACTGGCAGGCTGAATTACCACAACATACTGACTGAGTGATGGTATTTACTTACATTCAGTCTACAACCAAAACCATTAGAGTGCATGTTGTAGACTCTTCCTTAAAGAAACAATAGCAAAATCAAAGGCAAAAACAAAGCAAACCAAAATCTCGCAAAATAAGGGATATTTCAGCATCCAATAAAATGTTTGTTCATTGAGAATGTGTTTCTTTTCTGTTCTTACTGACCCAGAATATTAGCCCAGAGTCAGACATGCTCTTTTTGCTTCAGCTTGTGGCTGTTTTGATTTGTTGCGAATTTTGATCATTCTTATCTTTATGTCCACATCAGTACTTACTCCTGTTACATTTTTCTAGAGGAACCTCTTAATATGGATTTCCACTGTTATAGTACTCTTTATGCATTTCAGTACTCTTGTTTCCAAAAGCAGCAATCAATAGCTAATAAATCAATATCTTCTGCTGTAGAAGAGAAAAAATCTAAGTGAATTCTCACTGTGCTTCTGTAGGTTACAAGCCTGTGATCGTTTTTTGATTCTGTGTACTCATAAAGCCCTGAAAACTTTTGTGGAAACCCACAGAAAGTTTCCCTTCCGTTTTAACAAAAAGAAAGTTTGTAGCAGAAGCAAAGCTGTTTCACTAACTGTGTTTTTTTCATCTTCTTTGGTTTTCCTTGAATTCCCTACTATTTTCCCTTCTTAAATTGAGTATAGAGATCTGCTTTGCTTTGTTTTACATTGTGCAAGCTCAGTGTGTTAGTAACAGAGAAACATTAGAACAGTAATGGTACATTCCTCTAAAACACATGGACTTCTTTAGGGTTACCTGTACTGCACTCCTGCCCCTCCCAGGCTACTAGGAACCAAGCAAGACAGAAAATCTAAAAACCAATACAAAAAAAAAAAAAATTGAATGATTTCTACAGGGAAAACAAAAGAAAGGAAAACAAAAACACTGTTTTGAACTATGTATGTTATAAATAAATATTGTTTTTAATGAAAAACATTTGAGGTATATAAATAATTCCTCACTGAATGGTTCTGCATTCTTATTTCATTCTCTTTCTGTTAGAGGTCGTATGGTTTTGGAAAAGTTGTTTGGAAAAGTGAACGTTATCAGTAGAAAAATTAAGCAGATTAATTACATAGGAAAAATCTGTTTATTACACAAAATCCAGCAGGGTTTTTAAAAAAGTAAAAGAGCAGGGACAACCCTCCAAAAACTGCTACAAGCCCTGCAATCCTTCTGTTATGGAATCCTAAACTTCATTCAGATTATGCTTAAGCCCTGTAGGACATGCCACATGCATGCAAGTAAGAATTTTATTATGGACAGAGTATTTTCCCCTGTTACTTCTAGGTGACTCAAATGCTTTTGCATTACTAGAGATACTAATGTAAGAACAGTCTTGGTTTTAGGAGGGCACACAGACTACTATTTAATTGAGTCGTATTTCATTCTTTCCTACTTAACAAGCATCTTTATGAAAATTAGTTTTTATCAGAATTGTTCCTGGGTTAGAATTTGTTTCCCTGAAATTGCCTGAACAATGTTGGAAAAAAAAGGGTTGGATGGTAAAAGTTTGGTTTTACTGACAGATTTAGCAAAAACAGATAGCATTTCTAGGTGATCTCAGCAGAGACCCACACTGCAACAGGCATAAAGACTAAAGTTCTCATTTGTCCAGCACGAGGCATGACTGTGATGGTGTGATGATGGCAAGTGTTGGACAGTTGTTTATGCCATCATAATCCCATGGCTAGTCCTTCAGTTTGGAAAACTGCCAGTCCATATATTTTTTAGAAGAATTAGTCTGAATTTGAGGAGTTTGAGCTGTATAGAGTCTCTTCATTTTACATGGAATAGGTTCTTTGTTGTTTGGTTCCTATAGTTATTCTTGACATACTTTTCACATTGTTTTACTCTTTTTTTCATTGAAAATAGTTGTATTTTTCTGTAAATATCAAACAGGCTTTGTCTTTTTCAAGAAAATAACTCTGCATGCTGAATCTCTTCTGGAATCAAAATTACTTTCTTCTTAAGAGTTTGGCTTTCTTTTGGAGAGCTTGTTTTTTTCTCACTCTTTTGATTTTTTTTTTTAAAGAAAAAATGTGATTCCAGTTAATTTCCAAGTAAATTTTTGAAAATCTGTATCAAATGATTTGTAAGAAAAATAGCAGTGTAAAAGAACAAGAATGGGAACCAGGACTTGAACATCCATAACACTAGTGGCCCTTATCACTGCATAGTTTTCAACATATCACGACTCATGTTTGTGTTTCTGATAAAATATGGCTATTATTGATATGATCTTGATCCTAAACATAATTATTAAAGAACTAATTTATACAAATGAAAATATTTTTTCCACAGTTTTTCTGAATTACGTAGGGTGCTCCAAAAATAATGCCTCCTATTTATTTCCCTGGAAACTACAACAAATCCAAAGAGCACAATAATATTTGATGCTAGAGCAAATTCTCAGCTACAGAACACTGCTTTTCAACATCACCACCATCATTAGTTGTGCATTTTTTGCCAGGTTCATAAAAATCTACACTAGCAGAGGTAACTTGCTGTCACTGCCACCACCCACCACCTCCCTGTGTTTACATTTACTGTTCAGTTTCCATAAACGTTTGACCCATTAATATCAATGGGTGCTATGTTTTCCACATGGAGGAAATCAGTGACACACCTTTGCTTCATATACACTTCCATTCTGATTTCATTCTGTCAGAGTGCCTGTCTGTTGCCATCTGTTACACAGCAACAACATGGGATGGAATACTGGCAGGAAGTTCACCCTCTGTTTCTGTACCACCACTATCCACCTCTGAGTCATGGGACAACAAAATGAAATAGGAGGCATTACTTTCGGTGCAGCTCTCACGTATCTCAACCAGATACATTTTGTTACAGCTGAGATTTTAACTTTGTCTCTTAAACTGCATCTGGCTCCATGCTGATGCTGCACTAATGCACACAAACTATAAGCACTCTGCCACTGAGTCACAATTGAACTTGATGCAATTTGGAAGATATAGATTAGAAAGGCTGTTAGCGCATACACCATACTATGAAAGATCTCTTACAGGCTTTTCATGCCTAAGCTCATTAAATTTGTGCTTCCCAGGTACTTTACAAAGCAGAAATTGTTCACCATATTTGCTGTGAGTGAACTACAGTGTATTTTCCTTCCTCCCTTCCTCCCTTCCTCCCTTCCTCCCTTCCTCCCTTCCTCCCTTCTTCCTCCCTTCCTCCCTTCTTCCTCCCTTCTTCCCTTCCTCCCTTCTTCCTCCCTTCCTCCCTTCCTCCCTTCCTCCCTTCCTCCCTTCCTCCCTTCCTCCCTTCCTCCCTTCCTCCCTTCCTTCTGAGTTCCTTCCGAGTTCCTTCCTTCCTTCTTCCTTCCTTCCCTCCTTCCCTTCCTTCCCTTCCTTTCCTTTTTTCCTTTCCTCCCTTCCTTTCCTCCCTCCCTCCCCTTCAACTTTCCTTCCTTTCTTTCTTTCTTTCTTTCTTTCTTTCTTTCTTTCTTTCTTTCTTTCTTTCTTTCTTTCTTTCTTTCTTTCTTTCTTTCTTTCTTTCTTTCTTTCTTTCTTTCTTTCTTTCTTTCTTTCTTTCTTTCTTTCTTTCTTTCTTTCTTTCTTTCTTTCTTTCTTTCTTTCTTTCTTTCTTTCTTTCTTTCTTTCTTTCTTTCTTTCTTTCTTTCTTTCTTTCTTTCTTTCTTTCTTTCTTTCTTTCTTTCTTTCTTTCTTTCTTTCTTTCTTTCTTTCTTTCTTTCTTTCTTTCTTTCTTTCTTTCTTTCTTTCTTTCTTTCTTTCTTTCTTTCTTTCTTTCTTCCTGTCTTCCTTTCTTCCTGTCTTCCTTTCTTCCTGTCTTCCTTTCTTCCTGTCTTCCTTTCTTCCTGTCTTCCTTTCTTTCCCCCTGTCTTCCTGTCTTCCTTTCTTTCCCCCTGTCTTCCTGTCTTTCTTTCTTCCTTTCTTTCTCCCTGTCTTCCTGTCTTTCTTTCTTCCTTTCTTTCCCCCTCCCTCTCTTCCTTCCTTCCCTCATGAAAACGATAGTGTAATTTCTCTGCCTATTCTAGAAGTTAATGTTTCCCATCACCTTTACATTTCCCATTTCATCCCCCCAAAATGATCTGTTTAGGGAAAAAATCAAGTCAGGTACTGAACAGGAGAGCAGCCAACAGGGAAGGCCAGTCCCTTTGTTGGTCCAGTCCAGTCCAGCTCTTAGGAAATGAGACTGCAGGCACCCACTTAGTTTTCTCTGAGTTTTAGTCTTCTCAATTAAACCAGTTAAGGATCTAGCATAGCTCATTATGTGGGGTAGGAATGTGCCTAAACAGCAAGACAAAGAGCTGTGTGATTATCTGGAAGGATCAGAAACATAGTGATACATGGTTCAATCTGTTCCAAAGAAAGGAATCACTTACAAGACTGAGATTTAGTTCCAAAATTTCCTCCTTCCATTCATTTGTCAATTTAAAATAAAAGTATGTGCTCTAGACCTGTTTGTCACAGGATTGTTAGGAATCTCAGCCACCATCAGAAAACACTATATCTTTTAAGAATATATTTTTACTCAAATTCTGCAGAATATTTTCACATCTTTGGTGGTCAGAGAAGGAATTAGGGAGGGAAAGTATTTGATCCAGAAATGCACACATGCGCCTTGAAATGCTAGATGGAAGTTATGTGAAGAGAATTAATAGTCCTTCTTCATCCCAAGAATGTTTATGTCACTCCCTCTTCGGGCTGTATTAACAGAATTATTCATTTTTATTTCAAAAAAGCAGCAAAAGCATCTGTAGTAAGAACAAGGAGGCAGCAGGAGTTCTCTGTGAGAAGGTGAGTGGCAGACACATGATGGCAGCTGGGAAATGTCCAGTTCCTTCTTAAATTTTTTCTGATGTCACTACTTTGCTACTATGGTAACCCAACAAAACAGTGACTCTACTGCTACTTTGCAAGATAAGCATCAGCATATCCTGCTGTCGCCACATGATGAGTTGGGTTTTCTTCCCCCTTCTGTAGGGACATAAAAGGAACTCTTTTCCATACCCATTTTTTTCTTTAGAGCAACATCATATGATGGACTGAACCTTTCACCCACATGTTTGCCCAAGTACATGTCTGTTCTAGTCCCATGGTTTCTGTCTCTTCTTGCCAAGCAGCATTATCACTGCCTTTGAAATGGCCTGCAACAGACTGAAGCAGCAACTTTTTTTACATGAGTAATGTTATCTTGAATCGGTACTTAACTAGTCTTTATGTGGCTTGTTTTCTCCAGTCAAGCCATGATCTTGAATGACAGTTTGAGTGATAGCTTTGATTTTTATATTGAACATGTATATCTCAATACTGTTGCTGTTATGTTCGGTATTGGCACTGAAAAGAAAGCATTTCTTGGCCATGGAAGGGTTAAAAAATGGACATGTTTTTGACAAGTCCTCTGACTTTTGCCAGTATTATTGTTCATTATGATGACACTGTATTTTTTTTTTAATAGCAGCTGTAGTTGTCATAAAACTATTTTCCCATTCCTCTCCTTTAAAGTGTGGTGTTGTAAATTCATGTGACCTTTCCTGCAAAGAATAAATATTTCTTTTTTTATATAAGATCTCAAGACAAGGCTTGGTTTGTAACAAATAGTGGCCCATTACAAAGAGGGAAAAAAAAAAAAAAAAACTAGCTGAGCAGCAAGATGCTTCAGTTCAATTTCACCTCATATCTTTCTAATAACTTACTTGTCACTTTATTACCTTCCAGTAATGTGAATGCTGCTGACAAGACTGTCACACTAACAGCAGACAACACCCTCTCTTGCTCAGCCCCAGCTCTCCTGGCTACTTATTGCACTGGCCCTGAAGGGACACAAACTAATAGTGTGCTTTCAAGTTCAGCACTTGGCCATCAAATATAAAAGGATGCGTAATTGCCTGTTTATCCCCTGTGAAGGGGAAATTGAGTATAAGAACCAGGCTTTCCCTCCCTGTTCCTTGACACACACGCACATGTACACACACACATCTGCAGTGAATGAAGGGAAGTCCCATCTGGAGCACTTCGATTTGTCTTTGGGAAGCCCAAGGCTGCCACTGGCTGCTCTATCGAGCTATCAAGCAGACAGTAACAAGATGGCTTCTTAACAAAAGGTCAGCTGAGAAATGCTGTCTGTGACAACACTTTTGTCTGTTTATGTAGCAACTAATTGCTTTGTATTGGCATAAGTCATACTGTACCTGCTAGAAATAGACGTGCAGGCTGGCTGCAGGTCTTACTGTGTGGGTTCAGCAGCAAACAGTGCATGTAATCTTATCTTTTTTGTGGTTTAGCCCATCCCATGGCTAATTTCAGAGCAAAGCCATTCCCTCAAATTCCAATGGTGAATGCCAATTCCAGATATTCTTTCTGCTGTGACAGGAACATCTCCTGCTGAGGTCAGTGTGAACCTCTGTGAAGTGTTAGGGAGATGTATCTGAAACACAATCTGCTGCCCTCATATGAGGAGGAATTCACTCTGCTTTGATTTATCTCTTCATTAACAAGAACACTGCCAAAAGCACAGGCTCCAGCACTGCCTTTCAGATGAAGCACTCAGGAGAGGAAGAGTTTGCGAGGGGAGACAGCTTGGGCACATGGACTCTGCTGAAGAAGTCCTGCACGCGGGAAAGGTCCATGTGCCGGACCCACTACTCCCCTTCTTCTACATCATACCTGGATCAGTCAGAGCCACTCGCTGCCTGTCCAGCAGTTGCTGGAAGATCACATAGCCTGAGGCATCAGTGAAACCTGCCTTCCTCACACAGTCAGGATTTCTGTGCAGGGAACACAGTACCAGTTCCCATTTGTGCGCTGAGTGCTGCTCACTGTGGGCCGAACTGGTATTGCCCATGCAATACATAAAGTCAGCTTACAGAAAAATCCCAGGCCTGGAAGACCTAAACTCAGCCTTTTGAGGGTTCATGATTTTATGAATACCCTCAGGTATTCATTATGTAATTCGTTGTGTTAGTGGACAGCATTTCCTATTTCCCAGTTCTGGATGCTTAATCTCTTTCCAGGGCTGTATGACAATTACTGTGTCAAAGGTGATGGTACCCAGTACAGTGTGCCATGCTCTTCTACCGGTCCAACCATGGCCAATGATCTTTTCCCTCCTTTTTCCTCCACGTGCATCAGAAGCTGTAAGGACTGAAGCCAGCAGGCAACTTCTTAAGCCTTTGTGGTGACTGTTGGAGGTGTAAAGACTTGAGCCTGAGCTCTGCTCTCCTGGAAGCTCCACACACATGTTGGGCACATCAAGGCCAGAGCCGTGAGATCCACTGCCCTACACCTCCCTATTTCTGAGGCTGGCTGTGGAAAGCTGTCCTCTTCCAGTCAAATCAACCATTTGTGTCCTTTCCTTGTGCACGTACTTGTGAAAGACAGAAAGAGGGAAGAGGACATAATGACAGTAAAAGGAGAGTTACAATTGGGCAAAATTATGTCATGTTTATGCATTTCTTGATACGTATGTTTCTTCTAAAACATCTAATAACACAAGAAGCTTGACTAAGTAAATGTCTAATGTGTAGGAGGTTTGTTCAGATGTTCTGCAGACTTCACATGCTGCTCTTTTCAAACCTTTGGAGAAAAATATTTTAGGAAAATGGAGGAAAGCATCCAGGGCAATTATATTTCTAGAGAAGAAAGAGAGAGCAAGACTAGCTAAGTGATGCATAAAGATTTTATAAGGCATCCGTTGTCAAACAAAGGGTTGGGAATGATCAGAGGATAATGCACAGTTAGGATGGCAAATTCGTCAATAGTTAATCACAACCTGTCTGCTCCTGTTATGGAATGCACGAGACTGTGAACTGTGGCACTGGGGGAGCTGTGGTACCGCCGTGTGTCCGCGTCCCAGCTGGGGAGTGGTGTGCAGTCCTGCCAGCAGCCAGCAGCACTTATGGGCATGCTGCGTCCTTGTGCTCCTATGTCCTCACGTCCCTGTGTGCCCACATCCCCATGTCCCCATGTCATCACACTCCGTGTTCCCACAACCCTGCACTGGACCACATCCCGTCGCCTGGTGGTGGAATGATTCTGCAGCTGCAGGCAATGGGATCCTGGTACGGCTCTTCTTGGTCCATCCAATGACCTGTGAAATAAATAGGGCCACTTGAGCTGTACAGACTAAGTCTGAGTCGCTTGTTATTATTATTTTTCAGATCATATTTTTACATTTTGATTTTTCTGTCTTTATTTTTTATGAACTCTTGTATGATCTGCAGTCATTTTCTTAGTTTTCTCATTTTCTTCACCTGTCCCCACCTCTTCTCCTCTTATTCCAAGACAATCTCGTATAAAACTTATCTCAGAAAAGTAACACATCCTCCTGATATTCTCCATTTTGGAAAGTCTTATGCATTCCATCTGTGAAAATGGTCACCGTTTGTAAAGTGACAAGATGAATAAAATGGCCTCTGTTGTGTGTATGTGTGTCTCATTTAGCTATTTATAAATATGAAATTCAGCATGCTGCTTTTTCTTGTGCAAACTTTTGTTCCAATGTCGTATGGGGCTACTTTCCATAATGCAGCAGTTTCTCAATGGGCAGCATCTGTGTTCTCATCCATTCCTACTGCCACTCTTCCTGTCTGTAGGAAGGGCTCCATGGCCCAGTTCAGTGCGTGTGAAACAGGTGTGCAAGCAGGCCAGCCTGACCCCTGAGCACAGTCAAAATGTACAGTGACCAACTCTCCATGCATATTCACCCACGAGCAGGTCACCATAACTTGTATGTACCTCTACTATCTCACTGTAGTGGGCTCATCTCCACAATGAAATGGGTTTGGAGTTTCTTTGTTTTGCTGAGGGCACTTGCTCACTAACACTGCTGTGGTTTCAACCGCTTTGGCTGAGGTCACATGGGCCGAGAAATATAGCAATTTCCCAAGCAGCCATTTGCTGCAGACCTGGAGAGATCAGGACCTGGCTGGGGGTCCACATGGAGATGTAAGCTGAGAAAAACTGGATTCAAACCTTCATGCGTTTGGGCACCCACAGCAGGCTGGTAGTGGCTTTGGCTGCAGAGACAAAAAGCCTGGAAACCCCTCTCTCCATGTGAGGGTCCCTCAGTGCAGCGGTACAGCCAGCTCGGTGCCACACAGTGCTATGCTGCTTGAGCCAGTCCAGTGGCAGGGGAGCTGCAGCAGGAGGACTGCAAGCTCACTGCTGTACTGCAGAGCTGCTCATGTCAGTGGGTTGTTGGAGCAGTGGGCACAGGCCAGTGGGGAATCGGGGCCTAGAGGGTGTTTTTGCAAGGGCCTTTCTCTATTTGGAATAGATGAGGCATTTAATTGTCACTGTTGGTTCTCCCATGAGAGCAAAATGGGAATGCTCTGCTGTCCTGCCTGCAGAACCAAAGCATGCACTATGGAACATAGCTGTACAAGGGGATATGAAAAACGGCATCATGTTGATCTAATAATCGTGACATTGGTAGCTTCATAAATACTGTATGTACTCTAAACAAGTTTTTTCCATTAGTAGTCTGAGGGAATTAAAACTCCTGTTTTTAATTTGACATTTCTTTTCTTGTATTTTCTGTACTGTAACTGTCCTACAGTATGTCTTTTGCATAAAATGCATAAGGTTTTGGGGATATTAATGGAGTTTTACTCATACTTTGTCCAAATACCTCTTGTAATTTGTATCAAAATTCTTGTACAATTTTTATATTAAAGATTTATCAGTCACTGACTTTTCTTTCTCTGCCTTTTTCTTTCCCCTCTTTTCCTTCCATTTTTAGAGCTACGTGCTTCTTTTAAATGATTTGCTTATTTGCCAGAACTTGAATATATGAAAATTTTGAGGGGATGCGTAACATACTTTTTTCTCTGGCTTGTGCACATTTGCCCTGAAATGTTTGGCATCCAGAGTAAGACATTTAAAGATCTGTGAAAGCCTCCTACGACTGGCATTGCTCACACTTGGTGTATCTGATAGATGGAGAAACTGAAGTAAAAGGTCTTGCAAAATGAACTTAGTGTCCTAGCACAGGTCACCCTCCCTTTTGCTTTTCAAAGCAGTCACACAGCTCATTAATCTCTTTTTGAGCTGGAGCTTTCTTGTGCTTTTTGAAGGCGAGGATGATGGCCAAATGTGCTTCCCCACTGACTTCTGCCTACTAATCTAGGACTGGGCTGGAAGCATATGCCACCAGATTCACTTTCCAGTTCTTGTCATTGCCCTCTTGCTCCTCTTTGCCATATGTGTCTAATGGAGACATGCCACTTCTAAGTCCCATTTCTAAGGCAAAATACTGTCTTTTAATTAATCTTCTCACTTTTTCTTGTAAGGTGTGACTGTAGCAGCTGGCAGGTTGTGAGCTAGATTCTACTGGGGTAAATAGTTTTTCTTCAGTCTGAGCTACTATCGTGCTTGTGATCTTCTCCATACTGCACTTCTTACCAATGCAGTAACAAGCAGTTGAAGGGATATCTCTCAGCAGGATATTCCTGTGAATACTGTATGCAGAGAGACAGAGTCCACATTACAAATTTGAGTCAATGTGCTGGAATATGATTCATATTAAATTCACATTAAACTCATTCTGAAAAGAATAGCAAAAAGCAACTTGTTCTGTTATGGGTTCTGTGTTGGCAATTTGCTGAGTGCTCTGTCTGTGCTGAACTTTTATGTGCATGTACAGTCCTGTTTAGCTCAAAGGGAGTGGATATCTGCCCTTCTGTAACAGGTTGGCTGAGGTGGAAACAGCCTGCTTGGTATTTGATACAGTTCAAAAGGACTGTTGCAGCACATGTCCTTATCAGCAGAATGGAGGCAACTGGACTCACCAGCTGAATGTGGATGTGGGGGAGAGTGGAAGAAAGGAATGTGAAGGCAATTAACTGGAATTTGTTAAGCACTGTGAACTGGAAGTCTGTGGAAAGTAGTTGGTTGGTTGGTTGGCTGGGAATACATACTCTCTGATGGATTTAGTACTTTTACAAAGCTATCTTTTTACAGCTCTCCCAGCAGGAACAAATGACAATTTTTTGTGAAAGGTTTAACTCTAGAAACAGGGCTTCACCTTCCAATCCAGATTTTCCCTAGCTTTAATTTAATCTGTGTGCTAAGAGGCACAGGACATATAGACAAAAGTTGTCCTCCACAGGTCCACTAACTGTTAAGTCAGTCGGAGTGATTGTCTAATAGGCCCAATAAGGAGTGGGATGCCTTTAATCTGTTGATGACTTGCAATTGTTAGCTTTGCATATTTAACTTACATGCAACCACTCTTCTTCCTTTCTCCTTTTACTCTCTCCCTCTCTTCCTTCTGCTTCTTATCATTTTCATATATTCTTTTCCTTTCCTTTTCCCTTTTCCCTTCCCCTCCCCTCCCTTCCCTCTTTTCTCTTTTTTCTCTTTTCTTTCTCTTTTCTCTTTTCTCTCTTCTCTCTTCTTTTTTCTCTTTTCTCTTTTTTCTCTTTTCTTGCTTCTCTTTTCTCTTTTCCTTGTTCTTTTCCTTTTCCACAATATGTTTCAAGCAAATGCAGCTCTTCTAAATTTCAGTGGGTGAGAAAAAGGCTGGGGAAGGAAAAATATAGAAGTTGAGCAACTTTGTGGAAAGTCAACCTCTGTTGA
Organism: Cyrtonyx montezumae; assembly: GCF_038088225.1. Lineage (NCBI taxonomy): Eukaryota > Metazoa > Chordata > Aves > Galliformes > Odontophoridae > Cyrtonyx > Cyrtonyx montezumae. The sequence goes on from NW_027072041.1 coordinate 1,905,665, forward strand.
GGCATGTGGTTATCCTCCCATGTTATTAAATGTCATAGATGTGTTAATGTAGTTCTGCATGGAAGCCAAGCATAATTATAATCATTTCATCTGTCATAACACATCTATAATTGGCATGAATTCCCCTCAAACAATCTTTTCTAGCATAGGGTTTTCATGTTCACTGCAGAAATATTAGCAAGCACCCATAAAGACTGCTTTTTGGCACAGCTCTGAGCTAACTGCCTGGGTGAGAGCCAGTCGAGGCACACTGGGCCACTTGAAAACTTGTTGTCTGCTTGTTCACTGCCTGCAACTTGACAATGTGACAGTAGATTAAGTACTACTAATTTAATAAAGCCACTCCTACAGTGATGTTGACATACCAACAATGAGCAAAAGGTACGAAGAAGAGGGTAGATAAAAAGTACATCAGTTTGCCCAGAGTAATACTGGAGAAAACCTGCCCTTTATTGATCTTATGTAAGGTGCTGTTATTTTTAAGTCACCTGACTCATGCTTACCCAAACCTTAGCCATATTCATCAGAGACAGTATAATGAACAGATATTGATTAACTGTGGTAGCTGGAGAGATTTCCCAACAGTGCTAGTTCACATTGATAGGTCTCCAATGGGAATACATGCAAGTGCAACCCTGCAACATAACTTATTGTGTTCTAGGTCCTTCAATTGATTTTGTTTGAAGAAAAAATATACAGTGGCTCTCCCATGACCTTTAGCTGAAACCTTTCTGTAAAGAAGAACACTAAATGACAGTCAGAGCAAATAAGCATTGCTGCTTGCAGTCTTGCCTGTTGTAGCAGCACCAAGGCAGCTATGTGCTACTTGTAGACTGTGATCTCCATAGGATCCAAGTGCCCGGTGCTGCCTTGCTTTCAGGTGGTAACTTATTGACATTAGCCAAAAAAAGAATCCCCATTATAGCCTCTCTGTTTCCTGAGTTCAAGCTAGATTTCAATTCTCCCAGCAATACATTGCTAATCCTATGATAGCTCTCTCCAAGGTGAAGCACATCCCGCAATGGCCAATGAAGAGCTAAGCAAAATATCCTGTCTAGCTAATTCCACTGAAGTGGTAGCGAATCCCAATGGAGAACTAATCACTGAAGCTTTCTGAGCATTTTGCCACACGGCAATTAGCAAATACCCTTTTTGGAACTTCCTGCATTGCTTGAGGTTGTTTTTTGTTGGCATGTTTTCCAGAGCAGCCTGCTGTTGATGTGGGGCTCAGGGACTCAACGTTATCTTCTTTCCTAAACACACCACCACACCACCCTGCCCCTGCTGCTCCAACCTCCATCACTCAGTATGAAAAGTGATGTCATAAGTGATGCCAGTAGTAAGAAAAGAAGCCAGATGGGAGTTTCAAAAGAAGAGCAAGAAATGGAGATCCCAAAATGTATGTTTTAGTAGTCAGGAGGCTTGGGTATATGCAGTCAGACTTGACAAAGGCCAAGCTAACTCGAACTTTGCAAAACGAAAGCAAACAGCAAAATGATTTTTCATTTTTTTCATAAAGTGAGACCAACCAACAGTGTAAAGATACTTTCTAAGTAGGTGCACAGGCATTTAAGATTAAACAAGATTACAAGATTTATCAGGTGAATCATTTCCAGGACAGCTTGGGTGGCTCCAGCAATTCTTCCCAAAACAACCCAGCCTTCATTCAGAGCACTGTAAGCAGTTTGGTTGCCCATGAAGAAAGACAAACTCGAAGAGCAATTGCCATTGCCCGCAGAGAAGGAAATATTGAATTTTATGATGGTAGCTTAACAGAACTTGGTTCCATAGCTAAGGAAATGAGAGCTGCAAGGGAGTGTGCTGTGTAATTAAGTGACAAGAGGGCAGAGTGTAAACACCAGGTAAAAAGAAGAGCCATGCATATTGACAGGAACAAATAGCTAGATAAAATTTCATGCTAGATAGCAGAAACAGGATTTTTAAGTGCTGAAGAAGAAAGATTCATCATCTGTCTTCTATATGCAGAAAGGGCCAAAATGAGGACTATGAAGTTTAAGAGGAAAATGAAAATATGGTTATCTGAAAAAACAGCATTTGGATATCTTTCCATCTTATTTCATGAATATGCAGTGGAGTTCAACTAAGTAACCAGACTGTTAGGAGGCTAAGTTCAAGGCCCTTTGGTATTCTCATTTCTATTACAGTACAAATAACATGAGTTCATCTTGCCAACCCATTTTCTTTTATCTTAAGGAGATATCTATTCTTTCATTGTATAATATATCTATTCTATAACTGTAGTTTCTGCTTCTTACCTGTCCTTTCTTAGGCCAGTAAAGTAGCCTAGCTTTATATGATATATCTTTACCTTTCTTTCCAAGATTATGCTTTTTTTATGCAGCCACCCTCCTTCTTATCTTTGTCTTTTATTTTTATCATATGTTTTAAAATCTTTTCTGAGTTTATAACATTTTATTCAATTTTTCCAATATATTTTGATTGTATATAACAGAATTTGAATTCTTTCAGACGTGCCATTTTTCACAGAAAAATCTGAAGTTCTACAATTATAAATCACAGCCTACACTGCAGGATGTGGTTTCATGCTATTGGAAAGTGTAAAGAGAAAAACATGGACATTATCAGAGCTATGGGCATGTGCAGTAATAAGTGATTTGAAATTATTATACTGCTTGAAAGTTTTTAGAGGACTTCAGTCTTTGAAATCTAAGTGATATTTAAGAATGTAAAGCACTGTTACAATTTCACACTTCTCCATGTTCTACAATTTCAAATGTCCTGTTTCTTTTGTGTAAGTTTATTTAAAAATAAATTTTTACGAATTTCAGCATCAAAGTTGCATACAGTTTTAGAATTAAAACATCTAAGGCAAAGGACTTACACAGAGGCTGTGCTTCTCTGGAAGTCTGGTCCTAGGTGCTTCACCAAAAGCATCTTGTACTGGAATGTACTACAGACAGATATTCTGATCCTCTAATTGACACTAAGCAATAATGACATACATTTCTCAATGATGTAGGAAAGGGGCTGTGAGGCATCAATTATGCCAATCATAAAGAATAATTCCTATGAAGCAGCAGGACAAGGGGAAATGGTTTTAAGTTGAGGGAGGGAAGATTTAGGCTGGATGTCAGGGGGAAGTTCTTTACAATGAGAGTGGTGAGCTGCTGGAATGGGCTTCCCAGAGAGGTTGTGGATGCCCTGTCCCTGAAGGTGTTCAAGGCCAAATTGGATGGGGCTGTGGGCAGCCTGATCTAGTATTAAATGGCAAGGTTGGTGGCCCTGCCTGTGGCAGGGGGGTTGGAGATTCATGACCCTTGAGGTCCCCTCCAACCTGGGCCATTCTGTGATTCTGTGATTCTGTGAAATGAAAAAAAGACAAACTTTGAAATTTGGATCTAAAAAATTATTTCTAAGCTCCTAATTTATTTTACAAGATGTAAAACATCACAGTTGCTACATAAAATTTTCCATCTAGTTCCCATGGCTGTTGACATCTGTAAAAATAACTTTATACTCAGGGAGCTCCGTTTTGGTTTGAATCTGTTCACCCAGTCTAGTGAATTCTGTAATCAGAATCTGACAAGCTTTGGATTTGGTATGAAACTGGACTCTATGTCCTTGAATTGGTCTCATAATTAAGATCAGAGTAACAAATGTCAGGCCCTTGACCTGCCACAGCACTCAGCATCTACTGATTTCTGTGGTAGATGCAACTTGACAGAAATGTAAATTGCAGCTGGAGAAATAGGATATATGTACATCACTTATTGACTTACAAGAATTTGAGTCAAAAGCTGTACCATGTTGCAAGTTTCTTAACAAATCCTCTAAATTCTGCCCTGAAAGATTTGTGTTTTCCTGAGGCTAGATGCAGCCCAGAAAAAGTTTTGCCATGTCTTCTTGCTCCCTCCCCAGCCCTGCCCCTTCCCCACCTCCTCCAGTGTATAAAACTCTAAAGTAGACACTTCTAAAAGATGGTAATTTGCCAAAATACATGTGAACCTTGTGCTACACTATTGCAAGCTTTAAGCGCTAAGCCATGCCATAAGTCAGGGAGCTGTTGAGTCACAGAGAACATGTCAAAGAATCAATTCTCAGAATACTTTAGAAATGAATAAGCTGTAGCAATAGTTTACACTATTTCAAATGCCAAGCTGTAAGAAAACAACATCAACAAGCATGAGGGTTAAACTCACAGTCTCTGGATCAGTAAAAGCGCTAATTCAGTGAGATCAAAGGGTCAACTATGTCTAGTAACACAATAATAGCGAGTGAATAAACAATTGGCAAAGTACAGTCATATGTCATGGTATGACAAGTTTTCAAGGAGCAATTTTTTGATACAGAATACTTGCTTTTTAGATTTATTTTTTTCCCTATAAAACACGAGAAAACTCAATTTAAAGTAACATATCAGACCTGACTTCTGAAATAGCTTTATTTATGCCACTAAGTAACCACAATCTTGATATAATCAACTTAAGATCTTTCAGAAAACAGTTGCTGATGGAGAAGAAAAAAAAATAATCATGCTTCAATTTTTCATCAGGAGATATTTTAAAAAATGCCATTCAAAGAAAACATAACAAGTAAATTCCCAGGTATAGCAAAAAGATTGTTTTGGCCTACCATAACTTTCAAACCAAGTAAGAGAAACAGAGAGCTGGAAGCCAGAAAAATAGCTTGCTGTTTTCTTTCCAGCCTGGTTTCCTAAGGAAATGAATGTTACGCCATCTGACTGTATGAATAGTATAGGGCTGCCTGTATACAACTTCTGCCTCACACTCTTCTCCGTGGTAACGTGAATGCATTTACCTCAGCCAAGTTTGGATTGAGTGTGGAAAGAAAGTGTGTGAGGTACTGACCCATAAACAGCTGCAGAGGGGAACAGCTGCAGGAATCTCTTCCCTTGGTGCTGCTGTTCTCCACAGGGCCCATGCCCTGGGGAAGCCAGACTTCATTTGGGTTAGTTCTCATCAAGTTACATGTGTAATGGAAGCCATACTCCAGCTTACCCTGTCACCAAAGTGAGCTTCCTGGGATGTTTTTTCTTGTTTCTGTGCTAAGGCTCCTGTTCCCCCTACCCCCTCCCCTGCCCCCTTCAGAGCAGCAGCGCAGTGCAGCTGAAGTTAACTCGGTCACAGTGACAGCATGATCTGATCTGCCAGACACAGAGCTGGAAAACCATGGTCATTCTGGGGGCAGTCAGTGGGGTACAGCAGACATCTGGGGCCAGCCAAGATAGTGCCAGTCAAGTTTTCTGGATCTGTGCCCATTCCCCACCATCCCCATAGTGAGGTGGTGCCTGCTAAGGCAGCTGGCCCAGCTGCTGAAGTGCTGGCTACAGAAAATATTTGGATCCCTGCTTATCATCCCAGAGGGGAAGACAGTGTCCTCCAATCACTGGGGTTAGCATAGGTTTGGGTGTGCACCACTCCTGCCACCTCCCTCTCCAAACTTCTCTGCAGCCCATGGCTGCTCAACTTCCACTCTGTTGGGGTGTGATAGAGGAACGTGCCACCATGGCCCAGCCCGACCTCTGGGACCCTGCAACCTTGCAGCTCACCGAGCCCAGCATGCAGCTTCAGCCTGCGGGTGATAGGGAAGAGTGGCAGCTTCCAAACATCTGATGACAGCAATTGCTGATAATACTCCCCCAGGGGCTTTGTTTTTATTGGGTTGGGTTTCTTTCCCACTCAGAGCCCATTATTGACACTGCTTGCTGTTACAGAAGCTACATGGCTGGAAGTTCACAGGAAGAGCAGCGCCTGTGAAGCAGAGGTATCCAGTTATCAGAAGACCAGCAGCTCTCCACAAAGCTGTATAACCTTGCAGCAGCAATCACCTTGTTTATTACTGCATCCCTGTGCAAGCCATGTGGTTTCAGCAAACACTTCCACAGTCAAGGCCCATGTGCTAAGTCATTAAAGCCAAATATATTTTAATCTATAATTGTATAAGATTTATTTAATTTAGATTTTTTATTTATAGTTCAATTGGGATTGTAATGTATTTTCAGCTCTCCAGACCAGGATTTGTCAATTTTTACTGCATCTTTTAATTGTTTTCTTCCACTCCAAGTGCCAGCAGTTTTCCAAAGCAGCCCACTTGCAAGAAGTCCTTTGCCTCAATGGAGTAGTGGGAAAAAAAAGGCAATTTATTTGCAGCTTTTAACTGAACCACATAATAGCTTATCTCATACCAACAAGAAAGTAATGGGTACATGCACTGCACATGGCACTGCTGAGGCTGACCCACTTCAACCTTGAGCACAGCAGCCTTTGTACCCCCTTCTTTAAAAAAGTTCTTTTCTCCACTTAGCTCTGTTCCATCGACTTAGACATCTGTTGGCCTTGCCCCTGGCCCAGGCACCTCTCTTCCTGATGCTCCTGCTCTCAGCTCTTCCTCTCTGCCTCTCTCAAGGGGGCTGTGTGGTATGGAAGCATGTGGGACTCCTGTGTCTCAGCTCCCCATGCAATGCCCTCCACACCTGGTCACCCCATTGCAGGCGCCATGCCAGCCCTCCCTTTTCCCTCACAGCCCTGGCAGCCTCAGCCTCTCTCTGTCTCACAGGACCTACTGAACTCCCCAGCAAACATGGCTATTTTACTTCTGAGGAAGGCAGGGTGAAAGCTGCTGGTCTTCTTCCAACCACTGAAGGCAGAGAGATGGTAGAAACTAAACCTAAGACTCCTTGGAGCTTGCCCAGCGCACTTGGTGCCAGCAGGACAGCTGAGCTCAAGTTTGGTGTACAGTGAAGAAGAAATAACAAGCCAAGACCAATGGAGAAAAAACTCCACTAAATAAATAAATATACAAACTGATCATGACTTTTGTGAGAGAAGTATGTCATTAAACAGGACGGAGCAGCTTGCCCATGTGACAGTGGGAGCTTACAGGGACTGACCAGCTCTGCAACTTTGCCCTGCATATCCAGTAGTTCAGAAAGTAATGAAGTGAACATCCTATCCTCATAACTTTTAATAAGACAGCTCATCAGCTGCATTCACTGCATCCAGAGCAGGAAACTTGACAGAGTGCTTTGTACCAGGAAAGCACATCCAGTAGGCTCAGTGTCAGGTCCCAGTAAAGGCAGCTGCGAAGTATTATACAGATTTACCTTCTGTGCAGTTAAGAGGGCAAGCTGGGAATTCCAGGGGACAGAAAAAGCCACCCCAACTGAATAGCTGTCAAAGTGATAATCCTTTTAAAGGAATGTGTTTGCTGTGTGCAGCTTATTTATACAGAGCTTGTGTGACTGGTGAAACTTTTCAGTTTGTTTGAATTCAAAGGAGTAAAGTTTTCATTAACACAAATGAGGATGTTATACACCAAGATTCTGGGGCACTGAGAGTAGAATATTCCCTTGAATCAGTATAAACGGCAGAATCTTAATAGAAATTGACTCTTTTTTTTTTAACTTCAATAAACCCTGTAAATTAATGTTCACTATTAATATTCTGCAGAAGGACTCCCATAAAAATAAATAAATAAATAAATAAATAAAGACTGGGAAAAAAAAAAAACAGAAACAGAAAACAAAAAAAAAAACCAGAAACTTTACATTTGGGATCAAGATGGGTAAAAAAATCTTGCTTTTCCTCATGCAGCAACAACAACAAAAAAGAAAATTATTAAACACACAGATGCCACACTACTTCACTACTTTGTCATTACTTTATCATTGGGCCTCATATTTGAAATATAATATTGCTGGAAACTTGAATGTGAACTCTGTCACTGAGGATCAAGCTCAGAGAGTGAAGGGCTGCTGCTGCCCAGAAGGGGATCAAAGAAATACAGAATCATAAAATGGCTTGGGATGAAAGGGACCTTGAAAATCATCTACATAGAGTAACCCCCTTGCTGTGGGCAGCACTGCTAGCCTATAAATCAGACACTTTATCAAGTTGCCCATTCACCATGACCTTGAATACCTCCAGCAATGGAGCATCTAAAACTCTGTGTCAGTCAGTTACAGGGCCTCACCACTCTCTGAATAAAGAATTCCTTCCTCAAGTCTAATCTAAATCTCCCTTCTTTTGATTTAAAACCATGCCCCCTTTTCCTGTCACTATAAGACCATGTAAAAAATCTTTCTTTCCTGATTATGAGATCCTTTTGTACATGAAAGTCACAATGAGGTTTTCCCTGAGCCTTTTCTTCTCCAAGATGAACAGGCTGAGCTACCTCAGCCTTTCTTTGTAGGAAAGGTGCTCCAGTCCTTTGATCATCTTTATGGTCCTCCTCTAGACCCTCTTCAACAGCTCCATATTGTTCCTGTGTTGAGGGATCCAGACCTGGATGCAGTATTCCAGAGAGAACCTTAATGAGGGCAGAGCAGAAGGGACCAATCACCTCCTTCACCCTGATGGCCAAATCTCTCAGTGCAGCCAGGATACTGTTGGCCTTTCAGGCTACAGAAGGACACTACTGTCTCATGTCCAGCTTTTCATTCATCCGGACCCCCAAATCCTTCTCCACAGGGTTGTTCTAAATGAGTTCTTCTCCCAGTCTGTACTCATATCTGACTCTGCCCCAACACAAGTACAACACTTTGCACTTGGCCTTGTTAAACCTCACTGGGTTCACACAGGCCTACTTTTCCAACTTATCCAGTTCCCTATAGATAGCATCCTTTCCTTCTCTTGTGTCAACTGCACCTCTCAGCTTGTTGTCATCCATAAACTTGCTGGCAGTGCACTCAGTCTTACTATCTAGGTCACTGATAAAGACGTTGAAGAACACTGGCTCCAAGTTGGATCCCAGGGAGACACCACTCATCACTGGCTTTCCTCTAGACATCAAGCCATTGACTACAGCTGACTGAGACCATCCAATTCTTTACCCACTGAATAGCACACCTTTAAAACCATCTCTTTCCAGTGTAGAGATAAGGATGCAATGTAGGACTATATGAAAGGCCTCGCAGAAGTCCCTTGCGAAAGGGCATCAGTTACCCTTCCTTTGTTCACCAATGCCATCATGTCATCGCAGAATGCAACCAGACTGGTGAGGTGCAGTCTGACCTTGGTGAATCAAGCTTCCAGTTCTTCCCTTCATATCTAGTCACCACAGGCCTTGCAGGATCAGGCCCTTTAATTTTCTCTTGATTCTGTTGTTAATTTGAACAGGTACGGGACCTGTTCCAAGATGTATCTTTTTTTTTTTTTTATGTGCATTTCCCAGCTCAGACAAAGTTGGGTGGGAGTAGTTAACACCTCCATTTTCCCATTCAGAAACAAACTACTTGCATCCTAGATGCCATTATTTTCTTTTACCTGTTTAGGAAATAACACTGATGAAGTAATTCTGATGTAAGGTGGTTTGTTGCCTGCAAAAAAATGGCTGAGGCATGGGCCTATTAGCCTGCCCAGGCTGCACTAACGATTTCACTAATGCTTTACCCTCACATGACTGAACAGGGCTTCCCTCAGATGACTGGACAAATGAGAACAGATGATCAGCAGAGTTCATAAAAGTGAAATATCTGTTAGCTGCACCTCTGATGCTCTTGTGTTGTGAGTGAATCTGCATGCAGAGAGATGAGGAGAAAGAGAAAGGGAGATGATTGTAAAACAGCTCCATAATTACTACGTAGATAAAGCCATGCATCAGTGAGAAACTTGTTTTAGGATGTGTGCATTGCCATAGGCATGACTGCCAAAGTCTGCTTTCACTTATGCTGATACAAATCTGGAACAATCCTATTTTCAGTCAACTGACTTCAATTTACACAAGTGGAAGTGAGAGCTGAATCTGTCCCTTCAGTTAGAAATGATATGGTGAGAAAAGAGAATGAGCCTAGACAGACAAAGGGCATGAATCCTGGTTTTCGGGTCCCTACACTCTTCTTATTTCCTAATGCAAACTGCTTTCCTTCCACACTGCTGAGTGCCCTATAGCAGCCCTTTTGAACTCCCTCGGAAAACACGGACAGTGTTTGCAGAGCCCAGTTCATATTATTCTTCTAACTTGAATGATTATTTCACTTCTACCCGCTTACCCTGCACTACTAACAAAACAAGAAGCAATAAATCTTTGTCAAGGCTCCTTGGTGTGGGGTGAATAAGCAGTGCTGATGCTGATTCCTTAAAAAAACTCATTTCTTGTAACGTGAGCCCCGCTGAAGATGGTCATGTCAACTGATTAGACTTTTTACTTGGCCATATTGATTCTGTTCTACACCGATGCGGCCCATAATGCTGGCTAATGTTATCGACGAGCCATCAGTCCTGCAGAGACACGTGGGGCTTGCAGCTCTCTCTGAACCACAAAAACCTATCCATGGACAATGATGGAGAGGAAGAGGAAGATGCAAGCAAAGCACTCAGGCTGGCTTCATTCGGCCTGCAGTACATTAATGAAAGACATACACTCTGTGGGAAGAGACAGATGTGGCTCTCCAGAAGCCATTTATTTATAAAATAATTATGAATGCATGGTCTAGTCATAGATTTTCATTACAGTGTGCATGTCTAACACTCTTTCTTTGTACACATTTTGCTCTAAATGAAATATAAAGGGAGAGTGATAGCAATAGAGGCCTGAGAGAGATTACTCTCTTCTTCCCTTTACTTCCATTTGTTAAGCTTCAAGGGCAGGTGTTGTCTGGCTTTGTCAAAGTAATGCAAAGCTGTTTCTGTAAGGCACAATTCAGATTCAACCAGAGAGGTGGCCTCTGCAGAAGTACAGTAGAAGGCAGCATCCCAACTCACTAAATGCTGGAACTTATTTGAACAATGCAAGAGCATTGATACCAGCTGCTACATGGAGAGGAGTGTGTTTGATCTTGTGGACTGCTGAGCACGAGGTCTAAACTACTTAAATCTCTATTGCTTTTGCTTTTTGTTTCCTTTTGTATTCTTTCTTTTACATTCTGCCTTCTTGAAAGCCTAGGGTAGAGACTTTGAAAGTTAGTCAGCCTTTTTCTGTCTCAAAATGAGAAAAGCAGAATAGATGTATGACCTAGTCATTCAACAACTTCTGATTCTTGAAGAAGAAGACTGGGAAGCTAGTAAGGAAGTCAATTATTGTATCACACCATTCAATTTCTGGAATAATAGCTGCATTGTAAGTTGTACAATAGTAATAGCAAGGCAGGTAAACATTAAGAACTTACAGCCCAGAGTTTGCTTTGTATGCCTTTCTAGATTAAAGCCATGGGACCAGATCACAGAAAAAAATTATGACAGGAGGACTTTGTGCTGGAAATTTTAGTGTAAATTCAAGCCTAATGCTGCCTCTTTGCAGTCTTCCGACAACTTTTCTATACTATAAAGTATCTGTACAGTATACGTTGTTAAAAAGACTCATTTCCTTCTTTAGGCTGGCTGCCTTTTAGAGTACAAGTATTGCTTGAGTGACTTCAAGCCTATAGAAGAGCGTGCTAATTTTTGTGTTCCTGTACAGTCATGAAAGAAGATGTTAAAGACACTGTTATCCTTTCCAGTGTCCATCAGTATTTATCACTGCTTACTCCAGGATGTGAAGGTGTATGCTGGCAAGATATGAAAACTACTAAAATCAGATACTAAAATCGTTATTGGCAGTCTACTGAGTAAAGGACAGGACTCAAGCACAATATGCTGGGGTTGTTGTATATGTGTGAAAGTTAATACCTGTAACAGGAAACTAACAGTAAGAACAGTTAAAATGCAAAGAAGCTGAAGTAAGTTAGTCCTTTTTTTTTTTTTAATGGAGATATAAACAACTGCTCACACGTAGTCTTGAGTGAAAGGACAAGACCACATTGGGTATGAGGTTGCATTAGAAATCTGACAGCCCATTTTCAGTGAAAAGTTTGCAAACACATGCCTTCTTATAATCTGTATGGGAGACTAGGCTGGGAAAGTGGGTGAATACACAGTGCTCAGTACTGTGATAAAAGACAGGGTTTTTTGTGTTTTACAAAGCTCAAAAAATGGATGAATTTTGCAGAGCACAGCTGCAGTGATCTATATATATTATTACAAACAAGATAATAGTGTTCATAAGCAGAGATGAAAGTGAACAGGAGCTGGCAAAATAAATGTTAGCTGAAACTGAATCCCACTAACCTCCCAGGAAACATTTGTGATATTAACCCCCTGCACACCCACAGCAGATCGTGCACAGAGGGAGGCTGAACACAAAGCTTGGTGATGTTTAATTTTAATTTAACACAGCTTATCCAGGAGAGACCATACAGCTTTGCAGCATGAATGAAAAACAACTGAAGGGAAAATGTATATGTATGTGGCTGCATGAATGTGGGTGCATGCATGTGCAAGTGCAGTCAAAATGAGACATCACGGCAAGGTGATCTGGTTTTAGGCTTATGGCAGAACAAACATTTCCCTTCTGGACCACATCAGGTTGATGTAAATATATAGAAAAGGCTTTTGGTAGCCCTGGGTTCGTTCTGTACTTAGCAACCAGAATTTGTCTCTCTATCATGCACCTCCATGGCCTTTTCTTTCTGTGTATTATGTAGCATTGCTTTTGATGCCCAAGACATTAAAAATTGTTTTAAAATCTACTTTTAAAAATACACTTAAGTTCACTTAAAATGCTACATTCTGCATTTTGTATTGTTTATATTTAACCTCTTTTAGGGCTGTTGCCACACATACATTGGCAAATAGAGATGACTTCAGGAAAATCAAGTCTGTAGCATCCAGAAAGAAAATTTTGAAAGCAGTGTGTTCTTTTTTTCTGGGATACTCTAACAGTGCCTTGAAACAGCCTCTTCAGTAATCATTCCATTTTGTGTTTACAGCTAACATAAGGTAAATCTTGACCTTCTGAAGCCAATGGAAATGCAGTGGTGCCAAAAATTCACTGTATAACTGTCAAATATTCAGACTGAAACATACTGCCCATTAATTTAACTGATCCTAGGCATCACTGAAGCCTAATTTATTGTGAATCTCTGAGGTAATTAAATTATTCTCTTTTCACCCTCCAGAGTATTTCCTGTAGAAGCTCAAGAGATTAAAAAGTACCCTATTCTTATGCAAACGTAAGTAAATTCAGCATAGAGATTCTTTAATTTCTTCATAGGCCCTTTACACTTCCCCTTTGTGACAAACTGTTGACTTTTTTACATGAGAGAGTTTAGAAGTGACACCATTTGCTTATAAAACGGTCTTACACTCAGCCGGAATGAGCTTTCTTTCTTTAAAACATTAGTTTCCCTTTTCCAATCAGAAAGTGGTAAAGTATAGACTATTTCACATCTGAGTATCAGTCACTGTATATACAGTGTGCAGTACACAACTCCACCAACTGTAGACGGGAAAATCTGATTTACTAATTTGGTTTGGCAGATGCTAGCAAGGAAAGTGTAAACATGGGTTCCCATCTGAGTAATTACATGAAAGTCTGTGGTCTTCCTTACTTTCTGCTTTGTCATACCCAGACTTCAGAAGAAAAGAACAGCTTTTCTAACTCTCAAGACATTGGTTAGTATTTGATGAAATGAGAACTACAACTATATATAAATGATAGTCTGTTCATGTGAGATTGTATATAAATACTAGATATTCTGTTCATCTGAGGTGAGGCATTCTCCTCTTACTTAAGCCTCCTTATTTTGTTCACTTGTGGGCCTAATGCACCCCAAACTTATCTCCACAGTCATTGTGGTAGTTACACTCCACATAAATTAACTGTGTACCTAAAATGAATAACGTCAAGTATCTTTTCTTCCTTGCTTTGACTTTTCTTATAGGTTCCCTCTGGACTGAAAAGGCTTCCATCCCTCCTCCCTCGTGCCATGATTTGGAGAAACCCCAGCTCGTGTATGTTAGCCCATACATAACATTTGATGGTGGAAGGAAAGAAACTGTCCTTAGGAGTGGCACGTTCTTTGGATTGATGACTCAGAGATTTATTATTTGTGCAAAGCTTGCGTGATCCAAACCTATGTTTATAAACACAGTTCACTTGTCTTTAGATGTCCACTTACAGTTAAACTTTCGTTAGCTCCATCTAAAATAATCCTCAATGTGGTACCACTTAGTACACTTGATCTGTACCTTTCTGCCGTATAATCGTGTCTGAAGCAACAGTCCTTTGCTCATGTAGTATAACATCTATGATGCCACCTATGACAGCCATGTTAGTGGGCTTTTTGTTAGGAGATAGGGCAAGAGAAGTCACGGGTTGAAAACACTAATAAAATGTTCTCCTATATTGTAATGGTGTACCCAGTTCAATTTCTAGCATGTAACAGTAGAAAAAGAACTCCTGGGCACACTCTTCAGAACCTAAATCAAGGGCATTTTAATTTGCAGTTCCTCCTTCCTTTTCCACAGTAAGACATAGGACAGTAAGAAAGAACATATTTCTCTTGCAAGTTAACTCAACATGCAATATGCAGAAGATTACTCAGTCTCACTCAGTGCTAGCAATCTGCAGTTTATTGATCTCAGCCTATCACTGCTTACATTTTTTATTCTTTAATTTTCTTTCCTTATTTGCTCATTAGTTCAATAGATGGAGGGAAGGGGGAGGGGTCAGAAGATGTCATCATTTTTAGGGTTTAGAAGAGGAAAATCAAACAGAGGCAAACTGCAATCCCTGTGTAGGAACAAACTGTCTAAACTTGTTCTCCATGATTTGCCCCAGTCCATGCAGCACACCAGGATCTGGACAGCCTTGCAGTTCTCTGCTGAGGTTACTTTTCTAGCCAGTGTATTCTTATCTCAGCTAAGTGGTTCTTGCTGTGGAGGTATCATTCCTGCTCTTGAGAAAGGCACAGCCAGGGTACCCAGGAGTGATGTGAGACACAATCATGATTTGAGTTACTAAGAAATCCTTCTTCCCGTCAGGAAGACAACTACCATGGCTTCTCCTGTCAACTGACAGTATCTGTAAACAGCACACAGCAATAGCTTCTGAGGAATTTACAGATGTATAATTGTTCAGGAATTAGTGGTTAACAATAAGCAGCAGGTAATTTTTTCCTTGTGCTACTAAAAGGAACTAACAAGAGTGGTAACAGTGATAATGAAAGAAGCCTTATCCAAGACAGGGGTCACAAAAATGTCCTAAGAGATCTGCTTAACTTCTCTTTTTTTAAATTCCCTTCAAACCTCCTCACCTTTAGTATTGTTTCTGCATGTTTTTGAGTCCACAGAACTTGGCTGAGAGAAGTGCTGGGGAATTCGTACAGAATGAACAACTGATTTCCAGCATAATAAGTAAATGAACACAAATTTAACTTCATGGCATTCAATATTAACTACTTTCTAATGCTGAAATAATGGCCTGCAGCAATCTTTGCAATGTGCTGAGAATGGTTAGTCAGCAGCTAAGCACAACTTTCTTTAACCACTGCGCTATCAAAGAGAAAGTGGGCAAAGATCGGGAATTTTAATGAACAAATGGCATTCCTTCAGTTTGCAGTTCAAAGATAAGTAAATAATGAATAGCTTGAATGCAAATTACCCCTAATTAACTTTGCTAAGTGTGTTTTTAATAAGGATAGATATGAAGGAATCGCTAAGAATATAATATAATACACATACCACAAACATTGAAGCAGTGATTTCTTCAGAGGGTGGTAAGTGGAAGGGATGAGGGGTTTTTTTTAGCATCTTGGATGGCAGTGCATATGTGGCTTGAGGAACAAAGCCTTAGTCACCCCTGGATTGAGAAAGCAGAGATGCCCTTGAGGGTAGCACATGCAGTACCATACTCACAGATACCACCTTCCCCCTCCACCCTCCTCCCCCCACCCCACCCCCCTGCCAAAAAAAAAAAAAGAGGGCAGAAAAAGTTCTGAACTCAGGAAGAGAGACTGAACTTTATACAAAGACTACACACAATCCTCAGTCCTCAGGATTTAGGATAGTGGAGCCCATACCAGGAGGCAGAATCAGGAGAAAGCTTAATAGATCACTGCACAAACTACAGGCTTGCCTTTTGTATCTCCTTCAACTTCAGTGAGCGCTGGGTGTGCAAGGAATGCAAGATAAGGCCCTGAAGGCACAATTCAATGCAAACAAAATAATTTGAGGAAGAACACCCACAGAGTGGGGAGTAGTCCAGCACCTGGCATACCTCAGAGAAAGGTGGGTTTTCTGAAGTTTTGTGAAGCAGGGGAAGGGTGTATATCCAAACATATTAACAGGAGAGCATGAAAGAAAATAGCTTGACTCTAAGTAGATTATATCTACTCCAGAAGTTAAATTAATATTGTATCTCTACATACTCCACTTGCTGAGAAATGGGCGGTAAACCCCTATATTTTAGGTAACTGGGGTGCACACTGGGCTTCACCTATTCCAGCTGATTTTAAAGAAAGGATTAATAAGCCAGCGTAGGAAAATAGTACAGACAAGAAGTTCTCAAGAGTAGGGAGTCAGGCATTTGTCTGCACTCTTCAGCCTCAGGAGCACAGATGGTTCTGAGTGTTACACAAGTCTGATCTCCGGTGCTCTTTATTCAGGAATTACCACTTGAACTCTGAGCATGAGGCAAGTATGTTTGTAGAGGATTGTGATTATGTACAGCTCTGCATGAGTGCTAGCTATGAATCTGATGATTACTATTGTATTTATGGTGTGCACTAATGACAAATATAATCCATTAAAATGTACATTTCACAATGAAATTGTGAATCAAAAATAAATACTCAATATGGTTGTATAAATCTTGTGGGAATAATCTGTTTATGAAATTTACTGACTTTTTGAGTGCTTAGTTTCAATACATTACTGTTAACAGTAATAATTATATTCCTTTAGGAGTCCCACTACTATTTTCTGATTTAAAAGAGGGAAAAATATTTCTCATCTCACGTAGCTGGAAATTTCAGTGTATCCCATAATCCAGAAGCCCCAGGTTGAATTACAACACTGGCTTCTCAGTTCAGGCCTGCCATGCTGTTCTTACATGCTTGAAATCTTTTCAAGCCCACATCTCCAAAGACATGCAAACATGTAATTCCCTTCATTCTAACAGTTCCAGAATCTCCCTCCATTTTGACATTTTTCTCCAAACGAATATCATACTGTAGATGGACCTCTTGGTTTTAAATGTTGCTTGTTAGATTTTAAATATTGATTCTCTTTCCTTTCCTTTCTTTTCCTTGCTTTGCCTTCTTTCTTTCCTTTTCTTTCCCATCCTTTCCCTTTCCCTTTCCATTTCCCTTTCCATTTCCCTTTCCATTCCCCTTTCTTTCTTTTTCTTTTCTATGAAGCAGATTTTTATTTTCTTGCAATTTTCTGTTTAATGACCAAGGTCTACAATCCATAATAATTTGTTTTGTTGTCCAGAACTATAACAAGACTCTCAAACAAAAACCCAAACCATCCAGGCTTGATAGCTTTGTATTTTATATTCTTAGATCTGAGTTGCCATGCCAAAAGCCTGGACTCCACATTTTCTCTCTTGTCTGTTATTCGGGGCAAAAGGAATCAATAAAAGCACTTGGGACTGAGAAAAATAATACTTCATGCTTGCTCTACAATGACCCCTCCAGGTGATCAAGAAGGGTTCCATACTTAGTTTTGCTCAGCTAGCGCAGAACATTTTCGTGTACTGGAGAACACATCCAAAGGGACCTTAAAATTTGTGCATTAATACATTGGAGGATCCCTTCCCACCCTCACAGGCAAAAGTCAACCAAATGGCCCAGAGAGTACAGAAGAGCAGTTAGGAAGGGAAAGAAAAAAAAAAAAAAAGGAAAAAAAGCCCTAAAACTAAATAAAAGCAATGGCTTTGGGGGAAAAAAAAAAAAAAAAAAAAAAAAAAAAACTTCAGAGAGATTTCTTTTTCTCAGAGAGAGAAGCACATCTGGCTTAGGGTGAAAAGAGAAGTGGTGTCATCTGGGCAAAAATAAAACCATTCTCCTCAAATGTGTCCTAAAAAAATAGGAGGGATAAAGAAAAAGAATTATCATGCAGGAAGGGAAAGCAAGTTCAGGGAAAAACAAAATCTTGTAATGTTTTAGGAGGGCTTATTAGAGTGAAAATTAAGTGTCATGCAGAGCTTTGCTTCAGTCCTGATGTCTTTTATTCAAAGAGCCATCACCCTGTAAACCCACTTTAACAACTCCCTTCAGATGAAATATAAAAATTAAAGACATTTACAACACAGCTTAGTAGCAGATGTAGTCTTACTGTGGGGGTTTAGATCAAATGGTGATGTAACCTCACCGAAAGGGGTTATGGCTCTTATGAAAACCTCTCACCAGAAAAAAATAAAAGCTGGATATTTGACAAAATGTGGGGTTCTATTTTTGCTTTCAAACCCATTTCCCATTGTCAGATGGGCTTGACTTTTTATTTACCTCTTGAATATGGAAAAAAAATGCAATTTTGTTCCTGGAGAGTTTCCCTGTTTCATAATCTTTTTTCAGCTCTGTGTTAGGGTATAGAATAAACAGCAGGGTCTCTGCTGGATGGAGGGTATGGGGTGGAGGTAGGTGGGAGTTTATAGGACATTTGCAGTAAGACAGACCACCCTGAAGTGGTCAGAACAATTTAATAGATCAAAACTGTATTTTTCTCCCACGGTAGGTAATATGAGCAAGTATGTGAACTTGCAGGCAAGTCTTTTTTTAGCAATCCTATAGTAAAAAAGATACACAAAATAAAGGGCAGAAAGTACTATCATTCTGCATGAATCTAGATTAAGAGAAGAAAGGGGCAATTTGGAGTGCTGGCTCTCTGATACAGGTATATGTTACAATTGCCAATGACAATGCCATTTTCAGATTAGTGTGTTTAGTGCTGTCTGCATTATGCATCCGGTACCCAGAGTTTGCTAATGTCAGTGTTTACTCCAGTGTCTACAACTCCTGGTATACCATAGGTATACCTACTAGGTAAGGAAGTTTTATTTATGAAAATATGGCATCTGATACAGGATATGGAGCAGCTTAGAAAACTGTGCAATTGATTATTCCTGATAGTTGTGTGGACAATCATGCTGTGATAACAGGATTTTCTGTCTGTGGCGTTCCAAAGTCCATGGCTACATCCTGACCCACAATTATCTGTCTAAGCTGGAAAACACTGCTTTTCTGTTGTGTGGAACTGTTTTCAAAGTACAAAGCCCCACAACAATAAAATGAAGGGGAGTGGAGTTGCTCTTGAGGAGGTGAAGTTTATCTGAGTATCTCACCAATGCACCTACAGGCCTAGTCTTCATCTAGATTTATTCACTTATTAAGAGTCACGCAAAATGCAGAACCTGTGATAAATGAATCTCTCAAAATTGTTATAATGAGGGGCTCTCTATAAAGCAGGAAAAATGTATACAGCACTAGCAGAGAGAATAGTGGAGCAAACAATGGGTCTGATAGCATTTCTTGTTATGTGTGTGGTAAAAGAGTATCATTTCTTTTCTGATCAGTTAACACCTTCCTATATTAGATAACTCAACTATAGAATATTTTACAGTCTTTTTTCTCCTGCCATCTATTTCTATTTTATTCTGGAAGGTATTACTTGTCAATACCCACGCCAGAAATTACCTTTTTTTTTTTCTCCTTGCTTCCAATTCTTAAAAGATCTAAGTTACAGAAATGAGTAATGTATCCAGTCCGTTTAGTTAACAGTTGGCATGGGGTTGAGCTAGGATTCAGTGACAAGTCACAGCACAGAGAACTTAGCTGCAAGAATGAGCAGGAGGTTCTCTCCTGCACCCCAGCCAAACTGTGCTTTCTGCAGCTGGGAGGTGAAGGAAAGGAAGGTGCCTCTACCATATTTGTAGTTCTCACACCCCAGCAGCTGGTTAGGAGCCAGTTTAGCCCACAACACAATTAAAAGCAACCTTGGGGCTGCTTTAACATACAATAGCCCCCAAGGATTACACCACAGCGCACACCCCTTTTCTCCTCCCCTCCTGGCCATATCCCTGAGATGTCCCTTATGCCAAGAGCTGGGAAAATTCTCCAGGGAAATTCTCAGCTGCCTGGTTGAGCTAGTTTTATAGTCCCTTTGCTATCCTGAGATGCAGACCATCATTCATAATTTTCCTACTGAAAATACACTATTTTGCCATTCAAATTGCTCAGCAAATTTAAAGAAGATGTCAGTCTATATAGAAATGTTTCCTGCAGAACAGTGAAAGTGTTTTTTTGTTTCAGGAAAGACTACATTTATATTACTGGGACAGTAAGGTATGTCAGAGGTAAATATCATTTGGCCTATTGTGCAGTTGCTGTACCTGATAGGTATATACTTTAAAAAGCCTAATAATTTTATTTAAGCTTTGATATCTTTACTCCCCTGAGGAAAGTAAGGATAACTACAGATTATCTGGTTCCACCTCCTGGTCATGGGTATGCCTGCCACTTAGCAGGTCAGGCTGCCCAGGGCCCCATCCAACCTGGCCTTGAATGCCTCTAGGGCTGGGGATGGGGCATTTACTGCTTCTCTGGGCAGCCTGTGCTAGGGTCTCACCACCCTTAGGAATTTCCTCCTAACATCTAGCCTAAATCTCCTTTCTTTAGATTAAAGCCTTTACCATTTACTTTATTGCTACATTCCCCCATGAAGAGTCCCCCCCATCTTTCCTGTAGGCTGGAAGGCCATTGAAAGGTCACCCTGCAGCCTTCTCCCAAAAAATATTTCATATTGTAGTCACTTGTATTTGCTCAAAACTATGGCTATTAAAGCCAGACTGGGCCTGTGTCCCAAGACATTTTAATCCTTTCACTTGAACAGTAAAATCACGGAATTCCCAAGAAGCTCCAGTAATGATAAATCTCAAAGCAGGTGTGCAGGTTTGTTGTCAGGCATGGGAAAGTAAAAAGACAATCTGGCAAAATAATACTTTAATTTATGTTCATGCTTAACTTTTTGTTTTAGGTTAATTTAGACACCATCTCCCCACCTGTTCTAGTCTAGCATCTATAAAACAACTAGGCTTCAATTGCACTAACAGAGCAGTGAGCCTTAGCCAAAGCCAGAGGAGCAGAGGAGTTTGATAAACACCTCTCCCAAAACAATTCTGTCATTAAAGGATCATGTTGTGTTAAAGATGTTAAAAATTCACCAGTACCTTAGAACAGTAGGTTATCTGCTGCTCCTCATTGTCTTTGAAAATGTGGAATTGTTCCTACTCTATGACAAACAAACAAAAAATATTTAAGACACAAAGAAAGGTCTTGAATAAAGTGAGAGTAGAATTTACTTCTAGACTCTACCTCTGACTCTGGTGATAACCACCATGCAATTTGGCCTCAGTCTTCCCACCTATATAAACAAGAACATTAATTTTCGACATATCTCAGGGAGCTGGTATCTTGCTACCCTCTAACAGCTGTGACAGTCTTTGGTGAAAGACCTAGGAACAGCCGCAGTAATACTAGTCAGTTCCAGATTTCAAAAATATGAAGCTCTATAAGGGCAAGATCTGTGTGATGTTTTGAAGGCTGTGTACTGAACTTCCATTACATGGTGGGCAAGGGCATAGATGGAATGAGTTCACAGTGATCTAAGTGCTCTACTTTATCTCTCAGCTTGCTCATAAGGGCAGCCTGGTTGCTTTCCGTGGGTTTATTAAGTGGTGAATGCACTCAAAATTCAAGGAGGAATAAAGGTGGTTTTATTTTTTTTTTTAATGTGCTTCTGTGTTGTGCCATGGCAAGCACAACATTCATCTCCCCAACTCCAAACTTCTCTAGATTTAAGATTAAGCACCAGTGATAAGTGCTGTGTTTTCATTCTTTTTGTATTTAGACAAATGTGCTTTGTCGATGAAGCATCCCTCCCTCACCCCATCTGTTTCAATAAGTATGCTGTGCATGGGTCTCTGGGGGCCATCACAGAAGCATGCTTTACTCAGTACCCCAAGAAGCAGCAGCTGCAGCCCCTCTCTGCAACATGGCAGGGTTTGTAATTGTAAAAATGGCAGTGTTCAACTAATGACAGTGCCTATGGCACTTCTGTGCCGAGAGGAGGGAATGCATAGTCTACAGTTTCCAAACTATAACGTACAAAGACTCTTGTAGGTCTGGGAAGCACAGATCGAGCCTGAGACAAATTCATCTTTCAGATTCATCAGCTTTTCAGCCCCTGGGAGAAGTTTTTAAAAAGTAGCCAAAACAATTAGCTGTATATCTAGTCACTCCTGGCCCTGAAGCAGTGTGCCTTTCCCCCCCTTCCATTTCAGCTCTCAGTTGTTACCAGTAGAAGAGAAATGTTTGGAAAGGACATTCACTTGCAAATAAAATTGCATTAACTTCAGGATCCTGTTCATTGGAGCCCCCTCCCCTCTAGCACCTAAAATCTGCACAGGAGCAGACACGCAGGACTTTCTTTGCAATATAGCCTATGTTGGTTGGCCTCAGAGCTGCTTGTTAGAAGGCTTGATTAGAAATAAAACAATAAGGAAAAAAAAAAAGCACGTGCCTCAGAAATACATCCTTGGAGAATATTTTAAGACAAGAACTGTTGTTGCTTGTTTCCCCTTGTCTTAATGTAGACTTCTTCAGGTCTCAGATCTTAAATATAGGGATGTATGCCCTTCTAGATATGAGAGAGCATGGGCATAGGGGAGAGCAGGGTACCTGATGACGTGAAACATAAATGCTGAGTTTTGTTCTGCCTATGTAACCACACCTGTGCTTGTAAGATGGAAGCTTATCTTCCTGGTCTAGATCCTTCGAAATATTCAGATAATTGCAAAAATTCCCTTCACTTGAGACTGAATTTTACTTGCTTTCTCATCATTAAGAAGTAGAGCCTACTCAGCTTACCAAGTGTCACATTCAACAAGGGCAAAAATATAATTTGTATATTGTGTCAAATGGAACCACTTAAGAGATGAAGAAATTAAAGATCTAACCTAGTATTTCAGCAGTGTTTATCACAGCAGGTATGTTGTCCTTCAAAATTGTATTCAGAGTTTGAACTCAATTTAAGATTAGCTGTAAACCATTTAAGTTTCCAGACTTGTTATTTCTCTTAATTTTATTCACTAAAGCAGCAAAAGGCAGTTAATACACTTATTCACTGACTACAGAATACATATTTTACTGACTTGGCATTAAGGAAAAGCGTGTCACTGCATATCTGATAATGGAAGACAGATTTCAGTCACTGCCATGCCTAGAGAGAAGGGAGGAAAGCGAGGAAAAGAAAAAGAGGAATGGAAGGTTGGAGGAACAGCCCCATTTCCCCAGATCAGACACTAATGTGTTTATGTATTCTGTCTGAACATATGATACCAAATGGAGATGCATGAATCTCAACCCTGAAAACTCTGTGGACAGAGAAAAAGCTGACTACTTAAGACTCCTGCAACAACTTCAGTACATCTCTAGATAGCCTGGAGCAATAAAGTGAGAAATAATTTTTATATTATTTTATTTTTAAGATTAGATATCTATTTCACTATTTAGCACATTGCTTTATGAATCTGGAGACTCTCACTTGTATAGCAACAATGAACACATCCCCTGTCATTTATTTGCCCAGTAATCTGAAAGCGACAGACATTATCAACCGTGGATATAAGAGGAAAACTGCAAAAAAACTGAATATGCCTCTTATAGCAGTACCAAGGGCATGAGTGGAGCACAAAAAGAAGACAACCATGAAGGCGACAGCTTGCGACTGCTTCAGTCTGTCACCCAGGAGTAATTCTTCACTGGTGACATGGGAAGAGAAGGATTATAAGGGAAAGCAAGCCGAACAGTTGAAGACCAGAAAAGGGCTATTTTGGGTGTGAAGTGGCACTCCAGGGCTCTGAGGTTCCACTGAAAAACTGTGTTATGTTTTTAGCTGTTCATGGATGCATTTCAACCAAACAAAGCACTGAAGCTTGCAGGATACCTTCCTTCACAACTGATCCCAGACTGTAAAAGGAGCTCCCAACCCTATACACTGCAGTTAGCCCAAGTGATAGACAATAACACAGAGCTGACCAGTGCAGAGAGGATCTGCATGACCCAAGTACTTCCATTGTCCAAAGAAGAGAAGATTCTGGCACTAGTTTTGGAGCTGAAGCCAGAGGCAGGCAGAGCAATAAGTCTGACTTGCTCAGAAATAGTTCTAGGGTAGGCAGAAGCAGAAATAACAGAAGTGAGCTTGCAAGACTAACACTTACAGAGAAGGCTTGCGTGATCCCAGTGCAAAAATGGTGTTTTGCAGTGAGCTGCTTGCCTTTCCTCAGATGATCCTGGTCTTTACCAACAACCTTTTTCCCCTTTTTTGTCAGTGCTAAATATTTGCCAACCTCTAACAAAATAAAACACACAAAAATGAGGTGAGTGGAGTTAGTTCAAATGCTTCTATTTGAGAGTCACTTAGCTCTGGGGAAATAAGTACTGAGTATGTAATCCCAGCAACGACACTAAAGGTAAATGGATTTGGGGATTTTTGTCATGTACAGAGGTAGCAATAACAGCAGTGACAGGGCATTTGTATCCCCACATCACATCTGGTGAAAATAATTCTTCTGGGAGGCATGGCTTTTATCACTTAATTTGGTCCCATTGTTTTAGTGGCTAATGTTTCACACTGCTTATGATCTTCACCTGAATTGTGGCTTCAAGGTGTCGCTCCACTCCAGATTCGGGAAGCTTGGGATATAAATTGAAGCCAATACATCCACTATTGGAGAAACATGTATTATTATTAAAGCTCATTCATCACACATTGAAGTAAATACCTTGCATGAGGGAATTGGAATCATTCTCAGTGAACTAGATCCATCACCTTCTAAATCAGGTACATCAGCTAGTGAATCAAATGCATCACCTTTGAATTAGATGGACTCCCAGTTGAATTAGATGCATCACCTATTGAATCAAATACATTACTATTGAATCAAAAACTGTACGTCACCCAGTAAATCATGTAAATATTACCCACACTGCACATTGAACAGCTGCATCACCAATAAGTTTAACAGATGACATGTTAAAGCTGCTATAACATTTAAACAATTATTGTAAGGACCAAATTCAATATATCAGTCACTAGTCCTGTTAGATCAACTTTTCAGAGTCAGCAAAAAAGCAATATAAAGTTTTGCATTTTTTGTAATATGTTAAACTAGCAAATGATTGGGCACATTCAGGAAGTACAAGACCAAAAACAAAATCCACTTCAACAATATCACCAATAGATTACATGAACTATGAGATGCTAATGTATAAGGACTTAAAGGGCCACATTGTTACACAGCATCTTTAACAACTGTAATCACATGGCTCAGACATGACTGTCAGCACTGCATAGAGCAGTTATACGATTTCCAGCTTTGTCAGCACCCTTGGGCTTAACGGGTGACCACTGAAGGTGGGAGTTTGTTTTACTTATTCATTCACAAAAATTGTATCCCTGCTGTAGGCAAAGACTCCAAGGACAGTATCAGGTAATAACGGATAACATAAGACAAGTTGTGCCTTGTTGAGGGGAAATCTAGTCAAATTCAGACCTCAGAAGATAATATCTTTTATGAATCATGATGTCTGAAAAGGTCCAGAAAACTTTAAATATGGCTCTATTATTGCTTAATTCTTATTGTTTCCTGTCTGAAATTCGAAGCGCAGTGAAGACATCAAAATATTACAATTCCTGTGTCCTAGACCTCTCATCTAAACATAGATAACAGGTTGGAAAAATGAATAAGGGAGTTTTTAACTGGATCCTTTCTTTCCATTCCCACCCTCCTTTATGTTGCACCAGTGACACAGTAACGTATCAGAGCTAGATGGACGAGCTGTTGGTTTTGCCACTGACTGGCATGTTTTTGGCAGAAGATCATACTTTCATCTGTCTCAGGTCATCTAAAGTGCTGGAACTCTGGCTAGCCTTTGCAGAACCATGATTAAGATGCAGTTGTAGTTGTGCCTGAAACAGTGAAGCACAACTGACAGATAGGCTCAAGAGCACTTCAGCAGCATTGCTCAAAATGAGTGAGAGCTGAATCTGTGCTAAGCTTTCGTCATGAATTAGGAGAGTTTCTTGATGTTTCCTTTAGCTGATGAACTAGTGAAGGAGAAGTACAGAAGACCAGAATTAGTGAGGATAGATAAAGGCTTGGTGCAAGATGGCTCAGTAATTAAAACAAAACAAAACAAAACAAAAAAGAGAGCGAAGAGAGGGAAGAAAGAGAAGGACACCTTAGTAGGGACATAAAATAAAGGGAGCTACTGGAATACTAAAATCCTTTAATATTGGTGGCCAAGATCAGCAGCTCCTTTGTTCATGCTCTGGGAGAAAGTGAAGGAAGAACAAGTATAAGAAAGGCTCTGACTTGCAGAAATGTTGAGCTGCTTGTCTAGTGGCACATGATTTGCAGTGCACATTTTTACTCACTGCATCACTACCAATTCAGACTTACTGATACTGAGGCAGAACACAGCACAGATGAGTGAGAGCTGAATCTGTGCCTACCACTGCATGCAATGCCAAGGACAACAATAGAAATATTGCCTGACTTAGGTGCATGTGGGTGTGTGTTTTCTCAATCTGTGTAACATTTACCATTGCACAGACAGCTTAAGCTAGGCTCACTGTATCTTATTTTCCCAAGCACTGTCATACCTCAAAAAAAAAAAAAAAAAAAAAAAACCCACCATAATACTCCACTCACAAAAATCCCCCTGATAAGTCCTTAATGAGAATGGCTTGCCTTTCCCATCCCTTGTCATCCTTGTGACAATCATAGTAAGGAAGTATTGGGAACAAGACATCCGAATTGCAATGCCCAGTCGTCTGTAACAGACAGAAGTTGCATGCTCTACTCCTTAACCTTTGAAATAGTCTGTTTTTATTTTTTATTTTTTTTTTGAGTGGCTGGTTGTTCCACCTTTTTTCTCCTAGGTTCCCAGAGCCGAGGAAAGAGCAGGAATCAGTCAGCCAGTCAGTCCAATTACAGCACATGGAGTCTACTGCTGTCTTTCACAGAGGGTAGGAGAGAGGAAAGAAAAAAACTCATTTGTGCGACAAGGGCTACAGAGAGAGACAGAGACTATAGCAGCACATGTCTCTGAAAGCAGCTAGAAACAGAGAGGGAAAGAGTTTGAGTCTCTTTTTTCTTCTGAATGCAGGAAAACATATCTTCATATTCCTTTTTTTGATGTACGTTATGCAAATGTCTTCTCTGGCTGAAAATTTTTGCTCTTTGTACCCTTAGGATACAATGTCCTGACAGGCAATCCCTGGCAAATCAAGTTCCAGCAGTTCATTGTGGTACCATCCCGCAGGCTGTGCCATCCCTGCCACTGGGGTTACAGTTTCAATGCAGAGTCAGCAAAACGGACAAAGCAGAGGGTGTGTCGATACCTCAGCTGCTCCAGCTCACAGCTTGGTGGTTTAAATTAATACTCCAGACATGGACTGGAACACCTGAGGTATAGGCACACATCCCTGCAGCTGGAGGGAGTGATTATATTTTAAACTGCTGCAAGCAGGTTTTTGAGATAGTATCTGTCAGAATGATTATTGTAGCAGTTGATTAGTCTCTCATCGTCTACACAAGCAGGCCACCAGCAACCTGCCTGGGTATTGTCTTTGCCCAGCCCTTAAGCAGTAAGCCACGGGAGATACTGCAGTACCTCCTCTCTGTCTAGTTTGTAGAAAGGCTCGCTTTGCAGTGTACTGTATTGGATTCAACATGGAGATGATTTAGTAGATGATCTGCCCGTCTAATTCATGAGGGAAGACATCTGTTTCAAAAGGTGACTTACAGCACTAGAGTCAATAGATGATGTATCTGATTTAGAAGGAAGGCAAGCTTGACGCTTCAGTATGAAATACTGTATATCCATTGCAATTCCTTGTACAATGCATTTACTCCAGTTCATGGATGTATATGTGTTTATGTTTTTTGGAGTGAGAGGGAGAGGGGAGGGGGAAAGGACATTCAATCTGAATAGTGAATAGCCACTGCAGTCTTTATGACTGTTTGTTCTGTATAGAAGCTTTGTTAGGATAAGGAAACTGTTAAGCGTAACAATGAAAGGGATCAACCTAGTCTTGGGGAAACACAGTGCTTCCCCTTCTCAGGGGCTGATACCTTTTACTGCAGACACTGCAATGAAGATAGCCTCAGAAGGATGATGGATGTAGTCCTCAGCACTGAGTCCTTTTCACTGAGACAAGAGTGGGCTTGTCCTTCAGCTCAGAAGTCACTTTATGCAGAACTAAAAGGTATTTGAAAATGTTCTCAGCAAGACTTTCCTTCTCAGTGAGACCCTGCATGAACACAGACTCTTGAATAAGTGTGATCAGTAGAAATAATTCCTGCTTCCAAGCACATATGCATGCTGCGGCTATTTCTGGGTGGGTCACATGCTGTTCTGATTTGCATGCAGAAGATAGTTAAGCAAAGCTAGTACAGGCCTGCTCTGCCAGTGGCAACTATGGATTGTTGTGGACGTTCAGGAAAGAAGCCACAGGATTTTTCTACCAGTGCACAGCTGGGCTAGACTTTGAAATGGAAGATCAAGAGAAGAATAGTGTAAACATGATTTTTAGAAATTGGCAGCTCTTCTCAGGTAATTCTTTTTGGGGCTGTGGGCCACTTTTTTTTTTTTTTTTCTACTTTGTTTTATTTTTTTCTGTCTGTAAAATAACACATAGAGTACAGGCCATACCTTACTTGGGCCTTATGGTCTCTTATGGAGTAAAGAAACTGTAACATAATTCATTGTCAGGGAAAAGGCAAAGCTAACAGTATTTAGAACAGTGATGTAAATCGAGAAGGATTTGGCCTTCAGCAAAATGCCTGAAAATGTGGCAAGATCTGCATGCTAATCTCCTTTTACTGATGAGATCCTTGTATTTAGACAAGCCTTGCAGGGCAACAAATTGGAAAACCCTTTCCTTTAGCTGAACAGCTCTGAGATTATCCCAGGAGAGTCTGGTAAAGACTATTACCCCAAACATGCTATGGAAGGCCTACAAATTACAGAAGAAATACAAGTTTTTGCTAATTAGCTTAGAGAATTTTTTTACTCTTTCATCCTCTTTTCTTGCCACACACCTTTCCTGTTTGAGTGATTATACGATTTATAGAACAAATGCAACTGCATTTACAGCACGATACTTAGTGATTACCGAAAAAAGAAAGCAAACATTTACTTTCCTTGCCTACTTCTCCTTTATCTGAAGGCGCCCCCAGGAGAAGAGATGTGGAAATCTAAAAGTCCTCTTGATATTATACCCCTTGTTTCTTCTTAGAAATGTTTCTCTAAATGGGATCAGCCATCACATCCTATTAGCACAACCAGCCTTTTCAGTGATGACATTACACAACGGACAAGACTGTGAATACTTAAGAGTCATAAGACTCTAAGTCTTATGAATATACTCCTGTGTCCTACTGCGTTCTGAGGGGTAGAGTGCTTTGCTTTGCAAAACTACTGCAAAGATTTGAAATCTCAAGTGGATGTGAAATGGTACACATCTGCTCTCAGATCTTTACTAGCCTCTCTGGCATTAAGCACAACCTCTTTGTCTCTTCCATGTCTGTTTTTCATAGACACTACCTAGTTCACCTCATTTTTCTTTCTGTATGGGAGCAATTAGATTGCCAGGCCGCTGTGAAGACTCGAAGCCTTCTTTGGAGGAGCCCTGTTAAGGCTATTGAAACAGGTCTCAATGTTAGTTCAGTGCTATCCCAATGACGAGGGAATGACCTAAATGATAGACCACATGTGTTTGGTCTGTGTATTTCCTTTCAGTGCTTTCTATAGTCTACAATACCCTTTCTGAAATGCTAATGAGATCTTTCATCACAGGAACATCCTTAGCTGGGGTAATGAATCCTGAGGAATGGGTCTCTGTGAGATCTATGAGAAAGAGGATGTTGCTCACGAACTTTGGGAAAGGAACAAGGGATGTAACTAGGTGGATGAGGTGGGGATGGAAATTCATTTCAAGTCACAGAAAAAAAGCCAGTAAGCACTGATGTAAAACTAAAGGAAAGATGTGATGGTCCTCTCTCAGCTGAATACTGTGGCATGGATCATATCATATGCCTAAGAAGTCAAAATGAGATGGTGTGTCTCCTCTGTTCCTCCTCTCCTATAAATTTCATGAGCTGGTTGCTGACTTTGGTGCCAGTCTTCAGAAGTCGGGAATCCAACACTCCCCCACCACTCATGAAATTGTATTTCCTTCTGTCACATGTGCTGTTGTAAAAGAAAAGGCAGTGGAAGACACTGGCTATATTTGTTTGCTTATACACCAAATGCTGGAAGAACTGCAGACAACCTGGTTCTGTTTGGGCTACAGGCTAATACTGAGCAGTATTCATTTTAAAACTTTGTATAAGTATAAAGCATTAGCCAGGGCAGGAGTTTCTTAAAATCCCTATGAGGCTGGAGCTGTCTTAGTGGATTAGTGGCCAGGTATAATCAGTGAAGCAGATGCCCTCAGTTTGACTTTTTGTCTGGTCTCCTTTTCTTCCAGCTGGATGGAAGTAGGGAATGCTACAGAGGAGAGAACAATGTGCTTGCTACCTTTTATGGGAGAACAGGCACAGATTTGCAAGTCACTAAGAAGTATTTATTCCCTTCAGTGGCATTCAAATGCAGTCCTGCATTGTGCTGGCTCTCTTCCCAAAGAGAATTTTGGTCTGGTCAGAGCTGCAGCAGGGGACTTCAGTGAGTCCATAGAAAACAGAACAGTATGTATGATGGGCCCTGGTAAGAGAGGGTGCACTAATGTGAGCTCATAAACACCATGCAGTAAGACCTCTGAGTATAGAAGAAAATATCCTCCCAGGAAAGCAAACCTAAGCCTTTAAACCTAAGCCTCACTCATAATGAAACTGAACTATTAT
Source organism: Cyrtonyx montezumae (assembly GCF_038088225.1). Taxonomy (NCBI): domain Eukaryota; kingdom Metazoa; phylum Chordata; class Aves; order Galliformes; family Odontophoridae; genus Cyrtonyx; species Cyrtonyx montezumae. The sequence continues at coordinate 1,936,397 of NW_027072041.1, forward strand.
GTTTTGTACTTGCAATTGCAGGGTGGTTTTTTTGTTTTGTTTTGTTTTTTTTGTTTTGTTTTTTGTTTTTTGTTTTTTTTTTACTTTCTGTAGGTTTATCATGCTATGTAGGCCTTATTTTGAAATTTCTTAAAATGAAAAAGCATTCTGCTTCAGCAAAGCCACCATTCTGATCTCAGTGTACAAATCTGGGGTGGATCAGAGGAAGTCAGTGACCTAACGTGGGTGTGAAGTCAGTGTGAGTGAAATAACAGAGTCCAGCAACAGTTAGCAGAATAAGTGCCTGTGTAATCAGTTATTATAGCGACCCCAATAGGAAACTTGTATGAGGCCATCACAGAATATATGTAAAGCCTTCCTCACAGATGTTTAAATAGCTGGCATTGTGGTGCAGTCCCTTCCCAAAAATATACATACAAACAAACAAACAACAACTAAACACTAAGTGCATTAGCACAAAGGAGAACTGCATGTAGAAGAGGTGGAATCTCCCCCTCATTCTTGTCCACTCATGTGGTTATGATAACCTTTCACCCCTTCATTCCTTTTGCACTAATTTCTTTCTTAAGGAGATCAAGTGCTGTAAGAAAAATAAGCAGTTGGTTTAAGTCAGCAAGAACAATAAGAATGTGGAAAAATAAACCCCTAGAGCATTGTTAAAAGCCCAGAGGTCATGAGCTTTGCGACTCTGTCTGATCTACTCAGAGCAGGAGACATTACCACACACCTCTAAATTTCCTATAAATGAGTTTTGCAGGGGGCCAAAATGTGGGTGCCAGTGGTAAAAGTGTTAGGGAACCCTCAGAAGTCATACACTGATCACTCCCTAGAAACCACTGGAAAAGTTGGCACTGTGGCTGTGATTTGGTCCCTTTCCCAGGTGAAACTGAGAAAACCCCACAGAGTACCTTCAGGCTGTGACTACCCAGGGTACTACACAGAGCCCCCTGTGCTAGAGCTGATCTGACCTTTGCTGAGGCCTAAAAAAGCAGAATAACTGCATTAGAAGAACACACTCTGCATCTCAGCATAATTTATAAGCTTGAGCTGAGTAACTCACCAATCTACCTTTACTACATCCAGTTCCCAAGCTGGGTGAAAACCCGATAACTGCAGCTCCTTTGCAATGTGTTCCACTGTCTCATTTCTCTGTGTGGGACAATTCTCATGTTCTGTTTTCCTGAAAGATCTTCTTTGTCTTGCCTGAGTGGTATTCATACATGAAAGACTATTTGGACTATGCACCTTTGATAAATTCCATAAGTTCTCCATGATTCATTATCAACTGTCTAGATCCAGTGACAGAGGCTGTTTTCTAGAACGAGTGCATGCTCCTTTTGTGACAGCACAGCTAATTGTAGAATCACCAAATCATTACAGAATCACCAGATCATTAAGTTGGGAAAGACCACTAAGAATCAGCCATCAACCCATCACCACCATGCCCACTAAACCATGTCCCTCAGTGCCACATCAACACATTTCTTGAACACCTCCCAGGACAGTGACTCCACCACCCTCCTAGGCTGACTGTTTCAATACCTCACCACTCTTTCTGAGGAGAATTTTTTCCAGATGATATAATAATATCCTAGATAATCTGGAGAGAGTGTGCACTGGGTTTCCGAGTTACATTATTTCAGAAGCAGTCTGTCCTGTGACTCTCCGCTACTTTAGGGTGGGATCAAGACCTTTTGTGCACCAAGCCATATTGTGCAACTGCTTGTGCAGCTTTTCGGAACAGCAACACTGACACTTGTATACTATACTTCTGTAGCTTAAACGTAGATGTCCAGCACCATTTAAGATATTTTTAATGACCACTGGCTTTATGCTGCTGCTTAAGAAAGCAATAGATCTCCATAGATCCTGTATCAGATCTGTCAGCTTTCTCTGTGGATGTCATGTGTGTACAAGCATGACTTATATGGACCAATGAGTTAAGCAACTAAATAGTTTCTAGGGTGCTGGAAGGAAAACAGAGGTGATGTAAATAACAGTAGATAGCAGAGAAATGACATCATGGCTAAGAGGCTTTGTTGAGTCAGGTGGCCCACACGCACAACACTCATCATCTCATGAATAACTGGAGCTAACTAAATTATTAATTAATTCCTAAATTATAATTCTGTCTTGGAACAGGTGATTGAAGGAAGTTGTTTGGTGTAGGGCTTAAGCCATCATTATATGAATGTAAAGTGTAAAGTACAACATGGATGTTCCTGATCATTTTTCTCACAGATAATAGAGGGAGACAGACAGGACAGTCCCCTCCTAGTCTACTTCCATATCTTCAATTTTCATTTGAGGCTGACTATCTGAAAGCTGTGGTACAAAGGAAGCATAGCTATTTTTTGTTACACTTAAGGTTCTACAGTTTGCATTTGAACAATTAGGATAGTCCTTTATCCCAGGCACCAAAACCTAACTGGGTCTCAACTTCTTAATTTCTCTCTTTATTAGCTGATCTTTTTCGTTGCTGCTGTTGTTTTTCTCTTAAAGTAGAGCACCCTTCCCTCTTTCTCTAATATGTTTTCCCCTTTTAAAAGTGTATCTGTTGCCCCAAGTGCAGCTGAAATGAGCGAATATGTTATGCGGTGCTTCAGGGAATTCCTGAAGAATTGATTCAATTCTTCTGGGATCAGCATTCTGAGAACTGAGAGCATAAGTGCTGCAAAACCTGTTTGTGAATCAAACCCAGACACTAATATATATTAATGTGTGTGTGTGTACGCGTGTGTTAAATCAAAAAATAAAGGTTGACACAAAGGAAGAAAATGAGAGGCAGAAAAAAAGACAAGAATCCTCAGGGTTTTAGGGTATGTTTTTTTAAGTGAAAGCTAATGGAATCCAATATAACTGCTGAAACCTTGTCATCCTTGCTATCAGTGAGAGCCTTTGAATAAGCTAAATCCTTAATCAGTATAGCCTAAGACTCCAATGACTATGTGTAGAAGTGTTAGTCCAGATAAATCCTTGAAGGTTTCAAAGATTTGAAGAGCACTGGCACTTTTCTGTGTAGTGCCTGCCCTTTGTCCTTTTCTCCATGATGTCATTATTGAAGTTTTACACTCGCTATGCATGGTGTAAGTTGACATTGACAGTTTCAACACTTTCACACTGACTCTGGAGGATTGTTAGCTTTGAAGCTATTTGGCCTTGAGCAGTGAATTCTTTTTTTGAGCTCATACTGGCTTATAATATCTGAGAAGGTTTGCATCAGTATAGCCCCAGCTTGAATTATGAGAGGAGGCTGGTTTCCAAGTTGGAACTGATACCCACATGATAGGAATAGAGAATATTATCCCATTTCAGATGGGCAACAAAGTCAGTGTTCCTGAATCCCTGTGGGATACAACAATGAGTTTTCATTTTAACATCACAGTTAAAGCAACATCAGCAGCATGGCTTTTCTTGTAATCAGAACTCTGAAGAGCAGTAAGGCTTGGAAATGACTGTAAGAATAAGCGCTCTTCTGCCCTGTGATCTGTTTGTTATTAGGCTTTTGGAAACATCTGTATAGGGCCAGAGGCATAATTCATATGAGTGTAATTCAAGTATTTTATGAAAATACAAATAAAAATGCTGTGTGGTGATTTAGACACATTGAATATCAAAGCACACAAGCACTGACAAGTAACACAAGGAAAACGAGCTGTTCAAATGCTTACTTATGTGAGTTGTCCCATGCAGCTTGATCAGGATGACACACATCAGCAAAGACTTAAAGTCTGGTCCAAGGCTTCAGGCATCATTGGAAATGTTGGTGGTAGGTTTTGAGATCTCCTCAGCTGGAGCAAAGTTACTTCTCTGAGTAGTTATCTTTAGCCCTGGCACCACTAAGGGTAAGGGGCTGGTGTAACAAAAAGTGTTGTGGGAGACAAAGTCTGGCAGGAACCACAGGCTGAGCCTGCATCTTAAGATTTTTAGCTTTCTGTGGAGATTCCTGGTGAAGGAAAAACATGACGATGTGCGTGCAACTACCTGAAATATAGTGGTTCAGCAGGTAAAATGCTATCAGAACTAGTTTCATTGAATTCAAATGGCAAGATAGAGTTCAAAATACACTGTTTCTCTTTTCAGCTCTTAACAGGCTATATCAAGTGTAAATTCAGCTGAAAACTTCAAGAGTAAGCATGGAATTAAAACCGATCATTTCAGAATATCTGTTTCAGTCTTTAAATTCAGGATGAATAAAAGGTAAGCCACTGAATCAGGACAAAAGTATTTTCTCCACCTGCATGTATATTCAGCTGTAATCCTTCACCTGGGTATTCCATAGAAGAAACTGAGGGGATATCTTATCAATAGAAATATCTAAAGAGCAGATGCCAAGTGGATAGGGCCAGGCAACAGGACAAGGGGAAATGTGTACAAACAGAAACACAGAAAGTTCCATTATTATTTTTCTTAATCAGAGAGAACTTCTGTTGGATACCCTAGTTTTCCCCATTGTGAATCCCACGGCAAAGTTTAGTTTTAGAAAAGATTATAAAACCTCAACACAGTAACAGTGTAGTTGTATGAATGAGATATAAAACTTCCACAGAAAATTTGACAGTTGTTCACACTCTTTGAAGATCCCTACAACTGCCCTCACCAGGAGTCTGTCCTGAGTCTTTCTCACTTGATTTGTTCTAAAGTTGGACCAGTGACTGGGAGGGAACAACCGCATTCAGTTCGCAACAATTAACTACAGTGCTCAGAAAAAAAAAAAAGTCTTCTGAGTAAAAAGACTTTAAATAGTTACAAAAACATACATCATTCCTGTAAAGGAAAAGGCCCTTTAATTTCCCTCTATGGTGAGTACCACTAACCAGAAGTTATGTAGGATTAAGCTGTTTCTATAGCCTACTCATGAAGAGGTATTGATAGAGTCTCTTCCTCTCCTCAGCTCTTGCATCTGGAGCACTCTCATCTATCTCTTCTTTTGTCTGAAGTCAAACTTACTGTATATTATTTAAACTTATAAAATGGGAATGCAACCTTAATGACCAATCTTAGGGATCAAACCCATTTTCGAAGTATACTACTTCTGAAGAAAAACACATTTCTGGTTGCTTTTTTGTTTGTTTGGTTGGTTGGTTGTTGGTTGGCTTTTTTTTTGGGGGGGGGGGGGAAGGTCGGGGTCCTGTTAATTTACATGCAGTCTTGCTAGGACAAATACAAAAATGATATAATCAAATACGTGTGTAAAGTATTTTACTAGTTTTGTCCGTAAAAATCAACAGTCAAGGCAGTACATAATTACATTCTTACAAATATAACTTTAATCAACTCTTCTGCTGAAATTACTTAAAACTTCTGTGAGCACAAGTAGGAACTTAACTTTTTTAACTGGTATTACTGGACTCTTTTCCACTAAAACAGGAAACTCTCATGTGTACGGGAATGTGTTGACTGTTTCTGAAGGATGGAGGGAATATTAAGGTTCTGGAAACTACAATGTGTATAAAGAAAAAAGACCATCTGAACCAAATGTAATCTTACTAAAATTCTGTAAAATGACAATATTCCTTTCATTATTTAACTTATTTACTTGAATACTGGATAAAATAAAGTCCATTCCTGAAAGTAATTCAGGCCAGATCCTCAGTGTAGGTCACCATAACTCCTCTGCAATTAAAGTGCATATTCCAAATTTCACCTGCATAGGGTAAGGTTAAGGAATTGCACTGAATTATTATCCTTGCATCCTCTGTAACCTATGGCACTTCAGTACCAGTGCTCTGGAGTCTGCTAGTGTTACTGTACTTATAAATTGCTTCTGGCTATCTTCTCAGTAAGTCACGAGAAATGTAACAAAAATCAATACTGGGGGAAAAAAGTCTCCCTGCTGCTATGATTTTCTTCTACTTATATACATGCTAGAAAGACTGTATATAATACATCTATAAGAAGACTACCTCTGAAGCTTCAAATCATCACTTTTCCTTTTCAATACCATTGTTCCAAGGCACGTTTTTTTTCTGTTTGGTTTACTGATGTTTCTATGGTCGTAAAAATAATCCTATATCTTTGTTCTGTGGGCCACTATTCTGTAATCCGTAAACAAGTAGTTCTTGGAGAGATCAAAATATGTCTGAACGGTGCTTGACTCAGCCCTATGTGACAGTGGTCCAGGACCTGGATCCTGATTAGGAAAGTTCAGATAAGGCAGCATAATGTGTCAAAATCTCTGCTCAGGACAAATCTTCTCCCCTTGTTAGGTTAAAGATAAAAGTATTTTCCAGATAAGAACTTAAGAATATGTATGTGCTATTGGCAAGAACTATGATACACTTTCTTTTGACTCAGCATAGCAGCTTCTGGATCATTAATAAAACTCAAATTCTGTTTTTCAGCATTTTCTCTCCTCTTCTGAACAAATACTTCTGTACAGAACTTCAGTCTCTGTTTCCAGTTAGGTACTCTTTTCATTCAACGTGACATTTCCACAGATGCAGAGTGGACAAATGGATGACAGTGAACAGAATCAGAGTGGGCTAACATCTTCTCAGACATGCACAAAATTGTGCTTTTTCTCTGAAGTCCCAACCTTTCCTCAAAAGGGAAAGTCTCATTTATTTATTTATTTTTGCCTACAGTGCATTTGTGAATAGTAAAGCAGAATGAGACAAGCCCTTGACTGGTCCTCTGTATGTATCCCCATTCTATGAACATTATTTGAGTGCTGATGTGTATCTAGGGGTCAGAAGTGCAAAATAAGGTGAACTTTTAAGAATGAGATACCTTTGACTCTGAGCACAAGAAGGAAATGAGACTTGATTACCTTAGAGACAAAGAAGGACCTGGATTAGATCTGGGTTTTTCATCATCTTGCCATTTTAAACAGGGCAAAGTGTGGGGGAGTGGAGCAGAAGACATCTGAAATATTTAGAGTTTGGGAATAGTGAGGGGAGCAAAATAGGATAGAAGGTTAATGCCATCTTTAATATGGAAAAACTACTCTCTTCTTGTGACATATGCTTATGGGATAATCTTGATATATGCATGAGTATGTTCAAAATGTCAGCCAGACTTTCATTAGCTTTCACCTCCCCCTTGATTGCACTTCTACAGTCCAGAAGTAACCTGCAAGAGTCTAGAAATGGAAATTATTCACACCATGTAGCCACAAGAAGAGGGGCAAAACTGTTGTTAGAGAGGGGCAAAAGAAATTTGTCGTGTAATTCTCCTTCACCCCTCTAACACTAAGGAGAACAGTGAGGCTTCCACTGTTTGCATGTGCATATGCTGAGGGCCATGCTGCACAGGATGCATCTTGTTGCATCAACGTACTGACTGCAGGGCTTGGCAAAGCTAACTTTTGGCTAGGAAGAAAAGGGATGCTTTGTTTTTTAATACCAGAATTGTAAATAAAGCCTCTAACTTGGCTTCTTTCGCTGGTAATAGTTAATAATCTAGCAAGTTTATTCTATTCTGCAGCACTACAGCATAAGGATATTTAAGGATACCTTAAAGTGACAGATGATACAGAGTAAAAAGCAACCCCAAAAAGTACTCAGGATTTTCCCAGAGAGACTTGAGTGTCCTCATCTGACAGTTTTCAAATGTCATTGACTTCCCTGTGAGAGAAGCTTTCTCTCCTGAGAGCAAGCAGTCTCTTACAGTATTTGGTCTATGGAGTCCCTCTGTGTTTTACTCTCTGCAAATCCACCTGCCTTGTTTGGACAGGATTTATCTCATCATATACTAATTTCTCTGAACTCTGGGGTTATGCTTGAGGGGCATGTGAAAGAATAAGAAAAAATCTTTAAAGCAGGATTCTTGTTAATACTTATAGCAGTGGGATTTGTTTGCCATCTGCTTGGTGAACACTGATAAGTCACATGCAACCTTGCTGGGATACCTGAGAAGCCATCCTATTGCTCTCCTCTATCTATGTGTGCAAGGCTCCATTACCCATGGAGAAACTGGTGCTAGATAAATTAATAGATGTAATGTTGTTTCTTAAAGCCTTGTAATATGTAAAGTGCCAAATTCCTGAGGCTGCCTTGTCACAAACATTTGCAGCTAGTTACTGTAAAATAGGGGTCCCTTAATGTTTTATCTATTCCAGATTCTAAACTCTCTGTAAATTCACATTGCAAAAGTCAACAGTAACTTGTCAGTGGAGTAGGGAAGCACACTTGGGACTGCTTAGTAGCTGCCCCCAGGAACTAGTGATAATTATGTGGTGGTTTTACAATCATTATACTTATTAATGTAATAGTAACCATTATTACAGGGGCATATGTCAGTGCTTACTGGGTCAGTTGCCCCATGCCTCAACAAGTGCACTGTATCTGTTACATCACAGATTTTTAGAAGACACTGGAGGACACAGAAGTGTGTGAGAGCAAGAGAACTTCAGTTGCCAGGGAGAGCAGAGGGGTGCCAGGCTTGGTGGGTACAAAAGGGGCAGAACGTTATCAGGGTAGAATGGCAAAAATACTACCAGAAACTGAATTCTACCTATCCAACAGAGTGGTTTTGTGTGTTCCCTGCAGTTTTAGTTTTAATTCTATCTCAGTTGAAAGTAGACATCAGCAGAACACACACACACACACAAAAAAAAAAAGAGCATGAAAGGCTTGAAAGTGAAAAGGAAGGGAAGAAGATATGTGGGAAAGAACATGGAAGCTGAATTTGTTATGAAATGATGGAAAAGGATTTTAGCACTATGGATAAATATCTGAAGTGTGGTAGTCAAAGGAAAATGGCCAACCTCTTTTCAGCTGTTTGTGGGGACAGGACAAGGGGCAACAGCCATAAACTTGATCTTAGAAAGCTCTGCATTAATATGCGCAGGAACCTCTTCACAGTGAGGGTAACAGAGCCCTGGAACAGGCTGCCCAGAGAGGTTGTGGATTCTCCTTCTCAGAGATGTTCAAGACCCACCTAAATGCCTGTCTGTGCGGTAGGGGGCCTGCTTTGGTAGGGGGGTGGACTAGATAGTCTCTAGAGGTCCCCTCAAGCCCCTACAATTCTGTGATTCTGTGATAAAGAATAAGAAGATGTAGAGCATATGAAAAATTGTGGATGTTAATTATGGGGAGAAATGAAGAGCAGACCAAGGATAAATACAGTGTTGATAACAAAAGTGACCAAAGCATAGTGGAACTGGAGTCACTGGAGGAAGGGGAGAAATGAGAGGGAATGGAATGAAAGAATTGCATGAGGGGAGAAACATAGTGGGTACCTGCATATATTTGCATATATCAAGCAACAGAATATATCTCTTCCTTATTAGTATATATACAAAAGTCAAGCCAGAATTTGCAGTCAAGATGACTAATATAAACAAGAAGAAAGGGGTAGCTGGGGAAGTAGGACAGGAGAGTTACAGAGCATTAGAAGAATATAAGGTGAACTCCTAAGCCTGGGATCACATATTTCTCACAATAAAGCAAACAAGGCAACTGGCAGAGTTCTATAGGGAAAATGACATCACTGCAGATTTTTAGGGATAATCATTTAACTGGATTAGCCCCAAAGTGCTGTGTCTAAAATCAGCATCCCTGTCTCTTTATGTACTCCAGATGAAACACATTAGCAGAAATATGGCAAGGGACATTCACAATGCACTGTTCTACATTATCAGCATTTTTTGCAAATCTGCAATTAGTCTAAAGGGCCTGGGTAAATTAGGCCTCTTGATAAATGAAGCACCTAGACAGGTCTCAGATTTATTGGATCTAGCTGTCCTGCTGTCCAGAGCCTGTCAGCTAGGCTGTGGAACAGAGAGGGTACAGTGGGAAAGTCCATGAAGCCAACAGAACCGTGAACTGCTGAGCAAGTGGTGAAAAGCCCTGACTGAGGCTGCTGACTGATTAGCTTTGAAAGTTTCTTTCAGGAATAGTATAAGTTTAGAAAGAATGCAAAGAGTAGAGAAATTAAGGGGTTCCTTTTAAAACTTGAGTATATACGTGTGAAATTCTACATTGCTGTAGTGAGAGGGACACATAGTGCCCAAGAAATAGACACACACTTACATACACAATCTGTGTGAGTGTAAATGTGCCCACAGGCAGGGCGTGGGGAGAGAGTCACTTACTGGAGACAGGCTATTATTTTTATATTGAACAAATATTAGGAGAAATATGTATTTTCTTTCTCAACTCTAATTAAATAAGTCTGTTTCAGAGTGATTATTTGCGCCCCTGAAAAGAAGATGGGTGATTTCTGTTATTTTTCATCCTCTGAGCCATTTTAAAGAAAGCAGCATACTACAGTAGAATATATTTGATAATGCAGCTAATTAAGTGCATGCACACCTCTGCTCCCAAGTATTTCGATACCCATACCAGGTGACTCAGTATACAATAAACTTGGTGTCCCCTGGGAGGGTGGAATAATCTGGAAAAGCGGGGGGAGATAGGAAGACTGTCCAGATTATTCTCATTTATATCTTGAGATCATCTGCAGCAATTTCCAACTAAAGTGTGGCGACACCTGCCAACTCCTCTGCTGTTTCTGTTCCTCTTGCTGAACTCAGCTGAACAAGCCAGTTAGGATTTTCCAGCAGATGTTCAGACGTTTCTTTTCTCTCCCTCTCTGCCTTTCTTGCCTTCTGTTTTTAAAAGCCCTGCAGGACCCCAGAAAAGGTTTGCAAGTATCCCCAGTTTCTCAAAATCAGACCACATTCAAAGTTCCAGATTCCTATTAGTTACTGCAGTGCTCAGGTCAGCAGAGCAAATAATTGAGTATGAAAACATTCTATATTGGTTGTGGGGAGGGGGTAACAGCAGTAGAAGGATCTGAAATATCTGCACCCATTTGTTTCAGAAGAAATGTAGTACGCTACCTCTTCTCTCTGACTGCTTCCCTGCTCTCTGATCTCTTGCTGTTCTTTAGTAAACCCACATTGATTTTCCTGTCGATAGCATTCCCTCCAATCACAAAGAAACCGTCAGTGCCAAACAAATGGCCAGTGTTTTCCTGCAACACACTCAGCTCCTCCACCTTGTAAAAAATCTTGTTTCGTCGCTGCATCTCTCCTTTCAAGTAAGTACTCTGTATGTGATCTTAGAAGAAAGAAAAAGAGAAATCTCTCGTGCCTAACAGGGACCCAAACTCACCCTGGAAGTGCACAGTGTATCCAATTACGCTGTAGTTTGATCCTACTACTTTTCAAGGCCTTCTAAATTATGGAATTAAAATGGTTTAGTGGAAAAAAGGACTGGTGACACTATCAGTGTTAAGAATTTAGAATGTGCCTTCTCATATATTAAAAAAGGCTCTTTGAATATCATCAAAGAGATTTAAGAATTTTTATTCCTTTTTAAAGTTGTTTTAAAACTGATTAGACTTTTTAGAATAGACTTCATCTGATGTCTGTCTGTCACTCTCTCTCTTTTCCACTCCCTTTTCCCCCATGTCTTTCCTCCTGCGATTAATCAAACTTTTCTTTGTTAACATAGGACACTTCTGCCAAAATATTATCATTTTGCCAAAGACTGAAGCAGGCAGTCCAGCTCTGAGACCTGGCACTGTCCTGTGCTTAGGTCTCCTAAACACTGTAGATGAAGACTAGGGAGAATCTGCACTCTTCCAACCACTTACTTTTCCAACAACAATAAAACTCCCTGACATTAGTCCTACAGCAATGCTAGAGAAAAGAAAAACATAGAAATATATATATATATATATATATATATATATATATATATATATATATATATATATGGAGGAGGGAAAACAGTGTAGCTAAAAGTTCCGGTGTCCTGGGCACTTTAAAAGAATAAAGGATCATGTAGGTTCATTAGTGGGGAGGTGAGGCCAGATGGATGTGTGTTTGTCTATTCACAAATGTCCACTTTTCTTCAATGAGGCTGAGGGTATCTGTGTCCTCGAATCCTAGGCTGTGCAGCAATACCTTGATAATGTTGACGTTCACAATTTGAAAGTAATTAGCAGTGCTGTTGCCTTTAAAATATTCCCTATGTTGAAAACGCTTACAATAATAAACACTAATTGCTTTCAAATGGTAAACTGGAACCATGGCATCTGGATGTTCCATCGGTGTGTGTAAAGGCATATATATAATATCTGCGTGCATATATAAATATATATGCATACATGTGCATATGTGTGAGACTAAGATATAATGCACAACTGTGCCTGTCTGAGACAGCAACCTTCTACATACGTTGTTCCTGTCCAGGAAAAAATATAGATAAAGTGATTTAACACAGGGCTGGAGAGAGAAAAGCTGACAGGCTCTCCTGCAGTATTTAGAGGGGAGAAAGCACAGTCTTGTGGTTCAGGCACAGAACTGCATATGGCCTACTCTGAGCTCTGGGCCTGGGTCTGCCAGAGAGGGACTTTTGGCAGGACTTGGACTTGCCGCATCAATTTGCCTTGGCACACTGGTGCCCTGAAAGGTATTTTCAGTAGCCATGATTTTCAGGAGGACGAGCAGTGACGAGATGCCTGACTCTTTCCAAACTGCAAGATATGAAGTTGGACAACGATAAAAAATGCAGTCTCCAAATTTGTTAGGTGCTTTTTAACAGTCTAGTAGATGACCTTTACCCACAGTAGAGCACCTCCTGAGACTAGTACTGAGGCTTTGTTCATAAATGCTTATCAAATATATTGACATTCTCAGCTGCACTGAGCTAAGTTGCAAAGTGTTCTCACTCCATGAGGGACAGGTTGCTAACAAGCCTGAATCTCTTCTCACACTGGTGTAAATCAGAAATAATACCGAAACAGCCGATCTAAGCCCTGCCGCCATCAAAACGGAATGAGCGAGGGGAAAGCCATGCCTCATTCTTCCTGTCATTTTACAGCTAAGCTGAAAATCACATGCTTGGCCCTATTTAAACAGTTTTAAGTGAAACAGAAGTGCAGCTCAGCTCAGCTCCTTCATCCACTCAGTAAAAATCAACCAACCACACAGTGCCAGCAATAATTAGGCGAAGTCCTGTGGGACCGTAAAATTTTAGATGAAAAAAAATATTCCTCCCAGCAAAGATGGCACTACTGTTTTAACATTCCGAGACCAGGATTTGCCCTCAAGAGGAGGACCCCCAGAGATGCACAGGCTCTGCATGGCTCTTGTGCACACCAGAGCTGGAGATACCTCAGCCTGCTATGGCAGCTGTCCTTGGCCAAAACAGGAGTGCTTGAGACACTCACCCACGTGTGTGTGTGAATGATAACTGGAAAGCAGATCAGGAGTGGCTCTCCAACACAATAACACAAGCCTGCTGTCATCTCCAGAGATGCACAGATCTGGTAAAGACTCCAGTGAGGGCTTTGGGTGGCAGCAGAGGGCCTGCGTTGCCCTTCTCCCTTTCCGTCTTGTGGGTACTCATTTTCAACTGTCTTTGGGACAAAAACTTTTGGAAAAAAAAGATCCTTTATAGAGTAATACTGCTGATGTTTTTGTTCAACAGGAATCCTTAGAAACAGTATGGTGACACAGGTTGCAGTAGAAGACTTTCTCCTTTCCTCTGAGGCAGGGAAAATCAGGCTCCCAAGTTTGTTGCAGTTCCCATAAAAGTGTACCCTACCCTCTCTTTGCCACTATGCACCTTGGCTGGCTGCTGGCATTGCCTTTAGCCACCAGCACCAGCAAAGACTTCCTATCTCCCTGATCTGAAGTACTGTAAAACATGAGCGAACAGGGAGTATCAGAGGCCATTAAACATGCTTTAGAAGTTCTTTAATTTGTTGTACCATGATAACTGCACTTTAATAAAAGCAATCTCTGGTCTTAATAACCATACGATAAACTGTTATTTATATGAGTCAGTGTGCCAGCCTGAACCTTCCAGGTGTGCCCCAGATTTTGAATCATCGAAGCGATCCTGAGGGAGGAAGCTGTCTGACAGAACCCAAACAAGGCTTATAAACAGGTGCCATTTTGCCTACTCGCATCTAGGGGTATGCTGGCTATATTAAGCGCCTGGCACAACATGGCACTTTCAGTGCTTTGATTTATTTCAGTATTACATTTAATTGTTTCCTTCTTGCCGAAGCTTTAACATGCAATGCTTGTAAATATAACCTGCACCCTCCATATGGCACTCTGGTTTTCCATTTTCAAATGCAATCGTCCTGGAATAATGACTGTGGTATAACTCAATTTGAGTTCTGCTGCTGGGGACTTTATTACATAATGCTTTCTAATTGACCCTCATAGTTTAATAAGACAGAACATTTCACCAGAACATTGACAAAAGTTATTAATTTTCACTTCAGCAGAGACCAGTGTCCCAATTAAATCCCATGATAATGCCTGACTGACTGACTGACCTCATTATGGCTAATGCTTATTAGTCCTGCAGAGAGGATAACATCACACACTGTTAAAATGCCTAAATGAGCACATACAACTATTCAGCATGATTATAATTTACATACATGACTAATTTTACTCCACCAGTCCTTGTCTGGTGAAACTAATGCTGTAAACTCCTGTCACACAACAAGATAGCTGCTGAGAATTTTGAATGTATCATAAAAATAGTTCTGAAGTGTTTTAAAAGGAAACAACACCCACTTAAATCTTACCTGCTGTCTTGAACAAAGATTGTAAGTACACACACTATGTGTACTTGAACTAGTAATGTGCTCGTGCATGTTTCTTTCTTAAAAGTAATTGCATCATTTTCTTTAATGAACTAAGGTAATGTCTAAGATCAAACCTTTGTGCAAGCATTTTTACATGCCTTACAGTTTAATTGTTATTCCTCATGCAGGGCTGTGTTTTTAGATTTTATTAGAAGCTTTTTTACTGTACTGTGGGTAGCAATTTCACATTCTTAAGAACTCTTTCCTCTGCCTCTTTCAATAGTTCTTCTTTAAGAAAACATTTAATCCCAATTTTTTGTTAATATGTATTATATGCTACAGTAAGCAGGTGCTTAAAACATCATCTGCCTTGACAGAGCCTTTTCTGAAAGGTGAGCCCGAGCAGCTGTAACTTTCACAAACTTTTAAAAAGAAGTAGGGGTGGGAGTAGTTGGCATATTTTTATGGAGCATAAGTAAGAAGTTGTCACAACTTTTTGCTACATTTCTGTGTTATATGTACAGTTTGTAGTATGAAGTATGCAACAATACGGATTTTCTGTGGGTTTGTTACATCCTTTTCCCACAGGACCACGGAATTGCATATTTGAGAAAGGATAACAGTGAATCCTGGACTTGGATTTGTTCAAGACATAGGATGATGTAAATTTTCAGGAAATGAATTTAAAAGACACACTATGAGTCACAGCTGCTGGTAGATGAAGATAAGTAGCAATACTCAAACAACCACTACCACACACATATATGCAACATCAGTATGGCCAGGTGAAGGCCTGGATTTTAAGGTTAACTTTTTCAGACACGCCCCAGTGACACAGTGACACCAAAGTCTTGTTGTCTTCTTCTGAGATTTATCCTCTAATAATGCATGCATTTTTGAAAAGAGGACTTCAGAGCCTGGTGCCATAGACCTGGAGTTCATTCTTCTTCAAAACAACCATGAGAGCACAGCCAAGGTCAGCAACAGCAGCTGCTGTCACTGCACAAATGCTGGATGCATGAGAAAGACTGTGAAGGAGCAGATTCTTTTCTCATACCAGTTCCTTCAGACATATTACTTCTACATTCATAAATCCCTTGACTCATGAGATTGGGTTGAGTCTTTCAGCCTTGTTTTCAACCACATTTTCTGCTTTCATTGCTTCCAGTCACATACCTCATACTGATGCCTTCAGTATACCTCCCCCTCAATCCCCACCTCAATCACATTTCATCTTCTGCCATCACATTTTGGAAAGGAATATAGCAGAGATCGTCTACAATACTGAGGTGCAAACACAGCAGAAAATTAACTCTCAGACACGCACCACATATGTTTGCATGAGCAAAGAATTTGGCCCAGAATGTTTGTAAATAAAATCTGGAAAGTGCTGAGTGGTGCTAATTAAGTTGATAGCATACTCTTGATTTGAAAATAATTATTTGTCTTTTGCTATTTAACTGTCACATTTAGTTTCCAGTATTGTGTCATGTTCACTAACATGATGAGACATAGCATAGCATAATCTTTCATTACATAACATAAGCCAAGAGATTGTGAATGGATTAAAGAAACACCTGATCACACCATGCACAATATAAACAATGCCTTCAAAGAAACATAAACTTACTGCAAAATGTATCTTCAGTTCTGGTATACATTACCATATTTTATTTGTCAGCTACTTTTAATAGCTTTTTTTCAATTCTAAGAGGTAAGACAAGGAAAAGCAAAAATGGAGGGGAAGGCAAAAAGGGAAGGGAAGGGAAGGGAAGGGAGGGGAGGGGAGGGGAGGGGAGGGGAAGGGAAGGGAAGGGAAGGGAAGGGAAGGGAAGGGAAGGGAAGGGAAGGGAAGGGAAGGGAAGGGAAGGGAAGGGAAGGGAAGGGAAGGGAAGGGAAGGGAAGGGAAGGGAAGGGAAGGGAAGGGAAGGGAAGGGAAGGGAAGGGAAGGGAAGGGAAGGGAAGGGAAGGGAAGGGAAGGGAAGGGAAGGGAAGGGAAGGGAAGGGAAGGGAAGGGAAGGGAAGGGAAGGGAAGGGAAGGGAAGGGAAGGGAAGGGAAGGGGAGAAGGGGAGAAGGGGAGGGGAGGGGAGGGGAGGGGAGGGGAGGGGAGGGGAGGGGAGGGGAGGGGAGGGGAGGGGAGGGGAGGAGGGGAAGAGGATGAGAAAGAAGGAAAGAACCTGCCTGCTTCAGTCATTAATTTATTTAAAAATCTTCACAGAAGTTTGTGTGATCAGTATTAGATAGCTCTGCCAAGGTGATCAGAGAATATTCAAACAAAAATGGACTCCAGTTAGCCAACTGAAGGCTCACAGAGTCTGTCAATGAATCACCTTGCTTTAACTGAGCCTTATTGGCAGCAGATATACTGAGGTTTCTAACCACCTGTGTTCCAGAGTGCTAGTGACCTTACTTCCCTTGTCTTCTCTGTTGCAGTCCTTCTGAAATTCTTTACAAAGGAAGTAACCACATTTTAAACAAATGCTATCAATGCAAAATTAGTATAGGCAGATGTCTAAAAGGGCTGTCTGGAAACCAGAAACAGAAACAACTGAACACTGACTTAAGGCTAGCTGAAAGGAGAGTTCAGAGATATCTGTGATCCATCAGTGGTCTTACTCACACAACAGCAGAAGGCAAAAAATTAGCACTATGGTTATAGCTGAATAGGTGCAAAACAGTGACAGAAATAATAAAAAGCGAGGAAAAATAAATGAAAAATGAAAGGTCATGGACAGTGATCAGATAAAGGCCTTGCACTGATACTTTTTTCTTTAAAAAATGCTGAGGAGGACAAGAAAACTAGGAGGTGAGTTCAGCAAACCTTGAAAAAAAATGAGGAAAAAATATGGAAAGAAGCATTTTTTTACAACAGCTCAGAAGTCAAAATCCGACACACTGAAAGAAAGTGAAAAGGCAGCCAAGAATCTTGTGACAGTGGATTTCATCTGGAGTGAGTCAAATGTTGCCGTCCAGTCATTTCATGGCAAAAGCCATGTGGGCAGGATGTGGCTATTAGTAACAATGGGAATTCAAAGTGGAACAGTTTTGTCCATTTATTTTGGAAAAATAAAGAAGAGCATAAAGGTCACAAACCAGTCATGGGAGTTGAACCCAAATAAACCGCTGCCTTATTAGTTCACTTTCAACCCTATGGAATGCTTTCAGCACTCCTAGAAATGTTTTCTTTCTGGCTCTTGTCACTCACAGTCTTTCTCTAACACCTATTTTGAGGAAACAGATTGCTGCTTTCATTCATGCTACATGGGCCAACAGTGTGAGCTTTACACCTCACTGTGCTTTCCCTCTTTTCCGTTGCATGAAGTCATGGGAGGAATCTTTGAGTTGAAAGCCCTCTATAAGTCCTGCAGCTCTTCTTTAAGACCATTACGGTTGGAAGCCATTGCTAGATGTGCTGTGTGAAACTGCATTTGTGGTGATGTTTGTAAACAGTCTGATTAATACAGGTAATAATAATGTAAAGAAAAAAAGAATGAAAATAGTGCATGCCATAGTTAATCAGTACATTCTGTGTGGAGATGGAAAAGAGAGATGGGAAAGCAAAAATTTCTTGCAGGTAGTACACTGTCTGCACAAGAGTTAAGCAAGAATTCTGGCTATAAATTTCTGGTAGGAAACATGGAATAATAAAGACAACCAGTACCTTTATTCTGAAAATGTTTTCACTGTGAAATTAAGAGAAGGACTTTCTGTAACAGAAGAAGAACCTTCAAGCAGTCACTATTGGTGTAGAAAGTGGTACATATATAGACATAGCACATAAAAATGCTATGATGTAGGTTGATATCCTAAAGTAAAGATTAATCTATCTCATCAAAACTACATGGGGAGGCCAGACAGGAAAAAAAGGAATCAGATCATTTGGATTTAGGCCAGGATGCAGGAGTTAATGCTCTTGTTCTTGCAAAATGTATTGTAAGACCTTTAATGAGAAGAGTGGTCAGTATCACATCTTCAAGATGTGTCCAAATGCTCTCCTGACATCATTCTGGGCTGTGGTTCAGCATGGACTAGTGATGAGAGAAGAGGAGGGAAGAGGAAAATGCCATCTACAGCACTGTGTTGCCAACATTTAATAAAGAACAAGGAAATGAAAAACTAATCAAAGGTGAAGAAAGGACATGTGAAAAATTTAAAACATCAAGTCCAGAGTGGACTGTAGAAAGGGATGAATGGAAGGAAGAAACCAAAATAAGAAAAAGAAATGCAAAGAATGGAAAGAAGCTTGCTACCTAAATAAATTGTGAGATATTATTTTAAATTATAAGAAATATTAGGGGCAAAGAAAGAGAAAATTGGCCTCTTGGATGTGGCAGAAGTAATTTATTGACAGAAGAAGACTTTGCTGAGGAAAAAAAAAAGGAGAGACGGGGGAGAGAGAGAGAGGAAAAAAGAAATGAAATGAATTTTTCCTTTCTGTGTTCACAAAGGAAGATGGGAGACAAATGCCAGGAACAGATATAAATTTCCCAGGGGTGGAAGATGAAATATTGAAGAAAATCAGGATCATGTCAGAGCAGGTGATTGAGAAATTAGAACATCTGAAGACTGACAAACCTTTACAGTCAGATTAGTTCCAGCAAAAAAAAAAAAAAAAAAACAACTGAATGAAGGATGGAGTAAAGTAACGAAGGAAATTTTCAGTATGCACTTTGGTAGAGCAAACTTGGGTTAAAATGGTTCACAGAGAGTTCAGGAGCTGTTGGGCCAAATATCTCAGAAGCTGCAGTATTTGTGCTTGGTACTGACTGCAATTCTAGCCTTGGGGAAGATGAAAGCAGGGGAGCTTTCAAAAGTTTTGCTCATGACCACAGAGGCTGCCATCTGCCTGTTTTGTCAGTTTTAAATACCTGGCACTCTGGATCTCCTGGCAGCCATTTCAGTGTGGCTCCAGTGACAGGGTGGGCCAGTAACTTTACTTTTGTGGTGTCAGGAAGAACTGTGTTCCCCCTGCCCTTTAAATCAACATTGTAAATGTGTCAACATCACCCATAGGAAGCATTAGAAAGTGTTATTTTAAAGTGTTTAGAAGGCAGCTTGGAATTTTTCCATTTGAGCTTTGTGTAAGCAAGGACTTTCTACTACCTGGGGTTCCTGCGAGAGGCACCCAGCCATCACAAAGAGAAAGTACATTTTAGAAAACAGAGCAAAGACAGATCCAGTGAGGACAGCTGTATGTGCCATGGATGCCTCTACGTCAAATTCAGCAGCAAAGTAAATAGTGGCCAAAACTTGCTTAGGAAATGTAAAGAGATACATTTCATGCCATATTTTGGCATTTAGTTTTGGTAGTATTTTGTGCAGAAGTGAAAGAAAGGTAGGGAACAGATGACATTTGTGCAAGGGAGTCAGATTAAAAGACAAGATGAAGCAAATTAGAGAATCTCTGAGACTACGCTCAAGTTCTCAGCAATTTACATGTTAGATATATATATATATATATATATTTTTTTTCAGCTGCTGCTTATGTTACCAGTGTATTTGCTCAGGGGTACAATTGTCCCAGGAGCTGCACACAAAAAACACAAGCTAAAGTTAATGGGAGTGATATGCTGCAAGAGACAGGATAATTAGGAACAGGGGGTGGGGTGGAGCAGGACAGGACTGCTTTACTCATTTATTTTGTCTTGCTCATTTATTACCCATTGTATGAAACAGCTGTAATTCTTTAGCTACATGTAAACTACAAATCTGCTGATTACTAGCACAGAGCCTTACACCATGGATTGTTGCTCTGAGTCTTAGACTGCAAGACATATCTGCCTCACATATCAATTTAAGAACTAGATGCTATTAATGTCTTTGCATGGCAGTAAGTGAACAACTTGGTATTAAGGTCGGAGTAACTGTTTAGTTTTCACTTTGCCAAGGAAGTAAAAATTCCTGGTATTATAAGATTTCAGTAAATTCTTTCAGTTCTTTTTTTTTGCTTTTTCTTTTAATGTAATGTTAATGTAGTTTGTTCATAGCAGCGCACAGTCTTCATGCAGTGGATTTCCATTACAATTATAACTGCAATTATAGACTTCTTATAAAATGTCTACAGCCCATTAGAATTACAACATCCAAGCAGTTAACAAAGTCTCTTAAGATCAAATTTTTTCTAACCTGGATTATTATAACAAGCTTCCATCTTGCACACATAAATAGTCATCTGCACCCAAATTTCCTCATGTAAATCTTCTGTGTTTGCACATTACCTATATATGCAAATATGTCTTTTGACAATGTCTTCATTTTCATTTCTACAAGTACATATATGCAAGAACATGGAGATTCTTGCTAACATTATCGGTAGAAACTTGATCAAACTGATATTTTTTCACTTTTCAAGCAAAATCAAAGACACAGAGATTTGAATATTAGTATATTACTGTATATCACTATCACTGAAATCAAGAAGTTTCAAAAGAGACTGCTGCCACAGAACAATGAAGCTTGTGATTTTAACCTTTGCCCTGTAGTCTGTAAGTCATAGATCAAAGATACTTAGTTCCAAAATTGTTTGTATGCAGCCACTGAACACAACACATGCTTCCCAGGAATTTCTTCGGAAGTACGACCAGTATACACACATACACACAAACAAACAAACAAAAACAAAGTAAGAAAAAAAACCTAGTAAGTAATCATTTATTTTCATTATGATTAAGGCTTAAGCCATAGGTCACATGCAGTTGCAATTTTCTGTCATTTGACTTGGCTTTGTCTTATCATGAAAACTGTGTTTGCAATGGAAAGTATGTAGTATCTAAATTTTGAAAGTAGTTGGTAGTTCCCAGGACTAGCAGTGTAAGCATGAATAGATGAGTACTTGTATAATGCACAAACTTAATCTGATTCTAATTGTAGCTGCACAAAAGGAAAGGTATTGTCAGTTCCAGCTACAGTGGAAGGGTCTGTTTCCACAGCAGAAGGCACTCTGCAGGAAAATATTTCAATAGCTATAAATCTAACATCTTCCATACTCATGAAGCTTTGTGTGAATTTTTTTTTAAACAGTCACTTAAGGTGTGTCATGCACTGCTATGTAGGTGCAGACAAATGTGCTAGGCAATTTTGTTAGCCCATCCCCTTGAAAGTAGCATGTAACATGTGCTATGGTAAGGACCCTGAGCTGCAGTTGCAGTATTTTTGCTGTTGTATTTTTGCTGCTTGATTGCCGTAAGGGCTGTGTGGAGCCTACTGTATCTTCTGAAGTACAACAACTCCAAAAGAGTGCTGTATCCTTCATGACGACATAAACAGTGGCCAAAACAAAGTCCTGAAGGAGGACAGAAAACACCGCCTTTTTTTGTCCCTCTGGTGTCAATGAGCAGATTGTGCTTCTCGATGATGTTAATCTAATTTGAGAAAACAGATTGTTCAAAACATCTTGTCATGGCTTACAGTGCTGTAAGCATAAATGTGCTATATTCTCAGAATGCAATTTGCAAGAGCCTTTGCTTGTGTGTTTAAAATTGTGCAAGATTTGCAATAA
Source organism: Cyrtonyx montezumae (assembly GCF_038088225.1). Taxonomy (NCBI): domain Eukaryota; kingdom Metazoa; phylum Chordata; class Aves; order Galliformes; family Odontophoridae; genus Cyrtonyx; species Cyrtonyx montezumae. Next base: position 1,958,404 of record NW_027072041.1, read on the forward strand.
AGTGCACAAGACAGTTGTTTTGCACTTGTTCCAGTGCCAGAGGGGTTGGCAAATGAAAAAAATATTGTCCAAATCCTAAATTTGGACACTGACATTCACTTAGAGCTGAACAAAATGTTTAAGTGCTTTTCTATGCTTGTTAAATAAAATAATAATAATAATAAGATTTTGTATTAAAGACAACATTTTTTTATCCTCTAAAGAACTGAAAAGCTATCCAGCTTCTAACATATTTTTTCTTTGCTTGACAGATAGCTAATTGTGCTTTAGTTTTCCTATAGAGTATTTCTGTTATTCACAGGGTCTGTTCACTTGATGTAAATCTTTGTGAAGTTTGAAAATTTTTGCATATCCCTCCTACTCATTAAATTTAACCTACACACTTCTAGTTAGCACTGGAATAAAAAGTGCTCAAATACCGAAAGAAGCTCTGGTATTTCTGGCCACACGTTCAGCTATGAAGTCTATGAAATCTTGCAGGAAACCCTATTCCAACTAAATTTTCAGTCCAGTTTTGCAGACTCAACAGATGTGGATGGTTCAAATAAGCATCTGGATGTTTGATGTTTGCATAAAACAGAGTGCTGGCTTTCCGAGGTTCCACAGATCTACAGACCTCCCTGCACCTATCGACAAATTCAGACCCAAATGAGAACCAACATTTGCAAATGACAGGTATCAGTTGGATAAACCAAAACCGTGGACTGAAACCATCTCTAAAATGTCTTAGAAGGTTTTCAGTGTTCCAGCCCAGAGGTAAACCTGGTGTTTGGCTGCATCTCTGGCTGGGATCAGGGGCCAAGGCTTCAGCTGGGGTAAATGACCATTGGCTTCCTAGGATTCCTGGATGGCTTTGAAGTGAATTTATTGCTAACTTAAAAAAAGAAGTATCCCCACAAACAAATTTTGGGAAGAAAAAAAGAATAAAGAGAACTCCTTAGTTGTAACACCAACTGGATTCAATTAATTTGTAAGAGTGGAGAAAAGCCCTTTTCTTTTTTAAACCAGACGTTTATTTTTAACAAGGGATGAAATCATTGGAGAACAAAAACGGAGACATCTGTTGTTTTATATCTGTTTATTGTAAGTGCTTAAATGTGAGTTTGGTTTCACACAGTTTTGACATTGTTGCTTCATTAATAATGATTACGTAATTGCAACCACAAAACAAGCTGTAAGGCTGTAACGTTTTCATTACTTATTAGCAAAGAGCTCAAAACAAAAAACAGGATCAGCAAGGAGGTAGCAAAGATTTACATGTTAAACATTGGTCATATATAGAATTCTGCAGCAGTTGTGTTCTAGATTAAGCTGGTAAAAATAATTATTAGAAATTTCTGTTAAGGAATGTGGTTACATAAAGAAATCAAAACTCCTTCCATGAACAACTTTACCTCGGTGACATTTTGAATTTTACAAAGTGAAAGTGTTCTGCTCTGCTGTTGCATTTTTTTAATGCTGACGAGCATCATGCCAATAAACTAGATATATTTATATCGTGTTTTCTTTTATTTTGATTACTTTTGGTTCACTTCATATGTTCATGCAACCTAATATTCTAATCCAGAATTGACCTGAAATTTAAAGCAGGGCATTTGGCTTATTTAAGAAATTGCAGAATTTGACTTTTTTTTTAGTAAAACCTTTCCATGAATATTTTTAATTTTTAAAATTACTGCATTAGAAACATTGGATATTTTAATTTTATGAAAGTTAAAATTTTGAATTAGAATTATAGAATTATTTAAGATTTTTTCATGAATGGAAACTTAAGTTTGTTAATACCCGCTGTGACATAACCTCTCTTGCACAGACTACACAGAATTTTATTTTGTAAATTTCCTAGACAGGAGGAGATAGCTATGTGGTAAAAATGGAAGTGAGGAAAGCCAATGTCTGGCAATTGTTATGTTATACCGCACAGGTAGCTGAGACACCACTTCCCAGAGTAGTAACTGACCACAGTGTATGGTATATTAACCACAACTCTATTTTCACATATGGGATGAACGTATTCTAGTTTTAGCTTAGAATGTACATTGATACATAAATTTTCTACTCTGGAGGAACCACGCCTGTGTGAACAGTTGCTCTCCATCAAAGCAGCAGACACATTTTTTTCCCCATGTGTTTTGCAGGTTTCAGGATACACTGGCCTCTGCTCTACTGACATTCCCTAAGTTGCCACCCCAAACTGGCAATACACTAGGTGCATCAGCTTTCCTAAGCAGCAGTAAGCTCATGAGAAATAGAACTGCTCAGTGTTCAGCACAGCTATAATTGCAAATAAAAAGTTTAAACCAAATGAAAGCCAAGATGCTGTGGTGTGATATCATCAAAACCTTGCAGGCTCAGATGGAAGGACTTGGGAGGATTGGTTGGCGTTTGGAAACAGAGCTGTAATTGAGAGAAACAGGGAGTCTTAAAACTGAGAATGGAGAGCAATTGACTCAGCTAATGGAAACACATGCAGTATTAAATGAAAGTGCTCCACACCTTCCTCATAAGGTGGCACTTGGGAGCCCAGTCTCTGCATCCCATAGGGTATGCTTCAAGCACAGTGTGAGGGGAAAATCAGCTGCATGATTCCAGTGCTGGTTAATGGGAGCTGTGCTCCTAATCCACATGGTGCACAGTATAAAATATTTACCTATGCCTTTCTAGTGAGGCTACTTGTGTAATTTCAAGGGAGGAAGTAGCCAAGGGGAAGCTGCTTTGTACCAATTAAATGGAGAAGAACTGGATGGAGGGCAATTTAGGGTGTTCACCCTTACAGGGAGATTTGTGTTTAAACATCTCAATGGGACATTTTTTAATGAAGAACAAAACTTCACGCCCTTTGTATGTCAGAAAGGGCTAGCTAGGGCCCACAACATAGAATTTCTCTCTGAGGAAGGAGACTTGTGTGCAATGAAGCTTCCTGCTGAGTGATGTATTTACCTTATCAAGATGCTCACAGAGAACTGTGTAAGCATGTGTATTCACAAATCATTTCACCTCTGGACTATTGATGGGAAAATGTTACAAGGCTAGAAGGTTTAGAAAACACCTTCCTAGTGTGTGGAAGCTTTTGTCAAAGTTTATCACATTCTGTCTGACCCTGGGAAGTTTTCTTCTCATCTTTCTTCTACTCCTTCTCTTCATCTGGCCTATAAAGTTTTTTTCCACACTCCTCCTATTCTTTTCATTCTTCATTTGCTGATCCCTAGATTTCTCTTCAGTTTTTCTACAGTGCTGCAGCTCTCCTGTCTCCAAAAACAAACAACTCTTGTGCTGATCTTCAATGTCAGTCTAAATTGAAGAGGCCAGAACAGAAAAGTGCAGAAAACACTTGTGTAAGTACATCAATATCTTAAGACACTTTCCCATTTTGCTAAGTCACAACTGAGTCTAAGTTGGAACAGGTAAAGGCTGGATGGGGCTTTGGGCAACCTGATGCAGTATAAAGTAAACCATAGCAAAAGGGTTAGCATTAAGATCCTTTCCAACTCTAACCATTCTGTGATTCTATGACTATTATTCTGTGATTTTATAGTCAGCCTCCTGAGAACTAATAGAAAGTGCACTATGAGTATTTGGGCACCTTTGCACCTGTTGGTGCATGTTGCATCAACAGAAGCATTTGGAATAGGGAAGCTTAAATACTGTGTGATAATGTTCTTGTGTATTCCACATCTACAGATCAGAAGGCTCACCCACACATATTCAAAAGAGCATCCCACCTACTGTCAGACCTGACAAAACTTTTCTATGGATACTTGTGGGAAAAAAAAGAAAAAAGAAAAGAATAAGAGCACAACTACAGGATCAGAAATTTACTACATATCTGTCAAATTTTTAAACAGTCCAAACTGGTGCCTGTGCATCATCTTACAATTACTCTAGGTCATCATACCATGTCCTCCCTGTAGGATACACAGTGCAGTTGCAGCTCTTCCTCACACTGGGCTGATGAAACAGTTGGACAGTTTCAGACCAACACTTTGGCATCAGAGGAGTTACTCTGCATTGGCAAGGGTGTAAATGAGATCAGAATCTGGCCAGTGCTGTACCACTGCAATCATACTTGAGAGCTGAGCTAAGGCTCACAGGCAAGAATGTGCATTTATCTGCCAAGCCTATCAGCTTGTTGAACCTCAGGTTACATATGTTTGCAGATTTTCTACATGAGCAGTAACAAAGACACTCATCTGGTGTAGAACAACTGCAAAAGATAATCATTTAAACTGAGTTCTGGTACACAGTTCCTGCTGCCTCTGATGTTTGCAGCTATGAAGGTATCAGCTCTTTTGTCTCCAGGGTTACTCCAGTTTTCCCAGCAAGCAACAGTCAGCCATATCAAGCCTGAGCTTCCATACACTTCCATCCAGCTCACTTACAGTACATTCAGTTTAGGCAGAACTGGTGAGAAAAGAGCACTCACACAGCTCCTGCTTGCTATGCTGCCAGGCAAGAGAGTGCTGCTGCTGTTCCCAAAGAGTAAGAGGGCTTGTGGGTGGGTGGAGTGCAGACATTTGTGCAAAGATTGGGGGTTGGACTACATGATCTTTAGAGGTCCCTTCCAACCCCTACAATTCTGTGATTCTGCAATTAGGACAATAAAGAAGTATATAAAAGGACTCTTGGTCCTACTCTGCTTTTACCAAAACCATTTCTACACAGTGACTGTCTCTCATGCAGAGATCTGTAGGGGATTGCCTACAGTATACCAAAAGCTCACCCTGTTATGCAGGCTTTCTTTTCTGCTGCTGCTTTTAAACTCTTTAATTAGTTTTATGCATCTCAAAACAGGTAATTCAGAGATACAGTATGCTATGAAATACTGTGTCCACTCTCTCACAAGTAAAGGCAGATTTTCTGTACCTTTGTCTTATGAGCAGCATAAGCTATTTCCCAAAAAAGGTGGGACCCTGAGGAAGCCAGAATAATATACTTTTCACACTACTGAAGTAACAAGAAATTGAGGAAATTGAGAACAGATTGCCTTATTCTTCTCCCCAAGTTTCTTCCTAAGCTGTAGTCACCTTCCTCAAGAGGACAAAGACAATGACATGATAGGTCTGTCAAGGTTGCAATATATAGATGTCTCTGCATGTTTCTGATCAGTTGCTCAATTTAAGGCCTTTGACAGCTGATGCAACCCAGTCTGGTGCTCTGGTCCCCCTGCAAGTAAAGACAGTAAAGTGAGAAAAAAGACAGGCTTTGGCTTTTTAAGTGGAGAATAATTTTTCTTCCTTCATTCAATTTATTTATTTTTTTAACATACAATCAAAAAGAAGATAACAGTATGAATATTCAAGGTCCCAGGAGTTCACAACAAATAATGAAGATTTGGAAGGAATGCTTCATTATCATAGAATCATAGAATCACAGAATGGCCTGGGTTGAAAAGAACGATAAAGTTCATCTAGTTTCAACCCCCACTAGGCCAAGCTGCCCAGAGCCACATCCAGCCTTGCCTTGAATGCCTCCAGGGATGGAACATCCACAACTTCTCTGGGCAACCTGTTCCAGTGCGTCACTACCCGCTGAGAGAAAAGCTTTCTCCTAACACCTAACATAAATCTCCCATCTTAATTTAGAACTATTCCCCCTTGTTCTGTCACTATCAACCCATGTAAACAGTTGTTTTCCCTCCTGTTTATATGTTTTCTTCAAGTACTGGAAGGTCAAAATCCTTCTGCATTCTAGAATACTGAGATGTGCTGATAGGTGAGCAGAATTAACTTTATGAAAACCAATAAAGATAGTACCACCTTCCAATTAAGTACATTTCATGTATTTGATACCATAAACTTTTTCAGGAGTCAGTATACAACTTTCTTATCCTATCCTCATGACCTCCTTTCTGTCATTGTCTAGCTTTAACAGCAGCCCTTTAAGTGCACAACTCTTTTAAGCCTCTTGTGCAAAAGTATTTGTTCCCCCTTCCCAACCACTCCCATTCCATTAGGACTCACACTGGAAAGGCTCAGCTTGTGACCATCTCTTTCCATATGCTGCAAACTGCTGGGTCAGGAAAATGAAAAAGGGTAATTCCGTTCCTTGGCAAAGAGGCAGAATTGAGGCAGCAAGGAGAGTCCCAGAACCGGCTTCTCTTGGTTTCAGCAAGAAGTCACAATGAAGAAGATTCAGGATCCATGTAAGGGCAGAGAAAAGTCAGAGAAAAGGAGGCCAGTGACCTCTGGGTTCAACAAGAAGTACTGTTTTATTCTGGGCCCATCAGGAAGATTCAAGTTCAGGCTGGACCAGGCTATGAGCAAACTGATCTAGCTGTAGGTGTTTCTGTTCATTGCAAGGGAGTTGGATGAGATGACCTTTAAGGGTCCCTTCAAACTCAAATGATTCAATGAAGATCCATTTTGCTATCCCACTTCCGCTCAGGACTTCAGCAGTTACTCTCATCACAAGAAACAGTCTCTTTAAAATAAGGACTACCCATCTTGCATGAAGAAATGCACAGCTAGCCACAACAGCCATATCCACAGTGGCTACCTCAGCATCATTGTGCAAAGGCATGCTCCTGTGCAATTGACACAGGCTCCATAGGCCATGGTCCCCACAATGCCAATCACAGCAAGCCTAAATGAGGACCAGTTACATGTAGTTCATGACATCCATACCTCTTATTCAGGCTGACAGACTCCTTGGATCAAGATTCCTTGATTCATCAGAGTAAAGACATTCCCACTCCTCATTTTGGAAAATAATAAAATAAATAAATAAATAAGCAAATAATTCTATTTGGTACTATTCAGCTGCAGTGGGGTGGGACACTGGTTGATTCTTCTCTCAGAACAGTAATTGCTTCAAAAATCTTCCACCTGAAGGAATGAACAACCACTCCATGCACATCCAAATGCAGGATGTACATGAACATAAAGTGGTCAGTCTCTGTTGTCTTACCTCTGTACCTTCGTCATCTACTGCCATGCTCTGTTTTCTTATACACCAATATATATTATTTACCCAACAGCCCTACCAGACGTGTTCCTTTGAACTGCTGTGCCTCCCTGCAGATACTAACAACTTACTGAAAGAGTAGGACAGGCACAGGGCATTGCCCCTCTCCACTCCGTGAGGAATGGTGAGAAGGAAAAAGAAGAGAAATAAAAGAAAGAAAGACTGTCCCAAGGGGTTTGCAGTCCAGTGTGGAGATACATGCAATAAAGTGCAAAAATACTTTATTATTGTCATGTGCAGAAACCTTTTCCCGTTGTCAAGTGCAAGCAAGCTGAATTGGCTTCAGAGAGACAGGCTGCTAGCCAGTAAGCCCTAACACCAGCCCACATGTAACAGCTCTCCTGAGGCTGCCAGCCCTATAGGGAAACCAGAAAGCAAAAGAAAACATTTAAAAGCAGCCCAACCCTTCTCTCTGGGAGCTGGCTCAAGTAAGCTGAAGTGCAGTTGCAGTGTTCAAGGAAAGCCCCCACCCCTTGTTTATTGGGCCATCTTCAACCTGGCAGAGGCCCACGACAGAGCAGGGAGACAGCTTCCCAACCCCCTGCCTCTTGTTTATGGGCGGCTCAGATTAGGGCAGGCCTGTCAGAGAACAGAGGGGCAGACCACCCCAGCCTGCGTGGGCCAGCTGGAATCCCTCTGCGTCCACCAGAGAGATGCAAGGCGCCCAGGGGCCCTGCTTGGGCTATGGCCTGGGGTGGATTACTCAGAGAAAGACAGAGAACATAAACACTGGCTTTGTTCTGGTTTGGCCCTCAGAGGCATGTGAGAAACAAAAAGAATTTCCCTGCAGCATCATCCTCCTGTGTCTGCAGAAGCAGAGTAAGTAAAAATGAGGGCCATAAACCCTCTCCACCATACAGTTTTGGGTCACCAGTCTGCATGCTATGTTTCTGCCTGTGTGCTTGTTAATAGAGTGTTCGCTATTGTGATCTGAAAGAGGAGATGCAGAGTACATCCTGCCTTATGAAAAAAAAAACTCCCAGGTAGCCACAGGGATGACACAGAACATATTGCTTCTTAACAGGGTGCATGCCCACAATATTGTTTGTCTTCTTTACCCTCCCCTGGTAGGTCAGTGATTAGTGCAAGTTAGGGTTCACATGCCTCCACTGGTGGGGTTTTCTGGGTGAAATCAGACTTCATGCACAGCTGTGTGTGGACATTCATGGCACCATGCAGTGAACTGCCTGGATACTTGTGTTCATTGTTATTACTTAAAGGTACCTGGAGGCAGTACAGCAGTGGCTGGCAATGGCAAATGGTCACAAGAGGGAGTGAGTTGTAGAGCTCCTGTTGTCTGGCCCACACTGGTAAGGACTTGTGCTGGAGATACCTCTGCACCCTTGTTGAAGGGCCTCAAACTGTGCCCAGTAAGGAGACTTACTGCTTCTCCTTGGCACTCCATTTTGGTCGTGCTTCCTCTTCTCTGTGATACCTTTTGCTGCCCGGATGATATTCCCCAAGGATCTCTCACTGGCAGCCAGAAAACTCTGCAGAACCCTGGTAAGGTGGTAGCATCCTTTTGCCCAAGGTCACACAGCTGCAGACATTTAGGCCCACTCAGAGGAATAGAAAAGTCTATATGGGTTTGGCAAGGAGGACAAAGAAGGGGCTACAGGCTTCTTGAACTGGATGATGTGCTCTACTACAGAGTACTAAGCTATTCTAGGCATAGCTGGAAGACAGGTGTATTTTCCTGCGTAGTCTGAGCCCCATACATAACCATCAACTACTATTCCTGTGTAGGTTTGAATACCTTCCTTCTCTTATCTATAAAATCGTGGTGACACAGAGGAGGTGGATAGTAATTAGCTCTTTTTCAAGGTCAAAAGAAGGGAGTGGCAAATGGAGCTCGTGGGAAGTATGTTCAAAACGAACTTAAGTTGATACGCAGAATATACAGAGACTTTTAATGGAGCAAGACAGAGTCATGGGAATTCTGTGAACATACAACCAAAAGCTCTCCATAAACTTTAGGTATTTCTAAAAAAGAAAACCACCAAATTAGGCTAACTCTTAAGGATCTGCTGTTGCCATATGAATATCATGGTTGGATCTCACTGGGTTAACACAGACATTCTTTACCCATAACCTTGTAAAATAATTGGATGACTGTGATCTTTGCTTACTGAACAAGTAAGGGGAGGGAAATGGAAAGGGAAAAGGAAAGAGAAGTGGAAAGAGAAGGGGAAGGGGAAAGGGAAAGGGGAGGGAGGAAGGGAGGGAGGAAGGAAGGAAGAAGGAAGGAAGGGAGGAAAGAAGGAAGGAAGGGAGGGAGGAAGGGAGGGAGGGAAGAAAGGAAAGAAGGGAGGAAGAAAAGGAAGGAAAGAAAGAAAACAGAGCTCTTTCAGCCTCCTCAGGAGGTCTAAAAGGTCTTATTACAAGTGATAATTTAACTAACAAACATCTGACCTGAATCAGCTTATGCAGCTATTTGGGTCCTTTCTTTACTTTAAAAATAAATCCTCAAGCCCCAGTTGGAAAAGCTTGCATGGCAAGGGAAATTTAATCCATACCATGATTTTGGTCAGATATTTTTCAAACACTGGCATAAATTTTTAATTTGGACTTTGATATCCAAACAGGCCCAGCTGTAGTCCTCCTGGGGATCCTACCAGAGGCCTGGACTTTGAACAGGCTCTGCAGCAAACTGCAGAGACTACTGAAAATTCTGACGGCTGGTGCTGAACTACTGAGCACTACAATAAACTGGAAATCGACACATCCTCCCACTTGGAGGGTCTGTTTAGAGTTTCTCGAAGGAGAACAAATGGAAATATAGTACACAGAGGCAGGAAATGCTGGTGTATTTGTGTCTCCATCTGGGAAACGTTCTGGGAATGTACTGAGAAGCACAGTATTAACACCTTGAATTGTGAAAAAGCAAATAAACACGACTGGGTATGATTTCATTATTTGCTTTATTCTGTTTTGATTTCCTCTTCACACTGCAGGTACCATGTACAGGTTTTTTTTTTTTGTTTTTTTTTAGATGTGGCCCTAGACAACCATGTGTTAACTCTTTGCATGCTGACTTAAAAAAACCTAAAAAGAGATTTTTTCCTTTTCTTGTGGCAAGCCTTCTTAGATCTTCCATGATCTCCACTTTTCGGTTCACTGCAGGCTGTGGCCAGCTGCTCCTTTTTGAAAGCAGAAAGTCAAGAAAATGAAACACTGTAAAGACATTTTCTTACTGTTTGAGGTCCAATACCCGTTATTACTGTAAGACTGATATGATAATATCTTACCAACAGAAATTAATACTATAGGCAGAACTCCAGGTACAGCTGTTTTGGTATTTTGAACACAGCTTATCTTCTAGATTTACTAGAAAACTACCCTTTGGATAAATAGTGAAATCAATGACATTACGCTTTTGTTAACTGAGAAAGTGTGATCACCTGGACTGGAGACAGAGAAATTCAGCAGTGCTACTAAAGTCCAAAATTGAGCTGATGTAGGTAAGTATTTGATCATCAGATTCTGATTCTTCATCATCTGTGACACCTCTGGAAGACGACAGATTTGGTTTCCTTTCTCAAGGACTGAGTCCTTTGGATTGGTTAGCATGTTTCAGAGAAGATTCCTTCAGACTTGGCATAGTTGGCCTAAATAATCTTGAAGGTCCTTTCCAGCCTTGATTATTCTATGATTCTATGATTCTATGATTCTTTTCACTCTATAATAGAAACATATTTTCGTAATTGTGAATTTACGCTTCATGAAAACAATAAACATTGCTGAGTATACACAAAGTGATGTTGTAAGACAGAATGGAAATATATTTAAAAATATTACCTCAGAAGAATCCACCATTCTTCTTTCTACTGTGCCTGACTTTAGCCAAATATTATGCTTCTCCTGTTACATGAACACAGAATTCACTAAGATAAAGAAAATACAGTAAGAAGAAATATGAGAGACATGGACACAGAATTGTTGAATTGTGTCTGAAGGAGCTCCACAAAAATGATCCAGGGGATGAGACACCTCTCCTATGAAGACAATCTGAGAGAGCTGGGGCTGTTCAACCTGGAGAAAAGAAGGCTTTAAGGTGACCTGATAGCAGCCTTTCAGTATCTAAAGGGGAGCTACAGGAAAGAAGGGGATGGACTCTTCAGCAGGATCTGTTGTGACAGAACAAGCCGAAATGATTTCAAGCTTAAGGAGGGTAGGTTTAGATTAGATAAAAGGAAGAAGTCTTTACACTGAGGGTGGTAAGGCACTGGAACAGGTTACCCAGAGACGTGGTGGATGCCCCCCTCTCTGGAGACCTTCAAGGCAAAGCTGGAAGAGGCTCTGGGCAACCTGATCTAGCTGTGGATGTCCTCATTCATTACAGGGAGTTGGACTAGATGACCTTTAAAGGTCCCTTTCAGCTCTAAGGATTTTATGATTGTACAATTCTATGAAATGTCACCACCACCAAAAACAATAACAAAAGAAGAAAAATAAAACTTATCTTACGAAGAAACAGCCAGATAGGGGAGAGTATTTTTTTCTAAAGACTCTGGCAATAATAAAATGTAATAAAATGCTCTGGAGAAGTTCTTGTTGCCACTGATCAATACAAGATACAGCAGAAGTACTAGCTTGCCTAACAGACAACATCAGAGTTTCTGAGAAGGGGTATAAGTTGCTACACAGACCTTTCTAGAACTCTAGTGGTTCACTTTTGTGATATGAATTCACATCTCCAGGAGCCGGACTGTGCCCACGATCTCAGTTCAGGGGGTTCTGCATTGATAAGATATTTTATTAACTATTAGCCTGAAATAGTACAAGTTTTCCCTATGTACATACAATTGCTATAGACCACTAATGGTCTGTTTATGTGGTGCCTGAGTTAAAAAACTGGATGGACACTAAATATATCATTTGAGGTTAATCTCTGCTTATTAAATTCACTATCCATCTCTCACTGAAGATTCTGATTTCCTCGTGAAACTATAAGGAAATGAAAAAAACAACAACAACAACACACACACACACACAAAAAAAAAAAAAAAACAAAAAAAAAAACAGGTCTGTGCAATACAGGAAAATCCCTTGAAGCAAGGCACAGTTCTTCAAAATCTTGTATAGTGAAGGGGGCCAAGAAACTACTGTAAATGGAAATCAGGCTCTCCAAAGTAGCTGACTTTATGCAAAGCAGGCAAGTGCAGTCAAAACACTTACAGCAATCAATTGAAGTTGTTGGGTAAAGTTTTTTCCATGTCCCATAAATTATTGAACAGTTAATTTTGTCTTTTTGCCTGCAAGACATTCTAGCTTCAGGATGACAGCTTTATCCATTAAAGGGAGTGTGGTGACAGCAGTACAGAGAGTGCTGAGAATGCAGGGAGAGGAGGCCCATCCTCAGCTGCATTACCACTGAGAAATACTGGGACACATCAACATCTTAATCAATATGCGAAAGTCAATTACCGGGGAAGCACAAGGCTTAAGCAGGATCTGATTATTAGGTTCATGTTTAGTCCACTGAATGGGTGAAATCAATATCAAGCTGAATATAGTATAGGAAATACATAACCATCCAGTCCTACCCAACCTTTCTCCCTCCTTCAGGACTCCTGGGCTGGATTCGCATGTCATTTCTCTCTATTTTTCATTTTGCAAGAGTGTATCTCAGGGCAGGCAGCAAAAACGGATAGGTACAGAACAGTCTGCAGAAGACTAAACTCTATCTTCAGAGCCAAGTACTCAAACCCTGAGTGGTTCCAAAGATGCAGTTCTGTAGATAAATACCCTTTTGGGGGAAAGATGTAGTCCTTCGGAAACATGTTTCTGTTTTTCCTCCCCTTTGGAGGATTTAGCTGATCAAGACACAGAGTACTGGCAATGCAAGTAGTATTGAGTGCAGTTTTTTTTTTTTGTTTGTTTGTTTGTTTTTGTTTTTTGTTTGCTTTTTTTTTACAAACAAGAGGTAAGGAGCTATCTGGGTCATTCTGTTTCTTGATTTATATTCTGTGTAACTCCACGGGTAGGAAAGTGTTGAGGATGCATGAATGGAAATGAGAATAGAATGTTGTAACTCTGATGTACAAGTGACTTCAGATATTTTTTCTGTTCACTGTGCTTGTTGATTTCTTTACTTTTTGGTAGCAAAACTAGTGGAGCTGAGTTTTTGTAGGCACGAATATGAATGTGAATATGTGGAGTAGTTGATCTTGCCAATAGCCAGGTATTCACTGACTTTTCTAAGTGTGTTTGTGGTGGTTCCATTTTCATAGTAAGAATCAGAAAGTGAAAACCATGGCTGAATATTGGAAATTGAGTCCTCTACTTGATGAAGAGGCTCAATTTACACAGAAAGCAACTCTTTCTAAAGTCCTTGAAGATTCAGAAATGTATAGAAAGAATAACAGTTATGGAAGGTGTCTTGTATAAAGAAGTGTGAAAGGAATGAATAGCATAATTTAATCAGGTAGCATGAAAGATTAAGGCAGGTGCTTGTTACACTAAGGTGAAGACCTGAGTTTGGAAAAAAAGGAAAAGAGTCTTTAGAAGAAGCACTACAATCCTTTCCTGAAGTTATCTGTAATAATAAGGTATTACTATGGTGCAAGGTAACACATTCTACTTTGTCTTCAAAGTCGTCTACAGGTGTGACTGTATTCTCAGTGACAGCCCTCCAGGGCAGGGGAATAGATCCTCTGTCTCTCCTGAATGGGGGAAGCCTCAGCACAGGGACTTTTCCTGAATTTAGGTTAAAAATCTCCATACTTGGGTAACAGAGAAAATCCTGGGCAAAGCAGAAAAAGAGAAAGGTGCGACTGGAACCCAAACTGCACTCAGTATCTGGTTTTAGAAGGAGAACAGCTGACTGATTCTGCTGCAGTGCAGCAGTCTGATTTGGGGTGAGATCCTGCACAGCTTCTCATCTTCAACTTTGCAGAGCGGAAAACTTGCTTGAGTGTACTGAGGAAATGTGTATACCTGGCAGGTAATATGCTCTCCCTCCTTTTTTGCTACCAAGTAGGTAACTGAAAAGCAGAATAAAGCAACAATTTCAGGGTAGAAAAGGTGTGTTCCAGAAAACTAAAATGCAAACAAAAATAAGCTGATGTCAGCCACTGCTTGGAACTTTCTAACCTTTGTTTTTATCAGAGAAAAAAAAAAAGTGAGAAAAAAATGGCCATGTAAAGGGATATTGAAAGCATGACATATTTGTCTGTTAAGTATAAATATGAACAGCTATGGAGATCTGGTGCTATGGTGCTAGGTTTTAACTCCAGTAACATTTATCTAGTGCCAGGAAACACTAGATTTAGTACCTGAGGGATTGCAGTCTCAAATACCTTCTACATTTTTTTTAATATGCTGCCAAGAATTTAAATTGGTAAAAGCTGGGGACTGACAAAAACTTGATCCCCAAGAGCTTTTCTGGCACTAGTTTATCAGGGAATATGGTACCATTATTTTTATTACAATTATTTTTTTTGGTGGTGGTCGGGGAGCTCATTTATAACTTTGTGACTTCTAATCCCAGATGTATTTTTTAAAATCTTAAATAAACAAAGGGTTTGATTTTCTTGGTGGCGCTAGGAGCTGTCATTCATTTTATATACAATATGTCTTCTTGGATTGTACTCATTTTAACATACTTCTTGAAAGGTCAAGAGCAGGCAACAGGAAAAAAAAACTGACTGCAGGGTACACATTCCCTCCAAACCACTACCACCCATCTGGTGCCTCTCCATTCCAGGGAGGGATGGACTTACATTATGTAGCAGAGTAAGCTCAGCAATTCTCTCAGGCTCAGTACTGCTTTCACTGAAGTCAAAACCCGGCACATTCTGTTGTACATGTGTAACAGAAGGAAGCATTTTTCAGGGAAATGCAGACTTTTGGAGGGAAGACTTCTGTTGGAGACAGGCATCTAACAAAAATGATGCTTAGTGCTTACTGGATTAATAGTATTCTTTTTAGCCTCTCACTACATAAAAGGTCTCTGTGATGCTTGTTAAGAGAAATCAAGAATCTTTCTCACACTGCTGTTGTCATACAAAGTTAGCTGATGTAAAGGCTAACTTTGCCATACAGTTTTGGGTAGGAAATTGTGGGGGATCTAACTTTCATGCTGACTGTGTTGCCTTTGGTGCAGGTCCAGGAAGCTGCCTTGGCATCTGCAGTGGATGCTGCTAGGTCTTAGTACCAGCTCTATGGAGATGAGAGGTGCCTTCAAACCTTCAGTTTCCACCTTCAAGCTTTATGCAGTTGTCTTGCAAAGTTCTGTATGTGAATCTAACAGGCAACTACAAATAAGACCTCTGGTGAATAATTTTAGTCACTCACAGTGATTGAGCAAATAAATAGAATAGTGAGTAAAATCTCAAAAGTTTCTGATTTCCAGATTTATGCTCATTTCATCGAGTCAGGCTGCAGCCAGCAACAGCACATATGAAATACGAAGGTAATATATACAATACTATCTTTATGGTCCCACATTGCTCTCAAATGCCACAACCAGATCTCCTTAAATTTACCTTCAGGTACACTCAGTAACAATTTATTTGGCTCGGTGGTTTTGTTTGTTTTTTTTTTGTTGTTGTTAAAAGAATTTGTCATCTTGTCCTGTGAACAGACATGGCATGGCTTGTACTGCTTGGAACACCTTCAGTTTTACCATACAGTTAGGTTAAGTCTTCTAGGAACCTGTATTCTTTCTGATACCTGTGGTATGATTAAACTATCCATTGGATTATATTTTTCCTTTGCAGTTCAAAGTACAAGATAAAATTCCTTCCCCCTATTGGAGAATAGGTGTCTAGGAAGAAGGGCAGCTACGTAGGTTTTGGTCTTCCCTTACATTTTGCTGTTAAAAGAACAAGCACAATAGCTTTCTTATTAAAAGAATTATTGCTAAGGTTTATAGTATGCCTTTTACCTTGAAGGAACACAAAACACTTTTCAAATTGCTGCTTGGACCTGGCAAGCTCCTGTACCCTCACTGCGTCCCGTTGACTTGAATGATGTTCCCAACACATAAAGATTTCTCCATATGGATCCACTTGCAGATCTGGCCCTCAAGGCACAATTTGTCCCTGTGCCAAGAGAATAAAAGCACTTTGAAGAAAGGAAACTTTATACATTTCTGCTCAGAGTTTCCACCTGGGCTTTGTTCCTTGTGGAAGGAGAGGGGTTATGAGTTTCCAAGAGCAATGGGTGTTCTAGGATCTGCTGAAGAGCCCGGTGCCAGAGCCCCATTTATTTCTGGCCCTGCCACAGCCTTGCTTTCTGAACAGCCATGTTGCCATGTCTGCATACTGCTGCACATGAAAGTTACCACTTCTGCATCCATCCTCCTTTTGCTCACCTGAGAGAGTGTGCACATCCACAAATGCAGATGGAATTTCACCATTCACAGTGGTGGGGAG
The DNA here is from genome assembly GCF_038088225.1 of Cyrtonyx montezumae. Classification (NCBI taxonomy): domain Eukaryota; kingdom Metazoa; phylum Chordata; class Aves; order Galliformes; family Odontophoridae; genus Cyrtonyx; species Cyrtonyx montezumae. The sequence continues at coordinate 1,974,747 of NW_027072041.1, forward strand.
TGAGGAGGATGGGATTATTCCCCCCATACAGGGGGACACTGGCAGTGCTAGAGCTGGCAGCACTGCAGCTGAACATTTGCCCCTGGAGCAGGAGGAGTGCCTCAACAGATGACTGAGCATAATCTCAGTGAAGGTCCCCGAGCAGTCTTCCACATGGAACTGAGTGACGGGAAAGATGCAACTGCAGAGCTGGTACTTTCGCCAGTCTTCTTCCCAGAGGTGTAACATTTTGATGTGTTTCTCCTGCTCTCCAAACCCAGAAATAATTCCCAGGTCCTTTATAAATGGTGCTCAGTCTGTGTGACACCCTGCAGAAATCCAGCCACCCTTTGACAGGGTGATTTGATAAGGAAGAGATGTCCTTTATTGCTATTACAAGTGAAATATAGCAGGCTGAATACACTGGAAATTTTAGTTGGGATGCCCAAATTAATGTTCCTACATATTTAAAAAATTATATAAGATAATCTGGATTCTTCAAGGGCAGAGACTTTCACTTTGAGATAGCTTCCAGCCACAGTCTACATAAAAGCCCCAGACATTTGTTCATTTCTTTCTCTGTAATGGTTATACATACCCATTAGCTTATGTAATTGGTCAAACACTACATATGCGATTGTATAAACTGCTGGCATAATTTTCCACAGAGCCTTCATTTGCACTGACAGTTTCTGTTGCAAGCAGGAAGCATGTATGTCCACCTCCGAGAGGGACTCAGGAGGTTGCAGATGTAAGAAGTACGCCTTTAGTATAGACGAGTGAAAATCTTGCTAAAGGGATCACAGATTAACAACATGGGGAACGAATTCTCAGATTCTGGCTTCTGAAAATTGTTTGCAGCTATGACATAGTGCAGCTTGTCCCCACCCTAAACATGTAGTGAATATGTGGTAACTTGGAGAATAGCTACTTTCACATAGAATTACTTAACAAATAGTTTCACACTGTCTTATAAATAGCAAAAATACGTCTGCCTGTTCATACAGGCCCTGTGTTACTCCAGATAGGTAATATACTCTCAGTTCCCCTATCTAAACAAATGCATAAAAATGTATTCTTTTGGAATACATTTCATCTGAGAAACACGCGCATCCAGTTAAATCCCTTGTTATGCCTTTCTACTCAAAGCATGTGTTCATTAATTGCTTGAATGTTTCACATTGTCATAACTAGCTAGAAGCATCCTAACTGAATACTCTCCACACAATCACCTCAGATCAATGCGGTGGTAGGTCTCCTTTCATCCCTAGTCCAATAACCCCCCTCCAACAACAGAGGTCCTTTGCAGACACAGGGCCCTGATTTATGTTTAATGCAGCAGTGTTTTTACTGCTTTTGGCACAAGATGTTTGAAAGAGGTGAAAAAGACACACAGGCAGAAAGTCTGTTTAGAAAACAATTCCAACATAAGCACCATATGCCTTCAGCTCATAGGTTCATTTCCAGGCAAGTCACCACAGCAAGCACAACAATTTAGCTCCCTTTTTAATTTTTTCCCCTTTTAAAGGGGGAGGAAGGCGGGGAGGTAGGGGGTGTGGGGGGTGTCATTTCCTTCCTATAGGATTTTTTATTAGTTTATTTTAACTGTTTTTCTTTCCCTCTCCTGGTTTACTGCCTTGTATCTATCTACCCCTCAGGAGTTTAAAAGCCTCAAGTAAGTATTATTAGATTTTTAAAGTGTATTTTCTGATTGCATGTGTGTGTTGGAGGAAGTTGAACCCTCGTACACTAAGGAGCAGACTGGCTTAAATTGTCATTGGTCCACTGGCTTCAGTGTGGGGATGGCAATTTACCCCAGCTGGGAACATGCCTCCATGGTGTCTCATTGATTCCTGGAAGTGCAGAGACCAAATGTATCTTGCTCATAACTTTTTTATTCCATCAAATGTTTTGATGTGTACATGAATGAGATTTCTCTGGACTGGGAAAAGAAACCCCTTATTGCTAAAACAAAGGTAAAAGCTATAAGAGAGAAAAACAAAACTAACTTATAAAACACATTAATTTTGTTACCCCTTTGTTCTGTGTTGTTGGTGATCAAGATAAAGCACTTAACTTCTTCACCAGAACAAGGCACTTTTGCTAAGGTTTTGACAGGGCACAAAGGGATATGGCTTCACAGAGGAGTGTTGCCAGTACCTTTGTGTGAGCTGAGAAGTTGAAGACCACAGTTTTTAAAATTTAAATTTTATTTTTCCAGGAATTCAAAGTCTTGGTCTTTCTTGAGCTGTACAGCATTCTAAAGTCTTCTATGTGGTTCACAGAAAGGGAAAAAGGTGTTTAGCTCTGAGTAATGACCATCATCAGACACCTGGGAAAAAAAAAAACACCACACACAAGTTTTAAAATTTATGCAGCTTCTAATGGATACAGATTAACCATCCTGCAACATGGATGCTTATCAGTGTTGACTGAACAAAAATGGCCGAAGAGCTGTTTGTTACTTAAAATGAATGAAACTTTGAATAATATGCAATGCTGTTTGGCCGTATTCATCATCTGGCCAAAGCCTATGTGTGGAATAAAAACAGAGTGGTTTTTGCATTGAGTCATAATAAATGATTTGCAAATAATTTTTGAAGTTTCTGGGCCAGTTCCATTTCATGTGGGCTGCAGGACTCTCTCAGGGTAGCTGCACTCCTCAGCAGTGCCTTTCTAGGTCAGAGGAATACCCAAAACCAGCGCCATGTGCTCACTGCTGGATCTGCAGAAGGTAACAAAATGTGTATTAGGAGTGAATGTGACTGTGATGCAAACACTCTGTGTCCCTTCTGCCATGGAAAACATCAGATATTCTGCATCTTATTAAAAGGAGAGGCACTTTCTTTTCTAAAAAACATAAATCATACGAAAAAGAGCAAAAAGGTGGAAAATTCATGAGCAGGAGTAGGGTGGGGAGAGGAAGGAAAGACATGCTGTTTCATTCTTTATTGAAAGATGACTGGAAACCCCAAAAGGTAATGCCAGTGACACCATCTGCCCAAAGCTCCCAAAGCACTTCACAAATGCCAGCAGAGCTGCCTGTCACAGGCAGAGCTCCACTAGCCAGGCGGGAGCTAGTGCAGGGTTGACAAAGTGCTGGGAGCTTGGTTGGCACATTGTGAGTCCACACTGAGCGAATGATCTGGTAGGGAACAGAACCCGATGAGTTTCCTGCACTAACACTGTCAGCCCTGCAAATGCCCTCTACCAAAGTCCTGCCAGACAGCCCACACCCTTAAAACAGTCTGTTGAAAAGAGAGGTATTCTTTTGTGTAAGCAATCTTTTAGCGCAATCTCTTCTCTCAGTGCGACAGAGATGTCAGTTCAGGGTAAAACATAACAAGATGATCCCAAGAGACCATCCAGTCACATCTACCAGTGTGTGATGACTGTGCCAGAGTACTGTGCCGCACTAGCAGCTGTAAGCAGAAAATATTTGTGCTAATAACAATATGACACCAGGAGAAAGAGAACCTGGGGACACAGAGAGAGAGAAATTCTGGAATTAAGGGAATTAGCTGGGGGCCAGGTGGTAGGAGCGTGAATGATGAGGTGGAGTGACATAAAGAGACCCATGTGGCAGAATGTTTATTTCTGAGCTGCTTTTTTCTGTTGTTTTGCTTTGTCTTTAAATTTTAATTTTTAGGGTTTTGTTTGTTTGTCTGTTTGTTTCCTCTTCTCGCCTGAAAGCTTGAGATGGGCAACTCGTGTTTTGAACTTCCCACTAAAAACACACAAGATGCAGATCCAAACAATACGGTGATGCTATTGAAAAATCAAATTTTGCTATCTCTGAACTCCATGCCTGCCTTGACATCTGCAGCCTCTGCCCCTTCTTACCCAATCTGCCCTTCAGTCTGTGTCTAGACGATACTTCACGTTGGTTCATGAAATCCTATCAACCCACTTTTTTTCTTCCCAAAGTATCAGGCTAGCAATCACGTGTCTGCCCCATTGACCACAAACTCATATATCCTCCTTCCTCCTCCTTTTCCTTCTTCTTCATCTTTTTTTTTTTTTTTTTCCTTCTCCCTGGCAATTAAAAAAAGTAAAATCTAAGACCAAACAAATCAATGTTTACGGATTTGTAATAAGTTTCTTTCTACTTATTTATTTATTTCCTCTTTAGTCACTAAAGAAGCAGCAGCAACTTGCAAGGAGCAGTTGTTGCCAGAGGGTGAATCATAGCTATATTGATTTGATTATGTAAAAGCTCAGAGGAACCTAAAGCCAGATACAGAAATATCTCATAGTCCAAACCCTGTGGGACACACACTAGTAAAAAAGCAATCTTTATATTGTTCCTGATAAAAGCATCATTAGTTTCCTCAGAGTGAAGCCATTTCTCTGCTGATACAGTATATGGTTTTCCTTTTCTCTAGAATCCACTCAGACATAATTAACACTCAGTTACGAGACTTAAGCTTCCCTCTGGAGTGCGCGCTTTGAGGCCGGCGAGAGCGCGGGCGTGCGAGCCTCCGAATTCTCGCTGCCCCTCTTTGCCACCGCTCTGCCGGCTCCTCGGTCTCCCCCATCCCTCCCTCCCTCCCAGGCTCCGCACCACAACAAAGGCAAGGAATCGCACAAACACAGGCGCACCGACCTGCACAGGCAGACAGCTTTCCAGCTTGTCACAACAAAGCGCTCTCATCTGCGGTTTGCTGCGGAGCGGCTCTCGCGCCGCAGCGCGGGGGGAGCGCTCCACCGCGGCCGACCCGGAGGTGCGGTGGGACGGGCAGGGGCAGCAGGGCTGCGCCGGAGCGCTGCGGAGAGCCGCGGCGATGCCGAGCGCTGCTCGTGCTTTTGCTTCCCTGCCGCACAGGTAATGTCTGGAGAGGCTGAAGCCGGCACAGGCATACTCATTAACTTCATATTTTTCTGCATATGGTGAAGGGAAAAGATAATGCTGCCGCTCAGACACATACCCTGTGTGAATGTGACTTCATAGCAGGGAGAAGATACGTTGTGAGACATTTTACTCATCTTTCTTTCTTTCTTTCTTTCCCTCTATTTTCTTTCTTCAGTTTCAGCTTCTTCTTTTGGTCCAGTCAGAGGAAAATGCTCTGAACTTTAACATCACTGGTTTGAATCTGCAATTTGGGCTTTGCTGTAAGATCACGTAAAACTGAGGTGATACCAGACAGACGTGGCACAGCTATGCTACTTTCTAAAATACCGAGCGCTTCAGAGAGGAAACCTCATGTAGCTGAGAGAGCAAAAAGAAAGAATCATTTCAATCCTTGAACCTGTCTTCTCTTCAAATCAATGCGAATACTCCTCAAGGAAACTTTAAGACAACTGGGAGTTTTGCTGACAACTCTGAAGGATTCATACACACACTATTCGAAACAATGCCAGAAAACTCAAAATGTGCTGGTTCTGGGGGTCATTTTACTTAGCTGCAAAAGCTTTATACCTTAGAGTAGTATCACTAACATGACGACAGTTAACATCTCACCCTCTTAAAATGACCAACAATTGGGATTATTATTAGCAAGCAAATTACTCCTTTTTTTTTTTTTTTTTTTTCTCTTTCCCTCTCTGGGTCCTTTATTTATTTAATTAATTATTTAATTATTATTATTTATTCCTCAGAGCTGTTTCACTGGTTGCAATCCTGGCTAGCATTCCCCTTGAACTCTTCATAAACTGCCACATAACCACGTGCAGGCTCAAGCATGATGTTTAGGAGGCTTGTAAGATTAAGCCTGCTGAGCATTGAATTGCATAGCCAGTGCTTAAGAGGAAAGGCTGTTCATATAAATAATTTAGTCACCTTACTATTTGCAGTGATTTTTTTCATTATCAACACAAGAATATTTCCAGTGGTTTCAAATCTCTTCACCCCCTTCTGCAGCACCCACAGTGTGGGTATGAGTCTGTGCAGAGCAGTGAGAGCAGGACAGCACCCCAACTGAATGCCTGATAACCTGTTCAAGTAGGCCAGGTTGCTGCTGCTTACAGTCTCAGCTGTCTCCCATTGTTATACAGTGCTGAATCCCAAATTGTGCTGAGTGCCTTCTGTCATATGGAAGCCACAAAATACCATTTCAGTAGTGGGAACTGAGCTCAGTGAATAGCTCCCAGGTACTGAGCTGGAGTATAGTCTCTGAATGTCTTCTAATACATAGGTGAGAAAAGCTCTCATTAAAAGAGGGCTTCAATTATCGAATAAATACTTCATCCGTTTTACTCATTAACAAAGGATGTTTTTAAGCAAATATTAATTACATCATGATAGGGTATTCTAATTCTGCATTCTCAATTCACTATGTAGTTGAACCCTGTGAATTATGAGCTTATTCCTGATCCATCTGTGGTCTTCAGTTGTAGCTAAAGGGAAGAACTAGCCTTTGGCATGACCTTTGAAATTTTAAGTGAGCAGCTAACATGACCTGCAGAATCACAGGTCTGTCCAAACCGACAGTGGATATCTGTCCTTTCAGTTCTCTCAGCATTCAGAACAGGTGAACTTGACACCTCACTTGAGGCCAGGAAGAGCGGCACACTTTTGATGAATGGTGTGTGATCTAATGGACAACTTTGTGCTCAAAGTCCCTTGAAATCCTCAAAACATTTGTCCCCAGAGCAGCTAACATGTTTAGAAATAAGACATGTAAGAAAACTTTGAGTGAGAGACAGTTTAAGAAACAAAAGTTTTTAAGCAAATGTTGCAGTTTTGGAGTAGCTGATGCACAATATTGTTTTTAATAGATTTACTGACTGAAACAGTCTTTAATTAGATGGTTTTAATTGCAATTCACTTCCATAAATTATAAGCCACAAAGCCAGATTCCACTTTAACTGAATGTATCAGCATTTCTGTTTTAGGGAACGTTTGTGTTACCTTGTCACTGGAATTAAGTTAGTCCAACTGTCTTTTTTCTTTTTTCTTTTTCTGTTAAATAATCTGAGTCTTTTAATTTACATAGATAAAGCATCAATGAGAGCATCAAGGAAAACCTTGGACCAAAATCATGATCATCACAGGGATTATAGGATTGCTAACTTGAGCCCTTGTTGTGAGGTGGCTTTGCAACTGAGAATGAAGCTACACAAGTGGTTAAATTCACACAACCACCCATATGTTTTGTTTTGCGTTGTCTATATCTATTCATCAAAAAACCTTCCGTTTAGAGAAGGTGTTCTTACACTGAAAAATGTTCAGTTCATTGGCTTATTCTCTGTAAGAATTAATAAACCCCTGAAAAATTGCTGTGCGCAACAGCTTTAATAGCTCTGTCCGGCTGCTTCTCAGTCTCTACCCCTTGAAAATAAAACAAATTCTAACTATAAATCAAGGCCACTGAAAATGAAGGCCAGTCGCACATCACAGAGAATGGTTTTATAGGTGAAACGTGGGCTTGCTAATTTTTAGACTAAATTATTGTGTTTTACTGGATGCAGTTTCATTTACACACTTTCTGTCACAAAGACTTAAAAATAAAATCATAATCCCTGCAAAAAGCTGATTTTAATACACTTGATTCTTTTCCAGGCACTTCTCAGTATAAAGCGTTTAGCTGACAGTGTGCCAGGAAATCCCTTTCATTAAAATAAACACTGATGCACACATTGTGAAGCTATCTCGCTTATAATATCAATGATCTTTAATAGAGTTGTTTTATTACCAGAATAGCATTTCTACCTGACAAGTCTGGAGTCAATATTTAACGGATTTAGGTCAGATTTAGCAATAGGATTTTCCAAAACCTGGCAAAACTAAATTCTGTCTGCAAACTCTTAAAGTAGGTTTACAGATTACAAAATGAGCATTTTCATAAATATGTATGTCTCATAAATATTTGAGAAAAAAAATGAAATGAGATCCAATATCTAAATGATTCTCTAATTAATAATTCTTTTGATAGGACAGTCTTGAATACATATTAAACACGTTAGAAGAAAGAGAGAAAAAGAGGAAAAGAAGGATATAAGGAACAGGGGAGGGAGGGAAGGAAGTAGGATAGAAGAGGAAAAGAAAGGAGGTGAGCAGTAAATAATGGAAAAGAGAAAAGCAAGGGAAGGGATGGGAAGGGACAGGAATGGAAGGGATGGGAAAGGAGAAAAAAACTGATCTGGGAAAGCAGAGGGGAGGGGAGGAAGTAGGATAGAAGAGGAAAAGAAAGTAGGTGAGCAGTAAATAATGGAAAAGAGAAAAGCAAGGGAAGGGATGGGAAGGGATAGGAATGGAAGGGATGGGAAAGGAGAAAAAAACTGATCTGGGAAAGAGGAGGGGAGGGGAGGGGAGAAGAGGGGAGAGGAGGGGAGGGGAGGGAAGGGGAAGGGAGGGGAGGGGAAACAGTATCTTGAAACAGTAGCAAGAATTTTAAACCCTACTTGTTCATTCTAAAGTTTTAAAATCAGTCAGGACCCTTTAATCTCATCAGTATTAAGCAAAATTCCTTACATGTATAGCGTGTTGCATATGAAAGACTGCTGTTTGATTTGTGGCACTGCTGGGGTCTGGGTCTTCAGACAGCAGAGCTGCATGAATTTAAGAACACTTTTTACTTCAGTAAGTAAAATTCCTGAGGAAGAGTAGGTCAGAAGAGCATGCTGATTATGGCCTATTGGACACTACTGAGGTTCAGATTTGAATGGGAATCTTACATTGGTTGTTCCACCTATAAAGGTCAACGTATGTTAAACAGTTACTCTGCAGTTAACTGTGGAGCTATTTTCTGTAGTTTATATGTATTTAGATGGATAGTTTGTTGGCAGAGTGCTGAGAATTCTCCCACTCTTATGAATGGCTGATCCCAAATGTGGGAAATTCAACTCCATAGTTTATGGTAGTGGGGGACTGTGTTCTCACTCTCTCCTGACAAAATGGGCCTGAAGCATTTCTCATATGAGGAAAGCCTGTGTAACCTGGGTCTGTTCAGCCTGGGGAAAAAGACTGAGAAGGGATCTGATAAATGTTTATAAATATTTAAAGGAAAGTGTGAGGGAAATGGATGAGGCCAGGCTTTGCTCAATGGTGTGTAGCAATAGAGAAAGGAGTAATGGCCTAAGACTTGAACATAAGTTCCATAAGTTCTGTACTAATGTGGAAGAACTTCTTTATGGTAAGGGTGACAGAGCACCTGAACAGGTTGCCCAGAGAGGTTCTGGAATCTCCTTTTATGGAGATACTCAAGATACCTTGAGTGATGTCTGGATACCTACCTGTACAATGTATTGCAGGGTACGTGCTTTTGCAGTAGGGTTGGGCTTGTGACCCCTGCAATTCTCTGATTCTGTGAATTGTTTATCATTCCGTCTGCATTTTTAGGTGTATTCATTGTTTTCCTTAGGTTGTCATCTCACTGTGAAGTTTCTTTTCAAGTACATAGAGATCAGGAAAAAGTGTGTAGTAAGTGTTTTATGTAGTCAGTAATGTGACTGATTAGGCACCAAAGTATATTTAAGGAGAGTTAAAGAAAAGAGAGGAGCAATCTTAGTTTCATGAGCAGTTACATGGTAGATGTGTTGGTTCTATCTCTTGGCTGGTACTGCTGAGTTTGAGGTGTATCTGCAAATAGCCTGGCAAAAATTAGTTTCCTCTGGAGCAAGCAGCAGAACAGTGATTCATAAATTGTCTGTCTGGCTTCTGCCCCATTCCCTGAGTTGATGCAAAAGCATCATAGTCCCTTGCCTTACACATGCAGACTTCATATCTAGGAAATCTCACCAGCAATGCAAAAACCAAAAAATCAATGGAGAAACAGGTTTGTATAAGTCTGAGTCATCTTTCCAAGCTTGTGATTTTCAGCAAAGCTGAACAACTTTTGTTGACATTCACCAGTACTGCTATTTATGAAGTTACTGTACTTGTTCACCCATGCGATTATTGACTACAAGAAATTTCTTCCTCTTACACATACCATATAACATTCCTCATCTGTTCCCTAGTGGAAAAAGAATCTGTACTTTTACTTAGACCCACTCAAGAATTACAGCTTCTGCTGCATTTTTCAAAATAGTTAAGAGAATGAGTTTCTTTCCAAAGGAGTGGCGTTAAAGATTCAAGAAACAATATTAATCTCTGTTCCGCATGCAGAACAACATGCCTAGCAAAATGCAGCCAAGGTGCATTAAAAATAAACAAGAGATAAGAGAGGAATTCAGCTATTACTCTTTCAGGGAATTTTAGTTAAGAACGTAAGAACTCCTACCTCCATTGTAAAGAAAAAAGGCTTTGTAAGTTAGTGAGGGTAAGAAAGTATGCATTTATCTGTCAGACACTGCTCACAGGGCACTGAGTTTGCATAAAAGTGGCCAAGTATTTGCAACTTATAAGACCTAGGCCAACACTCCTTTGTTCTGAAATATGAATCCAGCTTAACAAATTCTATCCAAGAAAATAATTTATATGAAATGTGTAAGTGCTAGCATCCCACCTGCTCATTCTCCAATGTGTTTGCATATGAAATGTTAGAGTTAACTCAGAAATGTTTTGGACTATGAATTAGGATGGCCAGGTTCTGTGAACAGAGATGTGTAATTGCATAATTTTAGAGGTGTAAAGAAGTTAGAGTGCAGTTGCGATCATGTGGTCTATGGCTGGAACCACTGTCTTTTTATAGTCCTCACAATAGCAGAAAGACTTTTTTTTCCTAACCAAAACTGGGAAAAGTTTGGACTCCAAGAAAGTGCGCTATACTCTTCCTAATTAAAAGACAAAAATGTATATATTGTTTTTATCTCAGATTTATAGATGCTGAAAAATAGTATAAATACTATTTCTACTAAAAGTATTAGCATTTTTTCTCAAAATAGTAAGAAAGTGACAAATATCCAGCACTTACATGCTACAGTGAATGGCATTCTACAAGGGGCATATTATTTACATATTAACAAACATAAATTAAGCACTAGGAGCCCTCTAGATGTGTTATAAGGCTAAAGAACGAAAGCTTGAGTTTGTAAAAAACTAATTCAAAATACATGATAAAGAAATCACAATTGGCTGGACATAGAATACTGCTAAAGGAACTCCTAGAGAAGGGATAAAAATGGGGCACTAGCTGCTAGAGAAGAAAGAGAAAAAGAATATTCTAAGGAAAGTTTCTCAGGGAATGGGACAAATGAAATCTTCCTTCCTGTCTCCATCCACTGAACAGAAAATGTGGATACTGAAATGAGCAGAACACTGACTTTACCACTGCAACTCATGTAAAGAAGATATTTTACCCATTTACAGATATATATACTCATAACTTTATTGCTTATAATGATTAAGTGCATTACTTATGGTAATGAACAAAGCAGTTCCTTCAAAGTATCTGCCATTGCTGCAGTAGAAATAAATAGGAGGACCTCACATTACTGTGGCCAGTAGTGTCTAATGAAGGGTAGGTATCAAGGAGATCTTCCCTAATAATTCTCATAAAAGTGGAAACAAACCACAACCAAATTGTGAATGAAATTCTGTCGAGCAGCTTCAAGTGAAGTTGTGGAGACTGAATTCCCCTTAGAAACAGCAACAATTTGACTGGGGCAGAAAAATTGCTTTGCAGTTACATTTGTGGGATTAAAATGAGGACCTTCAAAAGTCACCAGCTTTAACTAGGAGAAGATACACATACAAAAGGCTATTTAAAATGTACATAAAAAAGAAAAAAAGGATAAATGACAACATACCAGATTCTTTCATATTCCTTTTACAGATTTAAAACATCTCTGCCCCCACTTCATGAAGTGAACTGTGAAGTTGATGAAAAACTAAGATCACAAAAAAGTTGGGTGCAAATATTTGTCAGGATTTTTTTATTTACACACTGAAGTATAAAACCAGAAAGCTAAAATGGGAAATCAAATCCCCACCCAGTATCATTTTCTGATCAACACTTTTTGTAAGGGTTTCATTATTAGATGTCCTTGAAAATTCTGGAAAGTAGCAGAAGGCATACAATATTACTTAATAACACCTGAATAGTATATTAGTGTATTGATCTACCTCATATGCCATTTGTACAGCCCAATGATTGGTTTAAAGGAGAAGCAGCCAGGATTTCTGTTCCAAATTCTGATATTCACCAGCTTTGGGACATAAAAACATTCCTTATTTATCTGTGTGAAATTAGGAGACTTACTCAACAGATTTCAAAAAGTATAAAGAATCCTTGCAATTATTGGGTGAAATCTTCAAAAAATTTTGCAATAGATATTCAGATACATAGACACTGAATTAGGTCCCAAAGCAATACTGTGTGTCTTCAATGCATAGATGCTGTTTTATCAGTTCTGATAAGGAATTTAAATTCAAGAAAATAGAAGATGTAAACCTAAAACAAAACCAAGAAGTAAAATCTACATAGAGAAATAATAGAAAAACACATGAAGAGATCCAAGCTAAATGAAAATTAACTTTGTATGTTTGCACTTTGCAGTATATTGTGTTCATGCAACCAATTAAAAGAAATGCCATCTCATTTGGAAAATATCTATTGATTTCCCAGTTCATCAGATCAGCTTGATGTGTCCAGCAATGGCTCCTATGACATCATCAATATTTTTCTATTTAGAATAATGACTTATTTTATATACCAAGAGCTATAAAAAAGGCTATATACATATATTTCAAAAGACATCAGTTTAAAAACCATCTCGATTTCCACCCTTAACATACATTATTTTTTATCCACCTTTAAAAAAATTTGGATCTTGCCATGAGATTCATTTATGGAACTCAGTAAATTTGTTTAGTTTATAAACAGACCACTAAATCATGTTTCCCATATTAGATGCTGTCGCTTTGGCCTGCTTTTAGGGTCCAAATTACACACATTTTTCTTTTAGAGTATGCAGAATATATTTCAGAAAAATCCTCCAAGCCTTCCTGCCCCCCTCCCTTCTTCTTTTGCAGCCTCCTGTATCTTTTAACTGTCTGGATTCCAATTGCTTTGTATTATCTCTAAATCCTTCTACGGAGTCAAAAAGGCATCCATTTAGCTAGATGTTTATTCTGTTCAATTCCTCATGTATGTTTTTCAAGCTACACTTACAGCTGAATCACAGCCCAGTTTCTAGCAGTGGGAAGGAATATTTATATGCCCTGGACGTAGATGTGCCCTTAATCAGAAGTCCCTATAGGACCAATTGCATAGAAAAAATCAAGCAAGATCTGAGCCAGGAACCAGAAATGAGACAGTTTTGACATCTAACCTCATGTAATTCTTTCTTCTAAGTCTCACCCTGGAAATGGGGGAGGTAGGAGGAATTTTTTGTCTTTTTCCCTCCTTTCCAGTCTACCCTACATAGAGGGCCCCCAGGCTCCCCTGGGAAATAATTTTGCCAGGGGTGCAAGGCTGCTTATAGAGATTGGAAACATCCTTGCAGCTGAAAGTGCAGCAAATGGGCTTGCACTGCTGCTTTCAAATGTTCCTCATTTGCTCTACACTTACACAGTTCAGTCTGTTTCACCAAATGCGGCCAACGTGGCTCTGTGCTAAACAGATTACAGATTACAAATTACACCTTCCTGCCTTTGTGGGAGGGTTGAGAGACACAGGGCTTGTTCTCGACTAGAAGCAATGCTATCACCTGCTCAGATCCTGAACTGAAGCTGGTTACAGCAGTTTGAATAAATAAAGCAAGACACTCGTCCCCAAACCCACTAATTCATCGTACCACTTCAGTAGTTACTGGAATATGGTTTGCTGACCTCTGGTGGTTATCATTGCTGTGAGAGATGACTTGCCAGTCAGACCTGGAAAGTCAAAAAGGATAATTTAAGAACTCTTACAGCCTATGTAACCATGGTTTTAAAAGGCAGAAAAAGCTGAGTTTTTAAATCCCAAAGTCCAGGTACTGCTGTCCTGCTGCAGGCAGATAAAATTGCAACACTTATTCCTATATGGCACCAGGTTGGTATCATTTTACCTAGCACAAAGGTTGAAGTAAATGAAGAGCCACAGCTTCTGTCTTTCTGTCTGTGTTCTCAGCTAGCACATTTCCTTTATCTTCCTTCCTGCATTGTTCCCATCCCTGACATAGCCCCTGAGAAAATCTCCACTATTCTCGTGCACCAGGCCCAGAAGGGAAGCCCACAGGGTCAATGCATGAAGGCACGAAGAAAATAGATAAGTGATGTCCCCTTCAGGGCTACACAGGAAGCCCCAGAAAGACTCTGGATAAGGTTCAATGTTATCTCTACAGATTTTTGCCTAAACCTCTGCCTTGAACATATCTGTGGAAAGCATGGCCAAGGTGAAACTGACTCAGTGGCACAGTTCACAAGGTCCAAGGAAGGTCACGGCCTGGACCTGCACTCCGCCTGTGATCTTCCAGCTGTCCCTGGCATCCTACCCACCACACAATGCACAGCAAGTCAGAGAGCAGCCTAGAACTGCCTGAAACTCATCTTCTGAGAATTAAAAAGAAAAAGGCAAGCCCTGTGTCTCAGACATTATTAAAGTCTGCTATGAGTCATCTTTGTCCTAGGTTATATTCCTTCCAAAGAAGTGTTTTCCTCTGCCCATGGAAATGTACACTAAATATAAATACAGCTTTCTCAGTGATATTTGACCAGTTTAATGACTATACCATCTTCAAGGATACTTTCTGTTCTTACGTACTGTATCCAGATTGTTCCTATTTGCCTTTCTCTGACAGAATAGTGGTGAAAGCAGACTGTAGTCTATTTGAGCTTGATATAATTTCTGGTTACACGAATACCTGAAATTTTCTATTTAATAAGTGACAAATATTCACACCTTCTGCTTTTTACCAGTGGACACGCATTACTCTGTTCAACAATGTAGTGTTGAACATTCTCATTTATTCTTCTAGCTGTGTCACTGTTTCCCTGAGCTGTCTAACTGTGAGTGTTGATGCTCATGATTCTTTGAAATTACATCAGATTCATTGATAAAGATAACACTAAAAAGATTCAAATAAGCAACTTTTTCAGACAAACTTATTGTGGAAAACTTGCTCCAAACATCTCTTCTTGTCCTGGTCTTGGCTTTGTTATATTGGACTCTCTTCTCTTAGAAAATTTGGTTAACAGATGGCCAAGAGCATTTCTCATTAGCACGCTTCTGGAAAATAAAAATTAAAAACAAAAATAAACCCATCCACACTAACTGTGCTATAAATGAGATTGAATGCATGTTGTTTTAAAGGAATGTAAAGACATAGTGTGAATATGACTTTAGGGTGACTCCCCTAACTTCTTTTAGACTCATTTTACAAAGAATAAAATATAACCCTTACAGAAGATTCTTGAAAAAAATGATCATCACAAAATATTTGTTCTCAGTTCTCTTGTGTAAGCAGGTGTAGGCTAGCATTTCCAGTATCTGCTTGGTGAAACAATAGTTCATTTCATTATTAAGGGCTAAAATTTGTCCTCTGATATGAATGAATGGCTCCCATTGAAGTAAATGAAAATGTCAATTAATTATTTAGCTTAGTTACAGGGGTATAACTAAAGCAATAATGAGAAGAAATTAAAAGAAGAAAAATTTAGATTGACTATCAGAAGAAAATCCCAGGCAGTGAGACTATTTATAGCACTGAAGAATACATGTGATTTTAAACATGTGATTGATTCTGCTTTTTTTCCTAGTGTTGCATACATGTATATTTCAGTTCTTAAGCTAGGTCTGGACTGCGTCTTTCCCATCATCGAAACATTAGATGGTGAAATAATTTCTCAAGGGAGAAGAATGCTTGGGAACATTTAAATTAGATTGGAGAAACATCAGGAAATATAGCACAGAAATCAATTCCACATTAACAGGAAGATATAGTGGTTGATCTTCATCATCCCTGCATTCCACATAGTGTTTATAATTTGGATCTTATAGCTTATTTCCAACTACAGGATATAGAGGTCTGAGGAGGTGAAAGAAGGCATTTGTAGTTCACTTCATTATCTGTGTAGGCCAGTACGTGCCACTAGTTAGTTAACTGGTCTTGCTCCTTGTCACAACCTGTAATCTTCTATGTAGGAAGCACACAGAGCCTACAGAAGATGTTTTACTATGCACCCTGTCTTTCTCATAAGTAAAAACAAGCAGATTGATCAAACCAAGGTATTTTTATTGTGCAGCCTCAACTATCCCTTACACACAGGACACATGATGTTTACAGCTACTTTTAGCGAAGTCTGATACTTTGTGTGTCTGCATGTGTTTCCAAGCTGTGTTTATGGATGAAAGCAAACATTATCTTGTTGGTATAAGGAAGATGAAAATCAGAAGTGCAGAGGGTGCAGGTTAACCATACAATCCTCTAACGTGCTCAGTAAATGCCGTGGCATGCGTATTCTAAACCATAGCAGCAGAAATGATGGCAAAGCCTTTATGTTTTCTGATAATACAGCTCTTTGAAACACTGTGAGCAGACTCTCTCTCTCTCTCTACATCATGTCACACACAGGACAAGGAATGGGACAGAGTCTCAGTGCTTCTCAATTCGTAGACATGCCATACAGTACAACAAGCCATCCTTATAAAGGCGTGCTGAATGAGGCTGTGTGCCTGCAAGGAAAATTTAATTGGATTTCTTTATGTGTTACAACAATCCAATGAAAAAATTATGTAAGAATAGCATGATTCAATTTCAGCATTCACTTGAATAATAATACTTTTTAAAAGAGAGAATTCTTCATGCACACGCAGAAAATAAAGGTAAAGATGAAAACAACCTAAATCAGTAGTTTTCAGCCCAAATAGACTGCATGGCCTAACTTTATTCTCAACAGCACAGACATTGTCTGTGTCATTGTCCCAAGTTAGGATATAAAAACACAAATTACAAGCCATTTAATGTGAATATATAGGCTTTCAGAGCTTCTAGCTTTGACTTTTTGGAAGAATAATGATGTCTTTCATTCTGTCCCCATACTCTGAATCAGAGCGACTGAGAAAATGAAGGAAAAGAAAATACTGCTTCATCCAGTTATCAGATCCACTTCAATGAATAGTGATGAGTTCAGGCATTGCAGGTTTGAGTTGCTTGGGTGTAACTTGAATATTTCTGCACCATTCTTCATATTTTACACACATTTTCACTCTAAGTAACAGCCACATAAGAGTTTTTTTATTTTCTTAAGGGTACATGTAAAATGCTTGCAATCATGCATGCATGTGTGTGTTTGTAAAGATATATAAAATATATGCCCATAAATAAAATCTTCATGAAAAGTGGCACCTAGCTTTACAACAACCTGTTGATTTCTGATGCAGTGACATACTGCATCATAAGCCCTTTGGTAATTTCAAATGAAGATATATGGATAGTTTTTATTGTATTGGAATGTGGAAATTAAGAAGATAAGCAATAATATCAATTTTACTAAATTTTACAGTAGCCTACTTGCTTCCTTGATTATTACTACAACACAAGGTTTTAGATTGGATTTAGATTAAGTATTTATTACAATTTTCAGGTATTTTAGCATACAAGCAAGGGACAAAAGAGTTATATAGCTTCAGGATAAAAGCAGGGAGAAGTATAATGCTGTAGAATGAAGATGTTACTCTTATACATCTGCCAAAATTATCAGTAACCAAAACAAGATCAATACTGATATTACATATTTATCGTTAGCTTAAAAAAAATAAAAAGTCCCACACATACAGAGCTTTTGCTTTAGAAATTACGGTTCAAATGTTATGACCATGAAATAAAATGTTATATACCAAGCCCGTTGTTTTGCAGCAAAAGGTAAATTTTTGTAAGGATTTGAAAAATACACAGCATAGTCACTGTTACAGCATAAGTCCATCTATGCTATAGCTAATGATAGCATTAACATTCTTTATCATAAAATTTCTTATAGTTTTTCAGAAGCTCATAATATTTTGCCTGCTGTGGATTGTTTCCAGGATGGTTTATTGATCTGAATTAGCTGATCCTTGAAGAAGTGTTTTCCTTCAACAGGCTGATCCCATCCTCTGAAGTACAGAGGCTTTCATGAGTTAACAAATTCCTCTAGCAATTTTTGACAGCAGTTCTGTGGATTCAGGCCCTGAGGCCTGTAGTTTCATACACTTAACTTTTTCTCCCACTAATATTCCACGTTGAGCCCCTTCTGAGCCTATGCTTCGGAGAGACTTCACAAAAATGAGTACTCCTTAAGGAGATAAGGTTTTAGAAAAAATGCAAGCCAGAGTCACAGATGAAGTGGTTTACACCAGCCCATACACCATCCAAGCAACTGAATAGCTGCCAAACTATTATAGCTGCTCAGCTGTTGAAAGCTATATGCACTCACTGCATATAGTGCCTTTGAAAATAAAAATTAGTAATAATAATAAAATAAGTAAATAGGAAAATAAATCAATTCTTGCAAAAAACATGAACTTCTTAATTATTTTGAGGGGCTCTAATCTGGGCACAATATGGATTCCTAAAGTGGCTCAGGCTGTTTTCTCAGATAAAATAAATTACACATAGTCCTACTCTGAGTGTGTGAAAGAAAGGAGTTGAAAGGAAATATAGGAGAAAATATTTTGAAGATTTGGCCAGAGAAGAAAATGACTATATATATAAATGGAAAGGGTGGAGAGAAGGAGAAGCAGAGGCTGGAGGGAGGGATGTCAATTAACGGGAAGTGGGAGCAACAGCATCACTGTGATAAATAACAAAGGAAATTGTGGGGAAGGGTAGTTTCTGGGGGCTTAGACCAGAGTAACTACTAGTGCAGAGGTCTATACAGAATGGAGAAAAAAGGATAAACAGACGTCTGCGAGAAGTCTTTTGTGTTCTGACCCCTACATCATCTGAATTAGGGAGTGTTTTCCCACATACACTGCTTTTGTGAAGTCCTGGTCATCTAGGAAAAGTGCATCTGAGCCCAAAGTTTAACTGTATGTGGATTTTGCAAGCAATGCCAAACAACCCTGCTGTTCCCTGTCACTTGTCATTTACCTACTATTTTTACCACTCCTGGTGTTTTAGAGATCATAGGGCTGACACACAATTAAAAAGCTCCCTGCAAAACAAAGGTTTACTCTTAAGATTAATCCATTCACTGATGTTTCCTTACTGCAAAATGATGATCTTGGTTTCTGTTTGATGTTAGCTGGGGATATCATGCTCTCATGCATAAGAAGAGCTCCGTAGGAGGTACGTGTTTATGTGTACATGAACCAGAGTGAAACCAACAGTGGAGAGCAGAAGCACTCCATTAATACCACAAGCTCTCAGACTTGATAGAAAGAAGGCACTGAGGAGAAGCAGGCAAACACCAACATGTATAAAGCAGTTTTCACCTATCTGAGGTGTTGCCTGTTGGCATTTCCATACACTCAAGAAATTTGGACTGGTGTGGTAAAACCTTTACACAACTATCTGCATGCCCTTTTTCTTATTTAAAACACATTTGATCCAACCATTTTAGAATTCACTGGTGTTCTTGAATTCTCTTTTTATTTGACATGGTTTGAGAAATAAAAAATTCAAATCACCAGAAGTTCCTAGCATGTTCATATCTCAAGACTTCCAGACCTTGGTAGGGGAAGGTGGATTATACTTAGGGATTAAAATTCTGCTTGTATCATAAAATCATAGAACATACAATTGGAAAATTGTAGAATTATGGAATGGCCTGGGTTGGAAGGGACCTCAAAGATCATCAGGTTCCAACAACCTTGCCATAGGCAG
This sequence comes from Cyrtonyx montezumae, assembly GCF_038088225.1. Taxonomy (NCBI): domain Eukaryota; kingdom Metazoa; phylum Chordata; class Aves; order Galliformes; family Odontophoridae; genus Cyrtonyx; species Cyrtonyx montezumae. The sequence goes on from NW_027072041.1 coordinate 1,994,334, forward strand.
GGCTGTCAAACAATAAGTCAAGTACTAGATCTGGTTGCCCAAGGCCTCATCCAATCTGATCTTGAATACCTCCACAACCTCCCTGGACAACCTGTTCAAGAATCTTACCACTCTCTCATTGAAAAACATTTCCCTGATTTATAATCTAAATCACCTCTCCTTTAGTTTAAAACTTTTCCTCCTTGTCATATCACTACCTACCCACGTAAAAAGTTTTCCTCCTGTTTATAATCTCCCTTTAAATACTGGAAGAATATAATGTCTTCCTGGAACCTTCCTTTCTCCAGACTGAACAAGCCCAGCTCCCTCAGTCTGTCTTCAGGTTCATATCAGACTTCTGATCATCCTTCTGTCCCTCCTCTGTATCTTCTCTAAAAGCATCTCTCTGCATCTCTGTATCATTACTGTGTTGGGAGCCCCAAACCTGGACTCACTACTCCAGATGGGGCCTCATGAGGGCTGAGTAGAGGGAGACATCCTTCTGCTGTATAGAATCATAGAATCTTCTGAGTTAGAAGGCACCATTATAGGTCATCTAGTCCAACTCCCCTGCAATGAACAGGGACATGTACAGCTAGATCAGGTTGCTCAGAGCCTGTTTCAGCCTGACCTTGAATGTCTCTGAGAATGGGACTTCTACCACCTCTCTGGGCAACCTATTGCAGAGCATCACCAATCTTACTGTAAAAAAAACCTTATGTTTAGTTTAAATCTCCTTTGCCGCTACAAGATCTCCCTGGAGTCTTCTCCTCTTCAGGCTGAATTGAACCAGCTCTCTCAGCCTGTCCTCAAAGGGAAGGTGTTCCATACTTTGGATCATTTTCATAGCCCTCTGCAGGACATGCTTTTAACAGGATGAAGTTCTCCAGGTCAAGTGTCACCAGCACAGAGTAGAGGTGTAGGATCATGAACCCCTGACCTGCTGACAATCAGGTTTCTTTTGATGAAATCCAGGATATGGTTGGCCATATCAGAAATGAGCTGCAAGGGCACACTGCTGGCTCATGTCCAGCTTCCCATTCACCAGTCCCTCCAGGTCTTTTTCAGCAGGGCTGTGCTAAATCTTTACATCTCCCATTTTTTATTGGTAATAGGGATTGCCTTGACCCAGGTGCAAGATCTTGCACTTGGATTTGTTGAACCTCATAAAGTTCTCCTGTGTCTACTCAAGCCTGTGTAGGTCCCTCTGTATGGCATCCTCTCCCTCTGGTGTGTCAGCCACACCCCACAGCTTGGTATCATCCACAAACTTTCTAAAGATGCACTCATCCCTACTGTCAATATCACTGATGAAGATATTAAAGATTATCAGCACCAATCCCTGGGGTCACCAGTCATAACCAATCTCCATCCAGACATGGAGCCATTGACTTTACAGATATCATTGAGAGTGTCTTGGCAACTACATCAAGCAATTCCCTCATGTCTCTGGGATGCATCTCATCAAGATCCCATGGATGTTCGTTTTCCTCAGGTGCTTCACTTCTAGTGGGAGGGATGTTGCTTCCCTGATCCCCTACTACCGAACCAAACATTTAAGTGCTGTGTGACAAGCAGTGGTTATCAGAGAAGACGGTGGCTAAAACGTTGTTAAATACCTCAGCCTTCTCCTTGTCTATTGTTACCAGCCTCCCTGTGTCACTTAACAGGGGGAAACATGCCCTCCTGGACTTTCCTTTTCTGGATGAGGTACTTCAAGAATTCTTGTTCTTTTTGGCATCCCTTGCCTAATTCAGTTCAAGCTGGGCCTTGGCTTTCCTGAGCCTATCCCTGTACAACCTAGCAGTTTGTATTTCTCTGACGGTACCTGCCCCAGTTTCCACTGCCTTTGTATTTTCTTTTTGCTCTTCAGTTTGACCACCAGATCCTAGTTCAGGTCTCTTGTCTTCAATTCCCAACTTGCTGCACTTGGGGATGGAGAGATCTTGTGCCCAGAGGAAAGCCTCCTTAAAGATCTGCCAGCTCTGCTCTCTACCCTTGCCCATGAGGCCAGTGTCCCATGGTGTTCTGTTGACTAACTCCCTGAAGAGATGGAAATTAGCTTTCCTAAAATTTAGCCTCCTGATTTTACTCTTCACTTGTCTCATGTCCCTCCAGAGCATGAACTCAATCACAGGATGGTCACTACAGCCCAGGCAGCCTCCAATACTGATGTTGCCAACCAGTTTATTTACACTGGTGAGAAACAGGTCTAGTATTGCATCCCCCCTGGTGGGGCTGTCAGTTATCCTCAGTGCATTCCAGGAGCCTCCTGAATTGCCTAAAGTTTGTCGTACTACTTTTCCAGCAGGGTGGTTGAAGTCTCCCAGCAGGACAAGCAGTCACAATCACATTTCCTGTAGCTAGAGCTAGTAGGCCTCATCAGCAGGCTCTGCCTGATCTGGTTGCCTGTAGTAGACCCCAATCACAAGGCTCCCTTTGCTGCCTTGATCTCTAACTGTCACCCATAAACTTTCAACTTGCTCATGACTGTTCTTTAGGGACAGCTCTTAACATTCTATTTCTTCCCTGATGTAGATAGCAACACCCCCTCCCCTCCTTTCTCACCTACACCTTCTGAACAGCTTGTAGCTGTCAATATCCACACTCCAGTCATGGGAATCATCCCACCAGGTTTTGGTGATGACAACTATATCATGTTTTTCTAGTAGCATAGTAGGATCCAGCTCCTCCTATTTGTTACCCAGGCAGTATGCACTGGTCTAGAAGCACTTCAGCTGGGTAGCTGGTCTTGTCACTTCCTTAAAGAATAATTCCTTAATTCCTCTTTGGTATTTCCCTTGATTTTCCCCATTGAGAATGGCAAACCCCACCTCGCACCCACAAACCTAGTACAGTGTAGACTAGTTGGCTGTCAAAAAACAAAGTCTGGCAGCACCAGCCACGAAGCCAGGTATTTAAAGCTAAGATCCTTTGGTTTGTTTCCTTCTTCTGCTGTGCCATGCCATGTTTGCCTAGTGTTTTATACATATAGGGGGGTTTTGGCCACTGTCACCTTCACTTTGCCCCCACCACATCAGTGCTGCCAATTATCAGGGGTGGCTTGCTTCCTTTGTAACAGCTTTTTCTGCATTGCTTTACTGTAGGTTTAATTTTCTGTGAAGGCTCTGAATGCGAATTACTACTGTGAAGCTGATTCACCCAGTCTTTGCTCAAATCTCCCCTCCTTTAGTTTAAAACCATTCCCTCTTGTCATGTCACTATTTACCCATGTAAAAAGTTGTTCTCCCTCCTGTTTATAATCTCACTTTAAGTACTGGAAGACTTCAATGAGGTTTCCCCGCAACCTTCACTTTTCCAGGATGAACAATCCCAGCTTCTTCAGCCTTCCTTCACAGGAGAGGTACTTCAGCATTCTGATCATCTGTGTAGTCCTCCTCTGGTCCCTGTCCAACAGCTCCACATCTTTTCTTTTTGGGGGCCCAGACTTGGGTGCAGTATTCTAGATGGGGCCTCTTGGTGGCAGAGTAGAGAGGGATAATCACTTCACTCTTCCTGCTAGCCACCCCTCTTCTGATGCAACACAGGATACCACTGGCTTTTCAGGCTGTAAGAGCACATTGCTGACTCATGTTATGTTTTTCTTCAAACAGAACCCGAATCCTTCTCAGCAGGGCTGCTCTCAAGGAGTTCTTCTTCCAGCTTATATACACATCTGGGGTTATTGCAGCCAAGGACAAAACCTTTTGCTATGCTTTATTGAACCTCATTAGTTTCACAAGTTCCCACTTTTTGAGTTTTATCAAGGTCCCTCTTGATGGCATTTCTTCCTTCTGCCAAATCAACCACACCTGTCATCTTGGCATCACCAGCTAACTAGCTGAGGGTACAGGTAATCCCATCACCTATGCCACTGCTAAAGATGTTAAAGATTACCATTCCCAAGATGAACCTCTGGGGGACACCACTCATCATCAGCCTCCACGTGGACATAGAGCCATTGATGACAATGCTCTGGCTGTGACCTTCCAACATATTCCTTATCCAGAGGATAAGGTACAAGACCATGTCAAAGGCCTTGCACAAGTCCTGGTAGATGACATCTGTTGCCCTCCTTTTGTCCATCCCTCCATCGTAGGAAGCCACCAGATTGTTCAGGCACAGACTGCACTTTGTGAAACCATGCTGGCTGTCTCATATTACCTGCTCATCCCCCATGTGTCCTGATGTGCTTTCTAGGTAGATCTGTTCCATAACCTTCCCAGGCACACAGGTGAGACAATTGGCCTGTACCCTGGACTAGGGATTTCCCTTCCTGAGAGAAATCCATTACCATCAGAGTAAGAGATAGTTAAATGTAATATTTAACAAATGCAGAAGGGGGAGGTGGTCTGAACACTTTTTGTTCATTGTCTTGATACCGCTCTTTGGAGAGATCCATGACAAAAGATTATTTTAAGTTTGATTCTATAGATAGGAGCTTTGTGTGGTAGCTTTGAGTATAACCTGTGTTTAAAAAGAAAAATAAAAGCTAAAAAGCCAAATCTGGAGACCATAACCTTTCTCTGAGCTGCAAGGTAGTGGCTAGAATTATGGCAGTGATTTAATGCGGAGAAGAGGCCTACATGACCAGTGCTGGCTGTTAAAGGGGGTCTTGCCAAGGTGTGTGGGTGAGTCTGTGTATGAGAGTATCACAGGATGTGGGGCAGGGCCTCTTTCCCAGCAAACTGTACACCTGACCAAGCTCTGATGAGGCAGTTTCTCCAGAACAATGGTGTGGGAAATGGTGCCAAACAATTTAACAAAACCCAGTTAAACAACATTCACAATAATAGTACTTCAAATACTATATAGTTTCCTACTATACATTCTTCATATTTTTGAGAAAATACTCCGTAGTTTGGAAAACTAATCTAAATTTTTTTCTTTTCCTATAAAGCCTGTGACTTCAGAGAGAGAGCTACTAGAGACAAGTCTCTTGAGCTTCACTGTAATAAAGCTATGTCCAATCCTCACAGCACTGATGACAGCTCAAAAAAATATTAGGAGGAATATTTTGTTCAGTTTATTCACATTAGAAAGATAAGCTACAATGCATATATCATTTTGTCAGTGTTAAATTGTTTTTGAAGTCAATTGACCACAGTTATTCTACTGAACCCTCCTAACCTCAAAGACAAAGTGGCTCAGCTGTGGCTCCTGATGCCTTTCTGGTGACCAACTGAGAGAGCAAAGCCTATCACAGACCAGGGGCCACTGTCATAGGCTGACAGAATGGGCAATACTATCACAATGCCTAGAAGTGTCTGCTGTCACTCTTCAGTTAACTAATATAGACTTGATAATAAAATCCACGCCTCCAGAATATATAATTTTGCCTTTCTTTAGAGCTTTCGGTTCAAAAGACAGTAATTATGGTGTTGTCTGCCACATAACTTGTTAAGTAGTATTATATTTTTTCATACTCTTCCACAGGCCAATGTAGTATGAGGAGACTTCTTTAATCCGATTTGTAACATTACACCAAATAAAGTGAATGAACTCAGAATGCACAGCTTCAGAACATGAGAGAGGAATTTTGCTCCTGAAATTTACTGCTGAGGAAGGGGAGTATGATGTGTCCCTTACACTTTTTCACTGACTGTCACACTCCAACTATGCATCTTGTATCTGCTCAGTCATTCTCTGTGTTCCAGTGCAATCTGGTAACAGCCATGAGTATAGAAGATCAACAGAGAGGGAGTGAAGACACCTTAGTCAACAGCAATAAACTATTCAGAGCATGACCATTTTGATAAATTAATGTCTTATAAACATACCTCTCTCAATAAGAACATTAAAAATACAAGTTCTGAAGATAAAAATATGTGAAATAAGTGATGACTCAAGAAAATTGGCCACCCATTAAATATCAACCAGGAATCATAGCACAGACTATTTCAGCCTTTCAGTTATCACTGACAGTGACAGACAGGATTCAACACTATTATCTTTATTGTTTGCTCATCAAAAGAAATGAAACTCATCCGTATTGTATGCAGTACTTCAGAGAGTCAAAACAAAGAGACCAATTATCTAGGTCATTGGAAATCATCACAAGGTTTTTTTGTTTGTTTTTTGTTTTTGTTTTCTGTTTTGTTTTGTTTTGTCTTTTCTGGTGGATGTAACTGAGAAAGATAGATATTTAGCAGTGGGTTTCAGAACACTGGAAAATTAAACTGACAGTTAGGTCAGGTACATTAAAAAAAAGTAAAAAAGTAACTAGATGCAGACTTCTTACTAAGAAAAATGGCTAGATTCTTAGCTAATTTTGGTAAACATAGATCCATATGAATCACTGGAGACATCCCAGCTTACAATAACTAAAAAACATTTAAAGCTAGGAGGCTCTTACAGGTAAAGCCAACTTTCTTGGTTCTTAGCTTTGTCCTTCTGCCATTTTGCCATCTCTTACAAGACAAAATTAATTAAAAAAAATTTTGGCTTGAATTATTCTGGTTTTCCATACCCTAACAGCACAGGTCTGGAAAATATTAATAGAGAAATGCTGATCACCTCAAAACTGATTTATGTGGAATGGATCCTGAAAACTGTAGATTTAATAGAATTTAGGGAGGAAGGCACTCTGAATAGTTTGCAGAAGCCAAATGACCAGAAGTTAGGCTTTTCTGAAGCAAACTGTGTGAACTGGGTACACCATTTCCATTAAATTGTAAGGTTTGGTCTCTGAAGGCCATTCCTTAAGAAGACTCCATTGCCATGGTCTCTGAAGGAGCTCTGCAGGAGCTGGTGGCTGCTGGCTGGTTCAAGAAACAACTTTCTCTTCCACCTCAGCCTCTTTTTAGAGAAATCTAAGTTGATTTCTTGACAGCTGTTACTAATGATTCTAGAATTCTAGGATAAATGAGGTAATTCTTGCATAAATTGTTCATGGGAAACATTTCATAGAGTTTTACCTGACTGATTTGATATTTTGTTTCCAGAAAATAAAAAAAGTGCTAGTATGCTATGGTCTCTCCAGCTCTCACATAGGATCTTCAAGTAACCAGCATGAATGTTCATAGTTGTGAGCAAGGGCTTTTTTATTCCTCCTGATCTCCATACGCTACGTATATTACTCTGAGCTGAGAATTAATACCCACTTCCGCTCATGGCAGATCTCTGTTGAACTCCAGGAGCTAACAATGACCACAAAGTGTTGTTCCAGACTGAAATGCAATCTTGAAAAATGGTCACATGAATGGTAATTTCTTTTAGTCAATTCTGAATCTCCTATTTCCAAACATCATTTTAATGGCAAAAAAAAAAAAAAAAGTTAATTCATTCTCAGGTTTAGCTCAAAGGTACAATGAGCCGTTTTCTAAGTGATTCCTTTACTAGCAAATCCACTATATTCTGAACATACAAAAGAACAAACAAACAAAAAACACTTTTTAAAGGTCCAGGTCTTTCCAGCTGCTGACAGGTTTTAAAACATGCACCTTTTCTCTCACCTTGTTTTCTCTTAGCTTTCTTGATAGCAGGCAATTACAAGACAGAGTACACTCTTTGCAGCAGTGGCGATTATTGGAATCACTGTCAGAAGCAAATAAGTATGTATGAGGTTTTCCTTTTCTTGTTTTGTTTTGTTTTATATTGGAATCAAAAAAAGAGAATGTGTGTGTTCCTGAAAGTAAGGCTCTTTATAGGCTGCACAACCCTAATGCATAAAAGCAATCAGTCCTCAGCACTTGAGCAGAAATTTTCATGCCACTGTGAGTCCAGAAGAGTAACAAAGAGCTCTTTCCTCTCTGTTTGGCTCCTTCAGTTACCTAGTAAAAGTCAGATGGAGAGCTATGGTGCTTTCGTTCTGAAAAAAAAAAAAAGGTATATGTTTCAAAGACTATTTTCAGAATCTGATATACAATTTCTAAATCTGTTTTGGGACTACTGAAATAAAGATGGACAAAAAAGAATTGACATGGATTGTTACCTGTAAGCAGAGACTTCTTACTTCCTTCCAACTGTATTCAGACTTCCAAGCTAGAGAAGTCAGCAAGCTTCACTTTTAGGGTTAGTGAACTCTATCGCCAGTATAAAGAATTGGGTACTGTTTATGCCTTTATGTGTCAACACTCATCAAATCCTGCAAGGAAAGTTGGAAAATGGAAAGTAAATCTCATAAGACTCCAAAGGATTTCACATGACCCATTAGTATTTTCACAAAACAAAATAGAATTAATGCACAATGTGGAGCCACAGTCCCTGGAAAACATCAACACTCTGACAGTTTCTTCCAGTCAACTGCTCTGAACATAACAGTTTCTTCCAGTCATCTAATCAGAAATTAAGTGTCTACAAACCAGAGCACAGAAACTCTTAATCTCATTTTGCAGAGCAATTGTGCATCAGGACATCAGTATTTAGACTAATACTGTCCTGTGAATTTTTCTAATCTAACCATTTCAAAATTATGAGCTAGGATAGAATAATAATAGTATTTTTGGCAGTCACTATCAGTAGATGATCGTTCCTGATTTCTATTTCATTCTTCTGCATTACCATAGGTAAAAGATCAAGCCTGCATTTGTCTATATCAAAATGTTACCAGCAGGTGCTTGTCCATCTTGTTAGGTATTCTTTGGTACCATGCAATATTATGTTATAGCAAAACAGTAGGTATTTTTAACCAAAAGTATGTTACAGATAGAATAACGGGAATGGTCTTGAAAACAAACATAAATTTAAAAATAATGTAGTGCTTGGATTCTGTCAAAACAGTTTGATATACTTTCACTCTTCAGCTTCACTTTTTCTACCAGCACAATCCAATGACTGAAAGCATTTATGAAAAGTAAAGGGAAATTTAACAACACAGTGTGAGATGATAACTCATGCCTTAGAATATATGTTCTACAGGAAAAAGCAAAAAAGAATTCATTTCTCTGCAAGGATTTACTTTTAAAGCAGTGAGCAGTTCAAAGAAATGAGAATATGTAACTGCTATTTCCCCAGAAACGTTAAAAAAAACCAAAACAGAAAAAATAAAAGATAAATTGTCATAATTGAAAGAAAAATTTCTGTCCCAGTCTCAAATGCATGGACAGGGATTTCAGGCATGCAAAAGATGTGCAGCTGTGTCCCATGCTTTCAAAGCCAGTATTGGGAGATTTATATACTCTCTGTCACAGCAGAGTAGAGAATCACAAAACTTGAAGGGTACTGTGAATGTTTGAGACTTGGATTGGTATTCTTAAGTGCTATAGATCTATAATACCCTGTAGGTGCATTTTTCTGAATTGCCTTATGAATTTCAGTAGACAGAATGTAATTTATTACTGGATAAGCACATGGAACTGGCTACTGTCAAAGTGGAAGGAAACCTTCCAGGTACTTAGCTTAGAAACATTCATAGCATGTGAAAGGCAGGATGCAGGAATGACGAATTCTTCAAACAAAAGAGGAAAAATGAAGAAAAAGAAGAAGAAAAGGAAAGGGAAGAGGAAGAAAAGAAAAAAAAAGAGAAGAGTTGAGAAGAGTTGAGAAGAGTTGAGAAGAGGAAGAGAAGGGAAGGGAAGGGAAGGGAAGGGAAGGGAAGGGAAGGGAAGGGAAGGGAAGGGAAGGGAAGGGAAAGGAAGGGAAGGGAAGGGAAGGGAAGGGAAGGGAAGGGAAGGGAAGGGAAGGGAAGGGAAGGGAAGGGAAGGGAAGGGAAGGGAAGGGAAGGGAAGGGAAGGGAAGGGAAGGGAAGGGAAGGGAAGGGAAGGGAAGGGAAGGGAAGGGAAGGGAAGGGAAGGGAAGGGAAGGGAAGGGAAGGGAAGGGAAGGGAAGGAAAAGAAAAGGAAAGAAAAGGAAAGAAAAGAAAAGAAAAGAAAAGAAAAGAAAAGAAAAGAAAAGAAAAGAAAAGAAAAGAAAAGAAAAGAAAAGAAAAGAAAAGAAAAGAAAAGAAAAGAAAAGAAAAGAAAAGAAAAGAAAAGAAAAGAAAAGAAAAGAAAAGAAAAGAAAAGAAAAAAAGAAAAGAAAAGAAAAAAAGAAAAGAAAAGAGGAAAAAAGAAATAGAAAGAGAGAAGAAAGAAGGAAGGAAGAAAGAAAGGAGGCAGAAAGAAAGGAGGCAGAAAGAAAGGAGGCAGAAAGAGAAGCCTGAAAGGTGTAAGGAAAGATGAAACGAGAAACGGAAGGAGAGGGAAAGGAATTGAGGGGAAGGGAAGGGAAGGAAAAAGAAAAAGGAAGAAAGGAAAAAGGGGAGGGCAGGGGAGGGGCAGAGAGGAGAGGAGATGGTCTTATTAATTCATTGGATAAAAACATTTCCTTAAGGAAATATCTATGGAAACATAGCCAGAGCATCTCTGTATCACTCCTCATTGGAAAATTTAACAGCTCCTTAAACTCCAAAGTGTCCCTCCTTAGGGACACTTTGGAGTGAAAATTAGGAGTCTTTCAGTATGCTTTGCATACTCTTTGAATGGTTACTAAGTACTTTGAGAAACTTTTATGGAATGCGTACAGAAGCCTGTCTTATTATTTCTCAACTGCTCTCTCATTTTCCTGACAGATTGAAAATGCTACTGATTACAGAATAATCCCAATTTAAGAGAAGATCTAGTAGTAGGATAAAATGCCCATAAAAAATCCCTTAACACAGATATGTGAAGTGAAACCAAAAACCATGTATCAAAAAGGAAAATATAGTTATTGTTATCACATCTGTCAAAGGAATTACCCTGTTTCACTGAAACTCTTTTTGCAGTAGTTCCTGTAATAAAGGATCTAAAGGATGGCTCCAGGAAGAGATCAACTTGTTAACAGAACACCATGTATTGACTGTGTTCAAAAAGTCTGTATATTCAGCAAATCCCCATTGTAACACACCCTCTGCTATTGTAAGAACAGTAGTTCCTGTGGTGAGTATTTGACTCCACTGTGAACTGTATCTTTTGCACTACAAAACTTCAAAGTTAGCTACTTCAGAGAAAAGAGATGGAAATACTTTCCCTTTAACTCTGTGCTTAACTGTTTAATGAAGAGTTCTGTCTTTAAAAGGTCAGTGAAGATACAGAGGCAGAAAGTGGCTGCTTTATCTAACAAGATAGAGCCTGTTTCTTTAATATTTAAAACTATTTAATAAGTTTATTCTGGTGATATTGCAAGTATAAACCAATCTGTCCATAAATAAGAACAGGCTCAAGTGTTTCATCATTTACATCATGTTGGAATTCGAGCATCCCCATTTAGGCCACAATTATGTTGGACTCCCTGATATTACATTTAAGCCTGGACTTCCAGCTTCTGTAGTATTTTCCTAAATCTACAGAAGAAAAAAGAAGTGCTTTATTTGCTCCTTCATGCTTTTTTCCTTTTCTACAAAAGAAAGGCTTGGGGATTATCTAAATTTAGTTTGCTCTTGTGCAATAGTCAGCAGAAGTGGACATTTGCTGGGTACTTGACCTTTGCCTTGTCATTTTCTAACTAAAACGTATATATATATATAAAGGAAGCATAAGGAGGACATTTATGTATGAACTGTAAACTGTTGGCTTACGCTTTTTATGCATGTACTTAACGTTCTTCTTTTACAACCTTAACTCTCCCAAAAGAATTTTTAACTAGACATGAGCAGTAGATGTGTTGTTTGTGATGGTAACTGGAAAATGGCTACAGAAAAACGTTCTTGTTAATAAAGGATGGACACTAAGCTCTATGTAAACAAACGTGTCTAGGGCAGCTTGACAATACAAAAGCTCTAAAATCAGAAGTAAGATATATGATTCTGTTCTTGCTTCTGTTGTTTTTATACTGCATTTAGGATAGAGAAAAACTCAGAAAGAGGAGGATTCATCTGAGATCTGGTATATATGTCTGTATTTGCCTATGTGTGTGTATGCATACATTGGTAGAGATCAGGTATAAGATTTATTATTATTCTTTGTCCTGATTGAATGAAATTTTTAAAGGATGAACGAGGTGATATCTTTGTCAAGAACTGCATTAAAGAGAAACACAACTATTGAGTCTGGTTGTTAATTCTTTACTTTTGCTCTTCTCTGCCAGTAGGCAGGAATTATTTATCATAATTAAATACACCAATTTAACATAATGGTGATTACTATACTGTTTACAGTATAGTTTACAAGACATCTGAAGTATAGCAGAGTAATAGATCTAGAGTATAGGACCTTAAGATCCTTACTTCCTGAAGTCAGTGCGAAGTCTTATAAATATATATATTTATATACCATAGTGAGTAATGTATAATATTGAAACAATGTCTGCAAGGGCCAAATGTTCAGCTGCTGTAAATCAAGATAGCTTCATTCCAGTTAACAGAGCTATGCTAATTGCCCCCAGCTGATAACTATTTCTTTAGTCTTACAGGTCCATCTCAGTGTGCAACTATCACTAAAAACAAAAAGACTGAGTCAAACACACAAGTGGTGCAAATGAACATATGTTGGCTGACTTAACGGAGCTCTGCTGGTGTATGTCACTTAAGGATCTGGTACAATTTCAAACAAAGAAGATACATTTATTTCAGAAGATTAATTATATTTTCTACACACTTACTGATACTCTTGGTGTATGTTGGTTACATAATACAAAGTAGGTAATAATCAGAAGAAGAAAAAAGGGAGAAACCACCTGAATTTGCAGGTGGTCCATTTTATTGGACTAAAAATAAAAGGCAAATATTTGAGAATCAGAGAGTCTTCTTTACGAGCTAAAGAAGAGGGCAAGTTGGGGCCTGGTTCTGATTCAGGCTTCATAATTATGTTCAAAGATAGAGATCAAAGCAGGAGCTGAGCAGGAAATGGCAGAGGGAATGTCAGGTGCAGATATTACACCCTGCTTCATTGCCGTCTTCATCCAAAATCTGGGAGCTAGTCCAGAGGGGTGAACAAATGAGTTTGTTTAGAATAATGGCCTTGACTGAAGCTCATTATTGTTTCCTTCAGATTATTTTAATTTAGCTACTGCAATCTTATTTTTGGCAGTACCATTCGCAGAATCACAGAATCATATGGGTTGGAAGGGACCTCTGGAGATTATCTAGTTCAAAACCCTGCTAAAGCAGGTTCCTTCTGGTAGGTTTCACAGTGTCCAGGTGGGTTTTGGATATCTCCAGAGAAACGTACTTCACAACCTCTCAGAGCAGCCTTGTCCAATGCTCTGTCATGCTCAGTGTAACGTTTTTTTCCTGTTCAGATTGAATGTCTTGTGTTCCAGTTTGTGCCCATCACCAGGCATCATTGAAAAAAGTCTGGTCCCATCCTCTTGAAAGACACTCTTTAGATATTCCTAAGTGTTGATAAGGTCTCCTCTGAGACTTCCCCAGGCTAAACAATCCTTGGTCTCTCAGCTTTTTCTTATAAGGGAGGCACTCTGGGCTCTTAGTTTTGCAGCCCTCTACCGGACTTTCTCTGGAAGCTTCCTGTCTTCATTGAACTGGAGAACCCAGAACTGAACACAGTGCTCTAGATGTGGTTTCACCACAACACAGAAAACAGAGTACAATAAACTCTCTCAACCTGCTGGCCAGCTGTTTTTTATGCAACTCAAGATAACACTGGCCTTCTTGGTGCAGGATCTTCTCCACAGAGCTCCTTTCCAGAAGGTCAGCCCCTAACCTTTATTGATACATGCAGTTGTTACTCTCTACACCTGCCCTTGTTGAATCTCTTTTTGTTGCCTTTTACCCAATTCTTCAGCCAGTCTTGGTCTTGTTAAAGGTAGCACAGCCTACTAACACAGCAGCCACTCCTCCAAGCTTTGTATCATCAACAAACTTGCTAAGGGTGTATTTTATCCCTTCATCCAGGTCATTAATGAAGAAATTGAACAAAACTGGACCAAGTACTGACCCCTAGTGAACACTGCTAGTTACAGGATTCTAGACTGCACCGCTGATAACAATCCTCTGGACTTGACCAGTCAGCTTGTTCTCAGTCTACCTCACTCTCCTTTCATTTAGCCCACAATTCCTAAGCTTACCTACGAGTTTGTTATGGGATACAGTGTCAAAAATCTTGCAGAAATGAAGTTTGGCAACATCCTCTGCTTTCTGCTCATCTATTTAGCTAGTCATGACATCATGGAAAGCTACCAGATTAATCAAGTATGATTTCCCCTTGGAAACTATATCTGAAACCTTCTTTTCTTCCACTTCCTTAGAGATGGCATAAAAAATAAATTGTTCCATCACCTTCTCAGGGGTAGAGGTGAGGCTCACTGGCCTGCTGTTTACCAGATCCTCCTTCTTGCCTTTTTTTAAGTGACCAGTGGAGTGACATTGGCTTTCCTCCAGTCTTCAAGCAGCTCTCCCATTCCCCATGGCTTTTGAAGGATGATAGAGAATAGAACCATGCTAACATTTTTGCCAGGTCCATCAGCACTTATGGTTGTATCCCATCAGGGCCCAATGGACTTGTAGACATCACATTTCCCTAAATGATCTTCACTGACCAAGGGGAAGTCTTTTCTCTAAATTCTCTCTCTCACCTCCAGGGTCTGCCATTCCTGAATGTCAGTCTTAGCAGTAAACACTGAAACATTCAGTAACATGGCCTCCTCGGTGTCCTCGATTACCAGGGCACCCATCTCATTCAGCAGAGGGCTTGCATTTTCTAGTCTACCTTTTGATATTGATGTACTTAAAAAATAACTTCTTGACCTACACCTCCCTTACTAGATTTAATTTCAAGTGGACCTTAGCCTTCCCTCTTGTATCCCTGCATGTTCTGAGAATGTTCCTACGTTCCCTTCAAGTTATCCTTTTTCCACGTTCCATAAACTTCCTTCTTCCATTTGAGTTTTTCCAGTAGCAAATTGCTCATTAGTACTGTTCTCTTGCCACTTTTACCTGACTTTTCATTCACAGGGTTATACCAGTTTTGAACTTGGAGGAAGTGGTACTTGAATTTTAGCCATATCGCTCAGGCTCCCTTACCTTCCATACCTTTATCTCATGAGATTCCTCCAAGTAGGTCTCCAAGAAGGTCTAAATTAGCTCTCCTAAAGTACAGGCTTGCAATCTCATTTACTGTCCTACTTTCTCGGTGCAAGATCCTGAGCTCTATCATCTCATGGTCCCTGCAACCAAGACTGTCCCCAGCCTTCACATCCCCAATCAGTCCTTTTTGGTTTGTAAGAAGAAGGTCCAGCAGCATAACTCTCCTTGTTGTTGCCTTCAGCTGGGTCAGAAAGTTAATCACTGATGTTCTGCAGAATCCTCTTGAACTGTGTGTGCCCAACTGTTGCTTTTCTATCAAATATCAGGGTGGTTGAAGTCCCACATGAGAGCTGGTGCATATGATCATGAGTTTACTTTCAGTTTTCTTTAGAAGACCTTTAAATCCAATTTAGAGATAAAGATGTGGTGTGGGACAGTGTCTAAGGTCCTCTTGTACTTTCTGTTTATTCCCCATGCTGTGTGCATTAGTATACAAGCACTTCAGAGAATAAACAAGAGAAGAAGCTGCAGGTTTTTCTAGTGGAATGCAGAAGGACCTGCCATAGATATACATACCTCTGATGTGGCCTTTCTGTTCTTGTCCTGAGAGGCAAGTAGGAATATTCGTCACTCTTCTGGCAAGACCCCAACAGGTGAGACACCACCTGGAGTACTGAATCCAGTTCTGTGGCCCCCAGTACAAGAAGGACATCAAACTGTTGGATCAGGTCCAGAGGAGGGCCACAAAGATGGTCAGAGGGCTGGAGCACCTCCCCTATGAAGACAGGCTGAGAAAGTTGGGGCTTGTCAGCTTGGAGAAGAGAAGACTCCAGTGGGACCTTATAGCAGCCTTCCAGTACCCAAAGGGGACCTACTAAAAAGCTGGGGAGGGACTTTTTATATGAGCATTTAGCAGCGGGACAAGGAGAAATGGCTTTAAACTGATAGAAAGATTTAGACTAGATACTAGAAAGAAATTCTTTACTGTAAGGATGGTGAGACAGTGGAACAGTTTGCCAGGTTGTGGACGCCCCTCCCTGAAGGCATTCAAGACCAAGCTAGATGGGGATTTGAGTAACCTAGTCTAGTGGGAGGTGTCCCTGCCTATAGCACGAGGTTGGAACTAGATGATCTTAAAGGTCTCTTCCAACCCAAACCATTCTATGATTCTAAGTTCCAGCTTGCAGCATCATTCATGGCCACATAAAAGAGAAAAAGGGAATATTAATTCATGCTGTTAATGAGCTGTTAGACCCTCACAGCAGTGTTCCAGATCTTGGCTCCTAGTAGGCAGCAAACCTCTCGAGACTCCAGATCAGGCCAGCAGGGATGTGCTTCTATACTATATAACAAGAAGTCATGCACTTCAAGCACATGGCATTTCTTTTCACAGTATCCAAAGCAGGCTGCTGGTATCGTTTCTCCTTGCAGACACTGGTCATGGGTGTCTGTAACTGCTGGAGCTTCATAACTGTTCTTGGTTATTAAGCTGGAGGGTGAGGACTGAAGAAGAGCCCTTTTGAGGGTCACCAGGGACCAATGTGCCTCATTCTCAGTGGTGTCTGATACTGGAGTATGACTACTAAACTGTCTATGCTTCTCTGTCTTGGTCTCTAAAACTATGCAGCCTTTTGATTTCTTCCTGAATATCAGCTTCTTGCTAAGAAAAGATCACCCACCTTTGTCCACCTTGTGCAGGTACTTACCTTATCATCAGAAGAAGGTTCAAGTTGTAATCAACTGCCAGCACCAAAGGTCTACTTTTTCACTAGTTATGCCTGGATGTATCAGACATGTCTGGGGATTTCCCTGAGGGACACCAGTTTGAGCTCTCAGGCATGTACCCCCCACCATTCCAGCTAAGATCAAGAGTGCTTCCACTTCCACCAAGAGTGCTTGTTATAAACCTACAAGCAAGTTACAGCAGTCTGCTTGCACAAACTGGTGCAATAGAGTGTTGCTCCTAGTAGAGTGAGAGAGAGTAAAATGGTTGCTATTGCTAACACAAGAAGTATCTTGGAATCTTTTTTCCATTTCTACATGAACAAATTTCTACTGAAAATGTGAAAAAAAGTGGATGTAAAGTCAATGAAGACTTCCTTCCATCTTCTGGAATACTGTGATTCAAAGAGAAAATACCATACTGAGATTTCAGCAGATGGACTCAGAAAAACAACAGCCTTCTACAACTGTAGAATAAGTAGTGGTAGTTCAATGACTACGGGGAAAATCCATATTTTCTTTGAAATATAACTCCAATATCTGATAAAGATGAAGTTTTGGCAAGATAATAGTGAAAAGGATATGTCTTCATACATGTAACCTTCTATATGATAAGAAATTTATCAAAAGAGTATTCTGGTTGAAGTTACAAACTCCAGACTTAACAATTGTCAGTGTAAAGATTGCTAGTTATCTTAATCTTGTTTTAATCTGTAGTGTTTTTTTCCACTGAGTGTTTGGAGTGGGCTAAGTACTCCGCTGTTTCTTGTCGCTAAGGTTTCCCTCATGAAGACAGGTATCCTGAAACTTCCTAGAGGTGCACAAGGACTATGCAAACACCACATCAGGAGCTCATTAAAGAGCAAATAGAGGCTGGAGTTGCTACACATGAAGGTGGTATGATGTATGACATAAAAAGAAAGCTCAGACAAAATGAGAGAAAGTCTACCAGTGAATACAAAAGAAGAATGCGTAAAGAAGGGTGATATTTAGCTCAAAGAAGAGGGCAATTTTATGAATTGATCACAACACTGGAAATCACATTTTTCTCATGTAAATTTTTCTGTCTTTGTCTTCTAAGAACACTTAACTTTCAGAATCTTTTGTGACTAGTCTTAGTGCAGGCTTCATTCCCATTCCACTTCTGAACACAGTCCATACATGGCTATGGAGTCCAAACAACTCTACAAGTGAATGTGGTTTTGCTCATACTGTAATTAATAGAAAAACTTTTACTTTCTACTTTCCTGATACTGCTTCCTTTCTTTATTCATAAAAAGTTCCTATATTTTTAATTTATCTGGGCTAGAAAAATCAGTTCTGAATCTGAATAGGTTTTCCTAAAGGAGATTCCAGCCACATATAACAGCTTTGTTTTCATTTTCTCTGTGTGTGCAGTGAAGACAGAAACTTAAAGGATGACAGAGAAATATAATCCTATAACATTTGTCATCAGTTATTGAAAGGTTATTGAATGGCTTACAAAATATACAACAAGAACCAGTTTTCATAAGGTAGTAATTTCTGTGATCTCACTAAAACGCATTTTTAAAATAAGCTATGCAACTTGTGTTACCCAGTGCATTCTGGGACAGGTACCTATATTTATCGCTATTACGTTGATTAAATATTGCTTGCAATAAATAATATATTTTCCTCATTGCCCTCCTCAGTTGTCTAAATTGTAGTAAATTTGGTCTAAACCAAGTATAAGGTATACATTTTTAGGTCCTAGAGAACTGATGCAAGACCAAAATCGATCTGGTGAAGGTGTCAACCTACTGCTCCTTTGGAGATTGTGCCAAATCTGCATTTATTCTCACAGACAATACTCTGGAGTATTACTGCAAATTTTCAAACTGGCCAACTGGTGAAAGCATCTGGAGTGTGGACTGTACCACTCAGTGGCAAGTGAGTGAAGAGAATGGCTGTGTCCTAACAGCTTGTCAGAAATAGAAGACCTACAAGGTTGACATGAATGCTTTAATTCCTAGTAGAAATTACTTCAATTTGTGCTTTATGGATTTCAGGATCAAACAACTTTCAATTCAAAGCACCTCAAGCCTATCAACAACCCACATTCTTGCCAGCCAAATCTTTGGAATTTCATGTAGCTCTAGCTTTTATCCCTGATCACACTTGGCTTTCACCTGACTTGTCATGCCTTTCTGCTGTTATCTCACTCAAGTGTTTCTGAGTTGTTGTTTTCATGTTCTTTTCCCTGTGGATCCCAGCTTTTTTCAAACAAATGATACATTTGAATTGCTCAAACAGAATTGTTTCTTTCCTCTTCAGGCTCATTGGCAGAGGCAGAACAGGACATAATGTCTTGCCTCCTGTTTGTGCAGATGTTTTCTCTTGTCCTCTGTGATTTTAATCCTCACTTGTCTCTCTTAAAAAAAATAGATATCTTTTCTTTGAGTCCCCAAAATACTACTTTTTCTCACAACCTTTCAGTCCTTCATTGCTACTAAATCATCGAAACCACTGGATTAATTTAACAGTTGTACTAACAAACAGCATAGGGCAGGGAAATTCCTTCTTCTGCCACTTTGACTGTTACTGCAGTAACCTAAAAGAAGAAAACTTCAGCAACTCTATTTTAAATTGAAGAAAAACCCTCTAGCCAATATTTTCAGTTTACAGATAATTGAATGGGATTTCTATAAGAATTTTTTTTATATTCTCATAAGCAAATTCACTTCTGCATTTGTATGACAGTTAACAACTGTAAGTGTTAACATTTCATTCTTTTCAATTTTTTTTTCCCAGTCCTCAGCAACAGGAAAGGATCTGTGACTGTAGCCATTTTACCTCTTCAGTGAAGGTCTGGCACCTAATGGATACAATGGATACAGCTTCTCTTTTCCCTAGTTAAACTCATTATATGCTTAGTTTTCACATAACCACTGATTTTTTCTGTTTGTTTGTTTTAGTTTTTTGGTTTGGTTGGTTGTTTTTTGTTTGTTTGTTTGTTTGTTTCCATCTTTACTTGTGTTTTCCTGAAGAGATATGAGAGGTAGCAGCAGGCAACACTTTCATGAACATCAAATAGACACTTTCAGATATCAGTGTTTTACCTCTACTATTTCACTTATCTTAGGCTTTTTGTCAGATCTCCAGAGCAAGATCAGTCTGCATCACCATTCTCAATATTATTAACATGATGTTTTCTCAAGTTGTAGTCTGGATACATCACAAGTCAAAGAAGATGAATCTTTGCCCCAAAGATTTTGCAACCAACAGTCACCATACTGCAGGTGTTTAGGTTTAGACGTATGTTATTATTTTCAATTACACTGAGGTGAGTTAAGCAAGTTCCTTGGGAATTAAGGCCCACACATTCGAAAGTAAGAGAGAAGGAGATATAGATATGGAAGGCCTGAAGGAAACCCCTGATTCACGAGCCTTGACCCACTGTATTCACAGAATCACAGAATTATACAGTTTAAAAAGGACCTCTGGAGATCATCTAGTCCAATCCCATGTTAAAGCAGTTTCCTCAGTATGTTGCATTGGAAAGGTCCAGGTGAGTTGACTATCTCCAGAGAAGGAGACTCCTCAACCTCTGGGCAGCCTGTTCCAGTGCTCTGTCATCCTCAATATAAAGACTTTTTTTAATGTTTAGATGGAACTTCCTGTGTTCGAGTTTGCACCCACTGCCCCTTGCCATTCCAGTTTGTACCCACTGCCCCTTGCCCTGTCCCTAGACACCACTGAAAAAAGTCTGGCCCCATCCTCTTAAAAGGCACTCTTTAGATATTAATAAGTGTTCATAAAATTTTTCAGTCTTTTCCAGGCACTCTCAACTTTTCTTCATAAGGAAATGCAATAAGATGTTTGGCCCCAAAAAATCACCAAACACCTGCTCTGTATACCAGCAGCAAAATATGCCCCAGCACATCATAACAAAATTCTGAGGTATCAAATGGACAAAAAGCTAAGTTGTGTCACAGGAAGACAATAGAAGGGGTCAGAGGCACTGCAAAACCTTTACAGTCATGGGCAATTCACTGAACAAAATCAACAACAACAACAACAAAACCAATGTTTTTAGGCTGTGGGCTACATCTACTTTTCACACTGTGAGTAGGGAGAATTCTTCCTGAGGCTGATATAGAAAATAAGCATCTCCTTTGATTCTAAACCTAGAAGGTAATGAACCTGAAAGATGAGGCAAGACACTTCCCTGGAGCGTGATACCCTAATAGAAGCAGTAGTAAAACTCAAAAGTAAAAGTAAAAATAATATATTTACTTTGTCTTTACTTAGTGTCATTATTTACTTTTAATTTGCTTCATGAAAACTATCAAGTATGCAAACTACATTACTTGTTATTTGACATGTTCAAGAGACATTGTAAAATTATTTAAAAGTCTAAATACAAAAATTAATACTATATTTCTGATTTTGTGGTCATGAAATTAATTGTAATTTAAATACTTTTTTAGTAAAATAGTCATTAATATATGTATGAAGGGACACCTTTCTGAGGTCATGTTCACCTTCTAAAAATAATAGCCTCTGTCATGAATGGAGACCTTTTGTGAATTTTAGATAAAAAGAAAGATTTAATCTACCTCTTTATTTCCACTGAGCTTTTTTTCTAAACCCACCCATACAGTAAACTTACATATTTGCATAACTTCTCTGCACATATGCTTAAAATAGTATGAAATTGGCCATGGTTCAAATGAGTCAAAATAAATGATAGCACCAGCAATAAAATGATATTAATATGTCTAAATAGTGCCTTTCCCCAAGCCCTGCAATCTGTGAGATCAAGCCAACAGACCACCACCCATCTCTGCTGCACGATATGCTGAGATCAAACTCTTCACTGCGATGCTTGAAAGGCTCCTGATCCCCAAGGAAAATCATAGAAACTGTGTGCTAAGTTCAGAAACTATTTCAGATGCACTGTACTCTTCTTGAAAAGAAAGAAAACTTATTACTCACAGCTGCATTGCAACAAATTTGGAGATGAAGCCATTGAGAGCCCCTTTGTATTTTCTTTGGCCTCCACACAAATAGTTGACATCATTTCAGTCTTCACCATTCATCTACTGTTGCTCTGAGTTTAAGGCAGCATTTCGAAGTTGGGGAAAATACTGGTCAGTCAGTGGGGGGATTCCTCTGTGAACTCCTGCATCTTTCACTATTGCCTGAAGCAGCTGATCGTGCAAAAAGGATATCCAGTAGGCAAGTATACCTTTAAAATTTTTCAATTGTTGAATTTAGAACTCCAAAAATTCAAATAAATCAACTTTAAAAATAAATAAATAAACCCTTAAGTAGAAACAGAATTACACAATAACTGCAAGTATATTTGTACTCTTTGTGTTGCTTCATAAAATCAGAGAATGGCTGAGGGTGGAAGGGACCTCTGGAGGTCATCTGGACCAAACCCATTGCTCAGGCAGGACCACCCAGAGCCAGTTGTTCAGGACTATGTCCAGACAGCATTTGAAGATCACCAAGGAGGAGACTTCACAATGTCTCTGGACAATTTGTGTCAGTGCTCACTCATCCACACAGGAAAGTGTTCCCTGATGTTCTGATATAACTTTCTATGCTCTACTTTGTGTTCATCATCCTAACTTAATTTCTAAAATTTGCACTATTGAGATTTCATGGGTGAAATTCTAGGTGAACCGAAACACAATTACTCACACTAACATTCATAATACACCAGAGATTAGAGATTTATCTAATGCACCAGCGTTAGATAAAAGGAGAAAAAACATTTGAATTTATGCCTGTGACACTGTTTTTCAGAAACCATTTGCCACAAACTGTTGCGCAAGCTCTGTGAAAAAAACAGGGCTCAGATATAAAAAATGCTATGTCTTGCCCTAGCATAAATTTAACTGCGGGAGTGCAAGTGTTTTGCCCAGGATTACACAAACTGTAGTCAAAAAAAGTAGAAGTTGCTCACCAGTCTACACAAATACAGATTTCAGTCACAGTGAAATGGTAGCAGCATCAGAAATATCTCTCTTATCTCCTGCATTGTCATTTCCAATCTTCTACCCAAAACTCTTTTCCATCTGGACCACACAAATTTTCTGAGGTGCTGCCTTTTGCAAGGTCTCTTTTTCATTCAAATGTAGCCTTTTTCTAATAGGTGTATGGTATGTGTTTGCAGTAATTACAGAAGATGTTGTCCTTTTCATTTATGCCTGTGTGATACAGTTTGACATCATGTCATAAAAGTTTATGTGCTGTGTTCTCTGAGCTCCTTACTAATATCCCTGGCATTCTCCTTGGCTATCCAAAATCAATATCATTGCTCCTCTCTCTGTAAAAAATGGAGTGTTGAACAGAGTCCAAATGTGCACACTGACAATTTGCAGCAATTAGACTCTGCACTAACAAATGGCCATTCTTTGGGTGATAAAGTGGGATGAAAAGGATCACTGACATCTTTCATATGGGCACCTCCGTATAGCTGGGACATTTAATAAGCAGACTCACTCTTTATCCCTGTCTCTCTCATTGGGTAGTCACAGAAACAGTGAAATTAGGACAGTGAGGCATTCAAATTAGGAACCTGACAATCAATTTTTACTTGCAGATGGTAGATTGTAATCAATGTTAATTAACCAGATTCCTTTTCAGACCAGGCTACATCAAGACAGTAACTGCACATATTTTTGACCAAGACAACTGATTTTGCTGGTCTTTAGAAAGGGACAGAGTGATGTCTTTGTGAGCTGCAATGGAATACAAAATTGGTGGAAAAAAAACCTGAATGACTTTGATTCCTTTAAGAATCAAAATGGCAGTGTGATGGTGCAATACTGGCCTTGCTTTTCCTGGTTCACATTTAGCCCTAGCTCTCAAGATGAAAAATTATTTCTGTTTATAAAATAAGCTATGTAAAGTAGATCTTAGTCCTCAGGTCAAGCTTAAAAAAAAAGTGTTGAATAAAAAATGACAACTTCAGTATTAAAGTTTTCTTAGATTTCTCTTGTGGATTTGACATTGTTCATAAAACCTGATTTATTTTAAGGATGTAATTAAGAGAGACTTATCAATTTCAGCATATAAAAAACGTTTAAATTTTTATTTCTTCAGGTAGTGGAAAATGGAACTAAAATGTATTCCATAAGCTTAGAAAGCAGAACCACATAATCAGAATCCTAGGGGTTGGAAGGGACCTCTGGAGATCATCTGATCCAGGCTCCCTACAAATACTAAGCACTCTAGGCAAATTTTTAGTGTGTCCAGAGAAGGAGGATTCACAGTCTCTGTATATATACATTAAGTATATCACAGAATTGTGTAAGCATAAAATGATAGAATTGCTTGAGTTGGAAAGGACTTAAAAATCACCCAGTTCCAAACCCCTGTCACGAGCAGAGGACACTGTGCATTAGACCAGGTTTCCCAAAGCCCCATCCAACTCAACCTTTAACATCTCCATGGAGGGAGCATCCACAGCTTTTCCAGGCAACCTGTTTCAAGTGTCTCTCCAACCTCATAGTGAATAATTTCTTCCTAATGTGTAATCTAAATCTACCCTCTTTTAGCTTAAAACCATTACCCCTGTCCTATCACTACTCTCCCCAACAAAGAGTCCCTTGTCATCTTTCCTGTAGTTCTCCTTTAGGCAAAAGAGAGTCACAATGAAGTCTCCCCAAAGTTTTCTCCTTTCTAGGTAGAACGAGTCCAGATCTCCAATAGCTTCATGTCTGCCCCAGACCTGGATATGATACTCCATATGGAATCCCACAAGGGTGGAGGGGGATGATTACCTCCCTCATCCTGATGGTCATGCTTCTTTTGATGCAGCCCAGGATAATGTTGTGTTTTGTGGCTGCAAGTGCACATATTCCACTATCTAATTGGATGGAGAATGGTAGGAGAAGGGCTGAATCCATGTATTTCAGCCCTGGGTTGGCAACAGTGCACTCGAACAAACAAACAAGCTGAGCTGTCTTCTCTCTTCCTGAAATGCTTGCTGCCAGATGAGTGGGCACAGTCAGAGAAGCTGCCCACTCTGCTCTTTGTAGGCTATCCTTGTCCTCTAGATAAACAAAGGAGTTCATTTTCTAGTGCTGTCAGACTATTGCCTCTTCCTCACACAAGACTCTTTAAAAATTCACAGTGCAGAAGAAGGAAAAATATACTGCAAAGAAGGATTTATATACTTGTCTTTATGTAAATTTTGCTGCATTGATCTGTGAATTTAGAGAATAAAGCTGTCTTTCCATGGATCTTTGACTGGAATAAAAATTGAGGTTTTCAATGAACTCTGAATGGCACAAGAATGAACTCTAGATAGCACCAGAAAATATTGCTATTCCTCAGGCTTAGGAGGGGCTTGATTGCAAACTCACTGTGACAGAGACCTTTTCTATTCTGCTCTGTTCTCTGGAAACAAGCAGAACGTGTTTTCTAATTAATTCTTCTAAGCATGGCAGTGATACATAAGCATTAATACAAAATCAGTATGAATGACTTGGGCAAAGAAAAGGCAAAAATGCTAATAAAATATGCTGTTCTATATGAAAAGTAGTAAAGCTTGATTGTAGGTGAGACGCTTAATGATGGTTACCCAGTTCCCTCTATGTGCAGTTGATATAAAATTAATTCCTTCGTTCAGTCCTTCCTTTTGTCACTTAATACATCATCTTGCAGAAAAAAAAAGTATTATTACATATTTGTACAGCATCACAACTGATGGTTTATAGGGGAGGAGGTGTCTTGCCTCCAGGTGTTTATTTGGATTGTTTAGGTATTAATTGTAGAAAAAATGATGACTCGTATATGAAGTTTTATACAATACAGAACTTCTTACTCAAGATTTAGACATTTGTGGGTAATCTTTTGCTATGGCATATAAAGGAATATGTAGACCACTTGCCAGGACTGTAATCTACTACAGTTTTGATACAGACATGGCCTGCTACTGCCATAAGAAAAGGGTAGTCTTTGTCTAATGTTCCTGTTACAGGAGGTAGCAGAGATAACTCCCTGTGTTTTATGGAACATAGCTAACTAAATTAATTGTGGGGCAAATCATTGCAGAATTCAGAAGTACAAGAGAAACAGTGAGTGCAGATAGCCTTTCAGGGCAAAGTTCTAGAAGCCATTCCTACTTAAATAGAAGGAAAAAAATAATAATCACATATTCCAAGCTTACATATACCGACAATATACGCGCTCCAGCCATTCCTGTATTAGGCAGTATGCAAATCATATAAAAGAAAGAAAGTTCGCTTTTTTCTTTTTTTTTTTTTTTTTTTTTGGAAGAGCTGATTTCCAGCTTTCCCTAAAACAGAAACTTCTGTCCTAAATGACAATTCAGATCATAAACTGTGGTAAAATGTATATAACCATGAGACACACATTTTACTATGGAGAAAATATAAACATCATTTATCTACACTACAGATCATTTAATTTCAATTCTTCAATACACAACAAAACTGGTTATGAAGAATATTTTACTATAAAAGCCTTGCATATTATTGAACATACACTCAGTCCTGGACCTTAAACAGATGGTTTCTAATAGGCCTAAGCTTAGCACGAGGGCAACAGTGAAACTTTCAGGTTAAGAAAAACGTTTCCAGCTTTTCTATCTGGTTTGCTTCTTACTGAGAGATTTTTTAAGCACTTAAAAACCCTAAACAACCGAACTGCATTTCTGGAAGCTTCTCAGTTGAGAATGCCCTCAATGTTCTCTGCATTACAATAGACTTCTCTCAGTCACATTTTTTTTTTTTGTCAAATAGCACCATAGCTGAAAAGCAATATTTGAATCATCTATGTAGAATGGTGCCAAGACAGAATGTCCTAGTCCAAGCAGGAGGTCTTGTGCCTGGTGTAAAGGACTGATATCATGGCTCTTAAGACTCATGGAAAAAAGTCTGCTAACAATAAAATTTGAAAATGCATCTGGTTTGTTTCAAGGTCAACAGTGAACCCATGTTCTTCTGATAAGTTTGAATCTTAATTTATTAAAAAAAAAAATTAAAACAGCTTCTACTTCTAATACTAGGTTCAAGACCAGACATTCAGATCCTCCAGTCAGGATTTGCTTTGAGATTTTGAATACCTTAGAAAAGTGGACAGAGAATGTCAAACTCTCACAATTCTGAATTAAAGGTGGTCTCACAGAGGGACAGTTTCACATCATGTAACCCATCCAACGTCATGTGATTCCAGGAGTCAGATAAGCAGAAAAGAGGACTAGAAACACCATGAACTTCCTTCAGTGCAACAGGGATTTCTCCCATGCTGATCCATGATCTACAACATATTTTCCATTGTTTCTTTTCGTAAAAGGGTAAAAACCAAATATTTCATGTTCAACCAATGTCTAGAGAGAAGAAACAGTCACTAAGGACTTCATTTCTTACAAATTTTGAATTGGTTACCTAGTAATGATGACCTTGAGTTGAATTCATTTATCTTGATCTTATAACACTTCAATTTTTACTAACTTAAGAGTGCTAAAATTTAGAGTTTCAAGCTAGTGAAGATCATGTGCATTCCTATGTATTTCAGACTTATGAGCACTCCAAGTTCTCATCATTTTCTTGTTTCTCCACAGAAACTCAGCAGTGAAGTGGATAAAAACTTTCCTCAATTCTGCAGTCACCTCACCTAAAAGACTTCACTGATGGAACATTTCACTGAAATGAGCTCAGGAAACTACTACCCAGCAGCCACCCTTCTCCTCCCTCCCCCCTCCCCCCTCCCCCACACACACACATACCCTAACACTCCATTAGTGCTCACACAGCTGAAACCTATACTCAAATATTAGCAAAGGATTAAGAAACTCTACCATGAAACATGCATTCAGACCTGTCATGGAATAATATGTCAAGCATTTAGAGACACTTGCGAAAAATCCACTTTTCTTATTCACCAAAGTCAGAACATTCAGGACCTTGTAAGATTGAGACCTTTCAGTGAGTAACATTCTGCTACTTCATAAACACCACTGTATAGCATCCCAACAATTCAGCTTCTACTGAAGACTATGTTGAGCAAGCAACTGATATGTTTCCTTTTCCCTCAAGTGGTTCCTTAAGATATTTGTGTAAAGGGATCATTTTATCCAGCCCTGAAATACAGCCTCCCCTGTGATATAACTTGGCAACTATTAATGGCATAGAGCAATACAGTATGAGAGGTTTAACATGAAAAGTGAAGACCATGAGAAAACAACTCTCCCTTAACAGCAAGTGGCCTAGATACTTTCAGGCTTGTACTAGAAAGCATTCATTTTAAATGGAGTATAGCTGAACATCATGTTGGGTCAGACACCACAGTTTTCCTGATTGAATTAATATTAAAACACAAGGAATACCTGAGGATTGCTTATACACATACAATATTTAGCATTTGTTTTTCCTATTTTCTTGGCATAAAATATTTTTAGACTTTGTCACACACAAGATGTACTCTGCAGTGTAGACCTGGAAGCCAGGAACTGTTTTTTTTTTGAGAGGATACCAACAGGTAGACTAAGCACACATTTATTTATTTATTTTCATGAAAGTGGACTGCCCTATTTTCTTTTCAGCACAGTCTTAATATTCTAGTGCTTTCACTAGAAAAAATCCCATAGGCACAAATGACTTTTACATTTGTTATTGAATGAACTCATTGACAAGCAGTATTCCAGTGATATTTTCAAAAACGTGAAAGAGTGATGGTGAGTTTTTACCTTGCTGACACAGTGTTTGGTATAATCTGCAGGTTCTCTGGAATTGAGATCTTATTTAAACGTCAAAAATACTACTTGCTTGGGTTCACATGAGACTTACACAAAAATTATTTTCTTCTAGCATACTCATTTATCATTGGCTGGAGTAAAATGGGATGTCAGAGATAGACTTTCTCCTCCATTTTCATTCTCTTTATTGTTCCTGTTTCCTGTGTCTCCGTCAGTGAAAGATCCTGATGGTCATTTTGGGATCTATACCCTGTTATCAACCATCTCACTTTCAGGGGAAGTCAGAGAATTCAGATAAGACATGATAATAACTGATAAAATGAATTGGATATTTTCAAGTATAATTGAAATCTGACAATAGCTCAGCTATCCTCCCTGTAAAAACATCAACCTGTGATGAGAAAGCCCCTAAATCAGATGCTTCAAGACAGGTGTCTGAAAGTGGGTAGGATGAACATGGTCCAAGATGTAGATAACCACTTTAGAAAGCACGTTTGACTTCCAGTCACTCAGAAGTTCGCTTTCCAGTATACACCTGAGAAAAAATTTATTATCAACTACTGCAAAGCAGTTTCCCAACACAAACAACAGCTCATTAAAGTACGTATTCATTACAGTATTGCTATTGTATTATGTTGAACATTTAAAAAATGTCAAAGCTGATGGGGAAATATATTCAGATGTAGTTTCATCCATAGCACATAAATGATGGAATAATATTCCGTAGTGACAGAGATAGCTGAACAAAGTACAGAACTGAACATCAGCTCCAATGCATTGAAAATGATTGTGAGAACACTGAAATATTTGAATGTGCACAGATGAGTCCCACAAATGCTCATTCAGTAACAGGAAGTGCACTGTATACAGGTCAGGAACTATTAAGTAATCCAATACAAGGCTGTAGGTGACAGTTCCCTGCATGGCATCATTACTGGCTATGTGATGTGGTATTACCACTATGAACCAGATTCAGTCCATGCAATGCCAGCATGTGAATTTCCCATCTAAGAAAAAGTTCAAGATACAGCCCTTGGTGGGTAAAGTGATGCACAATATTGGCACGTGAAAGTGCTAATCCTTCTGGATTTTCAGACAAACCATCAATTCTGAACACTACATCATGATGCTGATTAAGCTGAAGGTTTGAAGTTCTGGAGTCAGACTAGAGAAGACAAACTTTCTCTTGCAACACAGCTCTAGGTTCCATACCTATTTGAAAACCATGGAATACACTGCCAGTCTTGGCTGTATGGTCCTATCACATCCCTGTATAGCCTTATGACTTTCCATCATTTGGACTGATGAAAGATGAATTGTGTGGGCAACATTTTCCAAGCAACTATACCATCATAGCAACTGTGAAACAGTGTTCACCTCCACTGATGCAAATTTTTAGTGGGTGCAGCTCACAGGTTCATCACTGGTGAAAATGTATAGCTAGTGCTGGTGACTATGTTAACCAACAATGTCTTGTAGCTGCAAATTTAATAATGTTCTGTAGCTGCAAATTTAATGTTTTGGGGCTGCAAATTTATCAGATAGTTTTACTGTGCTCTTTGTAGATGTTGTTTTTCCATGGAAACTAATAGTAGGCCTTATTCTCAGTATGACCTACTTAGTTTACAGTCATTATCCCTTGTCCTACTACTACCCTCCCTGATAAAGAGTCCATTTCCAGCTTTCTTGTAGGTCATCCCTGGGGCCCTCTTTGCTCCATATCGAATGGCACAACCCCCTTAAAAAAAATGAAAAATGAAAAAAATAGAGGAGAGGGAAAGAAGGAAGAAAGGACGAGATAGAGAAAGGGAAAAGAAAGAAACATCTTAACAAAGCCAAGGAAAGTATGAGGCTTTAAAAAAAAATAAGGAAAGAAAAGAAAAGAAAGAAAAGGAAAGGAAAGAAAGAAAAAGAAAGAAAGAAAGAAAGAAAGAAAGAAAGAAAGAAAGAAAGAAAGAAAGAAAGAAAGAAAGAAAGAAAGAAAGAAAGAAAGAAAGAAAGAAAGAAAGAAAGAAAGAAAGAAAGAAAGAAAGAAAGAAAGAAAGAAAGAAAGAAAGAAAGAAAGAAAGAAAGAAAGAAAGAAAGAAAGAGAGAAAGAAAGAGAGAAAGAGAGAAAGAGAGAAAGAAAGAAAGAAAGAAAGAAAGAAAGAAAGAAAGAAAGAAAGAAAGAAAGAAAGAAAGAAAGAAAGAAAGAAAGAAAGAAAGAAAGAAAGAAAGAAAGAAAGAAAGAAAAGTAGAAAGAAAGGAGAAAAACAAACTCAAAACCTAAAGAGGCCATTCAAATAATAATATCACTAATGAAATTGCTTTTTTTTTTTTTTTTTTGTGATCAAAAACAGCTATGTACTTGTGTAATTTAAGTGTTTTGGGAAAACTGAGCTTTGTATAATGTGGCTTATGTTGGAAAAGAGTAAAAATCAGAAGTAAATGCTGAAAGAGGCATTGCAAAATTTGATACAAAAACCTTATTTATTTGCACGTTTATAGAATATTTAGAAAAAAAGAATCCAAAGTGTCTATTAATAGAAAAGATGTTATCAAATTTTCCTGAAAACAGAATAAAAATTCAAAGCCATGTCAACTTTGAACCTCATTTAACAGGAATGAACAATTAAATATTCTTTGTGTCCAAGGAGTTCAGGTCAGACCTCTAAGCTGTTAGTAATATAGATTGCAAATATCACAAGAAAACTCAGATTGGAAACATGTTTAGCCAGCATAACTTGAGAAAAATAACTTGAAAACAATAGGGGGCACTTTGGCACAAAACTGTGTCTACCAATGTGGCTTACCTGTGTTAGCTAAAGGCTTGTTGCTTCTAGCTACTGAACAGAGGTACAAATGCTGCTGTTCACAGTCTGTATTCATCGATTCTTTTCAGGTTAGTGCATCATTTATTTATTTATTTCAAGTTCTAAAGAAAGAAAAAATGAAGTTATTTTCAAACCAGCATGGTTGTTTTGTTTTTTTTTTCAATATGAGATCAATTTCTGGATAAATAATTTGCTGTTTTTAAAAGGAATTCATAGGGGCTTGGAATATTCATGTTTGATAATGTTAGGTATGAGACATGCAGCAGAAAACAGGAAGAAGATATTTTCAGGTTTTGCAAACTCCAACACCAGCTTCTTTGGTTTATT
This sequence comes from Cyrtonyx montezumae, assembly GCF_038088225.1. Taxonomy (NCBI): domain Eukaryota; kingdom Metazoa; phylum Chordata; class Aves; order Galliformes; family Odontophoridae; genus Cyrtonyx; species Cyrtonyx montezumae. Next base: position 2,025,757 of record NW_027072041.1, read on the forward strand.
TCTTGTTCACAGAAACTTGTTGCAACCACGGGGTTTCTCCAGACATGCGTTTTGGGAAGCATTTGTCATGGGTTTGCCATTGACTGACCTCACTCCTGGAAATCTGTTTGTAATGGGTAATAATAACAACGAAGATGTCATCAAGCTGTAAAATTCTCTGGAGAACTGGAGTCTGTTCTCAGCTCACACTGTATGTAAACATTACAAGTATATGTAGCGTTGCAATATCCTATGATCCTGCCTGCAAAAATAGAGAAAGATAGGGCTTCTTCCCTACAAAGCCACACTAAATTGTGACGAAAGAGGTATGCTTAAAATTCTGTTACCCTCTGCTATCTTCTGAACTTGAAATATTGGGCTAATATCTAATCGTTCAGATTAGTTCAGTGTCCCTTGCCTATTTCAACACCAGGACATGATCTCTTCAGAAGTGTCTGTGATGGCTGCAAGTCAAAACCACTGATGAAAGCAAAGTTTCCTGTCCGTCGTGTGTTAAGCACTAGTCTTGCTCCCTTTTATCTGTCTTTCTGTAGAATGTACAACCCCTGCAAAGGAACAATTTGTAAATTTTCATTCTTCCTCAGCCTTAATTTCACAGCATGTGTATTTTCTGCATATAGACCTGGCTATAGAAACAAATATAAACAAATTTCCTGAACACCCATATCATCTAACTTTGGAAGGAGCTCTGTGACTAGAACCATGGTGTACTCAGATTAGCTATTGTCTGAAGGATGTTAGTGGGCTGTGATATAACAGGTCAAGGAAGACTTCTGCACACTCTTTTCCATGTAGAAAGTCGATAGAAGTTTGCCAGTTATAAAAAAATTTGAGGTCTTGCATCAGCTGCTGACATAAAGCAGAGATGGCAGCATACAGTTCTGCAGGCTAGTAATCCCCTCTCTACTAGGGAAACAAAGGGTCTGTGAGTGGTGCCAACAAGGTGGAGAGGGTCAGGAAAGTCAGCAGTTGAGACACCTGGGCCTCTAGGAACAAAGTGACTACGCTGATTGTTTACCAACATGTCATGCTAGTTCCCCAACTAGGCAGTCACACACTTGAGGGTCTCATTTCTGAGTCCAAGTCCAGCAGAGTGCAATACCTCACCTTGGGCAAAGTTCACCACCCTCCTTGTGTGGAATCTCTTCCTCCTTTCACTGCTTCCTTGACTCACTAATCTTTGTTTCTTATATGAGCTGATACAGCAAAAGCAGTGACAGTAACTATACTGGCAGTCCAGGAAAGACAAAGAGAAGGACCTGTCAAGGGTTCTAGAAAGGTTTCCTCTTGTTGTGCAATGCAGCCTAAGCCAAGAGACTGCAAATTATGTTTAGATCCTTCCAAGACTGAACACCTGACGTATGGGCAGAGCTACTGATGATAGGCAGTGACAGGCAACAATTATAATATTATTTAATTAAATATTTAATATTTAATCATATGAATTTAATTATCAATATCAATTTAATATTAAATCATATGAAAAAAATCAGACATCCAGCTTCTGCAGCCTATTGTATTTTTCTAAATACTTTATCTAAAACCAGCAGGAAATTCCTCAAAGCCGATGTACATCTACCTATCCCCTTTGCTACCCTTTCCAAGATGTCAGGAAGGATAAACTACCAGACCAAGTCAGGTATGCGACAATATTTTTTAGGAATTTTCTCCGTCACACCTGAATATTCACTGACACTTACTGTGTACAGTTCTAAATTATAGCAAAAATGTTCAGGCCAAGTGTGAAGAAAATGAGAACATCTGACACAGACTGTATTTATCTGTTGGGGTTTTTTTGTATAAGAAAAAGAATTATATTATATATTATATATTATATATTATATTATATAGAATTTCATGTAAGCATTCTTAAAGAAACACTGTTATGAGTGCACAGCACAGTGGGCTTTGAGAAGAACGCAGAAATACCTTCCCTCCATGATTGTGTCAAAAAAACAACAACCAGTGACTACTTCACACAACCTCATTAGTTATTCTTCACAGAAATACTTCAGTGATTTCCAGGTCATCTCTGATGAAGAATATGAAAGAGAAGGGAATTATGAAAGAACCCACACTAAAGAGGGGAGAGAGTTTTCTTGAAATGTAAGACCAGAATTTAATAAAGAAACTGTAGTAGCCCTTGGATTGTTTCAGCGCAGGTACATAAAATGAGAATGTTGATCATAGTGGTGAAAAATCTGCTATCGTACATAAACTTCATGGAGTGCTTATGCTTAAGAGGAAGATGCAAGACATCTAACCTAGGGTAACCTGACCTCCAGTGATGCTTGCTCCTGCTCTCCCTCTTGCCTCCTTAATTAGCGAGTGATTTTTTGCTCAAGAGCATTAGGGTTTATAACATGCATTTGTTTTTGCTTTCCTAATAAAGATGGATCTTCTAATTATCCATGTGCTGTCTGATGCTTTAATAGAGCTCGTTATGCTCTTAATCTCATGTTTTACAGAGTGGAAATAAGAATTCCACCTCCCTGTGCACCCCTGTAAAGGTTATACTAACAGCACAAACCCTGCCATTTTTTTCCAGCACAGTGTTGAAGCTGGCTCTCAGCACTGCTGCTTGCCAGGCCCCAAGGGCTCTCCCATCTTCCCTGTGGGCATGGACTTAACATGTGACAGACCCTAGCGCTCCAAGCAGCCTGTGTGCCTTATAGGCCCCAGGGCCCTGGCTTGCTCCCCAACCAGAAGGTTTCTTTGAAATGGCCAAATAAGTCCCCAGCATGGTCTGGGGGAATGAGGAGAATCTTTTCAAGAACTCCTGCCCTGGAAGAAGAAAGAAAACCAACCTGAACAAATAACAGCAATTGTTAAGCAGAGGCTGACAATATAGGTCTATCTTTCACCAAGTAAAAAGATATTTCCTTTCATAGCTGTCTTGCTTCTCAGCTTCTCTGAAACATCCCTTTTCTTTAAAGGAGAACAATAAGCAGAAACTGACAATTTTCTTTCTCTGCTCCTAATTTTAAGATTTTGCTTTTATTCTTGCACTGTAGAATACTTTGAGGCCCTGCCTTGGCCTTCTGCTGCCTTTCACAAAGCAGATATTTTTATGCAAGTTGGCAAGTGTTATCCACACACTTTGCTGACAACGTGCAGATCACATAGAACTGTTTTAATTCCTTGCTTTCAGCTGTTTGGTTGTGTTAAACAGTAGAAGGTATACTTCTGAATACTCATTGCCCATGTAAGAAAATGCTGTGGTTGCTGCAAGGATCTGCTGCAGCTCAAGAACGGAAAGTAAATACACTATTTAAACTGTGATACATCATATATTTATAGTCATTGGCTCTATTGAATAAAATGAAAATTAAGAGATTTTCTTTTCTGCTTTCATTTAATGTTTCCTAGTTTGTAAATGGCTAAGTTTTTCCCACCTTTATTTTCTAGGAAGATAGAGTGTTTAAAGTAGTTCAGAACCAGCATATCTATTATAGGAAGACTTATGAAACATTCTGAGATCACGTATGCCTGACTGCTACCTCACCAGAAAAGTATCTTCAGCTCATCAAATTCTTAGTAGTGATCACAAATGCTGCTGACAGGACAAAACTTCCTTTTGAAACAAGGGGTGCAGAATCAGGACCTCAAAGAAGACATACATTAACAATCTGACAGCAAGTAAAGTGGCAGGTTGTGGGGAAACTATTTTAACTCCCTTGGCACAATCTCAGAGTTCATTGAGTGTTGCCATAATAATGCAATTGACTTAGGATCAAAAATCTTATCATTGGAGCTGGCACCCTCAACATTCTGTTGACCCATAAGAGGTATCAGCAATACCTCTTTTTCATCAAGCCATGAAAACTTTAAAAATATCTACCAGTCTATAAATGTGTTATGATCTTACAAAGAATTAGGACTGCTTGCAACTCTGTTTTTGAATCCAGACATACCATCATCAGATATAAGGTTAACATTTTCATCCTTCTTCTATTCATTTATTTTGTTGATTTTGGCACCTTTTTTTTTGTTTTGTTTTATTTTGTTTTGCATTAGTTCACACTGCACTGCTCTAAAACAATTTTTAGTTTTAGTCCACACTGTATGTTTTACTGCCATTTCCTGGGAACGATCAATGACCTTTCTTAATAATGTATCTCTTTTCTGAATGTTATATGTAATTAAAAAATGAGCACATGCTATGTTTATATTTGGTAGTAAAAATTCCTTCTCAAATAATGCTGCTATCAACACAATCATATAAACAGACACTGCTATTAATAAACAAGCTTGAACTAAACCACAAATGTAGAGATTTAGAGGAATTAGCCTCTCAGTAGTGCAATCATAACATATCACACATTCAGTTTTCTAGTTGATATGCTCCTCCTTGCAATAGTTTTTACTGCTTTGCAAACAACCCATTCCATTCACCTGGCTCCACTGATTTCAGCTGAATGTTGTCTGTCTGAAAATGGCAAGGATGTTAAGAACAAAGAGCCACTAGTCAGTCAGCTTGTATATTGTTACGGAATTTGGAAAGTGGTGGGGAATCTCTTGTGATCATAACAATACTGTAGACAAAGTAGAAACATCCATTTATGTATGCAGGAATACAGTTTCCTTACCAAGACTGAAGCTGCCCCAAGTTCCTTTCATATTTTTGACACAGCCTATTTTAGCATTTGTGAGGATATTCTGGCTAATATTAGCCCATGATTGATTGTCATCACTCTTTCCTAAAGTTTATTTCCCTATTATGGTCAATTTTCCCTAAAGTTATTTCCAGAAGTAGACTACAGAAGTCCACAATAAATGGTTTTCCTTTACTTCTAGCATGTCTCCAGATCAGTTTGCAGCTGATTATATAATCCATACTGCCCAGCTTCCTTTTGTTTAACAAGACCCCCACACCGAAGCCCGTTTCACATCACTGTGAGTGCACTTGGCTAGTTTACCTGACTTTACTGGGTAAATTGTTTGTGGCTAGACACCTTCTGCTGTAAACTACGGACTTGGAAACTTGTTCTATCTCTCTTTCAACAAAGCCTCACTGTCTTCCATGGTAGAGGATAAGGGACTGTCTGGAAAGGTTTGGTAGCTAACTTTTTTTTTTCCATATTTTATAGATGCATTAGTGTCTTAAAATATTTGGCACTTTAGGTAGACATTGGATATATTGCAGTAAAATGTGAAAGGAAAGGAAGAAAGATTGTCCTTGCCTTTGCAGCTTTGGTTTCTTTTTATGATTCTTTTGAGGGTCATTCCAAAAGTAATGACTTCTATTTAATTATGTTGGCCCACAACATCAGAGGCTGATGATGGCATGGCACCAAAGGTTGGATTTTCCCAACATAATTCCATTACATGTTGTTGCCATGTGACAGAGGGCAGCAGAGTGGCAGCCTAAAAGAATGGAGTCTGACATGAAAATGCATATGAGGCAAAGGTGTGTAATTGAATTTTTCCATGTGGAAAGAATTTCAGTGACATTCATCAATGCTTCCTGAAAGTAAATGGAGACCCAACAGTGGAAGTGAGCACAGTGAGGGCTGGGTGGTGTGTTTCTGCAGTAGAAACAGCAACATGAAAGACAAGCCATGTTCCAGATTGCCATGCACAGCTGTCATATCACAGAATAATGGGTGTCTCGATCAGCTCATCTGCATGAATCAGCTAATGGTGGTGACTATGCTGAAAAATAATATTTTGTAGCTGAGAATCTGTTCTACCAAATAATCTTATTGTGCCTTTTGAAGCTCTTGTAGTTTCCTTGGAAATTAATAGGAGGCATTACTTTCACGGTGACCCTCATATAATGTTTAATGAGAAGAAACTGGATTATATTCTTGTTAATTTAAGGGGTCTTTTATCTTCCATTGTTTATTAGCAATGCATAAATTCTTAAATGGCAGGATAGCCTTTCTAAGTCAGGAATTCACGTAGTCCCTCTTTGCATATAAATATGACTTTAGCCTTCAAACTCCAGCACATGCTAATTCATGCTATAAGTAGTGTTTGTTTCCTTTCTGCAGGCATTCTGTTTTTGACTGTGATGTCCAAGTTTACATTTTAGAAACAGCAAGCTTTATCCCCTGCTTAGTGTAGGAAAGGACTTATGAAAGCAACAAAGCAGACTGAATTAAGAACATAATTAGACCTTTTTGATAGGTAGCCTTCATTTTCTACAATTCCTTTGCAGTGTTGTTTGTTCCAAGTTACAAAGCAAGCTGAAAGCTGTTTCTTGAGCAGAAAGAAGTGTCCAGAGCAGTATGGATGACTGCATGCTACTCGATTCACCCAAGGATCCCTGATGTCTTCTGAATCATCTAGAGATATGGGGGTTGTTACACCTAGCAGTAATCAGCCTTTCTCTGTGACATGTATCTTGCATGCAGAGATGCCATGCACCACTGGAACACTAAATCTGAACAGAGGCTTGAGGTATCCTCAAATTACCAGCTCCTATGACCCTCGTGTCTACATCCTCTTTTTTTTCTTCTCTGGCATAACACTCAACTCTGGTAGGTTGAGAGGGTGCATCTCATTCTAGATACAAACAAACATAATATAATGAAGAGACCATGTAAAATTCTGAAATTGCTTTCATCTTTTCTGGCCGCTGAATGTCTTTAGTTGAAGGTTCATGATACTGAATTGTATTTTCTTAGTGCAATATATAAGTGCATTGATCTAGTCAGGTGAGATGCAGTGCAAAGGAAATCTAAGAGCAGTATGCAGGGGTTGACTGAGTACTCTAATAGGCCGGAACAGCATTTAGAACTTTCTATGTTAGCCTTTGTAAGAATTTCCTATTTTTATTTTTTTTGTTGTTCAGATGGAGGGTTATTTTTTTTGCAAATAGACATCAACTTGCAATGACAGTTAGTACTTTACAATAATATTATTTACCTTCTGTTTGATGCCCTTCCAGGATTCCCCTCTCTTTGGTGCCTCTGCCATTGATTGTGTGCTCTGTAACACCAAGAACTGTGGCAGGGCACAGTTTCTAATACATGATAATAAAAGATATTTTCAGATCATAAGAACACTCTCAAGCTGATATGTGAGAGCATTATTTCTTCTTCCCTTTAACTTTTTGCAGGTTGGAGTGATACATTGTCTCTAAAATCAAACTGCCCTTTGCAGTTGAATTCCTGCTGACATTAGGAGCAGGCAGTGATTTTGCTTCCAGATGAAACTAGAGGAGAACAAACATCTGTGAAGAAGAGAGGATGGTGGCAGCCCAGTGAACTGCCTGAGAGCAAAGTGTTCAACATGCTCACTAATAAGTGTCAGCTTGATTTGAATCACTTGCTTAAGTGCAGCCTAGCTGATGCCAAAAGAACATACCTTTCTTCAATGAAATGGAATCCCAACGCATAAATAAAAGATTTCACCTGAGAAGAGTGATTTATTATCTCCATTCCAAGCAAGATGCCTATGATTTACCACAGCTCCTTGCTTTAAAGCAAAAGCAAAAACAGTCACTCTCCCAGCAAAATAACCTCAAAGCAGAGACCACCATCACTATCTCCATTAGCTGGCAGAGAAGTCTGAGATACTTCTATACCAGTGATTTAGCTGAAGTCAACAAAGTCATATAGATGAGCAAATGAGAGACAAACTGGGTTCCTGGTTCCAAACATCATGTGGAATTCACTGATATTCATTAAAATGAAGAAAAAAATTGTATCATAGTGGGCTTCTATCCAATCTAAAACTCTGATCCCGTATCCCACTGAAGGAGCCAGCTAATTTATTCCTTACCATATGGATGTTGTAAAGCTGTAGAGATCAAAACCTTCCCTGACAGAACCTTGGATCAACCAAAGAAAACATTTCTGTTCCCCCCTGAGCAGCCATTTCGGGATTTATGAAGAGCCTGATCCATGTTGGGACAACACTTTGGACAGCTTAGTCAATGCTAAAGAACATTTACGCAGCAGACACAATCAATAAAGCTTATAATTTATTTACTTCATTCCTGAGTCTATGAGGTTTGATTTAAGGAGCTGACATGGGATGTCAAAGTGAGAAGGGACTTTCAGATGTGAATGGCAGGATTTAAATACTGTCTAGGTCTGAGGTAGATTCTCCAGAATCTCTTGCTCAGAATTACACTGAAAACAAGACAGTATTCATAGACACTCTCAGCAGATTACTACACTACATCTGCTGCTAGCTGTTGCCATAAATTACATACACCATATTCAAAACCACTAGACTGTGATGACTGTCTCTCTCTGACTCTGCTCACTCATGTAGTCTGAACTTCTGCAGGCTGTGGGAAATGCATGAAGGATAGAACATGCAGTCCTAATACTGCTTGAGGTTGGGAAAAGAAAGAATTATAACGAATCTAGAGTGAACTAAAGTCAGGAAAAACTGAGTGCACAAGTCTCTTTTTTGCCTGAGCACCCACTATTTGTCCCATCCAGAAAATTTCAGGCAACATGCTAAGAAAATGGCTGTCAAGGTCAACATACTTCTCTTGCGGAGACAAGTCCACTTCATTTCCCAGTAACTTCTTTCTTTCCATTAAGAAGTAAATAGTCTGAGGTTCCTGCAGTGTTGCTTGAAAAGCAGAGTACTCGCTGAGACAATATAATAATTTCAGGTGAAACAGTCTCTTACTGGAAAAACTTCACCAAGCAATTTACTCAAGCTTTAAGCTGAAAATTGTAAGCTACTGCTGAACTGCTTAGTATATTCTTTCTCTTCAGTTCTCAGCACAGTGTCAGCCAGATTTAGTGCAAAATGTTCACCAGTAGGGACAGCTCTGAAAGCATGACCAGCCTTGAAAATTTTTATGTGGCAGTGAGTAGTTGAAGACACTGCATGAAAAGATCATTGAGTGACTTGCCCCTTCTCTCCTTCCAGGGTTTTACGGTATCTAACAAAGCTGAAAAAAATGATGTGAGCGTGACATGCCTATATGTTTTTATTTACAAGATATAAACTATTGCCTAAATCTTTAGTCCCATTTACATCATGAAATATAAATAAACATAAATCCAGGGAGATAAAGAAATGTGAGCTTTTACAAGCACTGTAATTGTACCAGTTCTGCCTAAACTTAATTTCTTGGGATTTCCTTCTTATGAAAGATCACAGGGCCATAATGTAAAAGGAATGGAAACCTCCTTGGAGGTGGAAACCAGCAGTAGAGTACAAGGTACTGGCACAGACTGTTTCCTTCAGCCCAGTGTCAGCATCCTCTTAGACCAGAGCACACAGCTGGCACTTAGTGGTGGCCTGCACATGGGGAACTACAGTAGAAAGACAAAGATTGAATAGTAAATCAGTCTTTTTGCCCCCTTTATTATTATTATTATTATTATTATTATTTTATTTATTTATTTTAACTTTATTTTTTGTCAAAAGCACAGCAAGAATGTGAACCTTAGCCTTCTCTGGGATCTCGTCTAGGTTTCCTCAGGAACAATATTCATCAGGTTTTTTCCGTGTCTAGAGGGTACCCATTCCCCCACAGTGTTCCTGTCACTCCTTGTGCTGCACAACAGTGTCTGCTAATGGTAGACATGGAGGCACTACCGAATCTGAAGTTTATTATGAGACTTCATTGGCCTCCAAATATAAGCTTTGAAGCTACGTCATTAACACTGCAGAGAGATTTTCCCTCCTCGGTTTGAACAAGTGGAATTTTCATCTTCATATTCTCAGAAAGTACAGTGACCACTCCAAGAACATGGCAAACACTGTACAGTAGAATACAGGTATATAAAAAATGTAAGCAACTTACTCCTTCAGGAAGAAATATTAGCACTAGCTAAAAAGAAACTACAGAAAGACAGAGGAGCAGAGACTACCTATTTCTAGTATTCAGAAATACAAATGGCAGGACTAAGATATGCAAAACATGCATCTACCTCCTCTTTTCATGTTCACAAAACTAAGGATAACAGTTGCATATTTTTTTGTTTCACAGCTCAAGCACACGTCAGCAAAACTCCCAACACTTAGTCATCTCCATATATAATGTGCTGCTTTTCTTTGCCCAAGTGAGAAAAAGAATGATTTTTTGTCATTCAGAGAATGTTCTGGAAAATAAACTTCGCAATTCCAGTTTTTCTCCTTGGGAACTAGGAAAAATATGCCTCTTTCAGCTAAAGTATCGGTGTACCACATGATAACCAACAGTCATTTCCACCTGTTCTTGCATTCAACATCAAAGCTACTGATATTTCTGAAGGAAGCGGAAAACGATAATGAATTTCTAATTTCTGGTACCAATATATAAGAAGAATGATAGTATCAGTCTGCATTCCCTTGTGCTTGTTCTGTCTGTAAGTGTTATTGTTGGTTTTAACAACAAATCTTGTACTTCATAAGAATATCTCTGACTGCTTAAGTGGTCTAAGTAGAAAGAATGTTGTTTTGTTCTTGAGTGAGATTTATTTCACTCGTGGCAAGATGTCACTTGTTTATTTGGAGGGGTTTAAACTTCTGCTTGCTGCAAAGTGAGAAGGGAAAAATCTCTCCTTTGTGCTCAGACTCAGTTTTTAGATCTTTAGTTTTTTACATTGGAGAGAAATTCTAGAAATCTCATCTCCATGTATTCTGATGTACTAGTATAACACATGGCTACTTGCTTTTACTCATCATGTTGCCTGTCAGCTTTATTATTGCTGAATTACTTTCAAAAAATTATAATTAAAATAAAAATAAAATAAAAAATTGTTTGGAAGATATTTATCCAAATATCTAAACCATTTTTTGAGGAACAAATCCATACTAAGCAGAGATATCATTTGCAGCAATAATGTCTGGAAGAAAAGAAAATGAAAATTGCCAGTCAAGGTAAACAGATTCTATATTGCAGCACCCAGGAGGCCGTGCTACTGTATATAATCTATTCAGTTGCTCACACCTAGTCCTATTTTCAAAGTCATAGACTGGGGTGGATTTGTCAGAGTTTCAACAATATAATTGTTTAGCTGTAAATTTTCCTGCTGGCAAGTTCCAGAGTTTTCAGATAATCCCAGGCAGGGATTTAGGCTAGCAGTCACATACGCAATAAATAGTTCACAGGTAGCATGTGGAGCTTGCAAACCATGCTACCACAGAAGTTTTCAGGGGATCATGAGCTCCCTAAAGCACACAATGTAATTTGAATATATCATACACTGGTACTTTCATCACAGTGAACAAAAAGAGTGACGTTGTGGATTGTGTATGATTAATGGTAGATGTGCAGTATAAGTTTAGAAGTGTGTAAATCACTCAAATTTTTTGCATCTTGAGCAATAAGATGCATTCCCACTTGAAGCCATGTGGAGAGGGCTTGGCTCAGGCCTCATTTCAAAACAGTCAAGGGAAACACCTGTGTCTCTGTTAGCACAAGGCATGGCCCACAGCTTCTTACTTTGGCTATTTTTCTCCTGACTGCACAACTTATGTCCTGGCAGCAAAATCTCCGGAGGTTTTTTGTTTTATTTGAATGCTTATTTAGCTTCCATCTAAGTTATACAGCAGGGCTTGAAGTGTTTATAGAAAAAGCTACAAAGATAGCAGTCATACTGAAACCACTTCGCAGGTAAACATGATGAGAAGTGATGCACATAAGCTAATGAAGAGGAAAGGAGAGAGAAGAGCATTTCCATTTCTCAGTGGATTAGTAAGCCAAAGACTATTTCCCTGACTGAGCTGGAGTTTTCTCTCTCGAAGCACCACAAAAAGAGACATTTACTTATCCTTAGATTGAAGCAAAACAATTCTGGAAGACTCCAAAGCACAGTACCATGTCCCATCTCTCACATACCCTTCCTCTTCTGTTTCGTGAAGAGTAACACAGATCTTGTCAACAGAACTCCTCTCCTGAAACTCACTGCAAATAACCTTCACCCCTTAGCTCTTCAAAACAAAACAAAAGCAACACAGAATAATTATTACAATAACTGCTCCTTTCCAAGTCCCTGAAATTGCATGAGAGCAGGAGAGAGACTATTCCATGGTATTCAACCCATCAAAAAGGGCCTCACTCATAGTGCAAATTCTGCAGATACTGTGGTGGGACTAACCTTTGCATCTTGAAGGGTTACCTGCTTCAACAGTTGGCCCCACTGTACTGTAACACATTTCCCAGACCCTCTGTACTCATAACTCTTCTCTTTATCATAACTACAGCTCTCTGGAGCTTAAAAGACATAGCTGGCAGGAGCTCACCTAGGACATCCAGGTGAGCCCTTCTTTCTGAAATCATTAACTGCAAGTCCATCTCTATTTTACTGCAAATAAATAAAAATAAAAATTATTATTTTTTTAATCCCAGTTCATTGAATAGAAAATCTGTGTTGAGATAGTATTCTCAAAAATTTGTGATAGGGCAGTAAGCAGAATTTAGAAAAAAAAACAAAGAAGATTAGGTAGGTCAGAGGGACAAAACAGACCTAGAGTAGGACAAAACAGCAAGCATTTTCCTCAGTGGTCCACAGTTTCCAGAATTTTGTGGTTGTTCTTGTTGGTGACCTCAGTGGTGCATGGAGACACAGAAACACCAGCCACAGACATCCAGAGCCTAGAGTGATCTTTATATTGCCTTTTGCAGTTTCTCTCTTGTTTAGGTGCAGCAAGGCAGTTTTCAAACTCCTTACAGATCGCTGTAGTTCAAACTTCAGAATTTAGTGGGGAGAGTGGGCAAAATATCGACTGTATTCAGGTCTTTTCCTGAAAAGCTATATGCTCTTCAAAGACAATTTGGAGTACAATTTTAGAGCATAAAACTTAGTGCCAGAGGAAAAAAGAAAAGCTCTAAGTACTTTCTGCCTTCTTTTCTTCCTTTATTTTCTTCTTTCTTTTATTGAAAACACACAGAAAGAATTGCCTTATCACCATCTTCCTTGAATACCCCTGAAGATCAAGCAGCTTATAATCAAAGGTATTTTAAATTCCTCTGTAACACAGTTCTCTGGCTGGTATCTGTAACTGTGTCCTCGCCTCAAGCTTTATCCAATAATTAATCAAATTGCCTTGGTCACACATACTTGGACTGTAAAATTCCTCTGCAAGAGACACTCACTCCATACATGTCCTGACTCCATACACACAGGAGTCTGATTTATTCATCAATTTGGCCTGACTAGAAGCAGAGCTATTGTTTTTCACCTGGGGTCTGATCCAGCACTCATTGATGTCAAAGGCAGTGCTCCTATTGACTTCCATGGGACACAGGATCAAGGTTTTCGCCCACCAGCAATAGACAGTAAGTCATGCTGGTAGCAAGGGCAAGAGTCCCAAAGGCAATTTAGAGTGCAACAAATTTACCATTGTTTGCTAGGTTACTGGAGATGCTCCTTATAATCAAACCATCTATCCTCAGTGTTTAGGCACTTATGCTGAGCAGCATTGCCACAGTAGCTAAGCTTCCAAACATCTACTTCAGCCTTTGTCAAATTCAGTATAAATCCCTGAGGCCATTTCCAATTTTTATTTCTCTTTATTTCTGTCACTGTATTTTTCTGTTTTCTCTCTTTTTCTTTCTTTTGCTTTTATAGAACCATAGAATCATAGAGTGGGTTGATTTGGAAGGAACCTCAAGCATTATCAAGCTCCATCCTCCTGTCACAGGCAGGGTTGCCAACCACTAGATCAAGTATTAGATCAGGTTTTTCAGGGCCCCATCCAACCTCTGAACACCTCTAGAGACAAGGAACCCACAAACTCTCTGGGCTACCTGTTCAGCACCTCATCACCCTCTCAGTGAAAAATTTCCCCTGACATCTAATCTAAATCTCTCCTCCTTTAGTTTAAAACCATCCTGCTTTGTCCTATATCTATATACCTGTGTAAAAAGTTGATTTCCCTCCTATTTATAGTCTGCCTATAAATACTGGAAGGCGGCAATGCGGTCTCCCCGCAACCTTCTCTTTTCCAGGCTGAACAAGTCCAGCTCTCTCAGCCTTTCTTCACAGGAGAGATACTCCAGCCCTCTGAATATCCTTCCGGCCCTCCTCTGGACCCACTCCATAAACTCCACCTGGGTCTAGATGAGGGCAGAGTAGAGGGAGACAAGCACCGCCCTTGTACTGCTGGCCACCCCTCTTTTGATGAAACCCAGGATACTGTTAAGTTTTTCATCTATCAGGCCCTCTAAATCCTCATCAGGGCTGCTCTCAGTGAGTTCTCCTCCCACTTTTTACATATTTCTGGGATTATCCCAAACCAAGTGCAACCCATTAGGTTCATATGGGCCTACCTTTCAAATTTATCAAGGTCCCTCTGTATGGTCTCCCTTCCTTCTGCCATATTGACTGCACTACTTTGCCTGATTTCATCAGCAAACTTGAGGAGGGTGCAATCTATGTCATTGATAAAGATGTTAAAGATTACTGGTCCCAGGACAGACCCCTGGGAGACACCACTCATTACTGATCTCCACCTGGACATAAAGCCATTGACCACAATCCTCTGGCTGTGACCTTCCAACCAATTCCTTGCCCACCAAATAGTCCACAACTCTCCAATTTAGATTTAAGAATGCTCATCTCTCATGTGCCTTAGCAGCTTTTCCAGGACTATCTATTACATGATTATCTCAGGCACAGAGTAGAGGTTCACCAGCTTGTAGTACCCCAGGTCTTTTTTCCTCCCTTTCTTATAAATGGGATTGATATTTCCCTTTTTCCAGTAATTGAGCACTTCATCTGCCAACCTTGACTTTTTCAAATATGATGGTAGGTGGCTTGGAAACCACTTTAGACAGCTCCTTCAGGATCTTAGAATACATTTTTTTCAGCCCCATAGACTTGCACATATTCAGTCTCATGAACTGGTTTCAGGCTTGCTCTGCCCTTACAATGGGGTGAGAATTTTCTCCCCCAGCTCCCTTCAAGGGGTTCAGCCTGTCCTAACAGGGGAGATGCTCCAGTCCTCTGATCATTTTGTGGCTCTCCTCTAGACCAGTTCCAATAGCTTGATGTCCTTCTTGTGCTGGGGGCCCCCAAATTGGATACAGTACGCCAGGTGGGGTCTCTTAAGAGGGGTAGAATCACTTTCCTTGACTTGATGATCATGATTCTCTTGATGCAATCTAGTATACAGCTGAAATTCTAGGCTGCAAGCACACACTGATGACTCATGTTAAGTCTTTCATCGACCATCAACTCCAAGTTTTTCTCAGGGCTCTTCCATCCTTTCTTTCACATTCCTTCTTTCCCTTCTTCCTTCCTTCTTTCCTTTTCTCCTTTCTTCTTCTCTTTTTAAATAGATCTTTTTCTCATTTCTTCTGCACAGCTTTTTTTCCTGTCACTCTCACTGCTGTATGTATAATGCCTTCGTTCTGATGCCTGTATCCTGAATTCGTTCTTGGTTTTGCATAAAAATGCAAGCTAGCAATTCAGAAAACATCTGTCCAGGACTTTAAATGGCATCCAGGCTAATCTGACTATGATGTAGTAAAAAAAAATGTGTTTACAAATCAAGACACAGAATAGAGACTGATTCCTTCAGTCTGTTTCCCTTGATATAGTTCCTTGCTTTCCAAAGTCTACAGGTGACTGTAGAGGGAGAGACGGTCTTCCAGTTAGGGAAGCACATTCCTGGCATTACACACTGGTTTACCTTAAAAAGATAAATTTTTATAGTCAACATTGAAGGTTTACAGTGACTAATTGAGAGCAAATTTAGTCCTTACATGTATGAAGATAGCATTTTCTCAACCCCAATTATTTTAAAGTTGTCTCTTCAACTTTCATTATCCATCAAATACCTTTTCTTTAGCCAGAATGTGATATGCTTTCTTCTATGTCTTCATACGCTACTATTACTGTAGTTTATTTCTGCTTTTCCCTACCTTTGCTATGCCCCAAATGTACTAAATTGTCCCATCTCCCACCATTTGAAGGTTAGAGGTGACTGGTTTATCTAGAGTTCACTTCAGTTATATTGACGCACACACACTGAAACTGGCATGCTCAGGCCTCCAGGCTCCAGCTCTGAAAGCCGTTTCCATACTGAAAGAGGAGCGGAGATAGGCTGTGACCCATCAGTAGACTGCCTATACACTAAAATAATGGAGAATGTGATAAACTGTCACCAGAAGACAGTCTCAGTTCCCTGACTCTTAATGGTAGAATAACACAATAGGGTCAGACTAAAAAGGTTTCCTTATGAAAATTTTATCAGCAACTTTGGTAAATTGCTGTGGGAAAGGTGCTTTTCTCTCAGGCAGACCTGGAACCTGTTTTTACAAGGTACAGCTCGCATGCATTGCCTCACCCCCGCAAGATATTAAGGGCACTCAAATTGAATTAACACCAAATCAGGCCGGTGCACTTAACAATACAAATGCACTTAAGGGATGCCTCAGAATGATTTGTGACTAAAGAAAGCAAAGAAGAAATCAGCCTTCAAGACCACAGGGGTGGTGTTGTGTGTCATATACAGGAAAAGCCATAAGCAGAACTTAGAATACCGGAAAACCATGAACTTCAAGGGCTCTCAGATACCTTAGACCCAGCCATAAAGTAGATGGTCTCTTTTGTGGTACATGGAAACAATTGATAAATAAATTACAGACAATTTTCATAGTGGCACAGTCTCCATTACCTCTGACAGCAGCATAACTGCTTAGCTAAAATGATAAGAGATGAATAATGGTGTATCAGGTAGCAGCAAAGGAAATTCTCTTAGTTGCCTGTTCTCTCCATGAAAGCAATGACACAATGCAAAAGTGAATGAGATGGGATTTTGGCAGCTGACAGGAAGTCCCATGTAAACTGCTGTTAAAGCCAAAGCAGACAAACTACAATTTTAATAAGCGAGTGGAAATAGCAGTGTTTTGCTGAAGTGCCATACTCAATTTTTTCAGGATGTCATCTCTGCTTGCCACCTTTTTCATGAAATTATTTGTTTGTGTCTCTGGGATTACAGGCCCTTAAGTTAGGGCACAAGCCCACAAAGTTTAGACTACAACCAAGCATAAAGGAAGGTGAAAGTCTCCAGCTACATTTCTTAGGCCAGAATCTCTGCCTCATGAAGTAAATGTCACCCAGAATGCACTCAACCAAGAAAAGTTTCAGGCTGGAAAACATGTTTGCAAACAAAATATTCTGCCTAAAACAACAGTGCTTCAGAAGGGGAAGGAATCAGGTTAGGCAGGAGTTCAGCCTCCACACTACACCTTTTGTCTTTCCACTCTTCTACCTTATAGGAATTCTACATAAAAAAAACATGATGTGGCTGCTGAATTGGATGACCCACTAGATGTCCTTCTGAACAAATATTTTTATTAAATTTAAAAAAGAGCTGTGAAGCAGCTTCACATTAAATCAGACCTAGTTTCAGCTTGTACTCGAAGTATGCTTATTAACACCTCTTAGAATACTTACCAAATGTCTGCTACATTTTTTTTTTAACACTCAAGAGGTATTCCACTTAACATCTAAAAGAAAAGGATCAAAAAGGGATTTTCACTTGCATTTTTGTTCCTGGAAAGAATTCCTTTCTTGCTTTCTAAAACTGGGGTTTTGAACGATTTCTGAGGGCAGTCTTAGTTGAATGAGTTGACAGACTAAAAGGCCTGAAAAGTACACATAATAAATATCTGCCTGAGTTAAAACTAATCAAACAGTTACAACATAGAAAGCTTAAGGTACAAAAAATAATCATTAATCTCGATGTATTCATATATGTGTCAGATTCCAATGATCTCCCTTTACTTCAGCTTCTTTATTCTCACTTGAGGCACATTTTATATCAAATAAAACCAGTGAATGGAAGGTTACTAAATTATTAATAAAATAAATGATTAATAGGTGTTGTAATAAATAAATGTTTTAAAATCAAGTTAGTCAATAGGTTGCTAACAATTATTAAAAACCACGCATTACACCACCTCCTGACATAACCTTCCTATCACTGATTTCTACAAGACTTACACCTCTTGTTCATCTCTAGTAAACATTTCTTAACTCTAAATGAAACCATGTTGAATGCAACAGGAATGCTTAGTGATTGAGTTTGAAGGCAGTCAATCTAATTTCTCTAGTGGTATAAGAAATAAAAGTACAGAAATCTGGACTGTACACATGTAAAAGAAACACAGAACGGCTGAGGTTGACAGAGACTTCTTGGTCCATTTGGTCCAAACTCTGGAGGAAACAAGTAGAATAGGTTACCCAGGACCACATCCAGATAGCTTTTGGAGATATCTAGAAAGGGAGGCTGCACAATCTCTGGGCAAACTGTGAAAGTGCATGGTCAGCTGCAAACTGTAGAAGTGTTTCCTGATTTTCAGATGGGACCTGCAGTGTCCTAGTTTGTGCCATTCCTCTTGTCCTGGCTCTCAGCAGCGCTGAAAAGAGCCTGGGTCTGTCCCCTTTGCACCTTCCTTTCAGTTACTTATTCAGTTACTCCAGTAGCTGCATCTCTCTCTTGTACTGAGAGTCCAGAACAGGGCATAGTACTGCAGGTGTGGCCTCAGCAGTGCTGAGCAGATGAGAAGGCATACAAAACACAGATCAAGATACCATCCACTTTTCCAGAAAGGGCACACAGGCTTCCCATGTTCGGTTTGCTATCTTTCTGGACCTACAGGTCCTTTTCTGTAAAGCTGATCAACACACAGGTTTATCAAACATCTGACCCAAGTTATATACAATATCACACTTTAGATTAACTCAAATTAACGATGTTAAAGCATCTACCAAATTCAGAATGTTCAAAATTTAATCAAGGGAAAGCTAATGAGAACATCAGGATTCTTCTCAAACCCTTTGGAACATTCTCTTAAATCAGAATTGCTGAAATTTATGACTAAACATGTATTTTTATTATTATACTAAATATTCAGTGGGTTATTAGTAAATGAGAATAGGTCCCAGCAACTTTTTCCTCCAGGACCAATTTAAATAAACTCAACTGAGGTGGAGGATGCTCCTGCTAAGAGTTAAGAAAAGTTAGTAATACTGAAGTTAATAATTGCCAAACAAGGAGACAAAACGTTATTTGGTTTGGAATCAGTCCTTTCACATATCCCCTGACACTTTAAATGAGTTCATTGTATTTTATGAGCATAAAAGCTTCCCTCTCCATCAGTCAATCCCTTCTCTTGGTTTAATTTTAATACATGCTGTGAAGTTATATCCCTTGAAATCATTAGCTTGTCTGAAGGTCCCCAGACACTCGCTCCTCAGTTCTCTCTCACAGTCCCATTTGCTCTTCTCCACACCCCTCTGAAGTTTTTACTCAGCTGCTTCAGCTTCCAGAAAATTATCAGTCACAACAGGAGAGTTTTCTCTCTCACATTCATGCTCTGCAGGATAATATAGTATACATATCCTGCATATGTGCTTGTGTGTTCATGCATTTAACTTGCACACTTCAGTGACTTTAGCAGCCTACCACAGGATTTATAACTGGAGGTGAGATTTGTTTGTTTGTTTGATTGTTTTTATTATTGCTGCAAGTGCTCACTCCAGACAAGAAATGGGGAATACAGCTTTTCTACCATCTCTGATCACAAAGCTGGGCAAGAGTTTCATGCTACATTTATTACATTACATATGGAGTTAGGTTTCACATTACACCCATAATGTGATCAACAACTGGGTAGACTTACATATTCTGCTACAGTCTCATAAAGCCAAATAATATTAAAATATAAATATCTGTGTCACTGAAAATTCTTGTGGTTGCAACAATCACTGTCAAAGGGTTAAATTGTGGTAGTAAGTGTGTCTGTCAAAAATTCTACTGTGCCAAGAAAAAAGACACATTCAGCTTTCTGTCATAAAGTTTCTGATAGCACATGCCAATAGGGAGCTGTGGGTTATGTTTAATTACCTAGTTCTCTTGTCATAAAATCGTATACTCCTTTGAGCTGGAACAAACCCTTAAAGGTCATCTAGTCCAACTCTTCTGAATCAAACAGGAAGTTGTACAGCTAGATCAGGTTGCTCAGAGCCTGGTCCAGTCTGACCTCGAATATCTCCAGGGATGGAGCATCTACAACCTCTCTGGGCAACCTGTTCCAGTACCTCACTACCTTTTATCAAGAAAACTTTTTTTCTCATATTCAGCCTAAATCTCCCATCTATTATTTTGAATCCATTTCTTCTTGTCCTATCTCAACAGACTCTGCTATGGAGTCTCTCCTGCTTTTATATCTTCCCCTTAGATACTGTAAGACTGCTATCAGATGTCCCTAGAGCCTTATTCTTTAAGCTGAACAGCCTCAGCTCTCTCTTTCTGTCTTCACAAGGGATATGTTCCATCCCTCAGATTTTTTGCAGCCCTCCTCTGGATGCACTCTAACAAGTCCATGTTTCTCCTGTCTTGTCCACATCTGGATGCAGTACTCCAGGTAAGGTCTCGTCAGCACAGAGTAGAGGGGTGGGATCACTTCCCTCGACCTGCTGACCACACTTTTGACACAGCCCAGGATACGGTTGGCTTTCTGGGCTGTGAAAGTAAATTACTGGCTTATGTCCAGCTTGCCATCCACCAGCATCCCCAAGTTCTTTTCAGCAGGGCTGTGCTCAATCCTTTTGTCTCTCAGCTTGTACTGATAATGAGAGTTGCCATAGCCCATGTGCAGGACCTCAGACTTGGTTTTGTTGAAGTTCATCTGATTCTTCTTGGCCTACTGCTCAAGCCTGTCTAGATCAATCTGTATATCCCTCATGTGTGGGGATCACACAGTTTGGTGTCATCTGCAAACTTGCTGGGGTTGCGCTCAACCCCACTGGCAATATGATGAAGATGTAAAGGAACACAGGTCCCAGTACAGAACCATGAGGGGTAACTGCTTCTCGCTGATCTCCATTCAAACACTGATCAACTGACCTGCACTCTCTGAGTATGTCCATAAAGAGACCATCCACCAAACCAATAGCCATCCTAGGAGGACGATGTTATGGGGTACTGTTTCAAAGGCCTTACTGAAGTCCAGATAGTTGGCATCACTGACTCTTCCCTTGTACAGTAATGCAGTTACATCATCATAGAAGGCTATTATGTTTGTCAGACAGGATTTGTTCTTGATGAAGCCATGCTGATTGTCTTGCTTCACCTCCCCGTCTCCCATTTGCCCTACCATTGCTTCCAGGAGGATCAGTTCTGTGATATTCCCTGGCACAGAGATGAGGCTGACAGGTCATTAGTTCTCTGGGTTGTCCTTACTAACCCATTTTAAAAATAGGTGCTATATTGCTTTTTTTCCAGGCACCAGGAACTTAATCTGATTGCCACGGCTTTTCAAACATCATTGAGAGTGAATTGGTGTCTACATCAGCCAGTTCCCTGATAAATGTGGGAGGTATCTCATCAGGATGCATAGACTTATGTATGCTCAGGTGGTTGTGAAGCTTTGGAGGAATCTTTGCTTTCAGTCAGAGACTTTCTTCCCTGAGATCCCACCTTTAAAACCACATGCTCAAGTTGTGCGTGAAGATCTTTCTTGCCAGATGGAGATAGCACGTGTGCACAAAACTATTGGAAAGATGTGATTTCCAATTCAATTTCAGAAAATAAAGTATTTGAATATTCTTCTCTTTTCAGGCTGGGGAGGAAAATTAAAGAATAAAAGCCATGGAAAAAAAAAACAACAAAAAAAAACAAGCCATTGGTAGTGCTACATTTTTTTTTTTGTCATTCATTTTGTCATTGTTCCTGAGAAATTCGTGGTTTCCAGAAAATTATTCATGAATGCTAACACTCTGGGGCTTTTTCCATGTGGGTGGGTGGCTGCAATGTTAACTAGTTGAATCAATTTCAGAGAAAACCTTTTGCTGCTGTTAAGTTCCAGTTTGCAATTGAGTATGAGAAAGAGCATGTACGCGGCAACATCAGCTGACAAGGTGTCCTGGAACAGTGAAGTCTCCCTGAAAGTGCCTGGAGCAATGAGCTTTCTTCCTTTCATAAAGAAAACAAAAGGTCTTTTCTTCTTTTTTTTCCTCCCTTTCTTTTCCAGATTTAGAACCATACTTCATTCAAAGGTTAGTTCTGGCATGGTGGCCAATGCAATTTCCATATGGTATTTATTTATTTATTCTTTGTCTAAATTGCTTCTGGCACAACGTATTTGCATTGGTTAGATCTTGTTTGTAGAAAACCTAAGTACTAGAGTTCTTAGAAAAGATCATTGGCTCATTATTTCTCATCTTTTAATTTGAAGTTTTCTCTGTATTTTTTCTGCTTTTTTATTTGTTTTATAGATATTTATTTCTTTTCTGGATCTGTTTTATGAGGAGGTGTTGCTATTTGTTTTGCATTTTATTTTGCATTTGTGTTTGCTTGTTTGATTTTTTTGGTATAACCAGTCCTGAATTCTCTATAAAATATCAGGCAATCTTATCATAAAAAATGAGGAGTGTGGTTTAGCTTATAGACATGTCTCGTGGAGGTAGAGCTCATTCCTTCTCTGGGTACAATATTATTCAGCCTCTGAAACAGGAAATTTGATTCTGCTTGAGTTTTCTCGTGAAACACAACACCACCAGAAGCTGCATATCATACTCACAGTCTTAAACACCCTATTTGCAAACGCTTGCAAACAAAGGTGCTGAAAATATTCTCACTTTGCCTACTTGCAGTGTTTGTGGAAAATCCCAGTTAATATCTTCCAGTTCAACAGGGCTATGGCAAACTTCTAATTCAGAAGGCTCACAGCTTCTTCCCTAATGACATCCTATCTTAAGTACTGTAGGAAGTCTTTCATCGTCATTGTTTCTAAAATATGCCAAATGACACTAAGGTCATTTAGCTCTACAGTTTTATTTTCTATGTCCTCAGAAGAGTTATGAGATGATTTTTACTAGTTTTCTTTTAGTTGGTAAAAGTCTAGCAAAGAAGTTATCTTTCATGTAGGCTTCTTTGCCTGTCTCTGTATATATATGTGTGTGTGTACTTATATAATATTTATATCCTGTTTCATATTCTTGATGGTTAGTCATAGAATGGTTCAAGTTGTAAGAAAACTTAAAAATCATCTAGTTCCAACCTCTTGCTATAGCAAGAGATAGCAATACTTTTTACTAAATAGACCTCTATCAGATTGCCCTGGGTCCCATTCAGCCTGGCTTTGAACACTTTCAGGGATGCAGCATTTACAGCATCTCTGGGCATATTCCAGTGTTCCAGTTTATTCCATATTTCAGTCACTATCCTCACATGGAAGATCTTCTTCCTAATATCTAATGTAAACCTATTCTCTTTTAATTGAAAATTATTATGTGTCAGATGAGAATTTCCCCCAATTACACAATCATTTTTTTTCAGCTGCATTCAGATGCTTCAGAATTATCCTAAGACTGCAAGTACACCATGAAAAGTTCCAAGATAAAGCAGATCTTGATGTTTTAAACCACAGAATTACTTAACCTCTTTAAAATCTGACTTTCTGAATTTTTATTTTTCCTTTGTAGTAACAAAAGGTCGTATGAGACCAATATGGCCACCTTGACTGGATGAAAGAAAAAACGTGTCGTCCTTAATATGAATGCTATACACTGGCAACATAACTACTCATGTCCTTAATTTATCTGACCATAAATTTCAGCAACAATCTTTCAATTTCTAAATTGTTAATTTCAGTGCTAATAATTCACGTCAGAAAGGATGTGTTCTTTCTTAGCATCAGAAATCCCAGATCACTGGCTGTGAAGCATTACTCATAACATGAAAAGTTGTACAAATAAAATGGAAGGACCACTGTATGTAGCTCTTCTTCTTAAATCCTGAGCAAATGCCCTATTTATGGAAAACGAAACTTTTGTAGTATTTTGGGGAATAGATTTGTTGCATCTGTTCTACTGCAATAAAGTACTTAGCCACTCAAATTGCAGTCATTTCTCAACCTGGCTAAATTTTGTCCTACTTTTGGCTAGCACAAAGAATGCTGCCTGTCATGGAGACTTCCAGTACATAACAGTGTACTATATGACTGAAAGAATCTTAATGTTTCTGAACTTGTTTTAAAAGAAATAATAAGTTGGAATCTACCACCAAAGCTTGTATCACTTGCAGAGAGTTTCTCCCATATCTTGCTTTAATATTTGTTTATTTATATCTGTACATACTCATATTCCAGATTTCATTTTTGCTTCCATATTTCTGTTTTCTTCAGCAGTCATTGTTACAATGTTTAGAAATGATCTTTAATTACAAAGACTAGAAAATTAAAAGGTAATAACTGTGCATTGTATGGAAAAATCCTTTAGTGTGATATTCTGTACAAGGAAATGAAAGACATTCTTTATTTTTTGGATATTTTGTCCCATTTTATTCATTTGTTTGTTTGTTTGTTTGTTGTTTAGAATAAAAAAGACAACATGAAAAGAAGCCTGAAATGAAAGCAGAGTTAACCTCTTTGCTTAGAAAATGTAGTGTAGGATTCATGGGAAAAATGAGTAATTCATTGGTTAATAAAAAGTCACTGGGAAGGGACACAGCCTCAGCAGGCCAAATCTTCAGCTGACAGAAAGCAATGTAACACTTCCATTTTCATCTGAGTGAACATTAGAATTGCATTCAAAATACAACTTTATGTTTCCCTTTTGCATACATCAAGCTTGAAAAAAGACATACTTTTCAATCCTATGTTAAAGAATTCTGTATCTTTATGACAAATAATATTTATTTAGTAAACAAAATCACTGATTCCTCCTCTTTTTAAAATATATTTATAAGAAATCAATCAGATTTAATATAACAAACAGAAGTTGAGGTTAACAAAATAAAATGAAGAATTTTGAAAAGTCAAACTACTATTGATACATCTAAATACTGACCTTAGTTTCTACAAAAAGATCATTAGGGTTTAATGTCAGAATAGACTTACCATAGTAGAAGACAATGAACTTCCCTTATGAAATCTACTTCTGATGAATGCATTCTCTGTAATTACAGAACAGTACAGAAAAACTTATAGGAAAAGATGTATATGCTTATTAAAATTATTGACTGTGTAATTCTCACTGTGTTGAAATCATGGATTCTGTTGCTTCAATGACTATCACTTCTAAGAACTGATTTCATCTTAGGTAGAGTCTAACTTCCATTTCCATCTTTAAAACCTGCTAGGTGTTTGGCTAATAGAGAGAATGGTCCTCAGAGTAATTTGCACACTATTACACATTGCAGCTCACCTTCAGAGATCAGCATAACTGTGGTACCTTGCCCTGACCCATCTCCATTCATCAATAGCCTCTTAGACCGAGACACAGTAGTGGGCAGCACTACAGCAGGCTGAGTATAGGACTTGTGAGTGGTGAGCATAGATAGCACACCTCTCTTTGCTCATGACAACAGCAACTCACTATTTTTTTTTCCTTTAATTGTGAGACCAACATTAACTCAAAAAGTCACAGAAATGGATATTTTTTTCCTGCATCCTAACTATAACAAACAACAAACTCTGCTCCTTGTTCCTCCATTTCAGCAGAATAAGCATTTTTCAACAACTGTAATGATCAGTGGTTGGAGAAACAGCATAAAGCCAGGTCAAACATCTGCAGCCTGAGAAAATGATGCATTTACGATTAACATTCTGAGACCTGCCCCTTGTATGTTACCTGAGTTCATTCAGTGTTAGACTTTCAACCAAATAGCATGTTCATACAAAATAAAATGCAGCAGAGACTTCCAAGCTTACAGAATCAACATGTCCTGTTAAGGAAACAGTATTTTTATGTCACATATACTTGCTTCCCCACAGGCACTCCCACAACCCATGGTGACTGCTGTTAACAAAACCACCACACTTTTATTTAGGGCCTATGCTGATTTTCCATTATTTTATGTGGCACTGATATTCAAAACAGTAGGTTTTACCCCTTTGTATTCTGGCCCAGTATTTGTTTTACTCAAGTTTCTTGGAATGGTTATGAGATGTGTTAGAGAAAGACATCTGTTAGTCCCTCAGAGAACATCTCATGCATTTTGTTCAAGATTTTCTAGAATAAGTTCTCTTGGGTGATTAAACAGTTTTATTTTCAAAAGCATTTCTTAATATCATCTTTCATTGCCACTGGAACTAAACAGAATTTAACTTCACATGGTACAAGTTCAGATTTCTATGAGATCTCTAACAAAGGTAATTACTGAACAGTTATGACTTCTTCACTATAAATCCTAACTGTACTAACTGCTAATGTGTCATTGTTGACTCATTTTGTTTCTCCAGAGGGTTTATCTATGAAACTCCCTTTGTAAATTTTTCCTTCTCTCATCAAGTGTCTGCCTTTCCTATATTTTAACTCAGTCACTACTGCCGTTTTCTGTATTTCTCCTAATTTTTATGTCTTTGGAAAAATAAATATTTGTTTTCATCTCAGTGTCTAATGAATAAGAAACAAAGTAATAATTTAAAAAATCTAAAACAAAATGGCTCTTTAACTGCAAGTTTGTTGGGCAGCTAATCAAATGTGTTATAACAAATTCCAATTATCACCAGTTTTTTTGGTTATTTTTTTTTCCAAGATGATTTCACTCAAAATTATTTCAGCTTTATGAAAATGACCCTTTAACATCTTTTTCTTCACGCATTATTGGTTCAGACATTATCACATTTACACCTGACAAATATGATGATGTTAAGACTATTCACACTTTAAAAAATGACTAGTTATAATTCTAAGACCAGATTTTCTTCTCTGAGGTGAATGGTAAAGCTCATAGTGGCTGGATATAGCACGCACCATGTTAGAAAAAAAACTTTCAGAAATTCCAAAGGCAGGACATCGGCAACTTGTGTCACCTGGACTAAAGTCCTGCACAACCATATACTGAAAACTCTGGGGGACTCTGCTGAGGTAAATTTTCAGGTGCTTGTCTAGCTGGTGGTTGTGGTGTGGCATGGTAACTGCAGAACATGGCAAGAATAGGTAAGAAAACTTAAGCTTTAAAAATAAAGGGAAACTGACAAAAAAATTAAAATATGTAATAAGAAAAATATTTTATTACAAATTTCATGAAAGAGTGTTTTTCCATAATGTCTACTGGAGAATAGATACCAAAATATTTTTAAAATTCTACCTAGAAGCATCATTCACCTGAGACTGCATCATTCATCTGCTCTGAGATGCAAATAATATACGTACCACTCTTCAGCCACTCAGAGAACAGAAAAATTTCAGCATATTTTCTGGGGGTTGAAGGGCCAAGGGGGAGGTGGATTTTCAAATGCAGAGCATACTGTATTGGTAACGTACTCAAGAAGAGCTGCCAACTGCTGAGAAAATCTGGTTGGTTTTGTTACTGGGGAAAAAGAAGAGTGTTCATCCTGATTCATGGGACTAGGCACTATGAAAACATTATTTGGAATAATGGAATTGCTGGGAACTGACAGTGATGACACTCATGGTTGGCAGTGAAGTAAGCAAAAATTTAAGCTCCTAATTAAAATACCTTAACTTAGTGTTGGAAATCAAATGAAACATCAGAAGTACATTGTAATCAAGTCTGTCAAGTAAAAGCCTAATGAATCATAGAATCACTGAATCATGGAATTGTAGGGGTTGAAAAAGACCTCTGGAGACTGAGTTCCATCCCCTGATAAAGCAGAGGTCAGTGTAGACCTAGAGAAGAGGGTCAGTGGAGTCTTCTGTTGTTCAGTCTGGTTTATCATTTTTTGTAGCAAAGAAACAGGTATGTTAGCTTTAAGTGTTAGATCATAGAATCATAGAATCACGGAATCATAGGGGTTGGAAGGGACCTCAAGAGATCATTGAGTCCAACCCCCTGCCAAAGCAGGTTCCCTACACCAGGTCGCACAGGTAGACATCCAGGTGGGTCTTGAATATCTCCAGAGAAGGAGACTCCACAACCCCCCTGTGCAGCTCTGCCAGTGCTCCGTCACCCTCACCGTAAAGAAGTTCTTGTGCACATTCGTGCAGAACCTCCTGTGCTGCAGTTTCTGTCCGTTCCCCCTTGTCCTGTCTCCACACACTGCTGAAAAGAGTCTGGCCTCGCCACTTTGTCCCCCACACCTCAGATATTTATAAATATAAACATCCTGGTCCCCTCTCAGTCTTCTTTTCTCAAGGCTACACACACCCAGTTCACTCAGCCTTTCTTCGTAGGGGAGATCCTCCAGGCCCTTCACCATCTTTGTGGACCTGAGCTGGACCCTTTCCAAGAGATCCCTGTCTTTTTTACGCTGGGGAGCCCAGATGTTCCACATTCATGTACATGTGCAAGGCTCTTTCGAAACTGCTCTTTTTCAAAGCAAAAATTATTGTAAAAGGGTTGATTGGAGTGATAAAATTACATGACAGATACGTAAGTTAAAAAAATTAAAAAGTTAATGAGGACAAACTAGGTACAGTTAAATTAAATTACTGCCTCACAGTGACACACAAAGCTGACAATAGGTCAGGATTTTAATGTGGTTCCTTGTAGAATGAATGGCAAGCTTATTGGTGTAATTCATACTGCAGACTGAGTTTGTAATTTTTTAAGTGCATACTTGCGTGCCATGCTTAACCAAAGATCCTTTTTCACATTCAGAATGTGTCATCTAATTTAATTGTAATTAGTACTCTCTTATTAGAAATGTACTTACTTAGTGGTGTTGTTGGAGCCCATGGGATGCACAAAAAGAGAAAGATACATCCTCACATCACTCAAAACAACTATACATGTGTGAGCAATCGAAGAGGTTCTGTTTTCCCCTTGTGACTGAATGCAGTGTACCTGCTAGTTTAGCTCAGCAGCCATGAGTAGCTTAATTTGCAAAGACCCTTTTCAAGTCATCAAGCTGAACAAAACAAGAATTATGAACATACACAATTCGTCCAATTTCCTGAATTCATTGGTGTTTTTCCTAGCTATTGACATGGTGCCAATGGTGAATGGCAGATTCAAGACTTTAGGTAGCCATGCCTCAGACATAGCCCTGCTGCATGAAAATCACTGGAATAATGTACACACAGGCTAGGTAATCACTTTTCCAAGACTCTTTCCATATTTTTTTTAAGTAGAAATGACAAAGAGAATTCTTTATTTATAACATAAAAGTCAGAGCCAGACAAAGAAGGATTTTAGAGAGATGAAATCCATCTTGCGTAAGCTACAGGTATATGAGTAGTAGTGCACTGGTGAGGTTAAAAAGGGCTTTCACTCACCAGGCACTCTGATGTACTTAATTGCTTCTGCTTCAGAAATAGCTTCACGATGATAAGGCATGATGATATTATGGTTTGCTAGCAATGTTGCCAATGTAGGCTTCAAGCTAGTTCTCCTGCCAAATACACTTCCTTTCACTGTGGTTGTTCACAAGAGAATACATGTTTCACAGAACAAATAGAGAAATTACCCTAAAGAGAATATGGGATGACCACATGTCAGTAAGCCACCACCACCACCAAGTCTTTGCTCAGAAGTGGGGAATGCTTCAAAACCAGAAGGCTACAGGGGCCTGCAACAGATACCAGATCAACAAGGAAGAGGTTGAGTACCCACAACTTCACATGAAGAAACTTCACGTTGATGTTTCTAGCATCAGGTGTGGGCCTAGAGCTGCTGAGCTTGCTTGAAGATCCAGTCTATGTGGAGATCCCCATCCTCAAAAACCTTAAGACACCCTGGGTTTAGATCAAGGGAGAGACTTTTCTGAGGTTCTGGCTTAGCTTATTCACTGTTTTAAAATATATTGTATTATATAATAATTATTATGTTAAATAATTATTATAATGAATTTTCTATCAAAGCTATCACTTGCTGCCTGTCTTAAGATAAATATGGAAGAGGTGTTGCTATAGAAAACACCTAACTTATATACCATTTCAAGGCAGGTATTATTTGAGCTATAATATTTAAATCATCCTGCATTGTCCCTCATGAGATAAGAACTTTTAACAAAACAAGTGAACAGCAATTTCTTATCTGCTTAAGTAACTGAGGGTTAAAATTTTGTTATGGCAAAAAGGGGCAGCACAATTTATATGGGAAACTAAGAATTTCTGGTTAGTAACAACAAATAGTTTTGAGTAGTCTAGCTAGATCAGTACTCCCACAGCAGCACCTGTGTAACAGACCTCTACAGTTTGCTACCAGCTTCTTTACTGGCCTGAAACTGTTATGCCCTAATTTGCTCAATAGGCTGTATTTTACACTTGATTGATACTTGTGGCTTATTACCCCTATAGCTAGTTGTGCTCAGGTCTCTGATGAGTGTACTTTAATGTGGCGGTCGTATGGTGCTTAAAGCCCTGTGGTCTCCACTGCCAACCTGCTTCCTATCCCACATAATCCCGGGTCTGTACACATCTGTGCTCCGTACTGTCCCCATTTGCAAGGCTCCTGTTGTCACACTAGGCCTGCATTTCTCTGTATGACATCATCATAATAAAGTCATAAATTTTGCATTCTGCACAGAATTACTATACTGTCTGAATAAAATAATGACTATTCTGTGATTGTGCAATGGCAAGCAAAAATAAAACAAATCAGACAAGAGTCACATGATCGCTGGAAAAATTGCTGTTACCGCTAAATTAACTAAAACAGAGCTACAGGCAGGCCAAGAAGACCCCACACAAAACCTGGCAAGCCTCAGTCCTGAAACCATGCACAGTTATTACTAAGTCTACAGACTTTACTGGGCTTACACATTACTACTGCGAGTACCTTGTAAAGAAAGGAAAAAACATATCCCAGAAGAAGAGGAATTATTCCAACAAAATGTTCCATGTTAGTGTAATGGGAAAAGTAAACACATGAATACATTATCAGGAAAATAAAAGCTGTCCATTCATGCTCTCCATGATGTGAGCAAGCTTATTTGTAATAGACACCCCCCACTCACTCCAAGACACACATTCACACCCCATACTTCAGACTTTACTGCTGTGTTTCCTTTGGAATATTAATGAGCAAAGTCAGAAATGCCTACAAACACATTTCTGAAATAGTGTTTATAGTGTAAGGGCATTGAGTTTCTAATGTACTAACCTATTATGAAATAGATATATCTTGAATGTGCTGCACATCCATCTGGAAGTGATGAAAATATTTAGTGCCTTTACAAAAGCCTCCTTTGGCTTAGAGGAGAAAGCAGCCCTTGTTAACCCCTTGGTCTTATTTTGTAATGGCATTTGTCTTTTTTGGGGTCAAACAGACTGTCATTTGGCTTTAGCAGAATTTGTACAGCTTCACAAATCTCTGGTAGATATGTATTTGCATCACCATATCTTACATATGCATACATTGTTAATTTTCTTTCAATTTTTCATAAAATTACATTTTAGCCCCAAATAAATTACTGTACTCAGGTTTAAAAGCCTAAAGAATTGAAGATTTTAATGAAAACAGTGTAAAAGAACACCCAATAGCAGCACTGCCAGTAGTCCTCTGAGCAGAAAAAGAAGCAGTCAAGAGAGACCACAGTGCTGCAGCAGTACTCCACAACCCCTCGTTCAAGCTTTTAACACCAGTTTTGCAGTGAAAAATGAAAACAGTAAACAGCAGCTCAAAATTTCTACCCACAGTATTAATATCAATGATGCTTATAAAACCAATAGCATAAATCTTGCTCTTAGCACAGTAGCACATGTTTAATTAATCAGGCCTACCATCCTCATTTGCCCTTCACTGGGTTTCATTGATGATTACCCAGTGGAAAATTCAGCCCCTTAATGCAAACAATATCCTCTTTAACACTTTCTTTCCAGGGACCAGCTGTGAGGTGGTAGAGGCATCACTGAGACAGGGCCTGCGCTCAAATCCAACACCAGCCACCCTTCCAACACTTAACCCTTCTTATGGGTTACAAACCAGCTTTCAAGGGCCTAATTTCCTTCCTCTTCTACAACAGTTTTTCTCTGAGACTTCTTTTATTTTCTTTTTAGCTTTGACAAGAGATTTGCAGCCAAATATTTGTGCATTCTGTGAATGTGAGGCAAGAGAGGTATTAAGTGCTAAGTTATTCTAATTTATTCTGCAAAAGAAATTGTATGAAGTAGCACAGAGCTTGCCCTAGCTTTGAATTTTAGGCCAGACACAAGTTTTACTTTTAAAGGCCATCAGAATTTTATTTTCTTGTTGGTAGTCCTACCCAGGAACGAGAGAGAAAAATCGCCTAAGAAATGAAGCCCTTGTAAATAAAATATAATTCACAGACAGGAGCAGAATTTTCCTTTGGGTCATTATTAGTGAAATCCAGTGAGGGGATAACAAGGACACGAGACCTGATTAATTAAACATTTGCACTTATTGTGCGTAATTACAGTTTCGTGAATCATCCCATGGACATCTGCTTGCACGGAGCTGGAGGACCTACCACACTGGGCTTTGCAGGCACCTCAGGCAGAGCTCTACGTCAGACCTCCCCAGCTCCTTCACCATGCCAAGCAGCCTCAGCCTGCCCCAGCATTTGTCCCCACAAGAGACACCAGGTGGGCCTGGGGAAATGCTCCCAGCATTGCCATCATGGGGTGACACCTGTGTTTCCACATCCGGGTTCCCGTGGCACACAGAGGGTATATCCACATATCCGACATGCCAATCTACCTCCCAGCCCTGCACAGCTCACCGGATTTATTAAGCAGGGGCTTTTATATTTGAAACAGTTTTAGAACCATCTCAGACACACTGTATTTGCAATTTAAAGTTGTTGTTTTTTGTTTTTTTTTTAACTGCTTTTGTGTTACTAATTAACTTATCTTGGGTTTTGCAACATTCTGAAATAATAATAATAATAATAATAATAAGCCTTGAATTCCTGAACCATAGTCAAAACCTTGGTGTCAGCACTATCAGCTGTATGATGTGGAGTTGCTAATAGAGACTGTGTCAGCCTGCTTAAAATTTACTGCATTAGAAACATTAAACTGTCATAGCTCACATGCAGCTCTACAAAATTAAGTTGCAACACACTTCCTCCTTGGAAAATGATGGCATAAAACACATTTTGCATGTCTGCTTCTTGAAAAGGGCTGGGACCAACTGTGCTCCAAGCTGCCCTGTCACTAAAACACGATTTCTGCTTCTGAAGAGGCTGAGAAGGGTTTTGCCTCTTGGAGAGGTTGCATCTAGCTCACCTGGGATGAGAAGGAGTACCTATTGCAGAAGGTCATTTCTCAAGCACCTCTGGAGAAATGTGTGCATTCATGAGAGAAAGCTTAAAATTTTGGTTTATGCCTTGGATTCCACTTACTGAGGTGTTTGAGGTATCTGGGAATACTCTGTGTTACTAGCTGCAGCTTGAGGGAGGAGAAGAAACTCTGTAAGTAAAATGGAAAAAGAAAATATAATATGTTTTTATAGTTTGTTTTTTTTTTCCTATTCTGAGTATGCAAGTGTTATTTATCTTTTTAATTTATTACAGCACTTGTAGTTCTCCTTGCTCTCCATGTGTAAGAACAGATACTAAATCAGAAAATTTCTGAAAAGAAAGCAATTTATACATTAAGAATACTCTGGTTAAGCAGGCTACTTCTTACGTGATAATTGAAAGGCACAACAGACATTACAGCAACAGAGGCTTAGATGTACGTGACCAGAAGGGAAACAGAGAGAAAGAACTGTACAGTTGAAAACTTCTGCTGTGTTTTCTGTTGTAAAAGAAATGGGTTTAAAACCCTCTTAGCAAAGCCCTGCCAGGCACTGTGGGAGTCAGCATCTTGTGTATGCAAACAGATAGCTGGGTTGAGTTCAGTGCTGCAGAAATCTAGCTGTCACAAGTCAAAAAGATATGCTGAGTTAGCTCAAAATAATTTTAGAAACTCATTCTTGTTGACTTTCCTCGTAGAAAAATACTTTCTGCCCCAACATCACCTCACTCCAGTGTTAAATTATAATGCTTGTAGCAGGTTAGTAACTGGTTTCCTTTAGGGATATCTTCTTCAGCCCATAATCCACACGGCCAGCTGTGGCATTCTGCCAGAAAAACAACATGCTTTGAATGCCCATCAGGTTTGCCCACCGATATGGTTGGTTTCTGTGTGGGAATAATAGATAGCAAAATGTATCTTTCAACCCTTAGAAACGGAAATATGCTGGACTGACAGTCTAGCACTGAAAAGCAAAAATAGAGCTGGATACCTGAGTCAAGTCTTCAGACAGACAATCAATAAATGTACTGTATATCTGCAGGGACACATAGCATATCTGAGCACACCTGCAGGTCTTCTTTCCTTCCTCCCACTGACAATGGGATCTACTGCTAGGTGTCCAAAAAGAAAATAAGCCAATTGTAAACTTTGTTTTTGTTTGGTTGCTTTATTTCTGTTTCTGTCTCTTTTTAAACCTCTTGTTCGGTTTCAGTGATTTGCTAGATTTCATTCTAAGTACATGCATTATTCATTGGATTAATTTGATGTGCTGCAGGTATATATCTTCAACAAAAGTTATATTTGAATAATATTTGAATACATCTGAACATCTCAAAAGGAACAAGCTAAATGTGTTTTCAGATAGGAGGGGGTGGGAGTGTTGTCAGATACTATCAGCACGGCTATTTCTTAATATGGCAGATTGAGGAAAATAAAAAGGAGAACTGGTGCCAATTCTGTAAGTGAACGTAAAGGGGAAATAAATGCACTTTACTCATTTTCAAAAATATATTTAGTT
Source organism: Cyrtonyx montezumae (assembly GCF_038088225.1). Lineage (NCBI taxonomy): Eukaryota > Metazoa > Chordata > Aves > Galliformes > Odontophoridae > Cyrtonyx > Cyrtonyx montezumae. Next base: position 2,060,251 of record NW_027072041.1, read on the forward strand.
ATCACTTTAAAGCAGTTAATCATAAAAGTCAGATTACACATGTGTAACCCACCCATGCTTCCTAACTGCCTTCATAACTAACTCAACAGATGCACTAGGACAAACACAACACCAATGATCCTAATACTCTTCTTTATAAAACTACTTTTTAAAAAAGGAGGAGAATTAACACATCTTACAAAATCTAACAAGGTTATACCATGAATAGACTTTCTGTACATGGCAGCACTAAAAAAAAGGGACTGTTCTCACAAACAGGCTCTCCAGAACTAAGTTTGGCAATTAATTTAGTTTTCAGGTTGGAATAGGCGTCTCTAAGGGAAGTTGCAACTCATTTTTGATTAAAACAATCTTGGAAGAAAATCTTGAAATTCCTGAGTCTGAAAGTCTCAACCAAATATTATTTCTGAAGTTGGTGTTGTGGTTTTGTTTTTATTTTTAATGGATGGAATGGACAAGGAAAGAAAACACCAAAAAAATTAATTTGGTGTTTTGACAGGCAGGTTAAGAATTTGGGTCCTATAATTTTATCTTAAAATTTGCTCTTGACAAGTATTTGAGGCCAATCTCTCTGATCCTCAGCTTCTTTCTGTAAATTATGAATTTTAATATTTCACTGTTTCTACTGAAATAGTAGGCTCTTCAGATGAAGAGTAGATGGAACAAAAGTCGCTACAATAGAGCAATGCAGTAAACTACCCAGTTGTCTTATCTGATGAGGTTGTTAGTTTGTTAAAAGGTGCCATTGGAAATATATATTTGAACAGTGACCTCCCCCGTCTGATACAACTTGAAATAATACAGAGCAGTGCTAACTACTGAAAACAGAGTGATAATCGACTTCCACACTTTTTGAATGAGGCTGGGCAAGAGAAACAGAAAGAAATCTTCATAGTGATCTTATCATAGTAGCTTTGCTATTGAGATCATTGGGTTTGCTAGAAACTGTGTGGAATCTTGTATGAAAACAAACAGCAGGGAATCCTGAACAACTTATAGGCAAACCATGTAGTAATCACAGCAGCATTTTTTTTCCTTGGATCCTGCACTGCATAGTGTTACAATTGACTGCGTGATGCAGTAGCAGAAATCAATTGAAGGCTCTAATAAGGGCACCAGATAGGAATGAAGCAAAGCAAGTGAAAAAGATTGTAGATGACATAGCAGTGCTGTCTGAATATGTGATAGGAATGTAAAAAAAAGCTAGCAGTCCTCAGTGGTGTCAGTGTGTTTCAGCTTCATCAGTACCAGAGCAATAACATGCTGCATAGGAGAGTCAGCACTTCAGAATAATCAGAGAATCACAGAACAAATTGGGTTGGAAGGGACTTTAAATAACATCTAGCTCCAACACCCCTACACTGGGAAGGACTGTCAGTCAGGCTGCCCAGGATTTATGGTCCATTAAACTTAGCCTTGAACACCTCCAGGGATGGGGTACAACTTCTCTGGGGAACCAGTTCAAGTGCTTCACCAACCCATAAGTTAAAAATTTCCTTCAAACATAAAATCTAAATCTCACCTCTTTTTGTTTAAAAACATGCCTCCTTGACTTATCAAACCATGTGGAAAGTCCACCTTCCTCCTGTTTGTAAGTTCCCTTTAAACACTGAAAAGCAACAATGAAGTCTTCTCTGAGCCTTCTCTTCTCCAGACTGAACAGGCCCAGCTCCCTCAGGCTGTCTTCAAATGAGAGAAGCTCCAACCCTCTGACCATCTTCATGGCCATCCTTTGAACACGTTCCAACAGCTCCACATACTTCCTATGCTGGCTGCCACAGTCCTGGATTTGGTGAGCCACAATCAGCCCTTGATGAAACCACTCTGGATACCTTGAATCACCTTCTCTACTTGAGTATGCCTTGACCTAGTTTTCAGGAGGGTCTGTTCCATGATCTTCCCAGGCACCAAAGTGAGGCTCACAGGTCTGAAGTTTCCTGGGTCTTCCGTTTTTATGTTTCTTAAAAATGGGAGTGATGCTTTCCTTTTTCCAGTCACTGGGGACTTAATCTGACAGCCATGACTTTTCAAATATATAATGGAGAGCAGTTTGCAAACCACATCAGAACGTAACTTCAAGACCTGAGATGTGTGCTATTAGGCTCCATAAACTGAACATATTCAGTTTCATCAGGTAGTCTCAGACTTGCTCTTTGCTTACAGTGGGAGGGAGTTAAATTCCCTGGACTCCTTCTAGATGTTTAGGGATTTGAGAGATATGGGAAACCTGACTGCCAGTAAGGACTGAGACAAAGATCTTGTTGAGTACCTCAGCCTTCTCCGTGTGTGTTTTTGTCAGTAGAAAAGTTTCTGTGCTTTCAGAAGATGTCAAGAATTGACCCACTTTCTCCTACTTTCTTTGTTATTTGTGCTACAGATCTTTTCTGATTGTGCAACCACTTTATGACAGGACAGTCTTTTAATGTCAGTACAAGTTAAGTACATAAAAGACATAAAAAGGAAAATGGGGAAATCTATGTGTTTATCTATCTATAAACTTAATGTAAGCAGGTGACACCATGTGGTCATGAGACAGACACTTTCTTCTAAACTTTAAAATTTACTTAAATATTTGACAGAACAACTGATTATGGAAATGAGACCCATAGAAGTTAAGGAGTCTGAATGTTTGAATCTAGCTCACATTCTTTGGGCAGTGTTTTCAACAATCATAAAATGGGTTTCAAGTACTTACTTTCAACATCTTTGAGACAAGAGAAGGAATAGTGAGTATTACTATTTGTACCAACAAAAAGATCTACAGCACCTACTTAACCCAGAAGAGAAACACTGAAAATCTCATTTCCTCATTAACATTCCTTAAAGCACTGAGCATCTTTGCAGTTTCTTATGTGTCCATCTTGGATGTAATATTGGTATAATCCCAGATATGTATACAAATTGAGAGAGGAAATCCTTGACAGTAGAACACCGAGAAGGACTTAGGGGTCCTGGTAAATGAAAAACTTAACATGAGCCAGCAGTGTGTGCTTGCAGCCTGAAAGGTATCTTGGGTTACATCAGAAGAGGAGTGGTCAGCAGGGAAAGGGAGGTGATTGTCCCCCTCTATTTTGCCCTTGTAAGGCCCCAGCTGGAATACTGCATCTAGGTCTGGGGCCCTCAGTACAGGAAAGATGTGGAGTTTATGGATGTGAGAGGAGGGATGTGAGGATAATCAGAGGGTTGGAGTACCTCCCCTATGAAAAAAGTCTGAGAGAGCTGGACTTTTTCAATCTGGAAAAAAAAGAAGGTTGCAGGGAGACCTCATTTTGGCCTTCCAGTATTTAAAGGCAGACTATAAAGAGGACAGAAATAAATTTTTTTACACAGGTAGACAGAGATATGACAACATAGAATGGTTTTAAACTAAAGGAGCAGAGATTTAGATTAGATGCTGGAGGAAGTTTTTACTGATATAGTGGTGAGGTGCTGAAACAGGTTGCCTAGAGAAGTTGTGGTTGCCCTGTCCCTAGAGGTGCTCTAGACCAGGTTGGATGGGCCCTGAACAACCTGATCTAGTATTTGATTGAGTAGTTGGCAACCCTGCCTGTGGGAAAGCACTGGAATTCGATGATTTGATGAAGTCTTCTAACCTAAGCCATTCTATGATTCTATTGGTGAAATAAAAGGCCAGAATTTCCTCTTGACTTTAGTAGTCAGGATTTCACACAGAAGATATACTACCTTCGTTTCTGTATAGTTTTAGTCCTCCTGACAAAGTACCACTCCTACTTTCCATTCATAATATGACCAGGCTGACTCCATCTATAATAGTTTCACACCTGGTTATTGACAGCTGATTAAATTGATGCACTTCTTTGACTACTTATTAGTGATTGTTTCTGTTTTGGGGCCTGTTTTATCAGTTCATCTATCAAAAGTTGCTTACTAAATCAGTAGGAGAATAGAGTGAAAATTATGCAGCAGAAAACGTTTCTTGCAGAACATCTGCTGCAGGAAAAAAACCTTCTGAAGATGATTTCTAGTTTACAAGACATCAGATCTTTGAAGTGCCCTCAATCTAGAATCAATTCAGGAATTTACAGAATATGGGGTATCAACCTTTGTTTATTCAAAGTGATGAGTTTAATTATATGTATATTATACCAACATATAATGTATATTGGTCAATTCTTTGCTTTTAAACCTTACCATTTGCTCATCAACCAATCAGTAAGAATTTTAATCCCCTCCTGTATTCAGATATGGTTTTAACATCTTACAGAACAGAGTAGCAGACTTCAGAGTCATTAATTGCTATTACCAACCCTTTCATTTTCTGATCATCAGCAATATCTATTTATTCCACTTATATCCATATGTTGTATTATCTATTCTTTACTCACCACCTATTTCTGTATTCATTAAAAAAAATGTATATATCTGCACAGAGGTTCTATTATCCAATTGTAAGAAATAAATGTTTTAAACAATTTCCTTACTATTGTTAGAATTTCTCCCATTTGACATGGAAAGCAATAAGAACAAATTTTATCCGTAGAAATAATTCCATACCTATTTGCAAAACCTGAAGTATGGATGAGGAAAGTATAGCAACTTTCTTTGCTACAAATACCATTAAACAATTTATTTTGAGATACAGACTAACTTTTTAGCCTGGATAGGTCTATGCAATAATTAAGTCCATCAAAATTAAAGTGTTTGAAAGTCTCAAGTTTACAACATGTCAAGATGCAGCTGTATTTCTGTTGATATTTGGCCACGAGGTAATAGCCAATATGTCTTTGTAATTGTGTACTCTACTCCTGCTTATTATCAACTATAGAATTGATAGTTCTAGGTAGGCATGAAAGAACAGCTCCCACCTAAATCTCATTTCCATTTTATTCATGTAAATAGTTTTCAGATGGGCAAGAAGAGTTGGCATGATTACCGGCTGTGTTTTCATCATTTCATTAATTGAAGAGGGAAACAGCTGAAGATCACCACTTCCAAGTTCTATCACAACAAGGAGAAATCCAGCAAGGGTAGAAGGATGCATGCATGGATGAGCAAGGACCACCTAACCAAACTCATACTTAAAAGTGAAGTGTACATAACATTGATACATGGAGCATGTTACCCAGAAATACAGAGTTGTCTTCAATCATGCAGGGATAGTATTAGGAATGCCAAGGTTTTACCTGGGTTGGAATCTAGCAAAGCACATTACGTGTTCTGCATAAGTGTTGAGTGAATTGATTGATTTTGATTATCTTCATTTTGCTATCAGTCTTACACTTCTCTAAGTTTCTATCTTCAAAACTTTTTGTTATCATGAATATTACATAACTTATTTATTTTAAGAAAAGGAGAATTACTAAGGGTAAAATAATGTTTTCCTTCTGGACAGGATACATTTTTTTGGGGGGGGTTAATCTCTCACCATATGAATAACCAAAGCAAATAAAACATGTTAAAATATCTTTTACAATTTATTTATGTTGGTATTCAGAACAAAACTATAGTACAGAGTTTACAACTCAGTTCAGCAAGCTTGTATTTCTGTTAGAATAATTAAGCTCTTCTCTAACACAAGACTGTACTAGAAACATTCGAAGTTTCACTACTTGGAACTACTCTCCTTCTTTCTTCATTCTTAGAGAACTGTTTCACTCCAGAAAAAAAATACTTTTCTTTGTGGGGAAAATATTAGATATACAGTCAAACATAATGAGAGAAATAAAGCAGACAAAGAGGAAAAAAATAAAAAAGTAGAATTTAAAAGGCAGGGAAGAAAAAAATTAAAAAGACCAGTTCTTATTACTATTACAGTGAAGTTTTGGTCACCTTCCTCAGGAATAAAGCTTCACAGATTAACTCAGATAGCTCTAAACCTTTCAACTTCATGTCCCTAAGATTTATATCCTTCTTAGAGCCTCAGATTTACAGTTGCTAAATTGGGTGTGAATTAGACAACAATGAACAAAGATGACTAGCAGCTGTACAAAGGAATAACTTTGTGCTCGACTATCTTACACGGTGAACTGTAACTACACTGTGAACTTTGTAAGAGGTTCTTGCAGACTCGGACAGAGGTAGAAACCATTTCAGTTATTAAAAGAAACCAAGGCTTTTTGTGCTGCACCAAAAAGAGGAAACTCCTCCCTTTCAAATTATAAATCTTTATAGTGCAATTCTTTCTGGCTAGAAGGAGGACTTCAGACACTTTTTCAAATAACCCCAACTGTTTAATCTGTACCCTTCAGGAAGTCAAGCTGTGTGTGTACGTGAGACAGAAACATTTTTGCTGAAATGGGAAATACGCTCCTGCTCAGCTCACTGTTAAACTGCTTGCTTCTGATAGGGAAAGAAACCTTATTTTCTTTTGCAGAGAATGGTATTATTTGCCTTGTGAATGTAACTTTTGCAGTCAGGTCAGGTCCTGTGCCCACAGAAGACTACTACAGGCAGATTTCTCCTCAAAAGTAAATGAATGGAGGATTCTTTAGCATAGAAATTTAATTTTATTTGTGTAGAAAACAGGCTGCATTTGATCTTAGGTTACTGAAAAAGAGATCTCAGACTTTCATAATTGACTCTATTTATCAATTCTTACATTTACTCTTTCCCTGTGCAGTGATCAGCCAATCAACCAAGTATGGAAGTGCAAATACAAACAACATAAGTATTTCACAAATGCTTAGCGAAGACTTAGTAAATGTTACAATTGTAGAAGAATATTTCACATAAGAAAATGTACACTTTCAGTAAAGTAGAATACCTTCACAAACTTCAGGATATTAGTATAGTAGAGATAGCCATGAAACAACTTTGTTGATAGGTAACAGTTCTCATCTGAGGATTTTTTTAATGTACTGCAGCAAAAATGAATAGAAATGTTTATTTAGGAAAATGTACATTCAAGCTCACAGACAAAGGGATTACATGATGAAGGGATATCTGAGGTTATGTTTATTTGTTCCTCTGTCTTCTTTTAAGGAGAAGTTGGCATGAAAGATGATGGGTTTTTGTTCTGACAGAGGGACACTGCCAGCATCTTCTGCCCATATCACAGAATCACAGAATTGATTGGGTTGGAAGTGACCTCAAAGATGACCTAGTTTCAACACCCTTGCCTTGTGCTGGATTGCCAGCCACTAAATCAAGTACTAGATCAAGCTGACCAGGGTCCTAATCCAATCAGATGCTGAATAGCTCCAAGGATGGATCACCTACTCTCTGAGCAACCTTTTCCAGCATATCACCACCCTCTCAGTGAAAAATTCTCCCTGTCATCTAATCCAAATCTCCTCTCTTTTAGTTTAAAACTGTTCCCCCTTGTGCTATCACTATTTACCTGAGTCAAAAGCAGATTTCCCTGCTACACTGAAAGGCCACAATGTCTTCCCCCTCCAGCCTTCTCTTCTCTAAGCTGAACACTCCCAGCTCCCTTAGTCTGTCTTCATAAGGGAAGTGCTCCAACCATCTGAAATATTAATTAATTAGTAAAATCACACAAACCCCTTCTTTGCTGCAGTACAAGACTACAAGTTACTTCATGTCCTCCAAAGACTCAGAGATGCAAAAATCCTTTCTGTCTGGTCTTTCGCAGTTTAAGCTTTGTATAGCTGGTCTCCATTTTTAACTTATTTTCCTAAAGTAGAAAAATATTGGGAAAATATTATTACAGTATTCTTAATTGGTCATTTTTACATGCCTTCCTCTTCGGAGCATTTTGACCAACTGACTAGAATTAAAGCTATTCATGAACAAAAACACTTCATGAACAATTTTACTTCAGCTACACTAGGTTCCCACAAGTCTACATACAGCTTCATCACTCTGTATTGGTCAGTGCAATCTGCAGAAAAGTTTTGAGTTTCTAGAAGCTGGAAGGGTTCTTTTTTTATTATGATTATGATTTATTTATTTTTTTACTCCTCTTGAACCAGTGGCAAGATACAAGAATTGGGTCCTAAGGATCAAATTCCTACAGGCCCTGCTCACTAAACCATACAGCTCTCCACCATATACCAAGGGGCTCAGGGCAGAGCTTGGAAGAAGCCAATTATTTGTACTGTGAAGTTGTTGATCTGGTTCCAAAAACTTTCATAGTGTCTTCAACACCATAAGAAAGCTGAATATATTTATTTAAATCCATAAAAACAGACACTTAAATGAGTTGCTGTTCCTAAGAAACACTATTACAGCTGTCTATGGAAAATCTGTGAGTAATTTAACACTCACAAAAGATTCAAGCACTTAATTACACTTTTTCCTCTCACATAATACTAAAATTCTTAGTTGAACTTCTAAGAACCAAAGTGTGCTATCCTAATGTCACCAAATAAGGTAGAATCAGAAGTTCAGACAATATATCAAAAGATCCATACAAACTGAGCCCATTTTCAGTTGCAGACTTCAACCAGGCTGCCTGACATTAAGTTAAAAAATTACATTGACTTGCAAAAAATAAAAAATTTGTGAGTCATGAGCAAACTCATTTCCAGGACACAGAATTCTAATGACTTCCAGAAAATATCCTGCAGTCATGAGAAAAATTCTCAAAAGCACAGAGACCAAATACATGACAAAACCCTATGGGACTAGAAAAGTTTGCTGGCTACATCAGACAAAATAAAGAAACTTCTAGCAGCTGTCCATAAGAGGAGGTTATTTTGGAACAGTTATTCTACCTCACAGAAGCACAGTATGAAATAAACCCTACCTATTGTGCACTCAAGGTTTTGTAGGAAAACCAATGTACACTATTTCTCACATTTCACTTCAAGAGCTCTTGTTTGTTTCTGAGTACACAATTTACAGTTTTCTGTATCTTACATGCTATGTCTGTGCCTATTTCCCCTTGATGTTTTTAGATCAGCGTGGAGATTTAACATTAAGAAATATATGGAGAAAGAACATAATGTTATTTTTTCTAACCTTAGACAAAGACACGAGGAAAAGCTTCTCATATCCTATGGAAGCTTACAAGCTATCAGAAAGTACTCACACCACAAATGTTTCTGAAGTTGGCTTTGCACTTTTCAAGGTGCATTTGCTAGCTTATGTAACACACCCATCAAAAAAAAAATTGAGATTTATCTAGAGATCCAACAGGTCTGTCTTATCAGTCCTCTCAAAAGGTAGCACGAAAACATATACAAGAAAAAAATCTAGTTCACATTTCCTGTCAGCGTATAATGAAAATTGCCACCATTTAGACAGTATAGGATTCCTACTCCAGCAGGGTAAGAATATTCTGCCTTCCACTCTACCCTTCTACCAGCATGATATGTCAGCGTATACTTTGCTGAAGAGAAATTTCTGTCAACAATCAGTGTTTCATTGGCATTAATGTGCAGTAAAAGACAACGAAGCATGACTCAATTAAACCACCAAATACTGCATTTAAATAACATTAACACCTGACATTTTAAAAGAACTGTGCAGGATTTTAGCTGCATGACTCTCGTTAAGGTCAGTGCTTTAATAATACAGCTTCCCAACCCAAATGTCTGACATAAACTTGTATCAGTAAGCCAATTGAGAATAAAGCCTGAAACTAGAATGCATATTCTCCAACAAATACATTGCCGGAAAGATTTCTCCCATGTTATTGTTTGCCTTCACATAGCACAGAAGTAGGAAAGGACTTCATATTTAATTCTTAATTCTCTTGCTTTTGAATAACTACAGTGTGAACAAGAGATTTTTGAATTATTTTAAACCATTTTTTATTAATTTAAAGTCTCAAATGTCATTGGGATGTTATGGAATAAATATAGCATGGGTGTCAGCCAGTGTGCCTGCAGATCCGTATGCATTGAAGAGATTTTATGTGTGGAGTCATTAAGGGATGGCAAATCAACAAACTTAGCATATACTGAAGGTACTGAAAATATTGCCTGATTCATACAAATGTACTACTACCATACACATATGCCATGTTCTTCCATCTAATTGTATTATCCCTGTAAAGTGTAAAAGATGTATGATTAATTACTTAACAGAATATTGTTCACTACAGTCTATAATATTTGTTGCCAGAACATTCAGAACCAAGATATTCCTGTAAATTAAGCCATTCAAGAGCTTACAAGTGAACAGTTACTGAGGCTGTTATATATCAGCTATCTTATGTATCATGCAAAAAAAACCTGTTTATGTATTGAATATAATTTGCTTTCATTTTTAAAATCCTGCACTAGGAGACTATACATTTGTTCATCATGAAAATAGTGAAAATTAAACAGTAATGTTCACAGCATTTATACTTAGAATGAATTCAGTGTTATTTATTTTTTAATTAATGACTTTTATTCAATAAGTCATAACAAAATCTAGCAACTTCAGAAGTTTCAATCAGGCATAGTAAAGCCATGAAAAGACAATCTAGGATCAACAATGATCATTTAATAGTGTCATCTTACTAAGAGAAATGAAGTAGGAGTACTGAACAAGGATGTGAAGAAAAATTGTTTGGTGGGCTCTACCTACTACTGAGCATTCACAGGAAACAACTTAGTTTTCAGACAATTCATCCTTTTCTTTGAAGTTGCTCAATATAATGCATCCTGCCACTGGACACCAGAAATGGCAGACAAAGACCCATTTAATTCTGCACTGCTGAATGCCTGGTTTGTAAAGAAACATTTTTTATTAATATTAGCAATATATAAAATTGTATTTACTGCACAAAATTCCTACTCAGCGCTCCTAATGACTGTAAAAAAAGATCTATATTAGCATGACAAAGAGCATATCACCTTCCATCTCCCATTGATATGGAAGATCTATTTGCAGAGACCTAATTAAAAATCAAGTCTACATCTGTAAAATAAAAATGATGGTAAAGGTACATAATCTGAAAGAGCATGTATTTATACCACTTTTAATCCAAAACCATCATTCATAAAGGAGACAAACACTTGTAATGTATGATAAGATCACTTTAAATTCCATTGTTTTGGTATTCAGTATTTAGCATGGAGGAAAAAAGACACTATAAAAGGTAAATTTTTGGGTTATAACAAAGAGCATAATGTGAAATGATTGATTAAAAAGGACCAGTTTATGAAGCTGAATCAAGCAAAGTTTACTAATATTATACTAGGCAAGATGATAACTGCAAAGACAGGGAAGAATGTTCTGGCAGATCCACACTGTGAGTTTAAATTTCAAGTATATAGAATTTCAGTGCTGATCAAAAATTGAGAGAAAAACATTGTGGTCAAGCTCCAACAATGGAAGAAAGATACTCTTCCAATAAAGATTTGTATCTAACTTGTTGTCATGGTTTTGTGTTTTTTGTTGTGTTGTTGATATGCCACACTATGGCATCATGCGGTGTGTTGGGAGTTGGAAGAGTTAATGCTCCAGCTGCATTCTGGGTATTCCCGTCCGGGAATCGAACCTGAGGCGCGGCAGTGAGAAGGCTTAATATAAGGCACTGGTGGATACTGCTGCGCAGTGTACTCTAATGCCTTTGAGTTATAAAGGGAGAGAACTGATCTGTATCTCTGGAGTTCAGCTCCCAACATACCACACTGATGTCATGATGTGGAATATCAACACAACAAAAACCACAAAACCATGACATTTGTACTGAACAAGGTTTACTGGTCTTTCATTAAACAACAGCAAACATCAAGAGAAAAATTATTCTGATGCAATTTTGTATTTTAAAAGAGAGTTTAAATAGCTTTTAGGTCACAGATGATACCACCAAATATGCAGACTTGGATAACAATAAATACTGACAACTCTTCAAGTACAGAAATGACTAGTATGATCAAATGCTGCTCTCATTGATAAAATTATTCAACTGATCAAAATACCAAGTAACAAAAATAATAATTTAGAACAACAACAAAAAATCACTTAACACAGCACTTTCACAGTGTCTGACAGTCTTAATACCACTTTATGCAGCAAAATGACCTGCCACCGAATAAGAAAATAAGAACTAGGTATATGACAAACAAGAAGAATTCGAATCTCTTCGTACAGCTAGGGTCAGAGGGTTGTGATCAGTGGCACAAGATCCACCTGTACATCTGTAATTAGCTGTGTAGCACAAGCATTAGTACTGGGGTCAGTACTGCCTAAGAATTTCATTAGTGAGATGCAGTCACATTCCAGAAGTTTGCTGTTGAGAAAAAGCTGAGAGGAGTGTCTGAGATAGGGATCTAAGACAGGCTGGGGACAAACTGAATAGGGAAAAACACAGCAGAAAAGACTCTGGAAGACCTCATTGACTCCAAATTGACCATAAGACAAGAATGTGCTCTTGCCCAAATCGTTGATAGAATGATAGAATCATAGAAACACAGACTCACTGATCAGCTTGGGTTGGAAAGGATCTTAAGCATCATACAATCTTGCTGCTATGGGCAGGGTTTCCACCAATCAGATAAGGTTTTCCAGGGTTCCTTCCAGCCTGGCCTTGAACACTTCCAGGGTGGTGCATCCTCCAAACATCTAACCCAAATATCACCTCCTTAGTTTAAAAACATGCCCCTTAGTCTTATTAAAACATGTAAAAAGTCCATCTTTCTTCTGTTAATAAGCTCCTTGCTAATGAATTCACTCCTAAGCTATCTCTTCTCCAGACCAAATATGCCCAGCCCCTTTAGGTAGTCTTCAAATGAGAGGTGCTCCAGCTCTCTAATCATCTTCATGGCCATCCTTTGAACACGTTCCAACAGCTCCACATACCTTTTGTGCTGGCAGCCTCAGACCTGGACTCAGTACTTCAGATAGACCTCATGAGAGTAGAGCAGAGAACAGTCACCTCCTTCACTCTGATGAACATCCCTCTTCTGATGCAGCCCAGGATGCAGTTGACCTTCCCAGATACAGGCATATGCTGCTGGGTGGCTAATGACAAGTCCACCAGAAACTGAAGCCTTTCTCCACAGGGCTGCTCTCAAGTTCTTCTCTCAGCCTGTACACATATCTGGGATTGCCTGGATTCTGGTGCAGTACCTTGCAATTGACCCTTATGAACATTACTGCTCTCATGTGGGCCTACTTCCCAAACCTATCCACATCCCTTTGGATGACACCTCTTCCGTCAGTTGTATCCACTGTACCACCCAGCTTGGTGTCATCAGCAAACACACTGAGAATGCACTCAGTCTCACTGTCAAGGTCATGGATAAAGATGCCGAAGAGCAATGGTCCCAGGACAGACCCCAGAAGTATACCACTCATCACCAGCCTCCTCCTTGACATAGACTCATCAACCACAACCCTCTACTGCAATTGTCCAACCAATTCTTTAATCACTAAATAGTCTACTTTTCAAATCCGTATCTCACCCATTTAGGGATAAAACTGTGCTGTGAGACCATATCAAAGACCTTGCACAAGTCTAGATGGAAGATATCAGTTGCTCTTTCTTTTCCAACTGAGGCTGTCACTCTATTGCAGAAGCCATCAGAGGCACGATCAGCTCTGGATATCTTGAATCACCTTCTCAACTTGAGGATACCTTGACCTAGTTTTCAGGAGGGTCTGTTCCATGATCTTCCCAGGCACCAAAGTGAGGCTCACAAGTCTGAAGTTTCCTGAGTCATCCGTTTTTACGTTTCTTAAAAATGGGAGTGATGCTTTCCTTTTTCCAGTCACTGGGGACTTAATCTGACAGCCATGACTTTTCAAATATATAATGGAGAGCAGTTTGCAAACCATATCAGAACGTAATTTCAAGACCTAGAATAAGTGTCATCAGGCTCCATAGGATTGTATGCATTCAGTCTGAACTGATCTCAGACTTGCTATTCTCTGTAGTAGGAGGGATTTTGCTCACCAGCCCTCATCTAGAGATTCAGGGATGTGAGTTTCAGGAATGTCAGAGGCAGAAGAAGCCTAGCTGCCAGGAAGGACTGAGGCAAAGAACTTGTTCAGGGTCCTAATTCTGCTCTTTGCCAGGACCATATTCCCTGAGATCATGAACACCACTAAACATCACTACAACCCATACACAGACAGTCATTCACCTGCTGTGTTCTCCTCTTACTTCCCTGGTCTCAGTCTCTAGCTGCGAGGATAGAGGCAAAAATAAAAAAGGATGTCAACAGCCTCATGTGGCAACTTCAGGAGAAGTGCTGAATGAAGTCTGAGGGGTGTGACCTTTTCCCTCTATGCCGTGATTTCAGCATTCCTGGAGTGCTAGTTGACTTCCTGAGTCTCTGTAAGGAAGACATGAACATGCTGGAATGAGTCCAGTGAAGGTCCACAAAGTTGACTGCTTGAAGGCCTGAAGTATTTAATCTACATGGAAGAGCTAAGACAGCTGTGATCCTTTTAGCTTGCAGAAGATAAGGTTCAGGTGTACAAATACCTGCGAAGTAAAGAAGATGTGGATAGTCTCCATGCAGTGCTTAGTGACAGGACAAGCAGCAATGGGTAAAATAATAGAAATACACAACATTTACTTAAGAGAAGAAGCATTTTTACTTTCACAGTGAATTCACACTGGAATAGACTGTCAATCTATAGGAGAGATTGTATATAGTCTCCATTATTGCAGATTCACAGTCCCAGCTGAAGGACATGACCCTCAGTGACTTCAGTTGACCGTGTTCTGAGAATGTGACCTGGACTACTTGATCTTTAAAGGTACCTTCCAACCCCAACTGTCCTTTATTTACTTTGTACAGAAATAAATTTTTTTTTTCCAGCAGAGAAGGCTCCTGTAATTAACTGTAGGTCAAACTTATGTAAACTAATGTAAAGCTTGTACTGAATTTGGAAATACGTGTGGGTAAAAAGGATAGTTAGAAGGCCCTTCTCTGAGACTGCTGAAGTATTACTGTTTACAATATGTGGAGTGATAATACAGTTAGCCCAATAAACACTTTGTTGAGAAGTGCATGCAAACACATACTCACAGTTTGTATTAAAAACCATAAAACTTCCTATTCAGACGAAGCCATATAATTCACAATTTCTTTCTAGAGATGAGTTGTTTGTCAGGAAAATAAATTAATTTTATTTAGGCCTACCAGAAGGCAGATCTGTAATCAATTATTTCTTGTGCAATCTTCCAAAAATTCTGGAGAATATTCTAATCCTACCAAAAACAGGCTTCCTTCTAAGGAAAACTTGGTTGTTCTCACAGAACAATAGAGATGGCAGAATTGGGATTCCCTAAGTAGAAGCAGTCCTTCTGACATCCCAGGTCCAAACTATGCACAGCTTTGGAAGTAAAGGTCAAGATCTCAAACTTTGTAACTTCTGAAGCAAGACAGAGAGCAGAGGATATAGAACAGTCATGGATGCTCTTTTGGCAGCTACTGGTACCAAACTGCATTGCCACATTTTACACAAGCATGATTTTTATTGTGTCCCCCCAAAATGGAAAGAAATGCCTTGGTGGGATCATCATTAAACTACTAGTGGAAGATCTTGCCAGCTGGATTTCTTCTATTTGCTTGGAATTTATCACAAACTCCAATTTATCAGACAACTGTATAAGCAATGCTGGAGTATTTAATGATAATCCAGTTTATTACTCAACAGCTTCTTTACAATATGTGAAAGAGGAGCTTCCCTTTACAAATGAGACATCTGACATCCAAACAACACGTATTTCAAAGATTCTTCAAAGCGCTTTATGAAAAAGTCTGTAACTTTCAGCTGGTCAGTATCTAAGCAGATTGAATGAGGTATAGGACCTGTTTCACTGAAAGTGTATAAATCAGTTTATTTGAGAAATCATAGCTTGCTAGATTAATTCTATTAACTACAGTCAGTTTGCCATAGCTGTGACCTCTATACAATCTTAATGCTTGGGGCAGTTGAAGTAACTAGAGGATGTCAGTCCTAGTGACAGCTAGATGTGGATTTCAGTAAGAAAAACAGATTTCATAAATAAATAACTTCTCTGTATCAACATACACAATATCACACATATTGGCAATGACAGGGAAGGGACAAGTATGTCGCAAAATTTCTTCAATAGGTTGAGATAATATAGCAAGGAAATAAGCACTGTCTTGCTGAAACTATGGAGTACCATGAGAATATATTTTAAAAATGAAACACACAAACACTTCTATATGCAGTATTGAGAAAACTGCTCAATATATTATGAAATATATTATTCTATTCTAACATAACATAACAGATCATTGCAATTATATTTGTCAAGGAAGAATACCATACTTACTGCACTTTTACCAGGATCGGTCTCTTTCAGGAAGCAGAAGAGCCAGCACTTTGGAGGGAAGCAAAGCCTCTGTCTTCAGTGTTCAAGACTAAATTCATCAGCATAAAGAAAAGGAGTGTTCTTCCTGTATGAGATAACTTTTATTGTGAGTTTATTTTTTGAGAATTTATTTGTTTTTGCATGGCTGTGTACACATGCACATCATGATTTTCAGCAAATGGCTTATACAAAAGGCAACCTGAAAACATGAAAGTATTTGGTTGAAGTTCTTTTGTCAGGTATTTGAGACCGATGTCAGCCTTTCAGGTGCCTGAGAACAAGGGCATTAGGAAGACTTTGATCATCAAAGCCGTATATTATCTACACAAATATTGTTTTCCAGAAAAAATGGAATTTCAGTAGTCTGGACTTTAAAATCAAATCGTGTCTTTGACATATTAGAAGAAACTACCAATTCCATAATGCATAATATTATTTTTCTAATGTATCACTGGTCCATAATAAGAAACAATCTATTATATAGATTTTGCATTCAATCTTTTTGTCAAAAACTACATAGTACATCAAAAGTTAATAGCATTGGGGAGTTCAGTGATTAATATGGAAACAAGTGGTATATTACAAATTTTCTTTTGTTCCTCATTCACAACGATGAAACTGCTAGAATTTAACCTTTAAGGGTTAAAGAGTTTAATCAATGTCAATGTCTGATCTTCTGAAGGCGATAAAGAACAGTCTGTCTAGCGATACCCAACAGAACATCACTTTGTCAAGCCACAAAGCGTCCAATAGCTTGTCAAGTAAGTTACCAGAAACCTCTTTGTGGTTAGAACTCAGCTCCTTCCTGCTTGACCTATTATTTGATATTTGACCACTTGGTTGCAAGACACTTGCTCTTTCCAGCTGAAATGTCACTGGGGCATCTTGTCAGCTCCCCGACATCTCGGCCTGACATACAATTTTACTTTTGTGTGCTACAAGGCAGAAAATGCAGGGCAATGGCCTTGCTTTAAATTCTGTCAGCATCAAAGATGGGCGTCACTCTTGGGTCCTACCAAGAACAACAAAAAAGAAGTCTATTTGAAGGTCAAAACAGCCATTACTTCAAAGTCTTTCAGCTTAAACTAAATATATTACCTGCAACATTGGTTTGGGAACTGTCCTTATAAAGTACATAAACATATCATCAGAAATCCTCCCTGCACAATTGTTCTTCTTTCTTATGAAATGCAGACTTGATAAAAGGGTGAGTTTTCAATGCCTGCAGGGACCAGATTCAGCAGTTAACTTAACTTGTTCAAATAGGCAAGTGGTATCATGTAGCTTTACAAGGAGCAACCTGACCTTCTCACATTGACCAGCAGTGACATTATTGTGCAGGAAGAGAAGCAGTCACATCATTTCTGTTTTGCACAACCTGCTTAAAGTTTGCAACTAAATGCTTGTCTTCAGTTGAGCTGACAAGAGAAAAGAGGGGGCTCAGTGAACCATGGCAGGGCTGCCATGAAATGACAGGAATCATTGGCATACATTTCAAATAGCTCTCTCAATCCTATTAAAGTATTGCAGTCCTGCTTTAAAATAGACAAGTATGAAACAACTTTGATAGATAGAGACTAAAATGGCTTATTGATTTTTTTTTTAAGACTGAGGAAAATTACCCAAAATGTGTCATTCTTTAACATTTAAAAATATATTACATAAAAAATGAGCAACCACAATAAATAAAAGTTTAAAAAATAACTGCTTTGATATGCAAAGAACTAGAAGCATAGAAATGTGAACATATGAATGCATATTCTCATAAAGCCATAAAATTAATGTCAAAAAATAAAAACGCTGAACTACAATCCAAAGGTAGCAACAAAATTGCACTTTAATTGCATCATTTTACATTAATGCAATTTTTTTCCTTCTAGAAGATTATTGATACAAAATCCATTTTCCATTGTTCTTTTGGGACTGGATGTGACATTCAGGCTGAAGGAATAGACTGAAGACTGAGAATTGGCTCTATTGTGCATAAAACTGCTGTAGGATGTGTCAAGATCAGCTTGCAATGCCAAAAAATCTGGGATTCAATGCTGGTCAGGCTGAATTTCTAGCTTGAAGTCATGGTGATGTATGAACTCCCTCTTGATTCCTGAAGTAAAATGAAGTAATATAAAAAACTCAAATCCTGAAAGATTCTACATTCAATGTTGAGCAAGCAAGAAAAATTGTATATATATTATTATTATACCTTCGATACTTATGTAATATTATACCTTCTGCAAGTGTTCATTTTTTGTTTCAAGCATTTCTTTAAAATACATGATACCTATGTATATATTTAGGTTATTATATATATTTGTATACATAAACCTTGAATAAGCAGTAACAAAGAATATCACCCACAGTATTCTGTACCAGTAAGTGTTATAAAACTATAGCCCATATTATTTGAAGTGTTCAAAGTATGCACAGAAAGCATTTACTCCTCTTCATCATCATTCCTAAATTCTGATTTTCTTAAGCAAGTAAACAAACTTATCTCTGTCATTGTTATTAGGAAGAATGTCCTTTGTTACCAATTGAAGTTATTACTTTAAAATATCTTTTGCCATAATTTGGGAGCAAACAATATTCACTGAGCATAGCTTGTTGAGAATTGTTGAGATTGTAGAGAATATCCACTGAATGTACTTTGCTGGGGAACACAGCCCTTCTTTCAACGAGTCAGATATTCGGTCAAATAGTTACAAAGGTTAGACCAGCTAAACTTCAACATTAAGAAACTTGTAGAACCAAAACATTGTGCATTCTACTTTGAAAGATTATGAATACCACTATATTGACATTGATATAAACAGTACACAGAGACACTGCATATTGATTTAAATATCTATTAAAACATACAAAATACAATGTCATATTACTTTTCTGCCCTTTATCAAGGTATTTTTAGCCAACATACTTCATAGTTGTGAAAAATATAATCATTTGTTTCATTAAGCCAGACAGTGTGTGAAAACTTTACATGCAAAGCATAACTATGGATAAGACATAAAGTAAGGCTGTTATGGCGTATCTTATTTTTTAAACATCCTCTTCACAGAATTTGAGAAGGAATGCATGAGCATACACATAGACAAATACACACTGAGGCAGAAATACACATACATGCAGGCACAGAGGTTCCAAAATACACAGACTCACAGATATAGAGAGAGAGAGGCAGCAGGGTGTATGTATATTCATATTTCAACAAATCCAGGCTCAACAATATGTTTAGAGACATGTTCATGAAAGATCCCCCTTTCCTCTCTTACTATTGCTGGAGAAAAATCAATGGTTGCTTCTAACACCTATTTCAATAGTTCTCTTTGATATGGACTCTTTTGATTTCCTGGCTCATCACAAGCCATAGTGCAACTCCTGTAAACAGCTGGGTTGTGCTCCACCTTCATTAAGAACGCATATAGTAGCTAATTTGATGACTGGTTCAAGGAAATAGTTAAAATGAGGTAATGGCTTTAGTTTTTCTAAAGTACAGTGGTTATGAGGATGAGACAACCAGATTTGTAGTACACTGCCTATTAATTCCTGCTCGGTATTATCCAGAATGGAAATCACTGCAGAGCAAAAGCACAGAGAAGCCTCATTGGGTTTGTAGCAACATATATAAAATGAGACCTCAGTGAAGGTATCCACCTCTTGCACTGATTAGTATTTTGTTATTTGTATGCTTTTATTAACTGGTGCAAATTGTCTCTTAAAAAAAAAGACTCATTTATAGGAAAATATTAAGAAGATATTGAAATAAACTGTGACATTTCAGAAATACTTCTGTGCATAAGTATGAAGACACTAAGACATAAATTAAAAACAGGTTTCATTCTGGATAATAAATACTGAATATAAATGTAAACATAGAAATTTGTACTTCTTTCACAATCATAATTTATCAGCATATCTTAAGGACTAAAAATCACACGCTACTATTGCTACTCATAATTTTTTTTTTATTTTATATATAGCAATGTTACTTTTTGAGGAAGATGGCATCAAAATCCCAGTAAAGAGATGAGAAATGAGATTTCCTTCGAGAATAGCAAAAAAAAAAAAAAAAAAAAAAGTATGAAACTTAATGATTGGCAGCAAGTCAATAGACTATGTTACTGTAAAAGCTTCACTGTTGGGGGAAAAAAGCTCAGCCTTAGTTATCCTGATCCTGTGCTGTACTTCTTACAAGGAGAAGAATACTATTTATTGAGTGGAAGGGAAATCAGATCAAATAACTATGTGATTGATGAAAAAATATCTTGCTTGTTACTTATAAGAACTATTTTGATGCAATATCATTATATACACTCATGAAGAAGAAGAAAACTGTGTTCTTGAGGTTAGTAGAAGAAAAAAAAAGTAGAACTGTTACAGTACACATTGTTTGAACACATACCCATGCAATAGAATTTTAAAGACAGTTATAATTTCCCCAACAGAACCCTTTGAACATTATATTTAGAGGCCTTTCAAAAATATGTATTAAACTGACAAACTGAGATGGCTGTGCCAGGACTGTGATGATTATCCATTATATAAATATGCATTTAGGTAATTTTTAAAAGAGGAATTGCATATCTTAAATAAGGTGTCTGATCAGGTAAATCTTTAACATAGCACTTTTATTTACCTGATAACCAATAAATGATTCCATCTAAAGTGTTACACTTCATTGGGTAAATAGGTATTTAGGACACAGCAAGTCTAGCAAAAATAGGCTTTCATAATGTTTATGGAACATAGTAATTGGTCATGTCCTATGATCATTTTTCAAAATTTGATAGTCTAACTTTATGAAACACACTTTCCCAAAAGAAAAAAAATGATTAGTCTATATGATGAAATAGATGCGTTCTACACTATAGTTAATTCAAGCTATTTTTTAATTGTTATATATGGAAAAAGATTTCTAAAGCAACAGTTCTCTACTGTTCTTTTGTGACTAACCTACGTTCACATTTGTGATCTAGATAGGTTGTCTTCTGATACACATGCTGTTTTACAAAAGTTATAACTGATTCATAATGATTTGCTTTATAATGTATGACACTGCGAGGGAATATTACACTACTATCAGTATTATGTTGGTATGTATGTACCAACCTATTCAAAAGCATCATGTTGGAATCAAAGATACCCTATTTTACTTTTACATATCAATACTTGTGAAGAAATACACACAGTTAGACACCTGGAAGTAGAACACTATGCATCTGTTTTGTCAGTGGTGCAAACAACTACATAAAGAAATCCACTGTAAGAAATATATTGTTTATCTTCAACAGTAGGAATAAGAACTATAACCAGAATGGAAGCCACAAATCAGTCAGAATGGTTTCAGCCTTCAGAGTCAACACAAAGATAATTTTACTGGACCACAATTTTCACTATAATACCACAACTTTTCAAGTGCCCTTTATTATTTGTATGTTACAATGACTACATCCAATTCAGCAATTTCCCACCACTAATTTTAGCCACTTTAAACTCCTTCCAATATTCAATTTCAAAACAAAGTAGCACAAATTTTCCTTCTGCCCTTTTGTAATGTACATGAGATTGTTTTATATATACATTATATATACATATTCTGATATATATATCAGAACAGTAAACATAGTAGTATGCTTTGCAAGTTAACAACAAACTTGTGGGTACCACTTTGACTGAGGTAAGGAAGTAATGAAGCTACTTAGAACGGAAAATGATCATGAATGGGGTGAAATGAAAGGACAGAAAGAATACTGAAGTTGCAATGCAACACAAAGACTCAGTTATAGAGGTTCTCTGTAACTCATTCTTTTATCACATGGAAAATTAAAGATAACTATTGAATTACAAGGACAAAGTTCTTCTACTGGAAGTCACCACACTACAAGCTACCTAGATAGTGAGGATGCCC
The DNA here is from genome assembly GCF_038088225.1 of Cyrtonyx montezumae. Taxonomy (NCBI): domain Eukaryota; kingdom Metazoa; phylum Chordata; class Aves; order Galliformes; family Odontophoridae; genus Cyrtonyx; species Cyrtonyx montezumae. Next base: position 2,082,321 of record NW_027072041.1, read on the forward strand.
GGCAGAAAATAGAAGTGCAGAGGGAGAAGCAAGCTGTAGTTTCTCCCAACAATTTCTAAATTCTCTGAAAAGGCAGTTGTACAGCCACTCAAGAGTAGAAAGAAATGTGAGTTAAGGACAGAAGCTGAGAGCAATAGGGGAAAATGGGGAAACAATATATTTCTTCACAGTTGATTTCTTGTACTGATTCTTTCCCTTCTCTCCCCCTCTCCCCTAATCTAGAACATGTAAGCAGCAAACCAAATGGACAGTAATATCTTTCCATTTTCTTCCATCTGTGCTATCGCTGTGTCCCATCACTTCACTGCAGTGATAGCTATCTCAGTAAGTGTTAAATAAACAAGTGTTGTCTTTGATTCCATTTTGCAGCACTTATGTGGAAAACCTGTTTCCCTGTAAAAATATGCAGTTTTTCAGATCATTCATAATCTCCTTCTCAGACTGCTACTATGAAAACTGAGTTGGGTTTTGGCATGCAATGCAGATGGATTCCAGTATGCTGCTCATTCAGTTGCTGTTAGAATTAGCTCAAACAGCCATTTCTCTCTTGTAGTGAAACAAATAAAACACAAGACTGATGGAAACATTAAAAGTGGCTGCTTAAAATGGAAAGTATTATTACTGACATCAGTTATACACTGCTAGTTAACAAACTTCTTCAAAGCAAGAATGTATGCTGGCCAAAACTAGAAAGTTTGCTTCCTGAGTCAATGATTTTGCAATTCTGTATTCTGAGGCTGTAAGACTAAATTTCTGCTCTGACACAAAGCACGAAAATTGTAACATTCAGTATAAATATTAATTGTCAGCACTTCTGCCTGGATTCTGGGAACAATTTACCATCAGAGAATAATTCAATGGACTGCCAACTCATTACATATTAAGTCAGAAAGGTAGATACACAACACACTTTTTTCCTTGGATGCTGCTAGCCAACAATACTAATGGCTTTTTTCATTTTCAAAGAATTCTCCCTTCAATTTTCAGAAGTTATTAAACAAACATGATTATAAAATATCTGGAAATCATTTTTTTCCTGCTTTTATAGTGCTTTTGTATTTAATGCATTCAGTGAAATCACACTAATTGAGGCTCACTTAAGAACAATTAAAGAAAGATTTTGTAATATCTTGCTTGTTTTCTAAAAGAAAATCTTGTTTTATTCAAACATACTTAAACCTGTTCCATCTGAAGAATGGAAGATGGCTTACCATATCGGAGCACTTCATCTTCAATGTCTTGTTTACTTAGAGAAATTGTTAATTTTAATGATTTCCAAATATTTTGGCCAAAAACCTATCTTACAGCCTACATAGTCTTTTTCCAGACACTGCATTGGAATACACATAGCAGTCTCCCATTTTCAGGTCAAGCTGTCTGCACTGCCCTGTAACAATTCCAAAACACTATGTAAAAAATAAAAAATATAAATAAATAAAAAAATCACTATTTTCATGGTGAAATGCTCAGTCACTATGGACTTGAAACCAAGTTTCCAAATTCTTTAGCATAGGACCATGATCTCATGAGAGAGATTTTTTGCCTATACTGCCTACCAGAGACTTTTCACTTTCTCAAGAATAGAAGCAACATTTTTTTCATTTATTTTTAGTCTCAATACTCAATCTGAATGGCTATTGGTTTATTTTGTGCTGTGCAACCAATACTTAACACAACCAATACAACACTGTACTCTAAGCCACTGTGACAGCTCTCCATCAGTGTATTTATTGTAAGACACTCCTTTTGCTTCCAATAAGCCTTTCTTAGCCTATGTGAGTTTTACTACAGTTTTTTATTGCTTCTGAACAGTATTTCTCTCTGATGGTCACCTTTGCTACTCTTTCCTTTTTTTCCAGAAAAAAGATGAGATGATGACTACAACTGGAGACTAAAGTACACATGACCCTACGGAGAGGAACAAGTGGCCCTTTGTAAAGCAGTCCTCACCACTCACTGCTTAGACTTCTCTTCTGTCAGTGCTCATGGAAAAGCAGTTCCCATCCAACAAGTTAAAGTGTCAAACTTCATATTCTCTTGAGAAATGTATTCAGTCATCAGCTAAATTCCTAGGCAGTGTGACTGTCTGACGTAAGCCTTCAAAGTTTCTTCTGAGTTGCTTGCATACTGCCACTCTAGCATAAAAAGGAAAGAAGTGTATTTACATTCATTTTGCCAAACATTAGCATCTTCTGTCCAATCATTTGAATGCAGAAGTGTTAGGAGAAAACAGCTTAGAGAACAAGAGTTGACACGTACAGTGTGAAATCTTAAGGTGCTTGAATGCAATGAGGGAGAAAGTGAGACAGAACCACATTTCATCTCCCTAACTGTGCGATAGTCCACATGAACTTTGTGACAGGTCTCTGTCTCTCAGCCACACTTGACTAGCTCCTGCTGACATTCAGCTGTCAGACAGCAACCCTTTACCATGCCCCTAACATGCTCTACAGCTTCACCCAATTAACTCGCTTTCACTTGACATTGCAGCAAAAAGCTTCATAATAGGTGGTCAAGGTGCACGGTGTCTGCTTGCCCTCTAACTGCTCACGCACAGCAAAATGCTTAGCTACCTTCCTTTTTGTCTGCTTGCTCAGAAAGGGTGCAACCACCATCTAGGCATTTCATTACTGAACAGACAAGGAAAGCTGAGCTTTGCCAGTAGCGCATTAATCCATTAAAACACTAATTTTAATGCAGAATCATAGAGCTTATCATCACAGAGATTTTGGCAAAAATGAAATCACACTGATTTGATAAAGCACTTTAATCACTTTATAATTAATGAAGATATACCAGCAGCAGCACAGGTAAAAGGGGAAAAGACAGAAAAGATAATTTTTTCTAACAGTAACATTTAATGACATAAAGGAGGAAGGTTTATGAGCACTGGAAGTGTCATTATGATTCAGTTTTCTGGCATTAAAAATATTCAGGCATTCAGAATATTATTTTTTGCTGTGTATTTCTGCCAAACCTGCGGTATTTTAAGGAATAAGGATCAGAACAATGAATCTATGTAGCTAACAAAAAACAAACAAAAAACTAAAAAAAGAACTACTTACAATTGAAAAAAATACATTTTAGGATTCTCCTGATAGCTCATTTTAAAATGAGAACAAACACGGAACTTACTCTCAAGACAGATGCTTTGAGAATATTCTTTTGCTCACCACTTCTCTCAAAAGTATTTGAGTAAATATGTAGACTAAGTCAGAAAATGCCCTCAAGAAGTCAATACTCAGCATGTACTGATGATGTTCAAGTGCCCTTTGATGGAGAGGCTTGTTAACCAAAGCTGGAACAGACTGGATGAGTGTCTGGACAGTGGAATTATGAGAACAGCTGCAGTGAATGCCTAGAGGTAGACTTATCGGTTTCAACTACAGGAAAGACAGCAAGGCAAGACTGAAAAGACTATCCACTGAGGTGGTGCACACTCAGTTGTTAGCTAAACTATAGTAAATTCAGAAGATTATGTTACCTATTTGTTTCCCCAGCATATCTATAGGGACTAGTCCCCTTGAAGGTCCCTCTAAAAATCATTGATAGAGCATTGGTTGTATAAGAGATTTCTTTTTAATAAAGAGAAGCAAGCAACCAGCTTGCAGAAACTCAAAACTCAAGAGAAGCTGTAAGCACTAAGGAAGGAAACCAAAACAGAAACACATCAATTGTGCTATAAAGCACACACCTCTTTCAAGAGTAATTTATGTCAAGGACATAGAACCATATTTATGAAAGGTGGTAAAAAGAAGCATGTCATAAGGACATAGCATGCCTGCTTTAGCAGGGGTGTTGGACTCGATGATCTCTTGAGGTCCCTTCTTACCCCTGCAATTCTGTGGCTTGGAGCTGGCACACCTCTGGCAGAAGTTGCTAATGCTAAAATGAGTAATTTTCAGCAATGAAAAAAGAATGTAATGAGCATCTCACTCATATTTCAAGTAGGAAAATGGTATTTCTCAGGTTTACAAAGAAGTGTCAGGAAAAGACAAAGCCTTTTAGTGAAGCAAACAACTGCAGATCCTGAAACATGAAGAGAGATTCTGATCTAATGAATTTTACAGCCCTTAGCATTCCAAAACAAATGCTGGATTGTAGGTAGCTCATAGGAGACAGAACTGGGATGATATGCTGGATAACTAATACAGCTTGTCTGCACCTATTCGAAAAACAGACATTTTTCTGTTGCTTTTTGTTTGTTTGTTTTAGCACAGATTGTTATACAGACCAACTCTTGCATGTTGAGTAAGAACAGCTGCATTTGCAATGGACTATGGGCCTGTAACTCAGCTTGTCTAAATAACATTAAACCAAGAGGCCTCTTTATAAGATCCTCAAATGACAGAGCGAAAAATGATAGCACTATGCCATGCTTAGAAGTGAGCTGTTATTGCTTTCAGCTTTATTTTCTGAACAGGAATGTTTATTATTAAAAACATCAATTTACTAGGACAAAGGGTTCCACCCTCCTAACTTTGGTTAGTGGAAAGGCATTTTCCTGGTCTTCCATTGAAGTTGTATAGACTATCAAATCTCAGTCAAAATCATGATAAGGGCTTCATCCCTTGCCCCTTAGAAAGCTCAGAGAAAGATTCAACTTTGGCTCCCTGTAGCTTTGAAGTATTTTTCAAACTTTTGTTTGCTTATTCAAACCAAACATTTTAATGTTCATTCATCCCTGGTAAAACCTAGTTCACTTAACTTCAGGAAGAAATCACTCTTTCTTCTGTAAATTAGATGTAATATCTCCTATGTTCAGTGTGTGATCTGTAGGGTAGTTCTAAAGGGTAGCATTATAACAGCAATGGTTAGGGAACACAGTTGGCATTCCTGCAGTATTGCTTATAAACTAACTGTTGATATCTGAATGGGCTAAAAACATATTTTAGGTTCAGTTTCAGTTGACAGCTAACATGTAGGTCTTTTGTAAATGTATGATCCAAATTACACTAACTGGGCAAGGAATCAAGCTTATCAGTTATAAACAACTTGAGTGTGGGTGAGCTAGGGTTACTATATCTATTGGTTTTGGCCCAATTTACATATACACTTTACTTCAGACTGAGATTAAACAACACTCTAACAATTGCTTCAACAGAACTTTTTATACTTATTAGATTCAAGAGTGCAATCAGCCTCTTGGAACTGTTTTTTAGTCAGGTACTAGACTATCTGTGAGGCTGACATGTAGTTTGAGTGCGGCAAATGGAACTAATATTTCCTGCATACCAATCATATTTTATGCGAATCAACATTAAAAAAATGCTAATGGAATTTCATCCTTCAGTATACATATGGCAAATGTGTGTTCTGAAAGCACAGAAGAGTGTTTTTTTTTAAAAAAGCCACCACATACAACACTGAAAACATTCATCCGGCACACAACATTTTAATCGATATTTAATGAGAAGCATAGAAGGAGATTTGGAGAGAAGTTCCTTCAGCTTTTTGGCTTGTATAGGAAGAAAGCTGTAGCATAACTTTAAAAATCATTTTAAACAGGGATAATTCTGGTAATTTGGCGTGCTTCCTACGTTTCAGAATGATACCTTAAAATTCCTTTACTTAGAGCTCCTGATTAGATTATACTCTTCCAGAAAATCGTATAGCATAGTAGACTTCAGAAAGTAATTAAATTCAACTAAAAATTTCTAAAACTATAAGATGTTTTGACATGAACAGATTTAAATGAAATGGGACGACTGTTAGTGTCAAGCAGTCCTAGTTAAGCTGCAGGATCAGCTCAGGCTCCCGGAAGAGTGCAGTACAGTTACAAGACCCTGTGGAAAAACCTTGGTGTTGCAGAGTCTGAAAGACTGCAAGGGATCCTAACAAGTATTATACTTCTGTAATCACCATATGAGCCAATCATTCTGTGATCAAGTGACACACACACAGATACTCAAAAGAACATGAGAAACGAGTGAGCTATTCCATGACTGTGGTTAATTACCTGTAATATCTAAATAGGACAGAAGGCTTCTCAAAACATTGATGAACATACAAATTTAGCAAAAGGCAAGTATTGCAGTGTCAGTGACATTTCTTTAGTGAACCACACATTAACTGAAGTCCAGGCACAGATTCAGAAGTGTGGGGTCTTTAACTGGCTCTAAAGGTTCCAGGGATCCCTTTCCAAAAAGCAGGAAGAACTGAAGCTATTACACTATCTGAAAATGATGAAAAGGAATAATTGAACCATCATCATGCCACTTTGCTTTCTTAATATCATCAAATGTAACAGGGAAACTGTTGTTTTTCCACACTATCCTTGCCCACCTTAATACTTAAATGTTAATATACCTTATTACTTTGTATTTTAAAGGTACCCAAACTTACATTAAAAAAAAAAAAATAATAATAATAATAAAAACTTTGAATTGATTGCTTAATGAAAAGAGGCTCATCCCTTTCCAAAACCCTTTGGAAAGAAGTAAACAAAACATATTTATTTTGTAAAATATCTATCTTCGAAAAATACATCTTAAGGACCACATCATGTTTTTAAATCTCTTTAATTGTACTGAACTATTACACAAACTAAAGGAAACAAAAATATTTGAATAGGTTTTTATCATGATAATATCCTCGCAGTTGACAGTGAGGTTCTTTACCCTACCAAGTACACATTTCATATATTAAAAAATTCTTCAAGTACTAGTTTATTCAACAGGCCAAATTGCTTCAGGGAGCCAGGTCTCTTGAGAAAATAGGTCCTTTCTGTGATTAACTGGAAAAACTAAGCCTTTGCTACATAATACAGGATTTCACAGACTTCCATGAAAGGTTTATACGTAATTTAAAGATGACAACAATAAATAAATAAGTATATGCTGGTTAAATATTAAGCACTGTGACTTAAATATGTAAAACCCAATAAAAATAAACATTAAGATGTAATTTGCTGACTGTATGCTCCTAAATCGTGACTACATTACAGGAACAGACGTGAGTTAAGAACTGCGTTACGCTTTATGCCCTAACACTGAATTTCCTGACTTTTTATCTGTGCAAGTCAGATTCTATATTTTATAGAGCACATTTTTTTATTTCATGCATTAACTTTATCTTTAAAGCATGAAATGCAAATGAGACAATGGAAATAGTTAAGCAGAAGTATTTCTACAAAAAACCTGTTACTCTACAGTGAAAATGGCACAGAAAAGAACGCAAAGGTTGCTCATTTTTCCACAAGTGAAAAGGATATAAACATGAACAACACACAAGAAGGTAGGAGAAAAGAGCATGAGCAAAAAACTTGATTCTATAAATTCCAGAAATGCACAAGTTAAAGGAAACTGCTGTGGTTTACAGCACCCTTCTTCGCCATCATCATTATCTTCCTTTGGCCTGAAAAGGATCTTCTGAATGGCCTAGTCTGACAGTTGAGAAATCTGCTGTGGGACCAAGAGTAGAAATGGTGCGTGGCCCTTCCAAGGTAGTGCACCAGGAGCAAACAAAGAGTCATTGGAGGTAGTTGTTTCCTTTGAGGGAAGGTTTGCCTCTAGCTGACACTGAATTCTCTAGAGCTGGGCATTGCCTCCCTACCATTCAGAGGGAAATACAAACAGAAAAAAATAGGTTTTGCTTAACAAGAACTTGAAATACATTTGTTGAGGGGAACACTTACTTCCACACTGTAGATTCTCCAGCCCCATCCAATTACATTCCAAGAGTTTGGTGGTTGTTTTTTTTTTTTTTTTTTTTTTTAATGAGTGAATGTAGCATTATGCTTGCCACACTGAGGGCACGCTGCACATACAGGCATTTCTGAGGCAAGAAACAAGATCCTCTTGCTATGCAGCGAACAGTAAGGTATTATTGCAAAATAAGAAGAAACGCCATGAAAGAGAACAAAAATCCTTCTACCTATTGTACCAATTGATCTTAACTCCCAGCTAGCGTCTAAGCACCTTGCACTATTCATCAAAACTAATGAATGAAGATCAGCCCAGAATTTTCTTCTTAAACTCTGCGTTGCATAATTAGCTTGAGATACACAAAAAAAAAAAAAAATGCAAAATTAAGCAGGAGTCAGAACAAGAAAATCATTATTCCCAACAGCATGCTTTATGTGATTTAAATTTAAAATGATATGAAAATATCAGGAAGATGACAATTTGGATTCCGTGGATTCGCACACCATTTAAGTTTCTGAGCTAGACTCATTCAGGCACAGCTATGCTTTAATCCCCTCCAAAAATTTCTCAGTGAATTTACAGTCACAGAAAAGACAGACATTCTCTTTATGTTTAACCCACAGTTTAACAGGGAATAATAGAAGCTTCCCAGCTCCCTTTCTTGAAATAACTTCTTCAAAAGGGAGGAGGAAGCACCTTCTGGCCTGAGTAAAAGTTCTTGAGTCTGGTAAGAAGTGAATTTGTCTGCCTTTGTAGAGAATATTCCTTTTCTTCTATAAAGCCAGTAAAACTGTGTCCTTGGCTCTGTTCTTTTATCAAAATTTTTTCTCAGGGTTAAATGTCCTGGTCTATAATATCAAGTTCTCAAAATAACAGCCTGTCTAGCACTCCCAATACTTTTATTTCTACTATAGCATTAGCAGTACATGCAATCATATTAAAAAGTTTCTCTTATTTTGATGTTCTGAAAATTTCACTTTGTGAGGTGTGGGAATAAACAAAGGCATGTAGCAAACAAGAAGCAAACATATGCAGCTGGCAGATAAAAAGCACTGTATATTACCAATGAAACACATTCTGAAGGACTGCTGCATAGACATCTGACAAGGAAAATAGTATCACACAGCTGTCTCTTGACTCAACGTTGTCCTCCTCAGCCACTGGGGCCTCTATGAAATGTTCAGTTCCTCAAAGTCTCACAAATCATTTTGCAAATAAAATAAAAGACTGGCTCGCTTCTATCTTTTTCCTTCAAAACCAAACAAAATGAAAAATAGGCATTCAGTTCCTTTCCCCTGTTAATCTGGTGCAGACAGAGAATGAATGGGCAGTGTTCCTCTACGAGGCAAACTTGAATCTATGCTTTGGAGTTGTTTCCTTGTCCAAATCTTTAGTCTCTCTGAACTAATTTCCAATTAGTTACTCTAGGAAGTACAATTGTTGCCCTGGCCTGAGCACTTAGGGTAGGAGATGAATACAGTGCTAGTTTCCAAGTGTCTTGTTTTCAACCCTGGGAACTGAGGACCCTTGCTTGTGAGCTGGTAGTTCCAGTACCTCACTAGAAACACATTTTTAATGCCATAGAAATGCAAACCATGAATGAAAAAGGGAAAGGAGCTTAGCTTCCTGAAAACATGACCCTCCTTTTCTGCAACACAGCCAATGACTTGAAAGATTTGTTTTGTGCTTAACATCGGAATAAACTTGTGGTCATTTAGGAGCTTCATGGTTTCCATTAAACCGCACAGCATGGACATTTGGAATTTCATGACAACTGTGAAGTGAGAATGTAGACCTTGCTTTTCCAAAGCACAGGCAACTGCCGAGACACACATTCACTCCTATTCACTCACATTCCTTAGCCATTTCTTATCATTAAGGAGGCTTTCAAAACAGACAAAACACAGCAAAAAACAGCTAAACAAACCACTTTAATCTCCTTCTTGAGCACTTGAAAGCAGAATACTGCCAGTAGAAACGTAGTGCTTAAATGCAGCAAATGCATGGTGTCTATCGATAGTATTCACGGCATTAACTCTGAAACTACACTGAAAAGCTGAAGTATTGGAAACCACCTAATTACCCAAACATTTACCTCTCTGCAGGTGTAAATACATGGGCCTAATAAGCTTTCCCACTGTGAAAGCAGTTACTTAAATTATATTAAAATATTAAAAACTATTTAATGAGTTTTTTTCCCCTAAAGTAAATTGAGTGTGTGCCTTAACCTGCTTCAGGCAAAGGAAGTTTCAAACATATTGGTTTTGAAACTAGCCATTATTTCCCATGTTGCAAAAATGGCAATTTTATTTCCCAACAGCAAATGAAACTGTCAGGAAAATTTAGATGCAATAAAATTGGGTGGTTAAACCAACATGCTGGATTTGGAATAAAACTGAATTAAAGGAATTAAAATTAAGCATTATGTCAGTCAAACTTTATAAGAACAATTTTAAACAGGGTGGGTTTTCTTCTTCTTTTTTTTTTTTTTTTTTTCCAGAAGTTAGGATTTGGACTCGGTGAAGTCCAGCCGTAACTACCCCATTTTATGTCCATCAACAGTGTCACATTTGAAATTTGCGCAATGAAAAATATTTTGCATAAAATGTGTTGCTTCTGGCAACATTTCTGCCTAAATAAAAAGTTGTCAGGCAGTGTGTGACTTTAGTGGTACAGAGTTTTAAAATGGTGGCTTCAGTCCAAGGCTAGCTAATAACGGCTGACATGCACTGGAATCTTGAGGCCTAAATCAACATTGTTTTCACAGCTGTAATTAAGCCACCTAATCAGAAGCACATTTTGACGGGACAGTTTCTGGAAGCCAGACATTACAATTTCTTATGCCTGGAGCGCAGTGGCTCATGAGAGGTCCTCATTTAATTTCAGGTTAAAAAAAAAAAAAAAAAAAAAAGGCTGTAAAATGAAAAGACTATAAAAAAGCAGTGTACGACTGTTGAAATGAAGCAGGCCTATGTGTTCATGCCTTGACCAACACTGTATCCCACCCTCCTTCGGCTCTCTGCCGAGTCCCCAGCTCTCAAGTGGCAGCTGCACACAGTGAGATTAAGGGCTTCTGCCAAAGTCAACAGATGAGCTGGTCTGAACTGGCTCTCTGTGTGTTCTGATTGTAAATTGTGCTGGTGATGATTAGAGAACTCTAACACAGGATGTCGACTCTTAAAACTGTCCAGAGAAAATATTATTTTTTTTTAAGTTCAGGAAATTTTTTTAAACTTCTTTTGTGGGCTGGTACATAGTGTTGTGTCTATAACTTTCACATGATTCAAAGGTGAATTCACACAAAGTAACTAGATTCCTGAAAAAAAGCACATCTGTACACACTCACAGCAAGATCCTTCATTTAGGGATGTTTACACAACAGTGTTGATGCTGAATGCAATTCTCAGACTAGTAAATTCAAGCAGCATTGTGCTTCTACCACCTGCCAGCGGAAGATACCCCTAATATTCAGAGTATCAACATTTTGTACTGCGCGACGATTGCTTCAGCATGTTGTCATACTTGAAATGGCTAGAATGTCTTGCTCATTTTCTGGAACACAGCTACATTAGTAACTTTAACATAAACTTTCAACCCCAGAGGCCATTGTAAAACTATCAATATGAAGGAACCAGTCACTGGGGTCTGATTACATTTAGTTCTGCATTTTAATTACATATGGATTCTATTAACTGAACCTCTTACCTTATAGGCAACATTTTAATCAAATTACTATAATTTTCAAATATGTTACAATAGTCTGACAAGTTAAAAGTTCACATACCTAGAATATTGAGTATCAAAATTTTTTTGCAAAGAAAAGGAAGTATTCTTTACCAAACAGCAAATGTGTTTTTGGATTACTGTAACTGTTTTTGAACACCTTGCCTCAAGTCACATAATGTGATTTATAATGTTGGTTTCATATTATTATACTTTTATTGGTACTACATAATAACCAGATAGTTTAAACTACATGATTTATACAGCTTGGTTACAACTGCTACTTATGTAAGCAATACCACATAACAAGGTGAGCATTTATACCAGGATACCTGCATTCCTTGACTATGCAGTAAAGTTGTCAGCTGATGGCCAGTTGCTTCCAGTCAGGTAAGAAATGCAAATACTTCTGTAAAAACTTGCTCCCTGGTAGATATTCCTGCTTTCCAGCGTCATCCTAATAAAGACTTCAAGCTTAGAAAACAGAATCATTTTAATTTTTTGCTTGTACTGGTGCTTCCACTCTTTCATGTCTATTATTATCTCAATAGTTGGGAAATTCTCCTTGAGGGCCTGTTATATTTTCCTTTACTCAGTAATACTTAAAGAACATTCAGACGTTTCACAGTAAATAATCCATGCACCGCTAATTAACAATACAGTGCAATGTTGCAAATATTTGAGGTTTACATCTTACTGAGTTCTGTCCTAGACTATTGCCAAGAAAATGATGCAAGATAAAGGTAACAATGAAAATATTAAGTCTGCTCTATTTTTTTGGCATGGCAAATTAAAAATAAGTGTTTCCAAATCTTTCAAAAACACAGTTCAATTCCAAATCTTTAAAAAAATGTTTTTGGTTCAACTGTGCACCAGGCTAGCATGAAGTAGTGGAAAAGCCAAGCAGGGTTTTCATCAAGGACCCATCTGCTTCATGCAACATCTGGCAAGAATTCCCCCAGCTGCATCAGTCATTCTATGTTCTAACACAAGAGATATGGCTCCGGCCCACGAAACACGTTCTCTGTCACATAACATCACACTGACGGAGTGCGAGCCTTTCTCCTGTGCAGCAAGTGAAAAATCAAATAGTATATTTCTTCTTTTCCAGTACCCTTCTCGTCATTCTACGTGTAAGACACTGCATCCTGCTTAGATGCAACCCTCAGCCTTCAAATGGTGATAGAAGCAGTGACATGGAAACAAAAACAAGGGGGAAAGATATGTACTGCCCTGAGCAGTCCAGCTAAGTAGAAAGAGACTGTCAGAGGTGTCACTAGCTTGTAAGTCTGAGTTTACAGCATTTATTGTCTCTCTTTGTACCATGGATGAGGTGCAAGTAGAGAATGAGAACTGATAGCTGACTGCTCTGAGTAGGAAGTAAACTTTCTGCTTAATGCTGCTCTTCAATAAAAAATAAGAAAGCGTATGTATTTCTCACACCCAGCATTACTTTACTCACTTCTCTCACTTAACCAAAACTTGTAATATTTGCATTTCCACTACTGCGTGATGTATCACTAGAAATTTTTAGACAAAAGGCAGACCTAGCCACAACTGTAGGGGTTAAAAAGTAAGGATGATGCAAAACCACATAAAGCAATGAGTGATTTGATTTTCAACCCCAGTTAGGAGAAGCATCCAAAGACAACAGTTGTTTCATGGCTCATTTCATGAGAACTCTGCTCCTCTTGGAGTCTCTCACTGAACCCCTCTCAACCATCTGAAACCTTCTCACCTTTTACAGTTAAAGTCATCCTGTTGGCTCCCCAGATTTCCAGAATAGCAAAGAAAGCTTTTCTCTCCTCATCTGCTTAATAAAGTTACTCTCTTTTCCCCTTCATTTTCTACTTTCCTTTGATTCTGATGTGAAAGAAAAAAAAAAAGGAAAAAAAATGAAGGGAGTATAATAAGATAAGCTGCATACTTAAGGCCACAGAAATGCAGTACTCTCCAGGTCAGAGAAACACCTGACCACTTAGCATAAGGCAGGTTTCTTTTGTTTGTCAAAATGGGTACCAGAAGACTTGATATTCTTAAAATTCTGTCAAGAGTACTGACACCAGGAACAAACTCTCAGGTCTGAAAGCTATGTAAACGCTTTCTGGACCACTACCATAATGAACTGAATTCTGTTAGTAACTCAAACGTGTCAGAGCACACTGAAAAATACAGCGTCACTGCATCTGCTTCCCACAACACTGCAGTTGTGGCCACAAACTCCCTTAGGCAGGGACTCACATGCTTGCTGTGTGACTAACTTCATGCCACATCTTACCCCACAGCACCCACAAAGTAATCGCTTATGACTGCACTATTTCACAGTACAGCATTTAAAAGCTTGCAGTTCAAAGCCTACTTGCTCCTACAACTCTGAATGAAAGTGCAAGCATGGTAATAAGTTAATATATTTGAAGACATAACACGGATCAAAGTATTAGAGTCCAGTATTGCTGAAATATTGGTGAGTGTTCGTTTAAAAGGAAACCCTGAAGCACAGTCCAGTTTGTGATGTTTACATTACTAGCTGCTGCTGAATAACAACAAAAAAGAGTAAAAAAGAAATGTGGGAGCATTTTCAGCTGGTATCTTCTCTTCTTTTGAGTACAGTTCCTACTGTTGAAATACTTCCACTAAGGACCACCTTCTAAGCACATCAGGCTTTCCTTAGGCAAATCATAAGAGGGTATAACGTCAGAGACATGTGAAGGGAAGACCACTGACAAGTTTTTAACTGGAATAGAGTTTCTTAAACTTCGTGGACCAAATGACAGTGCCAGTACAGTACTGAGTTCAGTGCTCAGTGAAATTCTCCATTTCAATTCTTATTAGAGACACACTTCTGTCTTCTCTGTTCCTCCTCTGACAACCCAAACCAGAAAATAACCCAAATACAGCAGATAACCCAAATGCAGCAAATTCTAGAGAACAGAACTGTGACTATAGCAGTTGCACTTCAGAGAATGTAAATTTTTAAGAAAAAAGTAAGGAAATACACAGAAAATATACTGTTCTGGTTGCAAAAAAACACCCACAGTGCTACTTTTAGAGAGGAAAACTTAGTGCAAAATTTCCTTAAAATAGGAACAGGACACTGTCTACTGAACATTTAAAATGTAAGCTATGCTGGAAACCCATGACACCTGAAGTTACTAAAAGTCATACTGATGAAACATTTGCACATATTATGGTCTAATTCCACAGGAAGAACATATATTACAAAATATCCTATAAACACAGTTTTTTTCAAGGAAGGAGGTGAAAATACTATTTGGAATATTTGGAATTTTGAGTGCGGGCCTTTATACTACAGTTTTAAAATACTTTCAATTAATACTTACTCTAAGGTTCAATTGAAACTGTTACTCAAGGAGGAATTATTTTTCTCCACCGTGAGCTATGCAGAAGAGCCCACAGACAGTACTGCAGTGCAAACAGTATGATTTGTACGTCTATACTGTATGCAGACACAAATTACTTACTAAAGGTTTGCTTTTAATCACAGGCACTGGAGAGCTGGGGGTGCAATTTGTTTGTTTTCATTGTAACAAATCAAGCCACTGCACAGCCCTTCACAGGCTGGACTAGTGTAATCTTCTCTAAAAGCTCTCTCAATCAGAACGAAAGCAAAAGCTCACTGCAGCAAGTTTGGCAGACTTCCGAATCCTTAGTATACAAGTGGTCATCTTGATCTAAACAACAAAAACAATCGTAACAGGCAAAGGAGAGACACAATTACACTGGGGACAGGCTCAGCAGGATGCATGTAAACCTAGAGGAAATACAGGGAAGGGCTGCTTGGAGGAGAAAGTAAGTAATTTCATTGAGTGTCTTAGAAAGGCTGCACATCTACAAATAATGCAATGCATTCATTCAACAGTAATCATCCTGAGTGCTTAAAAGTGAAGTTCAACACTAATATATTTTCTATTTGTGCTTATTTTCCATCATACTGATCCAATTTTGAAGCATGTTAATAAATTAATGCAAATGTTTTAGAATCAATCAAAATCTGGAAGTCACAGCCACAATCTTTGGATATATATTTGGTCATGTGTTCTTGCCATTTGCTTTGACATCTCTCCCCTTGAGGATCTTCTCTTTCAAAAAGAAAAGAAAACAATCCTCATTTTCTTCATGGTTCTTTGCAACACAAGAGTCAAAAATAGGAGGAAGTAGAGAAACAAAACAAAAAAAAATGCCTTTAAAGATTTAAGATTTCCTCTTAATCTTGTATCAAAAAGTAAAGAAATATGGAGAAAAAACACATCAAGTCTGCAAATGGCACAACTTAGCCTCATTCTAGACATATCTGGCTACAAATTTACACCGTTTATTTATTTACATGTCTAGCCACCTGCATGTGTGGCACAAATATATCTGCATTCAATAATCACCTTAGAAACAGTCCCCAGTTCTGAAGAAGCACCTTTATAGCCTTAAACAAGATCAAGTATCCTTGTGGACAACATTTTAGAAATTAATGATTTATTTATCCGTGTAACTGGATCACAGTATTTTCCTTTACTGAGATGCATAATTTATCACAATTGTCTACAAAAAATCATGTATACTAATTAATATTGAACTTATACGAACCATTAACAACATTATGTTTTCCTAAGGTACTATATCTTTCGACAGTTTAATTCTTCAGGTTCAAAATTCAAATGTGTACTTTCCAGCGACAGTGGCAAGATCAGGTCCTTGAAGAAGATACAGTAGTATCTTCAGTAAGATACTACTGATTCTTATGTTAAATATTTCTCTTCTGAAAAAGTCTCTGAATGTTTATGTTGCCACTGTTTTTACTGATCTAGTGTCTTTATAATGAAAAGCTACTGCACCCTGTAGAAACTATGCAGTATGGTCAGGAAATACAAATGACCAAAAAAAGTAGTTTAAAGGAAGACTTACCAGTTCTAAACCACCACTTTCATGAAGGCAAGCTGTGGGAAGCTTGGACATTGAGGCTGCAGCGAGAAGCTGATGAGGTGCTGTCTCTTTCACTAACAGGTCAACTCTGGAACTTGCAAGTTGGTAGACATCTACAAAACTTTTAATCATGGCCTTTAAAAAATAAAATAAATAATCAGTAACAGGCAGGTTATACAAAAAAGGCCAAATAGCATACATCCAAATCTATTACATAAGAGCTAAACTTTATTAA
Organism: Cyrtonyx montezumae; assembly: GCF_038088225.1. Taxonomy (NCBI): domain Eukaryota; kingdom Metazoa; phylum Chordata; class Aves; order Galliformes; family Odontophoridae; genus Cyrtonyx; species Cyrtonyx montezumae. Next base: position 2,098,860 of record NW_027072041.1, read on the forward strand.
TCAAAAACAAACGAACAAAAGAAAAAAAGATGGAAGGCAGGCAGAATTTCAGTCTCAGGACCTAAAGATCTTACATGGGTCCTTGTTTTCCTTCTATCATCTTATGGACTACTAGCATTAAATGAAAGTAAACGGTAGTGCACCCTAATTAAAAGGTGAGGATGAACTGTTTTCAAATACCTGGTACAGCACTGAGCAGTTGACACTACTTTTAAATATAAGAAAGCACTATATCAATTTATTTCCACAAAGACCACTACACAGTTTCAAGTTAATGTTCCTACTATCAAAATGAGTTTAATTACTAACCCTCCCATTCCATGTTAAAAAAGAAAATTAATTTAACAGAATCAAAAGAAAAAGAGTAAACATACAGATCTGTAAAAGTAAATAATCTGATTACAATATAGCTGGGAAAATATAATTGTTTTCATGTATACAGCAGAAGAATATCCCAACCATGTAATATTGATCAGACTGATAATAAAGTTAGCAGCACATGAGAGTACAAATGATTTGGCAGTACTGGTAAACTCATATCTGTCCTAAATAGTGTAACACTGTTGAGATTATTGGACTTCTTAACAACTGGTTAATCATATTTTACAGGTTACAGTTTTCCCTTCTGAAATGAGTTGTAGTCAGTTTCTACTGTATGAACATATTTCAGGTGATATGAAATTGCTCTTTTGAATGTAATTCGGTAAGATAGGCAAAAATAAACAGTATCACAAGCATGTATTCGCAAAGATTTTTACTGTTTTCCTTTATTTTCAAACACACTACTGCTTTTGAGAAAAAAAGCATAGCTGAAGTCAATCAAATTACTTTGTTGTCAAATTTAGAAAACAGCAGTGGTAAATTAATGCCATGATATATTTTCTCTTTAGAAAGAATATCCAAAATATTTTACATACTGTAGTGCTAGTCCTGGAAGAAGATGCACACAGTTCTATAAATCTGCTTCTGTGAGCTCAGATCCTGAAGTTTAAAACTGTTTCATTTATATTTAACTTCACTAAAATGCTGCAGCTCTTCACAAACAATAATAAGCAAGAATGTGGATACAACTCACACACCATATAAAACTGCACGAGAGCTTTCATATAGCAATTGCCCATATGTTAAATATCAGACATATGTTGAAATACCTCTGTGGAGTGGGTCTGTGACTCATAAGGAAGGATTATACCAATATGTCACAACAAGCTGTGTCTTACAGAAAAAAATCTATATGTTCCTTTGATTATTTCCGTCATGATATTTGAAAGTATCACTAAATTGGAATACATCAAGAGGGTTCCTTACCCTCTTCCCTTCATCTCCACTCCAACAAAGTTAGTGAAGCTGCTAATCTACACAGATTCATTCTACACTTGTAAAGGAACAATAAGCTCATGCAGTTATCTGAAATAGCAGTATAAATTCCTTGCTGCTTAACTCAGCTATTTCATTTGCTCTCTTCTTTAACAAGTCCAAAAATTTTCAATCTAGGGAAAACATATTCATTCTCCAGCTTTTATTTTCAGGTATGGCAAACTTTCTTCTACTACATGTAGATTTTTTTTTAGTCCAGAAGGAAGCAATTTCTCAGTTATTTACAATTCTTTAACAATGTGGAAAGCAGCTTTTATGCACCCTGGGTATGCATTCTTTACAATATATTGCAGCTCCCTAGCAAAGAGTCAGGGTCAGCTTGGATTTCTCTCATTCAGGGTCAGGTTAGGGAAAACAATGTTTTTGGGTCTTCCAATGGGTGACATGGAATCCTTGATAATGAGTGTGCAGAACGTTTGTTTTAAATGTCACTGGGAGAATGGCATATACACTGGGATTTTAGGTGTGCCATTGGAAGGCATTAATTTACATATGATTTTCTGTAACTCATGTCAGTCACATTCTGAGTCACAAATCTGTTTTTTGCGGTGCAAGTTTAACTGGCTAGAAAGCTTGATACACATAGAATGGGAAGAGAACCCAGTCACCTGCATGTTATAAGATCTATCAAATAACAATTAAACACATCTCTACTAGAGCCCAGCAGTTTAGTTTAGATTTCTATTAGTGGCTTACAGATACAAACAGATCTGCAGCTCTGAAAACTGTTCAACGATCAACAATGTCTGTTAACAGAATTTCAGAGAAGGGATGTCTTGCTATGAAGAAATCTGTTGTTCTCCTGCTAAGGAGAACTTCTTTTATTCTTATGTATACAGAGCAATAAGATGTAAGATACTTCAGCAACTCTCCTGATGAATTTTTATAGCACAAAATTTGACATTCAGATATATCTGCAGGATTTGTATTTAAGCAAGGACTTCCTGTTTTAAGTGCAATGGAAATGTAGTGACATGCAAACTGGGAATAGAACATCTGAAATAATACAAATTTGTCTTCTATTATAAATAAAAACTGTTTTTGAAAATACATCAGAAAATTATTCAAAAAGGCCAAATGTAGTGATCCCTGAACCTTATAACATCCAGTATTAATGCAACTCAGACCACTTTAAAAGTTAAAACCTTTTCAGACAGTTGAGTAGTGGGACGACTTAACAAAGGAGGATATAGCAATCGTAAGGCTGGAGAATATTATTTTTAAATATTACTGACTGCTAGCCCTGTCTGAGCAGAAGGGCTGGGCTGGGTGACTTCCAGATGTCCCTTCCAACTCCGACCATTCTGTAATTCTGTGATTACAAAGCCATCTGAAGGATGGAACATGGGATGTGACTTAACTGTGGTTAACATTTACAAAAGTTTGCCTCTTTTAACAATACTAATTTTAATGAATTACTCTGCAAAGAAGAAGTAGTCCATTAAACTGTTCTTTTTTTAGCGATATCTTCTCTTTTCTTTTATTCCACCTAATCTTCCATTTTATAATGATTTCAATATTAATTAAAGTTCTACATCATACGTTACTGAAATAGTACAAGAAAGTTATAATGGCAGAAGTCTTTACACTGTCGGACGTGTCTTGGTGTTTGTCACAAAGAAAACAGACATCATGAAACCATGAGAGTGCTCTAAATCCAAGTCAGGAGATAAGCATCTTTATGTAAACAGTAGCATGATTTTCCCAAACAACTAGCTGCAATTCACAGGATAAAAATATATTCATAACATTGAAGGAAGCATCAGTCTAGTGTCAAACTGCGCCTGCAGATGCTGAGGGAAATGGTAGATGTCGTTGTGAGGCCACTCTCAATAATCTGTCATTACTCATGGTGACTGGGAAAAGTGCCTGAATATTGAAGGAAAGTTAACACCATTATTATCTTCAAGAAGGGCAAGAAGAAGGACCAAGTGAACTACAGGATTCTCATTTCAGTCCCTGGGAAGGCGATGGACTATCTAATCCTGGAAACTATTTCCAGGGTCAAAAAAGAAAAGAAAATCAGCGAGAGTACTCAGCATGAATCTGCAAAGGGAAGTCACACTTGACTTTTTACCCCAAGAGGCAATACTGGGCCCAGTCCTCTTTAACGTTTTCATTAGTATTGAGGACAATGGGGCTGAGTAAGTTTACTTATGACAAAAAGCTTGGATATATACCAGAAAGTTATGCCACCAAACAGTGGGACTGTGGCAGGTTGGAGAAGTGTTGACAAGAACCTCAGGAAGTACTACTAGGAAAAGTGCAAAGTCCTGCATGTGGAGAGGAAATCCCATGAACAAATGCTTTTCTGATGAAGGTGCTGGGCTGGGTATATAATTTGCAACAGCGCCAGAGTCTCTTTTTCAAATGTTTTTAATGGGCAAGTTATTTTAAACCTAAGTACACATCTAAGGATTTTGTTTGTTTGTTTAAGACAGTGTTTTGGTCTAGAAATCCCAATAAACAATGAAGCTATCTTTGAAATGAAACAGAAAATTTAAAAAAATGTTTAAAAAAATGATATTTGTGTGATAAATGAACTAATTATTTTGTATTTCAGATCTTGTTTTGTTAGGAAATAGGAATAGGAAATATACTCTGAAGATTCTGAATATTTCACACCTCATACTTTTACTTGCCTCTCCAGTTTCTTGAAAGAAGGCCACAAGACAAGGCAAAACAATGTGCACAGCCACCTACAGGTGATGCGGTAATACTCTGAAGATAGGTGATGCAAATAGATAGAAAGAGAACATACATGAAATTTAACAAAAATCTAACATGCTTTAAGTGAAATTAGCAGATGAGGTTTATTTCAATGCAGACATAACAAAGAAGGCATAACAAAGAGTACTTTACTTGAAGAGCAAAAAGGCATTGTACTAAGCAGTACTAGTTTACTAAATTGAATAGCAATTTTTAAGGAACATGAAACATGAGAAGAAATTCAAGCCTTATTTTATTTATTAATTTATGAAATTCAGCAGCTATTCAAACTACAGTTGTTCTGAATTCAGTTACAACAGAAATGTTGCAGGAAATATACAGAACAGTATATGCAAATGAGCAGATCTCTCATCAAAGTTGTAATGTTTATTATACATTACAAAAACGGAATTTTCATACCAGATGAAAACACTGTATGTATTGTCTTGCTCATCCTTAGTACTCTTCTGAGAATGAACACAGTTTGAAACAAAGCATTTTAATTTGGATTATGAATTCTAAATAACTTCAAATTGAAGTAACCACATAAAGTCTTAGACCACTTTGAAGTTACAAATAAAATACGTAGTGATTAAGAACCAGTTTCTTTATTTTAACATCCATAATATATGAGTCCAGTGATCTTACTGGGCCTACTGTTGTCCTAGAACTGTATCTCCTGGTTAAAAAGTGACCTGGTGTGAAATGCTGATAATAAAAAGGTATCAAACAGACTAACAGCCCGACAATGTAAGCACTGCATTTACTACAGCATATACGGCAGCCAGGAAAATAAAATTATCTACTTCACACAATTTGTTAAAAAAATAAAAAAGATAATAAAATTTTAATAAAATGTATTAATAAAAAGTCAAAATTAACATTTGCCTGTTAGGTTCTCCCTTCAGGAAATTCTTTCCTTCAGGAAATTCAGAACTAAAAAGAATGTTAGCAGGTAGTAAATTTACCTGAGGGCAACATAAACAAAAAGATGAAAAAGAACAAGAGAAGGAATGATGAATAAACTTCAGAAGAATGAAAGATTAACTTTAGTATAACAAGGTGCTTAGATGGGAATCTGAAAAGACTGGGAATTTTATTTATGGTACAGAATTTGGCTGAAGTGCAATGCAGGCAAAGGCAACTTGTGTGAAAACAGCTCCTCAGATTAGAGTTCTACACATTTAATGGATCACTTACAGAGTGCCTGTCATTACTGCATTGATTCAAAGTGGTATAAATAAGATCAGTTTAAAAAGTCCACAAAACAAAACATATTCCAATTAATTTTGTTTTCCAGAGGCCAAAATTCAGACCATTTATTACAGATTTAGAAGATCTAGATTTAGAGAAGAAAGGATTAGAACTTATTTCCCCCAGATATTTTAGCATTTGAAATCCCATTCTGGCTGCCCTGGCTACCCTGGCCAAAATATCTAGTGGCAACATCAGTGGAGGATGTAAATACAGCAGCTTCTAAGACATCAGAAAAAAAACCTCAAGGGAAAAAGCATTCAGCAAAAATTGAACTTTTGCAGCTGTTTGGCACTTCTTTAATGATCTATTCTCCTTGTATTTCATTTCAACACTAAACTTTTTGTTGAGTTCCATTCAAGCGTGGCAGGCACAATTTAAATGTGCCAAAAAGCAGGTCAGTTCTGTTACAACTATTTTTTTCCCCCAACCAAAGCTGACTCAGTGCCACACACAGGGCCTAACTCTATCTCCTTTGCTTCAATAACAATTACTTTACCCCAAAGGTCTCAGGAGGGTTGCCCAAGGGAATGAAGCTCTAAATAAAAGGCTAGATTCTCTGCAAGAGGTAATGACATGACTTCCTACAAGAAAATTGAAAAGGGAGCTTTGAAATGGAGACTGAAGGGAAAGCGCTTCTACTGGAAACCACAGTGGATGGGCATAACAACAATTGCCAAGAAAATTATTACAAAGTGTAGTAGTTTCAAAAGTAACATTGATCTGGAAAGTGATAGATTAAGACCATTAGGCAATGAGTCTGTTGGTATGAGCACACAGAAAGGATCCTTAAAATTTTTATAGCAAATCAGCTTCCTGTACCCTTCAATACGCAGTAATAGATTATGTAAGCAAATCAGAAGATCAAGGAATATAGGCAGGTATAGGCTGGTAATACATGTGGAAGATTGTTCTCACTATCTATAGCACTAAGCCAAGTGTACTTGCATGACAGACATAACGAAAAAATGATTGCTTCCCAAAAGAACACACAGTTTAAACTGCAGCTAAAGGAAACACTATGAATACAGTGTACACCTTCTCGTCTTCTGCACAGTGCAAGTACAAAAAGAATATTTTATTCTGTGGGGGGAAAGGTAATTTCAAGACGATAGTTCTGGCAAGAAAGAAATGGCAACTGAAAGAAGTGTACTGTTGGCCAGTGTATTTCCTTCAAGTTTCTCTTGCTGCATATATATTCTAGGCAGGGATGAAAGAAAGAGGGACAGCTAGTCACTGAAAATGAGACTCAGTGTGAAAAGTACCTCAAATAAAAGCATGAAAATCTCCCTAAAGCGAGCACAACCTACTGCCACTAATAAAAGGAACTAACCAGTAGTAGTTGTAATAGAAATGTCAGGATGCAGTTTTATTCAAAAACCTGCACTGTCCTATCAGGTATTCAGTCTTGAGGTGATGTGAGATTAAAACTTCATCAAAATCCATGTGAAATGTCAAGTGGAAGTAGAAGTTGTTGTAACTGGATCATATTGCTATTGGTATATTGCAATGACATCTTAGAACCAGAAAAGATGTAAAAAAGCTGAAGTAAAAAATTCCATTTCACAATCAAGTCTATAGAAACAGAATCAATAAACATATTCATCCTCACTCTTATGACACTAGTCTCTATAGACAGGATATCCTACATAAGCAAAACTGTAACATTTTTATAAATAAATGATACCTAAACAAAAAGACATAACTTTCTGAAATTTAATGGATTAATTGTATTTGTATGCATATGAGAATTCAATGATGAGAATAATTTAAAGTGTGGACAAAAGCACACATTAATCTATGAAATTATTAAACAGGAAAGTCTGAGATAACAAAAGAACTTCAGATGGAAGGTAAAATGCTAGATCTTAAAATTTCTGAAATGCCGTGTACGAACTATCTAAACAAAGTAACTAATATAAGACTATTTGTTAACATATTAGTAGCAATTAATTTATTGAAAATGAAAATACAGTTCTTTCACTGGTTTTAAAGGACACTTCATTTTTTAAGACAAATTTCTATTCGTTTTAGTAAGGAAAATGTTCTACAGGGAAATACATGCTACTGAGATTTTTTATAAATCTCTTTAAATACTCATTAAAAAATCAGTTTTAACAACAATTTCGTGTTAATCACTGCAGAGGTCTGTCACTGACCCCAACAGATGAAAATCATCATCTCAGAAAATCTAGGTTCAGTACAGAGATTTTCTTAAACATTTTGACTAGAGCTATTTCCCTTCCTTCCTGGACACAGGAAAGCAGTTTGTCAGTCATAGAAGTTCATAAGTTCATAAGTTCATAAGGTTGGAAAGGAACTATAAGATCATCTAGTCCAACCATCCTCCTATCACTATCTCTACCCAACTACTAAATTAAGTCCTTTAGCACCTCATCTAAACGCTTCTTGAACAGCGCTAGGGATGGTGCCTCAACCACCTCCCTAGGCAGGCCATTCCAGTGCCTGACCACTCTTTCAGAAAAGAAATGCTTCCTGAGGAAATGGGAGAGCCCGTAAGCCATCAAGTCCAATTCCTAATTTTAGTTTAAAACATCTTCAGACTGAATTAGATAAAGCATCTTACAAAAGCAGAGGGAAATCTTGTCCACTTTGTACTTTTAATGCAAAAACATGAAGACAATCCATGTTGCAGTTAGGATTAGTTAGGAGTGACAAGGTTCCCTTCTGGTAGGCTGAACAGACATGAGAACTGTTATTTCTTTTGGAGAACCTCCTGTTGTGAATTTGCTGAGGGTTAAAGAGCAGCATGTATTGACTGCTATATCACAGCGGTGCACCAGTGGCAATATCACAACGACTGAGATTCCCTGATCCCAATCCATAAATTGTTTTATCAACTGAAGAGCCAAGGAGTAATCAGAAAAACTTGCTCACCTTTAATAGTCCCATATAACCAGTGTGAATGTCCAATGGAGAATGGAGGCTAGTAGTGAACTATCAAGGTCTAAATTAAGACACACCATCTGGAACTGACTGCCCCAGAACTGAAAACACAGCGCTACTATTTGCCATGGATTGATCCAGATTATAATGGAAGAATGGGAAATACCTGAACACCTGCAGTACCCTGATGATATCATCATGAGGGGCAACATAGCATAAGAAGTTTTTGAAGAAGGGAAGAAAATAGTCCAAATCCTTCTGAAAGTCAATTTTGTCATAAAGTAAGTCAAGGGTCTGCACAGGAGATCCAGTTTTTAGGAATGAAAAGACAAGATGGGTATTCTCAGCTTCTGAAGAGAATGATCAACAAAATAACAACTATGTCGTCACTAACTAGCAAAAAAGAAACATAAACTTTCTTAGGTGCTGTGGGTTTTTGAAGGATATATAATACCAAATTAAAGCCCAATTGTAAGCCCTTGCTATCAACTGACTTGGAAGAACAAGAATTCCCACTAAGGCCCTGGGCAAAAACAACCCTTTGTACACATTAAATGGGAGCTAGTTTGCCTACATCGATGGTATTAGTCATACAGAAGATGGATTACTTAAACTCAGGGGGGTAAATTCTTATCAACATATGCTGAAAACTAGACTGGGTTTAAAGCCACTTCTGTGAAAAAGTCAACAAGCTAAGAGAGAAAGTTGCTTACTCAGAACTACTTAAAAGACAAAGAGAAGAGAATAACTCTTTCACTGGCAGAACTCAGGTTGTCCACATTCAGATCAACCAGTCAAAGAAGTGCTATCTGAATATCTTGCTTTTTTACATAATCTTTTGGAAGATGTTGATCTTTTACTTTCTTCTGTAAATTCACTAAGTGTTTTTGTATTAAATGGAAAAGTATCATCAGACCACAGACAGTAATTAAAATAATTTGCCTAGAAGTCAAGTTATTAAGGTCCATTCTCCTATCTGGCCAGCAACTAGTCAGCAACTGGATCCAATTCTTAAGAAGCCTAAGAAAAGAAGACATCGTGACTATTTGAATTATTGGATGTTTTTAGGAACACTGGAGGTACAAAACTATGTCAGATAGGCACTTGTGAGATGAATTGGCCAAGAGAGCATAAAGTATTATTTAGCAGAAGGATTAGAAGTAACATATCCTAGAGCAAAGTATGATAAATAGATAGAGAAAATCCTTTTTAGTCTGTTTTTTTTCTTTGTTGTTGTTTTTTTTTTTTTCCATCAGATTTGCTAATGGCTGCAGGCACCTCAACATCATGTGTTTTTGCAGCAACCTTGAAGGAAGACAAACCAGGGGGACTACTTGCAATCCACATATTTCAGGTTATACTAACTTGTAAACACCCTAAAGGAAAGCATTCTATGAACTACCTCCGACATCAACTGTTTCAAGAAGCTCACTACTTACTTGCTCATTTTTCAGAGCTGGACCACTACAGATCATTGATGAGTGACTGTTCCTATGGATAATGGTAGCACAAAAAAAATTCCTTCTACTACTAACTAAATCTAGAAACTATAGATGATTTCTAATGTTTTTCACCTTCTAATTTGAAAACTGTGAAACTTACCTGAAAAGAGGTGACGGGTAAAGGAGTGAGAGATTATGACAGATGATGTCAAAGCACAAGTAGCATAAAGGAGGTGAAGTAGGAATAATTATGCACTTTCTTTATTACAAAAATGAGAGAACATTAAAAGAAGTAACAGAAACAATTTTCAAAACAAACACTGAACATATTTTTCAGAAAGTATGTAGTTAAGCTTTGGAAGCTCTTTCTAGTTAACTTCAGGTGAATTCAAAGAACAATGAAACAGTAAATTCAAGAAAGAAACACAGAAAGCCACTGAATAGGAAAGTATGACCTTTGTTTCAAGAGGTACTTGAACTGAAATGTTGGAGAGTGGGAGAGATTTTGGAGACATTTAAGTCTTGTTTCTTGTACTTTTTCCTTTGTTTACTTCCCCCTCTTTAACATGTTTATAAGCTGGGACAATGAGATTTACTGCCAGCCTATGTGCCCTCCAGGCATTAAATGTTTACTCAGTCCCACAGTCTATTTCCCAAAGGAGTAGAATGTGAAGCAAGTCTCACACGGAATAAATGCAGAACAAATCAAGCATCTAGAGTAGTGACCTTTGCCAAGGTACAGACAAACATCACATTTTGACATGTAGGAGACTCAGTGCTCAAAATCCAGTCTTGTGGTCACTGCAAGCAGTTGAAGAAAATTCAGAACTTAAACTTCAGCTTGTAATCTGTCTCAACATGGAATTTATTTTTAAAAGGAATTCACTTCAGAACAGGAAGCTAAGGGAAAATCTGGGACTAAAGGAAGTAGTGAGGGCATTATGTTTTTCTCTCTTACCTCTCCTTTTAGTTTTTGTCAACTGTGCTAGGATCAGGAAGAGGGGAATGTTTAAACAGGTACTGGTACTGGAACAGATTGCACAATCTGCCTCTCAACAGGAAGAAGTCAGAACTAAATTACAATCTTCAAGCATTAAGTGGGCATTGAGAGTTGGCTTTACAGATGGAATGGGTGATTGCTTCCTCTTGGTCTTTATTTTAGAAGTGTATTTTGAAAAAACAGATTATAATGTGGAATCCATTCAAAGGAATCTGAATACGAGTTCTATCAAGGTTCCAGGATGATAAATTAATGATAGTCTTTCCATTTACATTATTTTTTCAGAAGCCAGAAGATATTCAGTCCTTTGCAGGTAAGAATGGCAATGTACAGGCTGTATATATCCTTATGATTCAAGTTTACAAAATAGTTCCACACTCCTCTTTCCATTAATTTAGCACTCTCTAGCCTTCTCCCTTTTCTCGTTAGACACTGTGTTCTTAATACTGTTTTGCTTCTAACAGGAAGAAACCAAAACAAAGGAAGAGTTAAGGAAGATTATAATAAAGTTGGATACTGCATTGTACAAGAATTTTTCAAGCTTTTTTTATTTTATTTTATTATTATTATTATTATTTTGCTTTTCGAAGTCTAATAAAGGTGACGGAAATTTTGACCTTAGAATTCTAGGAGTACACATCACTAGACCATCAAACAATTCAGTAACTGAAAAATCGAGATAATAGTTTCTAAGTACTTTGTTACAATTTTTGCAAGGTAATTGTCTGAAAGAGAAAACTCTTAAGTAAAAAGATGTGAATTTATAAGCCACAATTTACCAATGCACACACACAAGTTCTTTATGCATAGGCAATAAATCTGTGACAAATTAGTCAAATTTGAGGGAAAAATTTAACTTCAAATCTTTTCAAAACTCATCCCCTGAGTTTCACTTCAGTAGTACACATATGTATATAAGCACATGTAGGTACATATGCATATATACAAATATATACATATATATATATGCACACACATATATACATATATACACATATATAGGATGTTACTCTAGCCTATTTCTTAGATAAAGAACAACTGTGAAACTATCAGAACAGCCATTTTTTAATGCTTAGTTTTATATTCTGAAAGGTTTACCGTGTTTTACTTAATCCTTAAGTTGCATATTCATTGCTGTATTTTCCTCTAATGCTGTCACTTATATTGTCATGCAGAAGGGCAAATCAGGGTCAGTTTCTGTAAGCGGCATCAATCTGAAGAACTTTATCAGTCTTTATTTCAAGGCATTATGCAAAGAAAACTGACATTAAGAAAGCCTTAACTGACAGCAAATGAAATCAATCAGCAAATCACTAAGCCATAATAAACTCACTCAAGTTGTAGATAACCCTTCCTTTTCCAAGTCTTTAACTATCAGGCCCACTAAATGCAGTATCTGGGCAGAAATGTCTCCCTTGATTCCAATACAAAATGACAGCACTAATATAGTGCATTTTTCTTTAGAAGTTCATTCTGTAAACTATCAGTAAGAAAAACAAATGTGTTAGGATATGTTCTATAAAGATGGAATACTAAGTAGTTAATTGAAAAAGACTAGACAAATATTCAGCATCTGAAGAATTGTTTTTTGTTTTTTTTTTGTTGTTTAAGTGTAATTAATGTAAAAAGTTTTGATTGTGTTCCCGTAACTAAGATACATATGTAATAAAATCTATTGCTTTATTAAATCCTATTGCATGGGCTCACAGTGATAAAACCTGATAAAATCTTTCCCTTTCTGAAGATACTGTGCATAGATAATTCCGCAAATTTCTGAGAAGTACTTGCTAAGAAAGAAAGTGCTATGGTAAATGTATTTCTTATTTTCCGTTACTGGATGCTGTTTCATTTTTTGTAGTTCTGGCATTTAGAGTCTTCTCTCATTCAGAGAGGCAGCTTTGGACACATAGTGACCTCACCACATCTACTGAGTGAACTTTCTTACATATCCGCGCAGATCATTCTTAAGGGATTACCCACATGCCACAGATATGAATGTATGAAAAATTTGAAGTGGACAAGGGCATAATTGCTTCAAAGGGTCAAGAAGGAAATTTCTCCATTAAGAAAGGTTACTGAAAGGTTAAATGGTTATATTCTAACCTCAGAATTCAGAATAATCAGCAGCAGATCTTGACTAAAAAGATTTTATGGAATTTATGTTTACAAAAAAGGAGGGAAAAAGCTTCATAGGCAAAAAGAGGCAGTTTTCAGTATTTAATTAGTTGATTACAGACACTGACTTCAATATTTGCTCTCACTAAGATTCAACAAGATACAATCATTGTCACCTACTATGAGGATTTCCGATGAGGATCCTTCATATAGACTCTATTCATGGCTTAGAATGAAGGTGAGAAATAAAAAAGTGAAACTCTGATGAGAAAGTGAGGGAAATAGGCTAATGATAAGGAGAGGAAAACATGTAGAAGAGGGAGAGGGGGATTAAATGCACATTGAGGGTAGAAAGTGAAAGACCACACAAAGAATTGCTGTGGAGAGAGGAGGAAAGCAGGAACATGGATAATCAGCAAAAAGAAGTGGTGTGAAAATCAAATTACAAAAGCCAGATTTTCAGCATCATTAGTACTTTGAAGAAGCCTTTCCTATTTATGCTTTAAGCTGTATTGGGCTAACACACATTAATGTTACACTTTATCAACAAACAGTAATATAAACAATAATAAATACAGACTTTCAAATCCTGAAACCTTCAAGCCTGCTTAATTGGTTAGAAAATGTAAGAAAAGGCTCTCATTTTGAGGGAAATTTCAACCACTCAAATGTCTGCTAGGAAAACAATATGCCAGACCATAAGCAATCCTGGAGACTCCTGGAACACATTGAGGATAACTTCTGATCAAGGTATTAGACATAGCAATCAGAAGAGATGTGCAACCTGGTCTAGGGAGCCTGCTTTGGCAGGGGGGTTAAACTTGATGATCTCTAGAGGTCCCTTCCAACTCCTACAGCTCTGCGATTCTGTGATTACTGAACCTAGTGCTCACCAGCACAGTGGAGCTCATTCAAGAGGTTGAGATAGGAGGCAGTCTGGGTTGTAGCGACCATACACCATTAAAATTTGTGACCCTAAGGAAGATGGGCCTGACAAAAACTGAAGTCGGGATCCTGAAGTTCAGAGGAGTGAACTTCTGGCTGTTTAAGGAATTGTTGCATGAAATCCCTCAGGAAGCTCTCCCTAGGGACACAGGAATGGAACAGAGCTGGCAGCTCTATACGGACACCTTTCAGAGAGGACAAGAGCTCTTCATCCATCAGTATAATAAAACATGCAGAGGCAGGAAACTGTCATAGCTAACAAGCATCTGCTGGGCTAACTGAAGGAAGGAAAGCAAGGAAATGTACATGCAGAAGAGGAAGCAGAAGTATGCAGCCAAAGAATAATGCAGGGATGCTGCCTGGGTGTGCAGAGAGGGGATTGAGAAAGATTCTACAGGTACAATGGTCAGAAGAAAAAGGCCAAGGAGAGTGTACCTTGTCTGATCAATGAGAAGAGTGAACTGGTTTCCACAGGCATGGGAAGTCTGAGGTATTCAATAAGATCTTTGCCTCAGTCTTTCCTGGTGGCCAGGCTTCTTCTGCCTCTGACATCCCTGAAACTCACATCCCTGAATCTCTAGGTGAAGGCTGGGAAGCAAAATCCCTCCTACTACAGAGAATAGCAAGACTGAGACCAACTCAGACTGAATGCATACAATTCTGTGGGGCCTGATGACAGACATCCCAGGTTACCTTCCAGAAGTTACCTTCTGATGTGGTTTTTAAACTGTTCTCCATTATATTTGAAAAGTCATGGGTGTCAGATTAAGTCCCCAGTGACTGGAAAAAAGCTCCATTCCATCACTCCCATTTTTAAGAGAGAAGGAAACACTTAGAAAATAAACCAGACCAATGAGACTTACTTGAAGCCTGGGAGGATCATGGAACAGATCCTTCTAGAAACTATGTTAAGGCGCACACAAAACAAGGAGGTGATCTGGTGATCTGAGACAGCCAGTATGGTTTCACCAAGTGCAGATTGTGCCTGACTAATCTAGTGGCCTTCTACTCGGGAGTAACAGCATCAGTGGGTAAAGGAAGAATAAATGGTATTATCTACCTAGACTCGTGCAGAGCCTTTGACACATCCTTAGATAAGAGATATGGATTTGAAGGCAGACTATCACTGTGGTCAATGAGTCTGTGTCCAGGTGGAGGCTGGTGAGAGGTCATTTCCCCAGGGCTCTATCTTGGGGGTGGTATATTTAATATCTTTTAAAAAGACACAGATGATGGGATTGAATGTACCCTCTGCAACTTTGCAGATGACACCAATCTGCGCAGTGCAGTTGATACAACTCAAAGAAGAGATGCCGCCCAAAGACACATTGAACACAAGGTTGAAATGTGTGATGATAATGAGGTTCAACAAAGCCAAGTGGAAGCTATTGCACTTTGGTTGGGGCAATCCCAGAAATATATATAGACTTGGAGAAGAACTCCTTGAACATAGCCCTGCTGAGAAGGACTTGGAGTCCTGATACATGAAACACTTAACACAAGCCAGCAGTGTGCATTTATATCCTGAAAGGTCAACTGTATCCTGAGCTGCATCAAAAAAGGGTAAATTAGATGACTGTTTCTCTTTCCTCTGCCTTCATGATGCCCCATCTGAAGTAAAGCATCCAGGTATGGGAACCCAAGCACAAGAAAAATGTGGAACTTTTGGAGCAGATCCTGAGGAGGGCCATGAGAATGTTCAGAGGACTGGAGTACCTCTCCTATGAAGACAGGCTGAAGGAGCTCGATTTTTCAGTGTGGAGAAGACAAGGTTCCAGGGACACCTAATTGCAGTCTTCCAATGCTTACAGGGAGCTTATAAGCAGGAGGAGAATCAGCTTTTCACACAGTCTGATTTTCAGATTGTTCCAGGACAAGGGGGAATGTGTTTAAATAAAAAGAAGGGAGATTAAGATTAGACAGGGAAATTTTTCACTGAGAAGCTGACGTGATGCTTGAACACCCCTGGA
Organism: Cyrtonyx montezumae; assembly: GCF_038088225.1. Lineage (NCBI taxonomy): Eukaryota > Metazoa > Chordata > Aves > Galliformes > Odontophoridae > Cyrtonyx > Cyrtonyx montezumae. Next base: position 2,114,579 of record NW_027072041.1, read on the forward strand.
GGTATCCAAGGGCAGGCCAGAGGAGGCCCTGGGTAACCTGATTGAGTGGCTGGCAATCCTGTTTGTGGCAGGGGGTTGGAAACAGATGATCTTTTTAGTCCTTCCCAAGCCAACCCATTCCAGGATTCTACAGTTCTGTATGATTGCCCTCGTTCTTCATCCTTCAGCAACTCAAGGGAGATTTTGGGCACCTATACTTAAGTTATGCTAATAAGAAACTACTCTGTAAGGTGGTTTATCCTTATGCCAGAAGCAATCTATCTTGTAATGCAGTATGGATCCATGGAACATGCATTTCACTTGAATACCACAGAATACAACGCAGGGTTATTACAATCCAAGACCATCTCCACCACTACCTTAATAATCCAAGTAAGTTTATGAGTACTCTATGAAGAGCACTTTCTGTCAGATCACATGCAAAATATATAACTATACAGTCTATTATACATGCTCACAAGGAATATTATCTTTAAAGGAGTTCTAGTTAAAATTAATTATGGTAAAATAGCTTCTAAATATTTATCATCATGTTGCAAACTATCTGAAGACATGACTTCAGATACTAATTGAACACATTCAAGAAGATTGTTACAACACTTCAGTCTAGTCATTCCAATTTAATTTAGATGTTAATTATGGAATTTTAAACCCTGCATCAACTTTATTTTTGGTAAAAGAAAAAAGGCTTCCAAAAGGTAGAAGTTGCAGGAGATGTAATCCCACTCTAATGAGTTTATAGCACTTATTTATGAGCATTTCAACTCAAGGTGCAAGTACGAAGTATCATTGCATTATTTTAAAAAATTTTTTTTATCTTTAAATGGTGTATATGAAGGCAGACTGGTGGGCAGTCCAGAAGCAGAACACATTGACAGTAGGCAGGAAATTAGTTATTTTGGAGAAGAAAAGAATCAGGTGCAGTTGATAGTAGATATTCAGTTTGAAGAGAACAAATACTCAGTTTTACATAGTAATAAGCAAAGTAGTCAGATTCCACAAAAGGCACCATTCTGGCCTCTGTAATAAAGAGGATAGTTACTTCTGTGACTGAAATGGTGGAAACAAAAAAGAAAGCAATAGAAGTGGTTGCATTGTAGTTTGGGTGCAGATACATACAAATACACTACCTTCAAGACTGTTGAAAAGTTATTTTCTGCAAAGTATTGAGCTAAAAAAAAAAAAGAGAGATAAAAAAAGAAGAGGGAAAAACGCTCCAAAACAGAATTACAGGATTTAAAATACAAACAATTGTTTTCAAGTCATTGCACAATTAATTCATGCCATTAAGCCCTCAGACCAGAGCTATATTTAATGTTTGAAAGATTTGCTTCATGCAGATGATAAAATCTGATGACAGAATTATAATGATACCTTTGAAACCATTTGCTTCCTCAATTTGGCAAGAAACATTCTATTGACAAGAAGTAAACATAAGAATGAAGAAGTGCTTTTTATTTTGGAAAAAAAATACCAGCAGAATTATGTATTATCTTTTACCTTTTAATCTATCAGGCATAAATCTAAAATTAATGAACAAGTGAAAACCTTACAAATTGAAATGTTCCTAACACTTAAAACAACATTTACGTTTGCCCAAATAATTAAAGACCTATAACCCAGTCAGACAAGGCATGACTAAATCATATATGAATATAACATTTACATATAATAAATGGAAAGAATACATCCTTCATAAATTTATAATGACTATATGCTAATATCGAAGATAGATTGGTGTTTGATAGGTGTCACCCCTATAAGCCTTGTGTTATTACTACACTTTTCATTTTGACATACTTCCAAACACTTGAGGAACTGAAAGAAGAAATCCCATGTAGACTTCCTCAGCCCATGTGTACAGACTAACACATGCTGAAGGCAGAGGGAAAGGACAGAGAGAGAGAGGAGACTCAGGGAAGGGGCAGAGACAGACAGAGGGAAATGGAGGGATGGGGCTGGGTACCAAAGGGATGGCAAGCAAGACAAAGGGAGTAGAAGGAAGGTATGGGGAAGAGAGACAGGCAGAGGCTGAGGCAGGGACCTAGTGGGGTAACAGGCAGGAGCAGAGGGAGGCAGCAAGGAGAGAGGAAGGGAGTGTGGAACAGATGAGGGAATGGTGAGGTGGGTTGAGAACTGGCTGACTGACAGAGCTCAGAGCTCTGTACTTAGCAGTGTTCTTCATGGGTCGGTGCTGGGTCTGGTCCAGATCAACATCTTCATCAGTGACCTTGATGAGGGGATACAGTCCACCCTCAGCAAGTTTGCTGATGATATGAAGCAGGAAGGAATTGCTGACACACCAGAATGCTGTGCTGCCATTCAGTGAGACCTGGACATGCTGCAGAGTTGGGCAGAAAGGAACCAGATGAGGTTTAACAAGAGCAAGTGTGGAGTCTAGCACCTAGGGAGGAATAACCACATGCACCAGTACATGCTGGGGGATGACTTGCTGGAGAGGAGCTCTGAGGAGAGGGACCAGGGTGTCTTGGTGGATGACAGGCTGGCCATGAGCCTGGTGGACATGAAGGCCAATGGGAACCTGGGGTTCATTAAAAGAGCACAGCCAGCAGGTCAAGGGAGGTGATCCTCCCCCTCTACTCTGCCCTGGTGAGGCCTCACCTGGAGTACTGCATCCAGTTCTGGGCTCCCCAGTACAAAAAAGACAGGGATCTTCTGGAAAGAGTCCAGCAGAGGGCTACGAAGATGATAAATGGCGTGGAACATCTCCCTTATAAGAAAAAGCTGAGAGATCTGGGCCTGTTCAGCCTTGAAAAATGAAGACCTAGAGGGTGTCTGATCCACATGTACAAATATCTAAGGGATGATGCTAGATGCTTCTAGGCAATATGTGGAGATAGGACGAGGGGAAATAGCCACAAACTGAAGCAATAGGAGGTTCCTCACAAACATGCATGGGAACTTCTTCACAGTGCAGTGACGGAGCACTGGAACTCCCAGAGAGGTGGTGGAGTCTCCTTTCTGGAGATGTTCAAGACCCCCCTGGATGCCTACCTGTGCAACCTGGGCTAGGGAGCTGCTTTGGCAGGGGGTTGGACTCCATGATCTCTAGAGGTCCCTTCTAACCCCTACAATTCTGCGATTCTGTGACTTCCAACAGTCAGGTAAATTGTCAGTCTCACAACTCAGGTGAAGGGCAACACACAGAGAAATGTTTTCTCATAGAAGTTATAAATGCTGACAAATACAGCCATAGGTATCTGCATCCCTTTTATACCATAAGCCTGCTTGTAGTCTCATCCTCATACCTGCTTTTTTAATACACGACATAGATGCACCAAAAGTGCAAATTCTCATTAAACTCAGAAAACTCACCTATTTGGAGTTTCTAATTAATGTGAATCCTGCAAAATGACAACAGGCATTAATTCTCTTCTAAAGCAACATTCAGAAGTCATATTACATCCTTCTACAACCAGGTATTAGAGGAAGAACAAGACCTCCATCCCAAATACTGACCAAAAACAACCACCACAAATTAGAAGGGTCAATAAATAAACTGTGCAAATGGAGACTTCCAAGGTAGAGGTCAAGATAGTTCCCATGATACAGAAAACGATTACTCTTTCTGTAATTGTACTTTTGCAGGCAACAACCACTTTTGAACATTTTTGAACAGCTGTTTGATTGCACAGCCATCCTCTCACTGTTAATGGCATCTTTTGGACAAGTGGTGGATGGGATTCTAATACACACAGGTAGTTTCTAGTTGTCACTGATTTTAATTGCCAGTGTCTGGATACATTTTAAGTTTCATATACAATTTCATTTTCTGTCATCATGGAAATACTCAGGCACAGCCAGAACTGACCAATTCCTCCTTTTGTGTGTTTTAGTAGCTCAAAGAGAACTCTTTACTTTGCACTTTCAAACTTAGCTAACTAATGAAGAGTATCAGATGAGAGTATTTAAATACTATAGCCATTACATCTCTTTATTCCTGAAGATACTGCACCTTCTCCATTACTTATCCATCTCTAGCCAAACTATCAAACTATTATAGTAACTCTTGTAACAGCTTCCAAGAATTTAACAAATACCTATAATTTAAATCAGACTTATTACCAGCCATGCATTTCAGCCTTTGTGTGGGGTTTTAGAAGACATTCAGTGCAAGGACATTATTGTTGAATAACTTACATTTTGATTAATTATCTAATTCTGCAGTTTAATAAAGTGCATGCTTTGGAGAAGATTCAGAGTTTTGTTTCCCACGTGTTTCACTACTCAAAGGTCTATCACTGGAGTGCATGACACATTCTTTACAAGACATGAGCCACTTCCTATGCAGGGATTTCTTTTGTCTGTGTCTTTGATCAGCCCTGTGAGTAGTAATGGTATTTGGAATGCTACATTCATTGAATAGGGAAAGAAAAAAAAAAAAAGAAAAAGCAGCTTTCTGATAATTAATTATGCCAGAAGAAAAAACAAGCCTGATAGCTTGGTTCATAGTCAAGCAACTTGGTTCATTGTGCCAGTTTTCTTTGTACTTGTTTAGTCTAAAGAAAGCATACCTTTCCCAAGAAACACGTACACAGAGATAATAGCAACTCACTCAAAAATTCTAAGACTTTCCACTTCCCACTGACAAGGAATACTGATCTCTAATGCTATGCCCAGGAAGTAAATTAAGGATAGCAGATTTCATCCTGTCAAACGCCTTTAAGTGCCACTTGCTTTCTGAAAATTTTGGAAGAAAGATAATCTCATAGATGTGTATGTATACAGAAGCTTTTTATCTTCCTCTCTTGTGAGGAAAAGGTGAAACTCACCGAAACACTGGATATAAAACAAAGATCAGTTACTGATTCCAGCTACTTTCTATGAATTGGATGCAGGAAAAATAAAAATAAAAATAAAATAATGTGTTTTTCTATGAGTATTCAAAAGCAAATGCTTCATCCCCATCATAATGTATAATTTAGGATTTTCATTTCTCTGCAGTTTTTTTAAAGAAAGTGTGAAATAGCAATATATTTATACTTGGTAAATAACTTCCTATATCTAACACTCACTTAAAGGATAAAGCCTTTAAGTTAAATGTGCTCGTCCTATAATAACTATAAAATACACATAGAGAAATCAAGCATGCAAACAATTGCACTGATTTCAATCAGTGGTGTTCACAAGTTGCTTACTAACTCCTTACATCATACAAGATTTTAGGATTGTTTTAAATACAATTTTGCATGCAGAAGTGAAACTAAAGCAAATTAGCTGACTGCCAGCTATATAAAATAAGTAAATAAAAACTCTATAATATACCTAGAAAGCTGTCAAACAGGCTTTCAGTCACCAGAATCAGGAAAAGGAAAAGCAAAAAACAGAAGAAAAGAACAATGAAATAGACTGTGTATCACTGATGCTGCTTGTGTACCTACAGTGTAACCATGTGTAATTGGAGCTGTCAGGTGAACACAAAGTACGTTTACACTGCTGCACCACCAGTACACTAGCCAGAGCACACTGTGCTATGTTCCTACCACAAGCACTATGTACTAATGTGAATAGCTTATGTTTTTGAGTTTTCAGTTTTTGAGACTCCTATTGCTCTTTATCTTTTCAGATAGGAAGAAGGAATGGGTTGCTTTCCAAAAGCCTCCACAACACTCCTGAGATCTAAAAAGAACAGGGATTGGAGTAGAAGGCAGCAAACACAGAATGAGATCTGAATAAGAACAGCAATATTTTAACATGCTGATTATTTCTCCAATGTCTTATTTGAAAATACATCACTTGTAGGAACCTTTTGCATATCCATAGAAGTGCTCATCACTGTCTGAAAACATTTCAGCTCTACTCTCTGGCAGAGGCATATAGCTGTGTTAACTGAAGTTCATGGGAATTCCAGGTGTTACACTTTATTACATTATTATGAACGTATGATAATAAAGACATAATTTAAAACTATATGATACTGAAATGCATGCATCCAAGAGGAAAGTGGCAGATGTACGAAGCTCAAAATACACCTCTCTAGTTTGTTTGATTTTGTGACCCTGCTCCTGCAATTATATACTCCATCTAGAACTGAAAACCTATAATAAATTAGCAAGGGTTATTACAGGAATGTAACATTTGCAGTGTCTGACTTCCTTGCTCTTTTTATGACTAGCTTTCCTCTCTCAGATTCACATAGGAGGGCACAATGAGGAGGTATGTACTCACCGCACTTTTCATTCTCTCATTGAGAAAACTAAATGATCTGCCTTTAGCAATGAAGTATTACAAGAATGAAGTCATTCTGCACAGCTCTGAAGTCTAAGGGACAGTTCAGATTTAAGAAGACACAACAAACTTTTAAAAAAGATACAGAATCAGTACTTCATTTTCAGAGCTGCAAATACATACATTTTTAGTTCATTTCTCTTTTTTGCCTCATTCTTCCTCTCACCAAATTATCATTATTAATCAATCATACAGATCTTTAAACCTACATGAACAAAATATTGAGTATTCTAAGTAGTAGTTTATTTTAAGTAAGAAATGATCAAAAATCACTACTACTACTGAAACTGTAACTTCAAAATTATAATACTGATCACATAAGCAATAAAATGCTGTGAGTCTTCTTCCTGCTTTGCCTGGCTTAAATCAAGGGGGGGGTGGGGTGCGATGAAAAGTAGAATACTCTGATATTAATTTTTAAATAAAATATTTTCATGATCATTTTCAATGGCCATATTCCTGTCAGTTATTTAACATTATAATTGTACAATTAAAAGTTCACATCCCCTCCAAAATACAAAATTTAGGAGCACTTATGGAAATTATTTCTCTTTCAGTTGTTGACTGCAATAGTTTTGAAGCTTTTTGTTCTCCACACATTCAGAGCAGTGCAGCTACTCATTCTATCTCAGATGCAAAAAAAGGAAGGAAGAAACAGGATTGTTTCAGACTCTCACCTGAAATGCTACAACCTCTGGCCCGCCCTTCAGCCCTTCTACTGCAAAGGTCTCTAGGTGCAGTTTGGGTAGCTGCAGGGTGAAGTCATTCCTGGTTGCCGCAGTCCATGACAGCAAGGTCTGATCTCTGACCTAAAGGGAAAAAAACAGCATCAATGGTAATTCCCCTTCAGACACATTAACTGGGATGAACTGGGTCCCCTTGAGCCCACTGAGTGGACTTGCATTGATCGCTGGACCTGAAATCCATGAATAAATTTAGGACTAATTGATTTTTCGTTGCAAATAAATCTCTAATTCAGAGTGCTGGGAGAGAATGTTAAGAAGAAAAAGCATCTTCCCCTAGACTGAAATGAGGAGGAAAGAAGAGACGCTAAGGGCTTACAAGTCCACCTGATATATGCATTTTACAGATCTGTGCCCTGTAAAAACACTGTAAGAAAATAAATAGTAATTGTACTTCTGACTCAAAAACCCACCAGCTATAAAATTTAAAAGTTTGTGTGATCATACAAACAAGAAACTGTTATGTGAGTTCTCTCTGCTGTATGGAGATTGTATCAGCCCTTCACAATTAGGTTCATTTAATACCAGTTCAGTTAGAGCTCTGACTAAAATGAATAATCCTCAAACAAAGTCAAAAAGACCCCCAACCTGTAGCATGGCAATTAACAGGAGGTGAAAAAAATCTGCTACTAGTTTTCATATTGTGGATTCATATATAAGAAATAATGCTCTAGCTGGTATTAATCAACTTTTACAGTTTATGACAGTTTGGAGTGGGAAATGCTACAGTTTGAACAAAATTCAAACTGTTTGATATTTATTTATTTAGTGTTGCAGGCGATCTGAAAAAAAAAAAAGGGTAAAAAAAAAAACAGGATAAAACAAAACCCTCAAATGCTTTCAATGAGATTTCTGCGTAAGGCCACAACAACCAAATGCAGTTGGTGTCACAGTGCCACCTGCTGACTACGAGAGAAACTGGTTTTTATTTAGAATCCTGACGCTTTCAGCGTGATAAAAACACGTAGGTAAAAACTGTTAGCCATGTAAATTGATTAATGCTTTTTTCTTTAAACACAACCAGACTTGTAAGTCTTGCACAAGGGATAAATATTTTTTCATTACTTAGTTTCACATTTTTCCATATTACCATAAAATATAATTAATCTATTAGCATGGATTTGAAGGGTTACATATTAAGCACATAACTTCAATGGACACATCACTCATAGTATATACCGCCATACACACATTTTTCATTCTGTTTAATATAAAAATTATCATGAGCATCTCCAAAATATCCCAATAGTCAGATAAGATTCTACTACAGAAAGTATAAGCACAGACAAATATATATAATGAACAGACGAAATACATTTATGTGGCACATACTTTCTCTGCTAAGAAGGAATAGCTAGTACCACAAAAATAATCAACTCTTTCAAAAATATATACACTCTGTTATACTAAATGAGCCCAAAATGCATACATATTTGTATACATATATAATTTATAAAATGCTATTTAAAATAAGTTTCAGTCACCTAGAGCTTTCCTTGCTCCAAAGAACTCACCATTCATGAATTAAGATATACTCTCGTTCATTTTAAATCCCAGATTACTTTTTTGTAGTAGCTTACAAAATTAATTTTTTTGTAAAATGTTGATGAGTGAACATATTTCAAATAATAGCACAGGCTTTGAAATGTGTTCTGATTGAAAGAAGCGTGCACGTGTAAATCTACTGATAGAAAGAAGAAAAGATTTTATTTTATTCGTTGCTCTCTTCTGTGGGAATAGGGAGCCCTACATTTCCCAAGTTGACCTAAAGAATTCCTGTCAATACCTGTGGCTGCCAAACATATGCACTATGATGCAATTTTTATAACAGGAAAGGTCCTCTACGCATTTTTTGCACACACAGTGCAGTAGGTTCAGCATATACAGTCCTGTGGAACAAACATAGTCTCTGGAGTGTTCTGTCAGCATGTGTAATTCCAGTCAGATGTTAACCTTGCTGAATATGACAAAACACGTTACTTTAAATACATATATATATATATATACCTACTTATATACACTCACACATACGTACACTTGATTTACATTTTTACAGCTTATATATCACAACATTTCAGTGTCTTTCCTGCCAGTATGCACACAGATAAAAGAAAACATTAATGTGGATTAAGGTACTAAGAATTTATCAACATCAAACCACCAGTGTTTTGCCTTCTACCCTTCTGAACCGTAGTCAATAGATCTAAATATTTTACTGCACCCTGGCCAATTCATTGTTTGATGTTTAAAAACTCACCCAGAATCAAAGAAAATTTATTAAATTTGAGCCCCCAAATGAGATACTATTAGCTTTGAAAGTCAAGTTTAACTGCGATATTGATGATTCTCTTTTTTCTGTGACAATATTCACAAGGGAAATCCCTATGTCAAAGTACAAAAGCAGATTGCTAATACTACAGGGAAAAAAACAATGTATAAGCAATGGAGGTATAATACACACACAATACAGACAGTGGAAGTCTTTTAACCCTATTAGTTTCAAACTCTCCATTTTAGTATCGGGGCCTGGCAATAAACAATAAAATACAAAAGCTTTTTTTTCAAATGGATGACTTAAGGTAAGAATAAGCCATTATTAAAACTGAAGCATCAGAAAAGTACTTACTAGCTTCCTAATATGCATGATTTTTGATATGAATCTTCACAACTTAAAAACAAAACAAAACACCAAGCCCAAACTTTTTGTGTATGTAAGTAGGTAGTGAGGAGCAATTCTTGTTATCCACATGCAAACTCAGAAACAAAAAATGAAGCTCAAGCTTTCCTTTGAAAATCATTCACAAAGGTTCAGGTTCAGAGAAAATACTATGAAAATACTAAGAACAAAAGACATGGGACAGGATATGCAAAAATCATTGTACTGCTTCAGTAAAGGGGAAAACTGTCATCCATTTGGCTACTAATTCAATGAATGGAAAGACTTTATAGCCATTCCTACCCTGAATCACACTGGCTATGCCATATCTATATTTTATCTTCATTAAGAACTGGAAAGATGAAGATCAGAGGTGGGAGATTGTTATTATCTCCTTAATCTCTAAGGAAGAAAACATGGTACTTACATGTTTTACAGAACTATCAGAAAAACATAAAACTGCTAGGGCAAGGTAATTTTAATTAAAAAAAAAAAGTGTTTTTTTTCTGTAGATTATCAGGAAGATGTAGTTGGGCAATACAAAGCAAGTTTCAGAGGTTTTTTGTTTTTTTTTTTCTTTTTGAATTTATTTACTCTCTGTTGTTTTTTTTTTTTCCTGCACATAATATCTAAAGCAAGGATATTTTGTCTGAAAATGTTCCACTGGCTAGAAACTTAATGTTACAAACTAAAAAAAAATCAGGCCTATTGCAACAATTAAATATTTATAGAACCAGTTTCTCTTCCCAATAGTCAAAAACTGGATACACAGAAAACATATATAAATTTATCTACACACAATGTTTACACAGGTTTTGATCCATCCTAGCTTTGTTTAATATTATTTGTCTGGGACAGTGAGAATTTGCAGAAGTTGTTTGATATGAAGCATGGTAAGTACTGTGGCAGTGAGCTGCTTAGTAGGACCACTAGATTTTTCAGTTTGAACTTGCATAGATACTGATTAGAAACGGGAAAATCACAAGTGGATTCACAAATGTCTACAACAGTATTCAAAACGTTTTAAAACAAATGAGCAAAGTGACTTATGACTGCATTTAACTTTTTAATTAATTAAGAGAACAACACAGAATACAACACCATGGCCACTCAATTTAAAATCAATAACATACTGATGAATTCAGATCAAAGCTGAAATTGAATAATAAACCAAAGTTACATTATTGACTGAATCAAAGGTGTAGAATTTGATGGACTAATTCTACATGTGCAAAAATGATGCTAAAAATTCTCTGCTGATCGGAGATTTATTTATTTATTTATTTTCTGCACACCTCTTCTGTGTCCACTGCTTTGTTATCCTCATGCACAATTTGAGCTGTAATGTCCAGTTATGCCAATAGAGACATAGTACAAACATGAGCAAGTGGTAGATTGTATTAATATCTGCTTACACTTTGTTTGCTGTCTGACCAGTACAATAAATCATTGGCTCTAGTCCCTCATTTTGGGCCTAATTCAATGCTTTCTCATGTTGAACAGAAAATATCTGGATATAAATTTCACTACATAAGCAGTACAGCAGAACCTTTTCTAAGCCCTAAGTTCATCAGTTATAAATAAAAATGAGTTAATAGAAAGTAAAATACTTTGGGCTTATAATGGTTTCATTTCCTATTACCACTTTAAATGCATACTATCTGACTGTAAACTGTTGACAAATGTAAATACTAGAGCAAAAATCTAGAATGGTGCAGTGATACAGGGATAGTGAATGGCAAACAATGCTTCCATCTGCTTGGCATTGAGATGACAATATTGCTGAGATAACAGAAGCTAGAAATATGTTTTGCAAATCATTCTAAAGGAGTGCCAGCAAAATGGTTTTTACCACACTGTTAGCTACACTGCATGTGATATATAAATAACACAAAGGTTTTTAGAATTTTTTTTTAAAAAGCAAGGAGGCAGTTAGAAAGCAAACCACATCTTAGTCTTAACCACAGTCTTTGAAATACATAGCTAGTTTAGTCACATAGTGTCTGACCTCCTGGGCAACATAAAACTGCACAAAACACAGTAAGTAATAGTAACATAATAAGTTACTACTGCACATGGTTAAACGTACAAAATTAATATATTTTTAACATATATAAAAGTATTTTTATTTTTATAGTATGCATAAGGACATGAAAACATTTCAGGTCACTCCAGAAGCCAAGATGCTGCCAGTGACAAGACTGCACTGCTCAAATTCAAGGCACTTTAAATCAAACACATGAGAACTGTAAAATCACAGCTCAATCTGCAAGTAAAGGGCATGAATCAGATGAGAAATGATGCTGGAAACTAACAATTAATCGAACTTTAAAAAAAAGCAACCTCTACAATTTCTTTTAAGAAGGCCAAAATACAACAAATCACAACAAATCTGAGACAGAAAAGTGCCATGTAAAAGATAAAGGGGAAAAAAGGGTACACAGGACAGTTGAAGGGGCATTATTTGAATGTCCAACATGGATAGATTTAAGCACTTATTATAGATCAGCAGGTAGTTGCCTACTGTTTCATCAAAAAGAAGAAATATATCCCCTATTCCAAGTGTCCACCGTAACACTGGCAGAATTGGACAGCATCTGTACATAGTCTGATACAGGTAGCCATATATGAATTATATCTAATTAGATAAGCCATAATTAAAAATTTACTAAAAAAAATCTGTATTAACGCACAGATTTAGTGATTCTTCTTTTCAATTCCTGCCATGCAAATCTCTATTTTATTACAATTCAGTCCATTTCATCGGTGGTTTTTTAATGAGCACTAATTACCACAAAAACGTATAAAGAGGTATGCATATCATAAAGAAAATCATTTGGATATGCCAGTTTCTCCTCTGCTTTTCTTCCCTGTAAGTCCAGTCAAGACTCTGGAAATTAATCTTCACAGTAGAAGAATACCTTCCAAAGCTTTCCTAGAAGCACAATTTGAGCTTTTTTTGTTACAAAAAACAGACACTACATGCTCTGTTGAGTAAGATGTTAATTTGACCCAGAGACATTTTTGCAAACATTGACCACTGCACCTAAGCCTCACTACAGTTGAAGGATGTGCATTATAATACATCCCCTATGAATGGATTTGCAATGACCTTGGGCTGAAAACGAATCTATGTTTGGAGAAAATAACAGTTGATATATTCAGTAATTCCACAATTCTCCAAACAAGGATTTTTCCTTACTAAAGGCATACTACAGAAGACTGTTCAGCCAATTCGGCATACAAAAGAAAAAAAGAAGAAAAAAAAAAAAGATGATAAATGTGCTCTGGATTTAGTTATTTAGATATGTTGAGAGTCAAAACAGCTAAGCACATGGATATGACATTCGGCAATGTCTTATCTTTAGTTTGTCAAGGATTTTAAATCCCTCTTGAGCTGGAGTACCATTTTTAGCTTGGCTAGGTCAGAATGACACTGAACAATATGAGTGATGACACACTAGACAGCTATATGGACAGAGTTGTCATCAGCAAGCCAGCTGTGCTAACACCTGTATGTCCTGCACAACTGATCTTTGCGAACAAAGATCGAGGAAGTCAGATTTTTTTGTTTCCCCATCAGGAGGGGAAACAAAAGTAATGCATAAAACGTTTAAATGAAAAGGTGCTAAATGGAGATGATGGAGAAAAACTGATCCTTTTATTGCTTTTTTTTTTCCTTGTCACAGGGAAATACCTTTTTTCCTACTATAAACGCTTAAGAGTAGTCATTCAGAATTTTAATTGCAGGAAAACATGCCACTGCTTCAAAAGTTTTGTGATGCAGGCTGTTCAGGACAGCTGAGGACCACAGTGATAAACAGACCCTGAACATACACGTACAAATACAAGCAGGCTTCATTCAACACATGCAAAAACACCAGAACAAACAGATCTGCAAATGAAATTAAGCCAAGGGAAAAAAATCGTATTTAATTCTATCAAAAAATATTTTTTGCATCTTTATTGAGATACCTAAATAATTATATGGTTCACAGTTAGAAACCTTGGTTAACTCAGGAAAAAAAAAAGGGGGGGGGTTACTAATTCTCAAGTGTTCCAACATCTCACCTCATTTCCAAACAACTCTGTGTCTTATATTTTTTAATACACTGTATTTCTGGATAAAGAAATACAATTTTGTTTTGTTTTGTTTTGTTTTCCCAATTGTTTGCACTGAGAGGCCCAAGTCTCATGCCTGGCCATTTTATGACTATTTCAGAGAAGATAACAGGCACAAGAGGGGAGCAGCAGTGAGGCAATGTAACACAATGACTGCATGTAAGCAGTTCTGCCAACTGGCATACAAACTTTCCAACCAGCAGAAATGAAGTGCACCGCAAAACTGAAATGAAAAGGAGTTTACTAACCAAGCGCAAAAAGGAAAAGAAAACACTGGATAGGTGCTTTGATCACAGAGTTGTGCCAGAATGTCAGAATGAGTGGGCTGCTAGCAGGTATAGGGAAAAAGATTTTTTGAGAGGATTTTGTTGACTCATTATCACAGTTCATCAACCTCACACAGAATAGTGGGTAAAAGTCCAAGCTGAGAAGACATGGTATTTTATTATCTGTCAAAAAAGCCCAATACTAAGCAACTGGTGTTCTAGGCAGACTGAAAACTTTGCCAGCCCATAAAGCTCATCAAGACTTTAACAGTTAAGAGAACAAGGAGAAACACAAACAATTCCCTGGCTCTGTACAGGCTGACGCACTGGGATGACTTCCCAAGACAGTGTTTTGCACAGGCAGAAGTTCAGAGAAGAGGGACTTAGGGAGGCTGAAGACAAGGGAGCTACAGCAATGTGTAGTCAAGAAGCCAGCAGCAGTGGGGAGGGTGAGGGGGGAGCTTCATAGAAGAGTTTGGGGCTGTCCCATGCCAGACACAGACATATCTGGCTCATGGCAACTGCTCCACTGCAGGGAATGGCAGAGTGCATCAGCCAAAATGGTGAATCCTCAGTTAAACTCTGTGTGTAAAAAAAAAAAAAAAAAAGCATATGGGGATGCAAGGGAAGGAGTAAGAAGCAGCAGTGCAGCCCCCAAAGACACTGAAGACCAGTGAGCATGTGCTCTGTGCACAAGGACAGATTCCCTAGCAGTTCACTGAGATGATCTTTTGGGTTATTCCCCTGCAGCCCAATGGGGAACCACACCCCGAAGGACTGCAGATCATGGAGAAGACTCACACTGGACCAGGGGATAAATGTGAAGGGGAAGGAGAAGCAGAGAAGTATGGAGGTCTTAGCGCAGTTTTCAGCCTCAGAGTAAAGACAGAGGAGTTGCGAGTGAAGGAGTGAAGATGAACATAAAGATTTCAAAAAGAACGGGGGCTTGGGGTAGATGTAGTGCTGCTTTAATTCATTTTGTCTTCCTTTTCCACTATCCAGACCTTCCTTTTTCACTACCAAAATCTATTTTAATCTATTTTAATTAATAAATTAACTACCTCAAGTCAGGTCTTTCACTCGTGATGGCAAGCAATCTCTCTGCCTTTATCTCAACCCACATGATTTCTTGCCCCGTTCTCTCCCCATCCTGTTCAGGGGGACAGAAGGCACATGGCTGGCTGTTATGTATGTTATGTTACGTTTGTATGTTATGTATGGCTGCTAACTAAGACCAGTCCACCAGAAACACTCAAACTTGGAAACAAAGCAAGGGGAAGGCTGAAGATTTTAGCACAGAGAGCATTAAATGATTTTTAATACGGACTGGATTACCATGACTAGTAAGTCATTAAGTACACATGTTAAAAAATCTAATTGTATACAATTAACAGATTTAATGTCCATGACTTTGTTTTAAGAAAAAAATGATACTGATAGGAGCAAGCACAGAAGAAGCTAATAATGAAATAGTTCAACCAAAAAAATCAGAGAGGAAAGCGTCAAGAAACCATTTGCTTTCCATACATATAAAAGACTGTAGTTAATTTATAAATAAGACATTTTTTTTTGTCTTGATGAGAACTCTTTAAGTAAAATCTATGTGTTAGAATTTCAAACAGGTGGAATTTCTGCCAGAAGAACTCTTTCAGTAAAATTCATTTATTGTCATTTGGCTTTCTTATTGTTTTTTGCTTTTTTTGTTTTTCAAATGAACGTGTTAGTTATAGGAACAATTTCTCTAAGCAGTCAATTTTTAATCTATTTTGCAAAGTTTTTCAGTTTAAGGCAATGTAATAAATTCTATGTAAAAAAAAAAATCTGTTTTTCTAAACATAACTTTTCAAAAATTAAGCTAGTATCTTTTAGTTACAAAAACAGAATTGAATCAAAACAAAATTAAATTAGAGGATTAAGGTCATTTGTTTGCTCCTGGTGTTTTCTGTAAATTTGTTAAAATATTCACTTACTACTTGACTTTTTAAAAGTATATTTTAGATGGCATAAA
This sequence comes from Cyrtonyx montezumae, assembly GCF_038088225.1. Taxonomy (NCBI): domain Eukaryota; kingdom Metazoa; phylum Chordata; class Aves; order Galliformes; family Odontophoridae; genus Cyrtonyx; species Cyrtonyx montezumae. The sequence goes on from NW_027072041.1 coordinate 2,130,623, forward strand.
ACAACAACAAAAAGGTACTCTTATTTTAATGGCATCATGAGAATTCTTGTGCAAATAATCCAGCTCCCAGTGTCAGAAGCATTTGCTGAGTCAAATATACGATACTAGATTTTCCATCCAGTCACAGGGGGGCAGTAAATAATGTAAACGATCCATTGTCTAGAGCTGTATTAGAACCACGCACAGAGATCCCTAAGCCCTACTACTTTCTGCTTTGTTTGCTGAAGATTACATCCAAGTATATCCACCTACATTGAATCTGGCACCTATAGTGCTGCCTTCTGCAACTCTTTCAGTGACAGAGTACAATAAAGAATGAGTTTGTCTGAATGGATATCGGTGTATGCCTTCTTACCCTGAGACTAAGTAAGATTACTACAGATGTCTGTAAAATCCCTCTGAGCTCTATAAGCAAAAATTTAGTATTATGCATTGATAACACAGATCCTGCAGGTGATGCAGTGGAATTTTGTGGATATTTTCTCATGAATACATAAATGTAGAAATACCACAACGTTCAGTGTCAAATTCCCATAAAGGTATTTGCAGCTAATACTGATACTTCCTCAGCTCCAGATGATTCAGAAACTGATATCCTTTTTCTTTTGATTAATTTTTGAAAACAAACGTAATCCCCAGAATTTCAGGAGGGAAAAAAAAGAATGTCCCCTTTACTAATATTTCATCTCCTTCATCACGTTTTCATTTTTCACTCAGTGTGCGAAAACATTTAAGAACAGCAATGTAAGCTTGATAGGCTACACGTAAGTCATGCTCATTAGTGTTAGATAATTAGATACCATTATGATGTCAGGTCTAAGTTTCAAATATTTGCCAAACAAAGATCAATAATTTCCCTTTGTTCTTGTAGGAGAAATAATACATCAAATTACAACTGATTTACAATCAATTGTTTTATTTCTTCCTGAAAAGATCATCCTGACATTTCTAATTCTTATGTTTTCGTCATTCTTTGACAACCAGAAAAGATAAATTGCTCTGCTATTTGATAATTAGTTATTCAGACCTAACAACTATGCATAATTCTAACAAACATCAAGAAATGAAAAACACACGTTAACTAAATTTCTCAAAGAAAAATGACAGTTCTTTTTTTAATAATATATTCACTGCATTAGGAAGAACAGTACTACGTACAGGACCTGCCTATAATGCTGCCCCAAACATTTCAGTCTTTGTGTATACACTGCCCTATCTTCTAAAGCAAAATGTAAACTTTTAATTTAGATTAATAAATAGAATAATAATAGAATAATTTAGAATAATAAATCTCTAGGCCAAGGACATGTATACATCAGTGCATTATGTTGATTTCCAAAACTTAAGAGAAGCATGAATGAGATGGTGACACAAAAGAAAAAAATTGCCTACCAGCACTGTCTGGTGAAGCTCAAACACAAAAGCAGTTTAGGTACTGTCACTTTTTGTGAACATTAAAGGAAAGAAAATCTTGAAAAGGGTATCTGAAAATTAAATTAACAACAGTTTTGGTGGACACAGAAACTAAAATAAAGAATAGATTCCCACGTTGCTGGGAATTCAAGATGTGATAAGGGAAATGAACACTCCAAGGTAATAAAAACTCTTTTTTTGTTATGTGTTGTTCTGGACTAAAAACAATTATAAAACAACCAGCCACCAGAGCTACAGTTAAAAACAGTTCTGTCTCCCAAATAATTACACATTCAGCTTTGTTGGACCTTCAAAGAACACTGTATCAGAGTTAAAAAATATATATATCAGCCAAAGAGAAAACTTTAGATTAGTAGGATTTAAAAGAAAATATTACTTATGATTTTACACATAGGTTAATTTTTGCCTTCTTTTCCTTACGATACCTACTATGCATCAAAGATTGAGCAGCATAACAAATCCAAATATCTTATGAGCACCATGTTCATAACCACACACCTCAGCAGTGAAGTAATTCAGCAACTCAGAATCAATAGCCAACAGAAATATTGCTCAGTAATAGAGAAAAGGAAGATGAATTTCATTATATTAACACGTACATAATAGTAAGTTCTACGTTAAAACAGAGTAAAAAAGTCTGTATATGACAAAGTTGTATTTTAACTTGCTAAATCTGAATACTGTTTGGAGCCAAAACAAGCTGAAGGTGGAAACCCGAAAGGAAGCTGCTGTTCAACTTCTGCATCCCTGCTTCCCTGAGAATAAGCAGTTTTAAAAGCTTGATGTGACTGGAAATACAAATACAGACAGAATACTTCAAATTCTTACCGTATGAAGAGTGGTTTCCACAGATTTCATTTGATTAATAATCAATTCTTTGTCTCTATTGTAAGAAAAATAAAATAAAAAAAGAGTAGTTAATGAAACTGACGCTGATGTGTAGATTCGTTTTCTGCTACTTTATAACAAAAATGTCTAGAAAAATATTTTTTACATCGTACAAACTATTATATTAGTCTCTCTCCTCCTTTTAACTTTGATACAAACCTTACAAAAATAGTTCATGGATCAATATCCAACACATTTCTATATGGAATATGCCTATACTGTATGCAAGGCATTTATTTATATATTATTCATTTATATACCTTTAAATATGTATTTTACATACCGTATTTATAGAAATATCAATTAATATTCATTGTGCTGTTGGAGAGGAAATCTGCAACCCTGGAAAAAAAGGGCATGTTGAAGGACTCCAGGCTCTAGTGGGATGAGATTACGTTCTTATACTGGAGAATACTGTCAGATTACATTTTTCATCAAGTACTCTTGTAGACAAGAAAAACCTGTTCATCCCTTTACACATTCCACTAATCTTTTCTAGTCTAGTCAAAGATACTACCTTTAAGAAACAGAAGTTCAGGTAATGAAATATATCTCATGCCTTTTTGTAGACTGGGGCTTAGGTAAGAAAGATGGTTTTTAATAGTTACACTGACAAAATAAACTTTATCTCACCTAATGTACTTAGAAAAACATAGTTGCAGTTCCATAATATTAAGGAGAATGGGCCACAGTGTCCAACAAAACACAAAAAGAAATCAAATAGAATTTACACCAAATAAGTTAATACCCTACTATTCCAGGACAGTCTTGTCAGCTAAGTGAGTATTTTGCAGTAACTCTTGGGAGTTCCTGAAGCTGAAATCAAAACCACGATGCTGTTCTGCCTAGAATTATGACTGCTTCCTCATTTTACTGACTCATACTATCCTAAACAGCAAAAATAATAAGGCATCCACAGAAATAACACTGGTTATTACAATCTCAGTAAAGCTGTCACACAGATTTTTGCCTTTTCAAGATCTTACCTTTCTTCAGATTGGATATACAAAGACATGCTGGTTCTTATAAATTTGCCTCACTTGTGTAGTGGTGCTTTGTCTGGGTAAAATCACTTCTAGAAAGCCAGTCCAACAGAATTAGTGTTTAAGCTAGTTAATGATATGGAAGTCAAACTATTCCTTGCACATTCTCAGGTGTTCACTGTTTTGTGAAGAAAATCCCTAAAACTGCCATTGATTTACTATTTTACTTCTTTGGAATAGTTAAACAACATTTTTAAGTAAAACTCTGATAATATTTGTTTACATCGTTTAGAAAAAAGTTGAATAAAATAAGTATTTTTGCTACCCTCCATGACAGAATCAAAATGTCATTCATATATTTTTCAGTGCCTACAAGTGTAATGGAAACTGGAATTGGACCACAGAACTTGCATTTAGGGTTACTGTATTTAAATGTAATTCTGTCATGGTTTTATGATTTTTTGGTATTGACCACATCATAACATCATGTAGTGCATTTAGAGTTAAAGAGTTAATGCTCCAGCTCCATGGATCATCAATAGTTCCAGGTATACCTGTCTCAGAAGAGAAGAAGAACTACATTCGCCAAAGGACTGTGTGATGCTTTGCATTTTAAGTGTTTCTGTTCAGAGGGAAAGATAAAAACTGTCTGCAGTCACGGGACACTCTCTTTCCTTTGGGATGGACTCAGCAGTGGGTGCTCGCTGCCGTCCGCCTTCAGCGTTAGCGTAAGGCCTTCGGTTTATCGGACACTCTCTCTTGCTCATTTTATTTGATTTATTTTATTTGATAAAAAAAAAAAGCTACTGTATTTCTGTTGGGCTTGATGCTTTTAGGCTCTCTTTTTATTAATTGCTACTTCCTACTCCATAAACAGAATTTGCAGCCACCACTGCAAGAAAACCAAAGAAAGCATTCTCAGAATGAGCTAGTCATCTTCCTACCCCTTATGGCTGTATAAATAAATAAGAAAAAAGTTGAAAGACACCCAGGAACATGGAAATAGTGATGTATTGCTTACAGACAATCAGGTTCTAGAAAATATATTAAAGAAAGATTTTTCTGGACCAACGTGAAGTCTTTTTCATCTCTTCTGGTGGTATGTTCCAAAGTTAAAAAAAAAAAAAAACAATTAATGGCATGGGGACATTTTTGTATTTTATAACATAAAACTACTATATACAGAGATACACAGAGCTGTTGAAACTGGTACAGAGGAGGGCCGCTAAAATGATCAGAGGGCTGAAGCACCTTCCCTATGAGGAAAGGTTGAGAGAACTGGGCTTGTTCAGCTTCGAGAAAAAAAGGCTCCAGGGACACCTCATTGTGGCCTTTCAATACTTGAAGGGAGCATATAAACAGGAGGGGGAACAATTGTTTACAGGGGTTGATAGTGATACGACAAGGGGGAATGGTTTTAAACAAAGACAGGAGATTTAGGTTAGATGTTAGGAGGAAGTTTTTCACTCAGGCAGTGGTGACACACTGGAACAGGTTGCCCAGAGAGGTTGTGGATGCCCCGTCCTTGGAGGCATTCAAGGCAAGGTTGGATAGGGCTCTGGGCAGCCTGCTCTAATGGTTGGCAACCCTCCACATGGCAGAGGGGTTGAAACTACATATCTTTGAGGTCCTTTTCAACCCAGGCCATTCTATGATTCTGTGAAATAAAATACTTTCTAAATTGGCTTTATGTTCAAAAAAATTACTGAATTTAAGAAATGCCACAGGGAATGTGCTATACTAGAGCAAGTAAGATAGGTTGTGGCAGGTGAAAATGGTTTGAGTTTTCAATACCAAATCCTTCTTCAAGTCTAATCTACTTTAATAGACTCATACTAAATATCACCCAGAATTTTCATTAGCTTGTTGAGTATTTCACCAAAAAACATAGCAATTACAAGATTTTATTCACACATAAAACACTTCAACCTTCTAAGCTATTGTTTTTAAGAGGTCAAATACTTACATCTTGGGTAAAATGAGAAATTTAAAAAATTTAAATATTATCTTCTTATCTGATTATGTGACTCTAGGAGGTTAGTAATAATCATATTAATATAAATGGTCAGTCCCTTCGCATTCCTTCTACTCTGTTGTAATATAAAAAGGCACAGGTTTTACATCTTAATCCAAAACTCCATGAAATTAGCTGAAAGATCTGCCCTGTTCCACAGATATGATCAGGCCCAAAATGGATTTCAGTTCCTTTGACAGCTAAGACCTGACACCTAGTTGATGCTTTTGTATGTATTATAAGTTAATTGTATCACTCTATAAAAAGCTGATCTGAAAATGCAGAGAACTAGCAGTCACTTCCTAATTAAACGATGTGGTAGGGCTCTACCAAAGAGACACTGTCAAATCAGTAACATCATTGGCAACCCCAAGTGCCCATGCTACTCCAGGACTTAGAAATCAGAATACTTTTATGAGCTCACTACAGAAAACATAAATCTAGCATGTTGAACTAATAGTTCTCTCTTTAGAAAACTATCACTGAATTTCAAAGAAAGACAGATGTACTTTTGTTTTCCAGCATTACATTAGCCAGAGTTAAAACCCTCTGCATGAAAGTAAAAATTGATCTTTTGTCTGTTTTAAGTGATCTCCCCAAGGTCCCAGCACTCACTTCGCTGCCATGCAGAGGGCACTCTCTGCATCATGGATGCTCTCTCTCAGTCGACGCTTGTCCTGCTCCAGCTGGGTAAGAAGTCTATTGAGCTGACGCAGAGATTGATCTTTTCTTCTCAGCTCCATCTTTGCCTCGGAGAGTCTCTGCAAGCAGACAGAAAGCAGAGTTACTTGTCAGGCCAAATAATTAACTTCAATTTATGCCATAGGCTATTAAACAAAGTGGAAAACAGACTGACTGTGAAGTATATGTGGACCACCAGATACTAAGATTTTACAGATTCTATAGTAAAAACATTGCTAGCTCACAGCATCCCAAATTTTAGTGCATTGTCTGTGTACAAATGTATTTCATACAATAATTTGTTGATCAAATGGGTACATATATTATGCTACAAGTATTGTATTTACAAATACCAGATCTATACAGAGTGGAAAGAATCCAGAGCACTGCATTAAAAAAACAGAATATTCACAAATCTGAATTTAAAGCAAACGTTGAATAGAAGAATTCACAAAAATGCCATTTTGATTTATTTCATTTAAATATTCTACATGATTTAGATAATTCAAAGTTCTCTGTTAGTGCACAGTGTACAGTTTTCCAGCAGTTCTTAAGACAAAATCACTTCTTTATGGTACATTTCTTGTTTAATGTGAGTTTTCCAAATGCAAAATATTGTTTGTTGTTGTTTTGGTTGTTGTTTTCCTTTTTTTTTTCCTCTCTGGCTTAGAATTAACATAATGTGTTTTAAATCAATTCAGATTAATCCAACAGATGACAAATAGCACACAGAACTAATTAATACAGAGCCTGGCTAGTTGCAACTTATTTCAGCTAGGATAAATCAATGCGTTTTGAGACAGCAGTATTAATAACATGATTTTGTATTTTGCTAAATGTCATCGTTTATATATAGTGGTTTACTGGTTTTTTGTTGTTTTTTTTTAGAAAGAAACTACGAGAGCTGCTCTGAAAGTAATGCCTCCTATTTTATTACATTGTCCCACAATATCAGAGGCAGATGATGATACAGCAGTAGAAGTTGAACCTTCCCACCAATATTCTATTACATTTTGCAGTCACATTGCAGATGGCAGCAGGGGAGACAGCCTGATAAAATGGTATCTCACATGGAAGTGCATACAAAGCAAAGGTGTGCCACTGAATTTCTTCATGACAAAAAAATGGCACTCACTGACATTCATCAACACATGTGAACATTTATGGAGACCAAACAGTGGATGTAAGCACAGTAAAGCAGTGGGTGGGGTGTTTCAGCAGTGGTAAAAAAAACAAACATGGAAGACAGGCTGTATTCAGGACAGCCATGCATAGCCTGGAATGAAGAGAATCTCAATTGTCTTATCCACATGAATCAATGGATTATGAACAGGGAACTGCACACAGAGCTAAATACCAGCTTTAATGCATTGAAAGCAAAGGTAGCAACACTGGAATATCACAAAGTTTGCTCCATGTGGGTCCCACTAATGCTCACACAGGAACACAAAGAACACCATATGCAAGTTTGTCAGAATCTACTGAATCAATACAGTGCTGAAGGTGACAAGTTTTCTCAATCATAATGTCAGTAGTGAGACAAGATGCGGTTTAATCACTATGAGCTGGCAAAACAGCCGGCCATGTAGTGGTAACACATGAATTCCCCAACAAAGAAAAAGTTTGAGAAAGTCCTTGGTGGGTAAGGTGATGTGTACTGTCTTTTGGAATAGGAAAAGTATGAGCTTTCTGGATTTCCTGAAACCTGGACAAACTATTAACTTATTAAATTATTATGACTGCTATTGATGCTGGCTAATTTGAATGCTTGATCTCCCAGAAACAGACCAGAGAAGACAATCTTTCTCTTGCAACACGATAACGCAAGGCCCCATATCAGTTTGAAGATTGTGGGCACATTGCCACTCTTGGCTGGACTCTCCCACTACACACACCACATAATCTAGATGTGCTGCCTTCTGACTTCCATCTATTTGGGATGATACAAGATGGACAGAATAGCCAATGTTTTGCTACCAGTAACACCAACATAGAAGCTTTGAAACTTCACCTTTGCTGGTGCAGATTTTTATATGAATGGTATGCAAGCTCTAGGTCATTGCTGGTGAAAATGCATAGCTAATGGAGGTGACTGTTGAAAAACAGTGTTTTGTAGATGAGAATTCACTCTGTCAAACATCACTGTTGAGCTGTTTGTATCTGTTGTAGTTCCTATGGAAATAAATAGGAGACATTACTTTTGGAGATACCTGAGTAGAATAGGGGCCTCTAAACATTTGTTTAAGAATGCAAGATTCCTCACAGGTTCTAAAGAATTACAGAAAAATAGAAGAACCTGCGTAATTGCAATACTGAGTTCTTGCACCTTGCTTCCCAAATTTAAGGATATGTTTTCTGCTGAAGTTTTAAGAACACACTGCATAATTTGTACTCAAGGGTATTTGATTTGGACTGTTGAACACTGAAAATATGCTGGGAGTAAGTATGAAGAGAAGTATATAAAAAAGGCTGATAAAAAATTTGTGGGATGCTGATGTATTATTTGAAAAAGCTTCAGATCTAGCCAAGAAAATGTGTGAGCCAAAAAAATATAGCACTAAATAGTATAATCCTGAAAAGCAAACTGAAATCTATGAATTAATATATATATATGGGTTTTTTTTTCAAACATTTCTTACGATAATAAAAAGAACCTGATATTTTAACAGTATAGTACAAAGTATGATACCGCTACCACAATCCTCTCTTTAGCAATTTATAAAACCCAGGCTGAGACTGATATCAATCACTGATGTGAGAAAACTCCAATCAGGAATTTAAGAAATTCTAAAGCATGGAGATGTCTTCCTCAAGTTAATGCTGGTTGAATGCGTCTACTATGCTTCTTACTTCACTGATTTTGACTAAATATGCTATTTTTCATCAAAAAAAAAAAAAAAAAAAAAAAGATGAGCACACAGATCTCATACTTCCATTGTATTATTAGCATAAACATATCCAAAACCATAAACACTTCCAGAAACAATACTCTGATGCTCCCACTGACTATGAAAGCCTTGTCTGAATGTTTGAATATAGAATTTTAGAATAGTACCTTCTCCCATTTATTGTGCTTACTGTTGGTTTATTTTTAGGGAAAATCAGCATTGAAGAAATACAGCTATGAATGCAGACTCATGTCCCTCCTACTCATATTCCCATTTTTTGACCAACAAGCATAGAACATCTCTGGTACAAAAGCCCCACTTTCCCAGACAGAGCCTGGTTCCAAGATTCTAGTGATCTAAATGATTGAAAAAATACAGGCTAATAAGAGAGGATGTATATTAATTTTAGTTATTCTCCTACAGCTACTGAAGAGTGGGCTGTTCCAGCACACAGCTTACATCGCTGACCACAGAAAGAGACTTACTATGTTTTTCAGTACTTTTCAGCTTGTGTGAGCTGCTAACAAACACTGCTTACCAATTCCAAACACAAGATTATTAATGAAGCAATAATATGAAGCACAACTCTTGTGAAGCATGGACGAGCTGATGACAAAGTTGTTCAGAAATTATTAAATCAAAAATCTTACTGTTTATTTTGATAACTTTCAACATTATTTGGAGAAATATCCAAAGGATTCCAATTCTACCTGTCTTTGATACTGCAATATGAAAGCAAAGCGTAGACAGAACAGTTCCCTGAAAACAATTCCAGTATTCACTTGAAGCTCCTTGATACTGTGAGTAAAGTCACAATTGCTCATAACAATTGCTGAAATACAGAATGGAATGTTCTCAAGTAACGGCTTCTAAGCCTCCCTTTTTTTCCTTCTTCAGATTGATCTAATTAAAACCCTTGATAAACTTTATGGACTCTAATATTTCCAGCTGAGTGACTGAAACCAAGAGGGTGTGCCTCAAGGCAGCAAGGCAACAATGATAAGCAGCAGGTTAGCCACTAATTTCTCAGCCAGGGTAGATTGTGAAAGTGCGATGTTCTGATATCCAAGAAAGTGTTCAGGAGAGAATAGGATAAATCAAGTTTAATAACTCTGCTCCTAATTGTTCCCTCAATGCTCCACTCTAATTACTTGGAGAACTCTCCTGACTGTCACCTGATATTAAGTTGTTGGAGGCTGAGTGTGGAGCAGTGAGATAATCAATAAACATTTAGTGGGGAGAAGAATGAAGATCCCGTTAAGCAGTGGGAACCAGCAGCACCCAAAGCCCTTCTGCTCATGAGAAAACCTATGGGAGAGACATAGTGATTGCAAAGCAATAATCCGAAGCACTGTTTTTAGTACGTGAGGCCTTTAGGCAACAGTACATTTGAGAAAAAAAGGTTAACACGGTCACCCTAATTACAGCCCATTTTCACATACTTCATATATAAGCGAAGACAAGCCAATTAGGTAGAAAGGAAGATAAGGGAAGTTTTATTTGTATACTAATTAAACCCCTGATGAAATTAAAGGAAAAACATACAGCTCTGTAATTGTGTCTGAGAAAGGTCACTTCAGGTTCAGTTATCAGAAAAGCACAGCCTTGAGATATTTCACTTAATCCACAATATAGCCCTTATTTTGCTCCCCAGGTTTTAGTATTTACAAAAATAAGAAAATTTCAAAACCTGATAGTGCATTTATCTTGAAATGTTTTCTTTGGACAATTACAATTGTTAGAAAGTTAAGGCTGAATATGATAACAAGGACGGAGGTTTTAAAAACCTACTTTAAAAACCTACTGTGCACGTAGTTTTGTGAAGATGCTGAGCTTTCACTTTCAAGCATAAGCGATTCCAAACCAACTTAGAAGACAAACTCCAATTCACCTCCAATTTACTGACATTTCATAAAATGTCTGTTACTCATAGCTCAGATGTTTAGACATTCAGGTGCTCATTCAGATATCACTGCATTTCCTTTACAGCCCAACTCAGCTCTAATATATATCAGTTGATCCTTCTGGAAATATATAATATTTGAGTTTCTTTTTCTCCATAAACAGAGAATGTAAAAAACACTTGTTGATGAGAACAGCAAATAACTGGTAGCAGTGAAGAAAAATCTCATAGGGTGGAGCTGGAACTTCCACAAATAATTTTAATAATCTTTGGCTTTTCTTCAAAACCGGTTACAAAAAGAAATGAGTGCTTAACACTGTCATTCTTTACAAAAACAAACAAATACCCACAAACCTCTATTCTAGAGTTAACAGACAGACAATTTTTCCATTGGAATGATAACAGCCATACAGCTTAAATTCATGCAAATTTTATGTGACATATTTACACCGAGCATATTTTCCAAGACCAAATGTTAAGTATATTAGATTTAAATTGCACAGACACAACACAGCACTACAAGATATGAAAATATACTCCAGTATATATGTTATGAACTGATTTGTGAAACGAAAGATTTTCTCTTCAGGATAAAATTTTCTATGTTTTTTGTTCGTTTGTTTGTTTTTAATCTAGATACAATATACTATTTTCTTAAAGACTTGTACATCGAATATCCTTTGTAAAACAGACCTATATGCATAATAAATAATGGTCCACAGAAAAAGAACACAAAGTTAAGCCAGCATCCATTTGCCTACTAGTATAAATATACTTTAGCACTACCCTATTTTTCATAAAACGTAAGTCATACAAAGCATAACTTCTGACTGTCATGTTTTACCCCTCATTTCTACAGCAAATCAATCATCTCTTTTTCAAATGCAGAAGTTAAAACTGAGTTTACACTTTGTGAATGAGAAAGAGTAGGCTGGTAAAAGCACATGGGAAAAAATACAAACACAGCCTTACTGATAAGAAGGCATGAATATAGCATCTGAAAATGAACTCTGAAAAAATAAATATTTGTCCTCTCATTTTTTCAATTTGCACTTGGATATAAAACGTTTAACAGAATGCATCATGACTACACAAGCATTGACTTTTCTGGAGTCCAAAATGCTTATTTAATGTCTGATCCAGAAATGAAACTATAAGGGAGTACAAGAATCTTCCTACCATGGAAAAGATTTGGCATCTACAGGACATATCTTCCTATCACAATGTACAGAAATAACAGAGCCGATCAGAAAACTGATTGCTATACTAAGTTTGAGTACCCATGTTTTGGTTTTTTTTTGTTTTTTTTTTTTTCTGTCTGTGATTTTTTGCATCTGCTTTCAGTTCTTTAGTTGCTTTTTGAACATTAGTGATAAAGAGTAATCAAACTGACACAGTATGGGTTGGATAAACAGACAAATGGGTCAAAAAAATGTCTGAATGTCTGGGTCCAGAGTATGATGATCATTGGAATGATTTTGGAGGTCAGGAATTAGCAGCGTACCCCATGGATTACTACTGAATCCAGTCATGTTTAATATCTTAATAATTACATGGTGCAATATGTAATATCTACATAATTACATGGTTACGGGGTGCGCATTCAGCGCGTCTGTAGAAGACACAAGACTGAAAGGAACAACTGATACACCAATGTTTCATGCTCTCACACAGAAGGACCTCAATACACTGGAGAAATTGGCTGACACAAATACAGTGAAGTTCAGCAAGGTACCACAGGAAACTGAACTATCCTGGAGTCAGGCACCAGAACAGGCTGGGGCCACCAAGCTGAACATGAGTCAGTGAGGGGCCCTTGCTGCTGACAATGCTACTGACACCCATGGTGATCCTCTCTTCTCGGCACTGTCAAGATCATACCTGGAGTTCTGTGCTCCTCAGTACAAAAGAGAGAAGAAATTTCCAGAGAAAGTCCACAAAAATGATGAATGGACTGGAGATTCTTAATTACAAGGAAAGACAGAGAGATCTGGGACAGTTCAGCTTTCAGTGCTACCAAAAGCAAGAGTGGATTGGTACATTTAAGTGTTAAAAAGAGCAGAAAAGGATTTAAGAAGGATAGGAGGAAGGAAGTTGGAGAAGAGAGAGAAGGAGAGGGAGAGAGAGGGAGAGAGAAAGAAAGAGAGAAAGAGAGAAAGAGAGAAAGAGAGAAAGAGAGAAAGAGAGAAAGAAAGAGAGAAAGAAAGAAAGAAAGAGAGAAAGAGAGAAAGAGAGAAAGAGAGAAAGAGAGAAAGAAAGAAAGAAAGAAAGAAAGAAAGAAAGAAAGAAAGAAAGAAAGAAAGAAAGAAAGAAAGAAAGAAAGAAAGAAAGAAAGAAAGAAAGAAAGAAAGAAAGAAAGAAAGAAAGAAAGAAAGAAAGAAAGAAAGAAAGAAAGAAAGAAAGAAAGAAGTAGAAAGAAAGAAAGAAAAAGTAGAAAGAAGTAAAAATATGCAAGGACTGTCTACTTCCATCTTCCAAAAACTTCCCAAGAGATCAGGGTAAGAAGTAACTCAAAGTAAAAGTCAGAAAAGTAAAAAAATAAAAGATGGAAGCATACAAAAATTTCTAGCCTGGAGAGGTACAAATATTAGTGTGTGGCAAAAGATCAATATGCCATTCTCTAACAGAAAGTTTAACCTAGCCTAACTTGGCTTTATACTGGCATTGGATGGATACATTACTGACTCAAAATAAATGTTTTTAAGTGTCTTTCTTTCAGTGCATTGTTTTGTTTTACACATTCTACTAATACAATCAGTCACTATTCTAACTATTATATGATACTTTTTGTTCTCTGTATCTTATTTTATTTATGAGAATGTCTTACTGTTCTGTAACAGATAAGAAGACATCTTTAGGAATAACTCTATATGTTTTTTTTTTAACCCACTATAAGCAAATATTATTACATAGTTATGACTTTTGGAGAACAATATCCCTTTCAAGAAAAAATTGAGAACTATTTTTATATGTCTATCTTTTGTTCGACACAGGAATTGCAATCTCCACTATTCCTTTGGCTTATAGTCACGCAAGAGCAATCTGGGTCATTTTTTTTTTTTTTCAAATAGGCAGTCCATTCAAGATGCCTAGTGGGTCTTCCTAACGCAGTGGATATCACTCTGCTTATGACCATTCTTGCAAATTCAGTGCCTGTTGGCAAATAAAATCTTCAGGGTAGTCTGTGTCTCCTCAAAGTCTACAGATAACCTAGAGAAATCTGGGATCTTTGGAAAATCAAAACACAAAATGGACAAATGTAACAAAACTTACATCAGTGCCCAGTGTCAAACATTTTTTCGGTGTGCATAACTGCCAGACAAACCAAATAACATTAATTCAAACAACCTAGCTGAAGCTCGAATCAAAACGAAATTTCTATCAAAACCGCTGTTTAATTAAAATATTTGGAAAAAAAAGTCTGTAGCAAATGAAAAAGAATACATGAAAAAGAACAGATAAGACATTTAGAAATACAAAGGTTGATCTGAAAGTAATGCCTCCTATTTTATTATGTTAGTTCACCTGATCAGAGGAGGATGTTGGTGGCATGGCAGTAGAGGCTGAACCTTCCTGCCAATATTCCATTACATTATATTGCTGTGTGGCAGATGGTAAAAGAGGGGAAGTTTGACAAGATGGCATCTGATATAGAATGAAGGTGTAGCATAGTAGATGCTCACATTCTGAAACTCAATCTCATTACCTAGGTATGTCTAGGCCGTAGTCCACTTACTAACTGAAGCACAGCTCAGACGTCTGAGCAGGTTAAGTTAGCAAAAGCACAGTACTTGAAATAGCTCAGGATGGATACTGTATCTCAAAGTGTAAGTAAGGTCTAATATTTCTGTGCTAGAATGCAGACATTTCTCAAGAGAGTATCTTTTCTGATCATTTTACAATTGCATTAGCTCAAAATGTTTAGCACAGCATGACTGAAAATGTTTTTTGAAGTCAGTGAGCTGTATATGCATTAAAGTTATCATGAATTAAAAGAGCTTATTAATTTAAATACCACAGCTATTCCTGAATAATTTCACATAATGACACTTATTCCAGAAGTGTATGCTCAGAAGTTACTCAGTTTCAAAGTAAATGAAACTAAATAAAACTTCAGAAGTTTTTATATGAATAAATTGCAGAAGTCAAAATGGCCATACATAGAATCACTGAATGGTTCAGATTGTAAGGGACTGAGCTAGATTTTCATTGGTTGTTCATACTAGCAAGCAGAAGCACCAGTTTTAAAATGTGTTAAGCTTGTTACAGTAATGCATTTGAAAAAAATCTAAGCTGGAAAACCATCTCAAACGAGGGACAACCTTTTGAATATCAATATTCACTTAGCAAGCCAGACATAACCTAATCCAATCAAAGATAACAATGAAATTCCACTTATAAACGTTTTGGAAAATGCTAATATGCAAATCAAAATTTATGCACATGACAATTCACAATTTCATTTTGTCTTCTGAGCTAAGTGAATTATGTTATTGTTAGTAGAAAGCTGCAGAGCAAGATTATAGCATCTCAACACAACCTAATCAAAGACACCTGTAGAAAAGCTTCAGCTTAACCAATCCAAGTCCATGTGATTTTTTTTAATGGATGTTAGGTGACTATGAATTTTTGGAATTACTTGGTTGATGATATGACTACATGATACTACATGATCATTCATTCCTCATTCACCTCTGACACGCTGCCTCCCCACTGGCAACTGATTCACTTGCACAATTTGAACAACTTTCTACGTTTTTGTTTCTGTTTTTACATTCTAGAAAGCTGGGTAAATAAAATGTTTGTTGTTTTTGTTTGTTTTTTATTTTTGTTTTAAGAAAACAATGTTTTTCCATTGCTAGATATAGCCCTGCAGCAGCAGCAGCAACTTCTCTTTGTTTTAGCAATATCAAGCTTAAGCATGTGTATCACAGAAAAGACAATCCTATTTTGTCCGACTGTTACACTTTTTACTCTGATAGAACATAAGTCTTATCATTCCTACAATGTAAGATTTTTAGAAGATGGTACATACTTGATTCTGTAAAAGAGGACTTCCCATAACTTTCTCTCATGTCCCTGTATACAAGTATGTATCTTTACATATGAAACTGTCATGCACCTCTTCAGCACTGCACACTACTTTGTACAAGCAACCGCAACATGAGCTAATTGTGCACGTTTCCACACAGTTTGGGATATAGGGTACAAATGACCCTTATCCTTTATCTTTATTATGGTTTTAAAATTCTACTGTATCAAATGTACCTACACAGAAATACCTAGTTGGATATCTGTGGTGACACAAAGTACTCCATCAACTTCTTGAACATGTGAACAATCAATCAATCTCTCTCTATTAAGTCCTACCAGTCTTATTAAATCTTCTGTTACTAGTGACATTTCCTCAAGTCCAGGAACAAAATATTTGGGGTTCTCAAAAACAACTATTATTCCATTGGATCTCTGGTTTTTAATTTGTTTGCAATATTTCTAAATCATATCAACTACCTAATAATCCAGGAGCAAGAAGAAACAAAATTAACAAAACAATAATCAGTGACAAAGGAATACTGCCTACAATTTAAATAATCACAATTACATTCCAATTGTTTATTTAAAAGGGAATATCATTTGAAATCGGTAGGAATGTGGACACAGGTTAAGAAGGTACTGGGGAAAGACAAAATCACACAGCATTCTGCTTCAGACCTATGTGAAGAAACAAGTATTACAGAACATCAGGTCTACCGCAGTCTTCATTTCAGACATTGGTTCAAAATTGGGAATCCCAAAAATGTTGATAATAAGAAATCATCCTAACAGAGCTTAATGTTTAGTTCTAAGTAGGAAATCACACTTCCTGTGATAAATTCAACACACTGGATGTTGTCTCTGTTAAACTACTTTACTTTTCCTTCTACAAGAGGCTGCTACCAATTCCACCAGATGGTGACGTATTAGCATGGGCTATCACAGTAGGCACTTACTGACAACACCAAGTACACCGATTTACATCAGCTGAAATTTTGATATCGTATCAGTAAGAACTTTCCTTTCTCTTTAAGTAATGGATTTGACTTGAAACAAACAAAAAACCATAGCACTAACATCAAGGCAGACTTAGGCAGATGTAGCAGTTTACATTCAAACACTGCATTCTCTTTCAGTAGAAGAGTTCTGACCATGACGCACATTTGTTTTTGAGTATATGTGTTGCCAGAAACTGTTCCAAATGCTGTTAGTATATGCATATTTAATTTCAATATTATGCCAACCACATCATACTATATGAAGTATCTGCAGGAGGAAAATTATGATTCACTGTATCCCTTTTACTCTTTAAACATCAATAAAATAAGAATGAATTTACAAATATATCATTTCATTCTAAAAGGTTGCTCCTTCATTTAAAACTGGAAAATAGTCCTCTCCACAGAAAGAACAGACAGAGTAAAGTGGAACTAACACAAAAAGCAACTTCTAAATTGTTCTTCTGAGAAAGCATGGAAGATATATTATGTCCCAATATCCAACAGGAAGATCAAAGTGCTATAAGGGCATATTGATCGGGTGTCTCCCTTCCCTCTGGATATGCTTTGTGTCATACCAAGTGCCAACAGAACATAAACTGTAAATGAGGAATACATTTTTCTGAATATGGTGTTCATAAATCCTGATGCAGACATGGCTAACACTGACAGCAATAATTCACTACAACTATTAAATTGAATCACTAGTCACATTCTTCGCTTTTGGTATATTTCATAAATAAGATAAAATGACATCAAAAAAGTACAAAATTTGGAAAAAATTCCAAATTTACTCACCTATCAAAGTAACTCCTGGAACATAATATTGGAATTGAGAAACTGAAATTTTCAGTTTTAAATCACATAACTACTTAATTTATAGTCTACAGATTAAAAAAAAATAAGGTAGGCTTAACTTTGGCTTGAAAGTTTTAAAAATTGCTTAACTAAGGCAGTAATAAGATTCATGCGACAACCTTGAAGAACTTCAGGCTTTTTGCAAACATACACTGTAAACTGCTTTGATATAGTTATGGTTTTACAAGTAGATAAACCAAGAAATTTACACAGTTATCTTCTCAAAAATAGCAAGGGAAATATGACTAAGGTGAAAAAGTAAAAGAATCCAAGAATAAGCCTAGTTAAATAGCAATAAGAAGCAAATGACTACTTGTATGCCAAGAACCTGGGGAGCAGGAAGTAATACACATTGATATATAAATGACTTGCAAAAATTAGGTTTAGAACATAAATATATCTATCTATATATATATATCAAGTACTATTTTAAAGATGTATTGGTTTCCTTTGTAAATCCCAAGATAACAAAGTTACTCTGTAGTTGAGCCAATAAAATAACAGAGATCTCCCAGGAACTGGATTTTATGAAACCTTTCTTTATTCTTCTATGAAAGCTGAAAAACTGTTGAAGGTCTTCAAATAACAGGGATAAGTGTTATGTAGGTACATACACTTAATAACCACAAGCTGTAATTATGTAATAATCCCATTTTTCTTCCAAACTACATGTCAATAAATCTTTCTCACTGTACTATAAATTCCAAGGTCATGGACAGAGGTGTTTATTAGTATAATTGCAATGCAGCGATAAAACCATTAAGCCTTTAGATCCTGAATTATTCCATTTATTTTCCCTACCGTGAAGGAAGGAAAATAGTCCCTGCAGATGGAATACTTGGAAAATGCAGGAAGTTACTTTTAAAACATTTTAAAATACTCTGCTTCATGCAATTACTTTCTTAAAGTTCAGTCGTTTGTTCTTTTTTATTTAAGATTTGACAGAATGTCTGAATTATATTTTTCTAAGTAACTGTAGCAAACAGAACTGAAGACACAGTACTTTCTGAAATGAGCAACATTACTACATGTAAACATATAAATTCTGCATTCTAGATTTTCACTGTGCAGCACTCAGTAAGGAGTTTGACCCCAAGAAAAGAAAGGTCCCAGTCACCTGTTCAGAAATAACTTGTGAACATCTCATTTCATTTGCAGTCCCCATCTCCACATTAGTTGCATTACTCCTAGGCACAATTCTATTTGCCTTGATCCCTTGCTTTACTGGAAGGGGACCCAAGTTTACGATTAGTAAAGTGGCTGTTGAAATCGGAATATCAAATTAGACAACAAAAAATACTGTTTTCCTTTCTACAGAAGGAAAAACCTATTCTTAGTTGGAAATTAACTCCCAATCATTATTAGCTCCTTAAAAATTAACTAAGTGATCATTAGTAAATTAGATCATTAGTTTTTCCTCAGTGTCTACATTACACAGCAATTGTCACAGTGCTGAGAACAGCCACCTGTTATCTTTAAACCTCTGACACACCAAAAAACAAAATATGATACAGATATGCCCTTCTCTTTAATAGAAAAATAATCTTTACACCTGATTAGATTTATCGTAAATGTCACAAACTAGCAATTCTTTTCACTCTTCTCTCACTGTAAAATAGATATAATTTTGGAGATTATTTTCTTTTGAGGTAGCACAGAATTTGTCAGAATTTGCCTCAGTAATTTTCTCAACGGTAACCAATATATCATTCTAAAATAGAACAATTTAAAAAATAACAAAAAATAGAATTCATTTTATATGAAATAAGCATTCAAATTGCAATATGAAGTCTTGAAATTCCTCGAATTACAACAAATTATTTCTGGTATTATCAACTCACAAAACTGGACAAAAGAGGAACTGATGAAACATAAAACCATAATGAAATGGTAGTGTCAGTATCCTCACAAAATAAAACTTCTAACTGAACTATGTTTAACTCAAACACAAATTTTTAACTGTTGTACTGAACTTCATGTTTGGTTACACACATACTACCTCATCACTCCAAACTTTATTCTTTCTCCTGTTCTGCTCAACAGTTACAGAAATCTTAATTCTCATAAAGCTTAATTCAGAAAAGTTAAGGCAGTCTGCCAGCTTCTTACTTGCTCAGTTACTTCACTGACAACTACAGAGCAAGCATGATACTTTTCCAAAGGCCATGTCAGTCCCTCCAGACAACACTGACAAACGCTCTAGATGTAGAAGAAAGTAAAGCTAGTTCAGTGAGGAAATGCAAGGGATCAATATTCATAATGAAGTGATTCCCAAAACGGAAAAATAACAGAGCAGTCCTTGGAGCTGGAACGTTACAAGCTAACCAGAGAAGAAACATGAATAAACATTCTACCAGACTTATTGGAAATGTAGACCAAAAAGCAGACATTAGGCCTCAATACAGTTCATATCATTTTCCTTCTGTGAAGGGAAGCTCTCAGGTTCCATTTAGAACAAGATGCTCTCTATTTGACTCACTTGTTATGTAAAGAAAATGGCTACTAGGAAGATGCATGGGAAGAGTTCTCACATTCCAAAGTTCCATGTACAATGAAGGAAAATTTCCAAACAAGAAAGCACAAAGGACCAGCTGTAGGACAGAATGTCAGATGACCTAACTCCTTTGAAGACTGTTTATCCTAGAAGTTATCAGCAGTGGAAGTTATGTAATGGGGATGGGGAATTAGTAGGCTCATGTATTTTACAGAGTGTTAATGAAAATTGAAATACATGACAAAGCTATTTAACCTGTAATTTGTTATAATAAGAAAACAAACGACCTCTTTTGACTAGAAGAACAGGGCAGATGGCAATGCTAATCTACTCCTAGCTACCTTATAAATTATTTAATGTTCAGAACGCAGTGTTAAACTAAAAAAATAAATAAATAATGAATTATGAGTTTTAGTTTCTAATTCATTCAGAACAGAGCTCACTTGTCTTCAACATGCTAATTTGATTAATTTAGAGTTTCCAGTAAGCTAGATACTAATAATCACTGTTTTCTTTAAAGAATAACAAGGCACAGAAATATGCTTTCTTGATAAAGAAACAACTTTCTGGGAATCGAAAGTACCTGTAAGTGCAGCCGAATCTTAACAGCTTTTAAAATTAAGACAACAGACAAGTTAAAAAAATAAAAAAATCATCAAAAAGCAATTACTCTTTTTACAGTTACTGAAATCTCTGCAGCTCATATCTGAGAAGCAAGAAAATCACTTGGACTAGAGCCGCTGTTCACATCTGCCAGGAGAAAACAAGTAAAGCTTGAGTTGACACTGGCCATTATTGTGTCTGACCACAAAAAAAGGCTTCTTCAAGCACATCAACAGCAAAAGAAGGTCAAAGGAAGAGACTGGACTAATATGAGAAGTAGATGTCACCTAACAAGAAAGAGGGAAGAAAAGGGAGAGGCATTTAATGCCTTTCACCCCGGTAACTGTAACAGTAGATCTTGGTCTGCCTGGACCTCAGAGATGGAGGACCTTGACTTGGGGAGCAGTGACTTTTCGTATGTGGTAACCAAAATTGCAAGGGAACAGCTATATCAGCACCAGAGCAAATGGGATATTTAAAGGTAGTTTAAACACATGAGGGAAACCAACCTTTGTATACAAGTAGATAGTAACAGAACAAGGGAAATGGTTATAAATTAAAGGAAGGGAAATTTGATTATATGTCGGAGAGAAGTTCTTTACTGAGTGGTGAGGTGCTAGGACAAGTTGCCCAAGAGGTTGTGGATGTACTGAACCTGGAGGTGTTTAAGGCCAGATTGAATGGGGCCCTGGGCAATCTGATTTAGCAGTCTCTGGCGGTACGGTAGAAACCTAATGATCCTTGAAGTTTCTTCCAATCCGTGACATTCTATGACTGAGAGTGCTGAAAGAGTTATCCAGCCCCTTCTCAACAATTTACCAAAAGCCTTGGGAGTCTGGGAATGCCCTGCTGACTAAAAGCTAGCCAATGTTATATTAAACTGCAGAACGAACTAGAGAGAAGAACTGGAAAACTGTAGGTCTACTAGTACAAGCTCAGTTCTGCAAAAAGTTATGGAAAACATTATCCCGGGGGATACTGAAAAGCATTGAAAGAACAAAGCTTTTATCAGGCATAGTCAACATGGTTTCATCTGATTCTCCCCTGACGCACGTTTGTGCCATTCCTGTCCTGCTGTCAAGGAAAGCAGTCCTAGTAATTTGACCTCCTTCTACAAGAAGGTCATCCACTTGGTGGATGAAGGGAAGGCAGCAGATATAACCTTTCTGAATTCCAGAAAGGCCTTTAATACTGTCCTTCATAGCACGCTCCTGGTCAAATTTTCCAACTGTAACATAGATAGGTTACAGTTATGCTGGGTGATGAACTTGCTCAACAGTAGAGCTCAAAGGGTCGTAGTGAATGGGCTGGCTGACAAGCATTACCAGTGTTCCTCAGGGCTCAGCTCTAGGACTTGCTCATTATTTTTGTTAATGATCTGAATGGAGGTGTAAAATGCATCCTCAGCAATTTTGCTGATTATACTAAAATGGGAGATGCTGTTGACACCCTGACAGGACAAGAGGCCTTGCAGATTGATGTAGACAGATCATAACACTGGGTGATCAACAATGGCATGAAGTTCAAGGAAGGAAAATGCCAAGTTCTGCACCCGGGATGGAGTAGTGCCAGACAGACAGACTGAGAGATGAGTGGTTCGAGAATAGCTCAGCAGAAAGGGTCTGAGAGTGTTCATGACAGCAGACTTAGCAACAGCCAGTAGCAAACCTAATTTTGGGGTGCATTAGATATAGCACAACCAGCTGGTCACATGCTATATCTAGTGTTGGTGCAGACTCAACTTTAATATCGTGTGCAGTTCTGGTCTCCATGATATAAAAAAAGGTTTTATGCTCCTTGAAAACCTCCAGAGGAGGGCACCAAAGCTGGTACCAGGGCAGGAAAGCAGGTCCAATGCGGGGAGGCTGAGTGCATTTGGGTGACTCAGTCTGGACAAGAGAAGGCTAAGAGGCAATCTCACGGCTCTATGCAGTTCCTGGAAGAAGAAGGAGGAGCCAGGCTGTGCTCCTGGGAAATGGTGGCAGGATGGCAATAGCACAGAGCTGCACGAAGGGAGTGTCAGACTGGGTGTTCTTTATGACAATGGTGTTCGAATATGAGAACAGGCTTCCTAGTGAGGTAACTGATGCCCTGCACTTGCCAGCATTCAAGAGGAATGTGGGTTACACTCTCAGTCATAAGAATGACTGGATGATTAGTGTTGGGAAAGACTTTAAAGATCTTACAGTTCCAACAACCCTGCCATTAGAAGGGCTGCCACTCACCAGCTCAGGCTGCCCTGGGTCCCTTCCAACTCAGACTTGAACACCTCCAGGTATGGAGCATCCACAGCTTCTCTGGACAGCACATGCCTCACCATGCTCTGAGTAAAAAAACTTCCTCCTCACACCTAACCCAAATATCCCCCTCTTTTAAACAATTTCCACTTTACTCATCACTATCTGTCTGCCTTTGGAAAAAGTCTCTCTCTATCTTGTTTATAAGCTCTCCTGAAGTACTGTAATGCTGCAGTGAGGTCTTTTCACAGTCTTCTCCAGGCTCTCAGCCTTTCTTCATAGGAGAGGTGCTCCAGCCCTCTGATTATCCATCTTTGTGTTCTCCTTTGGATCCACTCCAAACAATTCCATGTCCTTCTTGTGCTGGGGGTCCCTGACCTGGATAATATGCTCACTAATATGCTTGAACTTCTGGTTAACCTGGCCAGGTTGGACTACATGATAAAGGAGAAAATATTCACTCTAAGCACTCTAGAAATCCCATTCACCATCAGAAACTAATTTATCTGGATGACTCTGTTCAGCAAGGGATTCTATACCCTCTGAACACAGAATATGGTTAAAATCATTTAAATGAAATAGCTACTAAAAAAAAAAAAAAACACTTCAAACCTTCCCATCAGAAAATGTTCTTCTGTGGTGATATCAAAGTCCTTGGATAAGATTATTTTCTCACGCTATCATCAATCAGCAGCAGCTTCACTAAATTCAGAAGGGTAAATGAAAATAAAATTCAGCCAGGGTAAAATCTTCTTCTAAAACATGTAGTTCAGTTTGAAGGTTGATCAGTTGCAAGGTACATGATTTAATATATAATGCACTCGCAACCTTAAATACACGCAGAGTTATTAATTAAGAATCTACAAGATGTTCTATAAATTAAAGCTTAATATTTCATGGTTTTATTACCTGCATTAATGTCTAAATACAAAAACAATGACTATCAACAGGGAGAAAAACAATCTGACTGGACCTAAGACATGCTTGTATATGGAGTAAAAAACTACGCTTGTTTTAGATGCCTATTTAGCATTTTGTAAGTCTCTCTTGAAAGAAGAGGGAATTGGAGCTAGCAATTTATTTCACCTAATAAAAAAAAGAAGTGGTGTAAGGGAGTTATTTAGTTCCAGCTGACCTTGAAATGTAATTGGCTATCTCAGATGTCTCTATGGTATATGCCATTAAGAAGATAAAAATATACAGGATTAAAATCTGAACCGATAAAGCTAAGAAATTAAGCATTACTCCTTTAATAAGACTACTTTATGAAAGTATATGAATACCAAAATATTTTGTTACTGATTGTGACTGAAGTGAGGATATACTTCATAATAAGGTATGAAATGGAGAAGTGTCAAATATTTCATTTTTTCCTTTTTTACTGCTTTATAAACTATGAATTAAGACTTCAAGGCTACAAATTTTTATATGTGCTTTGTCTAAATTGATGATTATTTCATATATCATATAGGAAAGCATGGTTTGCTATCATATGTTTTCAGAGTAGAACCAGTGTTTTCTATACTTCTGCACTATAAAAAAAATTAAATTGTCAAATTTTACAATTTACAATTGCCAAATTTTACAGGACCAATTTTATAAGCTCTCATTAGTAGAGATAAAATAATTCCTCTTTACTGTAGAATAAGAGCTACAGAAATCTATTTTAAGTCTAAAAATTATCTATTAGCCAAGAGAAGAGGTCTGCCAGTTAAAACATCAGGGCAGAGGCAGAGATTGTTTCTGCCAGTCATGAATAAAACCACAAAGAAAGTGGGACTGCGGTAAACAGTGATAAAAGGCTTATAGACATTTTCTTAAATTAAACAGCAAAGACAAGACGAAACAAACAGTGTGGTACTGCTCTGTCTTGGTTTGGGTCAGGCTATAGTTTATTTTCTTCACTGTAGCTTGTATAGTGATATAGTTTGGATTTGTGACAAGAAAAGTTTCATTACACACTAATGGTTTTTCTGTTGCTGAGAACTGCTTGCATAGTCGGACTCCTGCTTCTCACACGGCTCTGCCAGAAAGGAATACGATGGTGCTCAAGAAGCTGGGAGAAGACAAGATCAGCATAGCTGACTGAAATGATGATATGCTCAGCAAATAAACTGAAGAAAAGTAGGAGGGGACATTGCAAGTTTTGATGTTTGTAGGTAACCAACTATTTTTGATGGAGGCTGCTTTCTGAGAAATGTCTGAGCATCTGTCTGCCAGTGAGAATGAATTCCTCACTTTGCTTTACTGTCATGCATAGCTGCTGCTGTTCATTAAGCTGACTTAATTCACAAATTTTCACACTTTTGCCCTTCCAAGTCTTTTCCCTTTGCTACAGAGGAGTGAGACAGTTGCTGCATAGGACTTAGCAGCCTACTGAGATTAAGCTAAAAAAGGCAAAATAAAAAGAACTGTCAAGAAACACTACATTATTAATTTTTATTGCTATGCTACTATAACTGCTCATTTCCTTTTTTTGATACAGTTACAGGTAAAGGTTCTTACAACTGAAATACAATTTTACGCTAACTAGGCTAGGGATTATGAATGAATTAAGAGACTTATTCTCCAAAGCACCTGTGTAACAGTGCACACAGAATGGTGAATAAACAGGAAGAATTAGAGATCTGTGTGTGCTCATAGGACCATGATCTCACTGAGGTCACACAGATATGGTGGGACTGCTTGCATAACTAGAATGCTGTCATGGACAGCAAGCACCTTTTAGGAAAGACAAATCAACAAACCATGGTGATGGAGTTGCTCTTTTTGTGAGAGTGCAAGTGGAATGTATCAAGCTACGCCGAGGGATGAATGATGAATGAGTGGAGAGCTCAAGGGTAAGAATTAAGGAGCAGACTAACAAGGGTGATGCTGTTCAGGGTGTTTACTACAGCCACCTATTCAGGAAGAGGAAGTTGATGACATCTCTGACAGTTGGCTGGAAGTAGCCTCACGATCACAGGACCTTGTTCTTATGAGGGACTTCAATCATGCCGGTATTTGCTGGAAAAGCAATACTGGCAGGCTGACATAGTCCAGGAGGTTCCTGCATTGCATGGATGATAATCTTCTGAGACAGGTGGTGGAGGAGCCAATAATAAGAGGTGTGTTGTTGGATCTTGCTCTTACTGACAAGAAGGACTGGATAGGAATGTGAAGGGGCAGTCATGGATTCAGTGACCATGAGATCACAGAGTTCAGGATCTTACACAAAAGAAACAAGGCAATAAGTATGAAGACTTTGGTCTTCAAGACTGCCAACTCTGATCTCTTTCAGGACCTACCTGAAGGTATCCAGCAGGTTATAGCACTGGAAGGTAAGAGGATCCAAGAGAGCTGACATTCAAGCACCACTTCTTTTGAACACAAGTGAAATGAAATCAAGTGAAGGTAGCAGAAGACCCACATGGATAAGAAATGAACTCATGGAAAAACACAAATGGACAAAGAAAGTCTTCCAAAGAATGGAAGAAGGAGTCTGGCCACATGTGAGGAATACAGAAACACTGTGAAGGCATGCAGGGACGCAGTGAGGAAGGCTAAGGCATACTTGGAATTAATTCCAGCAAGGAAGGTCAAGGACAACAAGAAAGACTTATTTACCTATGTCAGTAGCAAAAGGAAGACTTGGGGCAATACAGGCCTGAGGAATGAGATAGATAACCTCCCTGGTAACAAGGACACTATGGGGAATTACTGAATGCCTTCTTTTCTTCAGTCTTTAATGCTAAGACTGCCCCTCAAAAATCCTAGACCCTGGTGGTAAGAGAGTGGAACACTTCCATTTAGTGGTGGAGGATCTGATCAGAGGTCATCTTCGCAAACTCGCTGCACACAAACCCATGTGCCTCAAGAGGATGCATCCATGAGTGCTAATGGAGCTGCCAAACCACTCTCTATCATCTTTGAAATGCCATAGAGAACAGGAGAGGTGCCTGAGGACTGGAGGAAAGCAAGTGTCACTCCAAACTTCAAAAAGGGCTTCAAACTTCAAGAAGAAGGACCTGGGAAACTATAGGCCATTCAGCCTCACCTCTGTCCCTTAGAACAACTTATTCTGGATATCATCTCAAAGCAAGTGGAATAAAAGGAAGTTCCCGTAACAATCTCAAAGGTAAGCTTAGGAAGCATAGCACAGATGAGCAAACAGTGAGGTGGACTGAGAACTGGCTGAGTGGCATTGAAAGTTGTAATTAGCAGTGCAGAATCCATTTGGAAGCCTGCAGATAGTGGTGTTCCCCAGCGATTAGTACTAGATCCAGTCTTGTTCAACATCTTCATCAGTGACCTGAATTAAGGGGTAGAGTTCATCCTCATCAAGTTTGCTGATGATACAAAGCTAGGAGAAGTGACTGACATACCAGAAGGCAGTGCTGCTATTCAGCAAGACCTGGACAGACTGGTGAGCAGGGCAGAAAGGAACCTGATTTCAACAAGGAAAAATGTAGAGTCCTAGACACAGGGAGGAAAAACTGCCTGAGTCAGTACAGGTTAGGGGCTGACCTGTTGGAGGGAAGCTCTACGGAGGACACAGATGTCCTGTTGGACAAAAGGATGGCCAAGAGCCAGCATTGTGCCCTTGTGGCCAGGAAGGCCAATTATACCCTGGGGTGTTTTATAAAGAGCATGGACAGATGGTAAGGGAGGTTATTCTAACTCTCTACTCTGCCCTGGTGAGGCTACATCCAGAGTACTTTGATCAGTTCCAGGCTCTTCATTTCACGAAAGACAGGTCATTTCTAAACAAAGTCCAGCAGAGAGCCGCAGAGATTAGGAACCTGGAAAAACTTTGGTATAAGTAAAGGTTGAGAGAGTTGTGACTGTTCAGCCTGGAGAAAAGAAGGCTGAGGGAATACCTTAACCATGTTTATTGATACTTAATAGGTGGAAGTCAAGTGGATGCGGCCACTCTTTTTAGCAGTACTTTGACAGGACAAGGGGCAGTGGACAGAACTTGAATACAGGAAGTTCCATACCAACACAATGAAAAACTTTATTCTGGGAGTGACAGAGCAATGTAACAAGATACTCAGAGAGGTTGTGGAGTCTCCTTCTCTGGAAAAATTCAAAACCAACTTGGATGCCTTCCTGTATAATCTACTGGAGGGAACCTGCTTTAGCAGAGGAGAGCTAGATCATCTCCAGAAACCCCTTCCAGCCCCTACAATTCTATGATATCAATTAACCTTCCAATACTCAAAAACAGAAATTAATAACAGATTTACTTTATTTGCTGCAGTTATCACGGGCAAATATACAGCAACAAGTTTTCAACTATGTTTCGTTCCAACTCATCCATGGAAAGAATTGAGAGAACTAAAGAGCAATGCATGCAAAAACAAATAAATATAACTGAAAGTGGTAGAAGTTGTAGCTTTAAAACTTATTTTGTTCTGCTTTTGTAGCCTTTATCCTATCACAACATCTAGGCTAATAGCTACTGTATCTTCACAAGCTTCAGTAAGTTATAATCAAGCATTTTACAGTAAAGCACATTGTTCTAGTAGCCAATGACTATTAGGGGTTGCAGAAATGAAATGCACTTCAGGACCATCTCAAAAATATATGTTCTAGATTTCATTAACTCTTTCTCTTCTCAATGTTCTAATATCCATTTACATTAAAAAAAAATCAAAAATTTCCAAATCAATCAAACAAGCCTATGGATTATAGATACTTCATTTTATCCCAAATAAACAAACAAACGAAAAAAAGCAATAGCACTAGCAAACTAACTTAAACAGACAATTTTAACCTACACTAACATAGAAATGAAACATTCACAGCTAGTGACATGAGAGAGAAAAAAACATAAAAAACAACTATTAAATTGCATTATCTTTCTCCCTTAGTGAGATACAGTTCATACAGTAAATAATACTTCTAATGAAAACACTCTTACTAAATTTAACAATATCCTTCAGTGTTCTCCACTGCACAACATTTCAAACTGTAGCACTTTGCTACCATCATCCTTGAGATCCATTTTCACTGTTGTGAAAATTTTCAACGTTTTCTGACATTTATACTAGGTTTGCAGTTTGCATCATTTAGGTTCTTATTCTGTCTCTTGACTTTTCTTATCACTTCCTCTCTAAATCTTCCTCAGAACTGTAAATTATTTAATTTCTCCAAATACTAGTGAAGTAGTCTTTTCTCTCAACTATCATTTCACAGCAAAACACCAGGAGGCGAAAAAATAATAGTTGTGCTGAAGAAGAGACAGAAGCAGCAGTTTGCTTTAAATATAAAATAAATAAAAGCTGCAGAGCTAAGATCACCACACTATTATTAGACAGTCAAAGCAATGTTTCTGCTGTCTCCATGTTACCCATCTCATTTTAAAGCTCCTAGTACATCTCTGCTCCTTTATTTGTTATCAAAGTTGCTGATAATTAGTTCTTTTTCTTCACTACTCATTATGTCTGGGGAATCATAGAATCATAGGGATTGGAAGGGACCTTAGGAGATCATTGAGTCTAACCCCCCTGCCAAAGCAGGTTCCTTACATCAAGGAAAATTTAATTTCTGATGAAAAAAGGACCTCTTTCTCTATTCTCACCTAACAACTTGGCAAACATATTACTTGCACTAGGATTATATCAGGTAATAGTTAATCAAGATTTCAAAATATTCTAATGATCTCCATAAAAGAAACTTTTTTATTTATTTATTTCCTCTTTTTTCTTACTTTTTTATTTATTTCCTCCTTTTACTTTAGCCTGCAAACACCTCATGGTAGCTAAAACTCCCATCGCTTACCTATAATGTCAGCTCAAAATACTTCACAGATTATTGACTCTGCTGTACACTGGCCAATCCCAAAAACAGAAGAGGAAAATTATACCTTAATATTTCATCTTGAAAGTCTTGTCTGAGTACTACAGAACTCAATAGATTGAGCAGGATGAATTAAACTACTCCCAACATTTCATGAAAAGAAAGATTTTGTTTATTTACAAAAAGATATACTTCAGGTGTCTGTTTTGTAAGAATAGTCATCTTACCTTCACAGTTTCACTTAAGACTTGGTTTTTATCTGCCTCGTCACTGGAGTGCAATTCTAGTTTATTATTTAACTCTTGTAGTTGTTGGGCCTGTTCTTTCAACAGAACTTGTGCCTGATGCTCCCGATGTAATGCATTATTTAATTCTTCACATGCACTTTCAAACCTCTCGTGAGCGATCAATTTCTGATAAGGGAAATAAATTATGTTTGATTGCATCACTATATTCATTTGTTTACATGCTTGACTTCTAGGATTCTATTTGGTAGCATATAAAATGCTAAAATAAAAGCATGCTCAAGATGAACACTTTGGTTTTTAAACATGAAGGCAGATCATAACGTACTAAACAGCAGGCAATTGTATTTGGTATTTTTTATTGAAAAAAGTATTCAGGATATTGTAAACAGTATGCATTAATTATTTTATCCAAATTAACATAGGTTGTAAAAAAAATCAGTATTAAAAAAGAAATAATGCAGATCAACATCATGCATTTCAGTTTGTTCCATATTAGCCCTTGTAAATGTCTCCCTAGATCATTTCTCCTCTGCTCAATATGACTCAGAAGAAAGAAATAAAGCGTCTATATCTAAATGTAAGGTAAAATGTGCTAACTTCATTTATGCGACCCAGAACTGTAAAAGAAGATAAACCCATTAAGAAAAAAATTGAAAATGATTAGATAGCCTTATTCGTTTAATAAAAAAAATATTTTTACTTCCTAAGAGCAAGAAGTGAAATCATCTATTAAATATTTTCTGTTTGGAAGTGTTTTGATTCGTTTACACCAACAGGTCTACCAGCTACGCCTCAAGGTCAACTTCGGGCACAGCAACAGCTAATGCTGCTCATTCTGAGACATGACTATTTTTGCTGTACTCAGGGCACCTGTAAAGTATATATAGGGACACTCATCCAACAAGTTTCTCAAACTTCTAAAACATGAGATCAATTTTGAATTTAAGCAATAGAGGAGTAAGCACAGGAAGAAAGCTATCCAGTTAACTTCCAGCATTTCTCCCTGAAATAAGGACTTAAGGCACAGAATAATGAGGATGATGAGGAGCACAGCAACAATCTACAGAAGGACACAATGGGGACAGAGAATTCAAGTTCCAGGGTAGTGAGGCTCAAAGAAGAGTAATTTGTCACAGAACATTCCTGTTACTTTTTATATAATGGCTTTAAGTGCTTAAGGAATCTTTTTCTCATTTCTTCACATTCCAGCCAGACAGTAGAAGTTAGTAGACATGTAGTGCTTAGGAAAATCCTCCAGCTGCTTCGAAGAGTCAGAGGAATTTGTTGCATAGATGCTTTTCAGAGTGTAGAAGCCTTTTTAATTTTTTCCTTCCTACAAACTTACTTCTCCAAGGAAACACTGAAATTTGCACTAACTAGCTCACAATACAACTCATACTCAAAGATACAGTAATATTCTTCCTTAATATTCAATAATCATAGAATCATAGTATGGCTTATGTAGGAAGGGATCCAATCACCCTGCCATGGGTTTGCCACCTACTAGATCAAGTTCCCAGGGCCAGCATATCCTTGAACACCCCCAGGGATGGAGCATCCACAGCTTCTCTGGATAATCTGTTCCCTTACCAATCCACTGAGTAACTTCTAACTTACTTTTCCCCTCTTTTAGTTCAAAATGTTCAACCCCTTGCCTTACTACTATGAGACTGTGTGAAAAACTAAACCGCACTCCTCTTTCAAGTTCCTTTCAAGAACTGGAAGGCCACTATCTAGTATCCCAAGAGTCTTCTCTTCTCCAAGCCAAACAAGCTCAACCCCCTCAAACTTTCTTCACAGGAGAGCTGCTCCAGCCATCTGATCATCTTCATGGTCCGACTCTGACCCTTTCCAACAGCTCCACATGCTTCTAGTGCTGAGAACCTGAATCCTAGACACCATGTCTACTCCAGATGGGGCCTCATGAGGGCACAGTAAAGGTGGACAGTCATCTCTCTTGCTACGCTGGCCACCCCTCCTCTGATGCAGCCCAGGATACAGTTGGTCTTCAAGGCCGTGAGCGCACAATGCTGCTTAATATCACAATTTTTGTTCACCAGAACTCCTAAGTCCTTCTCTATGGTGTTGCTCTCAGAGGGTTCTCGCTGAGGGTATACTTGATGACACTGTCTAGGTCATTGATAAAGATGCCAAAGAGCATGGATGTTAAGACAGATCCCTGGCAGACATCACTGGCCACCCCCCAGAAATAGATGAATTGACTAGAACTCTCTGACTGTGACCATCCAACAAATTCCTTATCCACCAAACAGTCCAGCCTTCAAATGTTTATCTTGTCAGCTTAGAGATAAGAATGTAGTGTAGCACAACAGAGGTCTTACACAAGTGGAGGCAGACAACATCAGTTCCTTTGCTTTGCCTTCCAAAACTGTCACTCTAGCAATCCAAGGCTATCATACCGGTGAGGCACAATCTGCACTTAAGGAAGTGGGCTGGCTGTCTTGGTTATTTAGTATCCTCATTCTAGCCAAATTTACTCTTTTGATGTGAAATCTAGAAATCCTTTTAGGGCATACAAATAACATCAAGATTTTCAATATATGGAACAAAACTTAAACAGATGAAATCTAAATGTGTAATTTACATAAATCACCTTATTCTGCAAACCAAAGCAAAACTCTTTGGATAGAAAATACTTCTAAATACATTTAGCTTATTGTTTAATGACATTTACAAGATAAGTTTTCTGGAAAAAATCTTTTAATAGTAGATCGGCTGCATACTTATTTTTCAAAAGAATACAAATTAAAAAAAATGTATAAAAGGGAGGTCTCTCTTGTAAGCAATCTCCTCAAAATCAAATATACTTACAGATTGCTTAAACAAATTCAATTGCTCTTTCAGGCTCTGGGCTTTGTCAGCCTCTTTTTTCATCTTACTGAAATTCCATTTGACTTCTGCAAGTTCTAGGCGCAGTGAGCGGCGTTCCACCTCTACTGTATGAAGTCTTTGTGTAAATTCAAATATTTGCTTCTGCAAGGATGCTATGCTCTTCTGTTGGTAAAAGGAAAGAATTTCATGTGCTATAGAAGTGTGCCATTTTATATTCATACATTATTTATAAAATCAATAACAGTTAATATCCAAGAAAATTATGCAAAACTATCATCTTGTCCTCCATCTCTAGAAGAAGCAATAGTGCAAAAACATGAGCCCATTTCACCTACCTCTGAGGGTTATTGAAAATTTTGTTTTCAGGGAAGTATCTTGTTTTCATGAAAGACTCACAATGAAAGACAGACTCTGCAAGAGAGACCTTAACCTTTCATTTTTATAAGAGGGGAAAAGAATCTTAACATTTTGTAGCTGAAAAGCAAGTCTATTCCTATAAATCAAATATAATTTTGATCGAACTTCAACTTTTTCTTGAGTATACCAAATCCCTCCTTAAAATTCTTAGGCTTTACAAGAAAAGATCTATTCGGGGCATGATGTTTTAGGGTGCTGCAAATCAAATTCTGATCCCCTATATAGTGTAAATGACTCGTATGTCTGAAACAAAATTAATGGTGCTATGAAGAGAGTTTCACAATAACACTTATGCTGTGAACATACTGTTTACATGAAGTAGCGCTATAAGCATGCATACCATAATGGGTAGTCTGTCATTCAATCCAGCTTCCAGGGTTCGTGCATTTATTTTATGGAGTCCATGAGCCAGCCTCTGTATCAATGAGTTTTTCTCCACGTAAGTAACACTCCTCCTGCTATCTAATGGAACAGTCTCCATTATTACATTAAGCTTGTCCATAAGTTTTGAAAAGGAGTTCCTGGCTGCAGTTACAAGGAAGTGTCCAGAAAGACAAGACTTTGAATCTTTAGGAAATAACAACAAAACATCAAAGAGGTTATAATTCTCATTTTTTACAGAAGGAAAACAAGTAACAAAAATAGCATCTATCAGCAGGAAATTTGCCTCAGATAATGGAAGACTGAGGAGAGGGAATGTATCAGAGCAAATTTAGCACAAATTCTGTGTTTAGCAGTAAACAGTCTACTTCTATCAATATTTGGATAGAAAGGGTAAGACTGGATAGGACCAAAAAGAATAGGATTTGTTTTACAAATAACTATTTTCTGTACCTTTTTTAATGTTCTCCTCCAACTCTACACACTCTTAAGTCTTTCTTGCATGTTTAAATTCTGTGATTTATAAAAAACGTAAGACTGATGCAAGCAAAATGCAAACCAGGTCAAATATATCAGGTGTTGTAGCATATGGTATATCACTTCATCACAATATTTACCATGTAAAATTTCTGAGCATTTTCTGATTCCTCTTCCCTCCCCTCCATAGATGTCTAAATCATTTGCTGTTCAAAATTAGTGAGCCTTGGTACCTTAATGCCATAGTATTTATATTCTGAGACAAGAGAATATAATTTACCTTATTCCAAGGCAATTAAAATTTTACAGCTACAATTACTTATTTCCCCACAGGATTTTGGTAATCATCCTTCTCATATAATGGACTTAAGGCCCCAGCACACCCAACATGTCCTGCTTACTGCTAGATTCGTCAGGTCTGTAATTAATAATTGTGTTTAATGTTGATAAATAAAATTGTCAGTGCTCCTTCCACTAATTGGTATTCCAGATAAGAGTTAATAGGTTTATTTATGCCTTAATAAAAGTCTTGTAATTTAGTTTTCCCTCTGCTAGGCAGGTCTTAATCTGTCATTACTTGTCTTATGATACTATCAGTGTAAGATGACAAGCATGGAAGAGCTTATTTACATTCAGTAGTACAGCAGATCTCCTGTTGCCGTAGTGAATTAAAATATTTACTTAAAAGTGTAAACAGAGAAAATAATAATTATAGCTTTTAATAAGTGAAATAATTTCTTCTTATTATAAATTACAAGAATAAAGTCAACGGTTCAAAGCAAATAAAACACAATTATTGCTTTTTTAGAGTTCAATTCTCACCATAAAGAATATATCATTTACACATATAAAAACCAATTTGTCTGTAAGCAAACAAATCAAATAGTGCATGATAAAGTCAGATACTGTTTTTCCATAGCCATCTTCTACTTTTATTTCAAAATATCACCACTTCAATGATGTCAGTGATTAAAATTGAATATCATTTTTGAGTTCATGCTCTCCATCACTCCTACTAATAGCAAAACTGCCTTTTCTTAATTTCCTTAGATAGGTCTCCTTCTACTAATCTTTAAAGCTAAAAACTTTGTCCAACATTTTTATATTTTACCTCAGTTAACCAAGCACCATTTAAACAGGAAGAATTATCCTTATCTTACCGAGAAGAAATCGGTATTGCAGTGCTGTGCCCCCTTCTGACAAGGCTTCTCCCTTATCCTTATGTTAGTTCTCTATTACTGATCACATCCAAGATCAGCTATACTTATCATTTTAACTCACAAAATTTGGTCTCATCCTACTTTTCAGTTTCAAAGACCACCTCTTCAGTTGTAATGACAACAATTAGCTGGAATGTTTAGTGCGATCAACCTAAAACTGAAACTATGCTTATTAACTAACAGATAAGACAACATAAAAAATCTTCCAAAATCCTCTCCTTCCATGTGATTTTTGATACATACGAAAACACTGATATATCAACCACCTCTTTTTGCTGTATTTTCCATAGTATTTCCATCTACATCTTTTTACATGAGATAGTTTGCCTATCAGAAAACATAGTATTCCCAATGTATTCAGTATGAGTGACAGTCCACTGTTTCGTCTATGTTTAGAATCACCAGTTTAACTATGTTAAAAATAAACTAATAATATTTTGGGGGAATTATGTTGTATCTATTTATTATCCTATTTCAAAATCAGGATTCCAGTTGCTAAGTACACCATAGCCTAAGAACTTTCTTGGGATGAGGAAAAAAAAAGCACTATCTCTGGTTTATTTTCATCGAAGAGTGGTTTAGAGGAAACATGCAGAGATAAGTTGATATAAGTTAGTGTTTTGAAAGATAAAAAAAGAATATAATGGAGTTCCACAAGGAACTGTATCTACAGTCATTGGGAAGACTATATGCTTTAAGCATCCACATTTTAAGAATATACCCACAAAGGATTAAAGATAATATAAAAAAAATAAAGCAATGTACATTGTGATGCACAAAATACATGATTTACATATATGCAGGTATATCACAAAGAGCATTTAATTCTTACATAAGTAAATAAAGAAAAAGATAATAGATAGTGACATATCTTGCACTGAAAGGTGAAAATATAATTCTCATTTTCTTTGTTCTTGTAAAATAAAATAGTCAACAGAATGAATTCAGTAGTACTACACAAGATTAAAGTCAACTGAAAGAATAAATTTCAAAACCTTTAAGTATGTTACAATTGATATTTGTATTCAAAATACTTGAACTATACATTTCTGATTTACTGTTGTACAGATTCTCTTCAAAGTAACCTATAAAATTAACCTTACAGAAAAACAACAACAACAGAAAAGACACTTAAACTTCTAATCAAGTTGAACATAAGAGATCATTCCAAGATATCCTGGAGTGAGGACCAAGTGAATAAACAATGTGAAGGGAAACAATTATGAATGTTAAAGCAAAAACTTTTTTTTTTTTTTAATTAAAAGCACAATAAGAGCACCTCTAAGCACAAGTCCCAAAGTTCCAGTGAGATAAATAAATTCTCTGAACTGCCTCAAATACCTCCTCAGAGCCTGGTCATCTTTAAAAGCCCAAGACACTAAACCATTTCATACTGTAGATCTACACAGCACTTTATTCCTTTTCTTACTCTCTCCTGTGATGGAAAGTCTAATCTGGAAGTGCTAGAATGTCAAGATCTGAAGACAGTAAATGCCTCTCAGATGGCCTATTTACATCCAAATATTTTTCAAAATCAATTGAGTCAGTTTGCAGCTTTAAATCCTATCTGAAATACGGCTTACAGAAAATAAAAGCAAAAGTATGCAAGCCTTTCTTTCAAATATATTCCTACACAGCCTTATCATGTCAGTACAGTTCTGGAAATCTCATGTTCAACTTTAAATTACTTATTAGTATTTTTTGAACCAAAAGTTCTTCAGAGACTTTTGATCCCATGAGTAATAGAATCTCAAGTAATACTCAAGCAGTAAGAACTTGAGGTTCTCAAAAAGATGACTTAACATTGTTTGTAGTTATTCTCAGTATGGTTCTTGCTAATTCTAAACACCAAAAATCGATGTTGTGTAAACCTAGAGTTTATCAAAATTGTCATCTACTGCAATACAGGTGAAAGACAATTAGGGCATTATAACTAGTCAATTTAACATTTTGTTGCAGAAGTAGAGTTTATCTTTCGTATTTGTAGATCTTATTAAGCAGTCAATACACAGGAATACTAGCAGTATGAACCCTGTGAA
Source organism: Cyrtonyx montezumae (assembly GCF_038088225.1). NCBI lineage: Eukaryota > Metazoa > Chordata > Aves > Galliformes > Odontophoridae > Cyrtonyx > Cyrtonyx montezumae. The sequence continues at coordinate 2,168,056 of NW_027072041.1, forward strand.
TGTCTTCAAGAACAGTTCAAACTTTGTTTTGTATGGATACAGATTTAAGTTGCTGTAAACAACATGAGACATGAAAGAGCATGTGAAACTCAATCAAAATATTTTTGATTAAACAGCTGACTTCTGGTACCAGTGTGCCTTTACTTTTTAAATTATCCTTCTTTTAATATCCCTTATATATACTTTAATATCCATTATTCTGTTACAGTATTTTGGGACACTGAAATTGCCAGGTACCAAAGAGCAAGTAAGGATAACAGCAATGCAGAGGATCCAAGTGAGATTTTATGCTAGTCCTCTTAGCAAAGAAATTAACAGTTAACAGACTGGAATCAAGAGATTATATTTCCAAAGACTGGCATTAAAATTTTTTCATAGGCAAAGTACAATACATATGTGAGGGGAAGCTAAGAATATTAATTAACTGAGATAAAAGCATCTGCCTTAAGAAAGACCACAGTAGGGAAACAAGATGAAGACTTCTATATAGTGTGTAATTTGACAAAACTTAGCTCTGTCAGAACTAGCAAAATAGTAAATAAAACAGATGAAAATAGTATGAAAATGCTAGTAATTTTGGAAATTCTAAATTCACAACTGGAATTCTAAACACATATCCTATAAAACATAATAAAAATTACATTCACACAGACAATGGTAGAAATATCCCAAGTTAAATATATCCCAACTTTAGCATTCACATTTAAATCAGAAATGCTATACACATTATACAAAAAAATCAGGGAGGTTTGGTTCTCGGTAACATATTTTTTGAATGTTAGAGAAGTGGAACAGAATAACTATGAAGCTTTTAAATACTTTGTTAAGTATTCTTTAAATAAAAAGAAGCTTTTAAATATTTAAAAACTTAACTAGAAATTTTTAAGAACAAATTAGCCATGTATATATTGGTATGTTTTAGGTGTATTACAAAAAATACTAAAAACACTCTTGAGCCTTCTATTTCCATGACTATATGTACTGAAAAAACTTCATACAAACTAGTTTATATTAAATAGTAAGAATTTCAACCATGTAAACTTAAATAATAATAATGCATGGAATGTGTTTGTTTGTTTGAATTTACTACAATATTTTTAAATTTACCTGTTTTGCTAATAGCATCCTGTAATTCTGTGACAGAACTGATTATTGCAGCAAGAAGATCAGAACTAGTAAACCAGCTGAGCGCTTCAACACAATGAATTCCTTCCTCATTGTGTCCTGTGAAAGAGAATTGTAGGTAGCAATAAAACTGAGTAACACATATGAGACACACTACCATCTCTAACTCTTTCAGAAATTGACCAAAACTAAATGTATAAATCACAAACTAATTCCTCTTTTAGCATATTCTGGAATACATTAAGCATTTTTCTACAGATGATAAAACAGGAAAGTACAATTTGGTAACAGACAGGAACAGAAAGACTGTAAAATCTCTGGAGAGAAAAAAAAAATTCAGACCTTCTATACTTCACCTCAATCAAAATGCAACTTTTTTTTGCATTTTGAGTTGGAAAAAAATTGTGACACTGATTGGTAAAATAAATTACCTTATCTCATATAGATAAAACAAAATATATGGTAGTGTCTAATTCCAAAACACGTTAAGTGTCAGAGATTTCAAACGCACTGAAGCACTGAAAGATAAGTTGCAGCTATACAGACTAGGTAGTTTCTTTTGAGGAGAAATTACATTTGTCAAGAAATCTCAGAAGCCTCAAATCCAGAAATTCAATTTGTTAAGATGTTAATATATCAGACTCTACAATTTGCAATAATTAACATTTGTTATTCACTAACCATGTAATTTGACATAACAGTTATAAAACAATAAAATAATTAGCTTACTTGACACATTATGCTTGCCTTTGGAGTCCCCTACACAAACTAGAACTCCAGTGCCTTCTTTGAAGCCATTTATCAATGAGAAGAGAGAACGAGAAGACCGGGCTAGAACTTTAAGTCTGTGAGCAGCCAAAACTGCAATCACAACTCTTCGGAACACACGTATCAGGCCTTTGAATTTTTGTTTCTTAATTTTTGCATCATCTTCTTTCTCTTCCTCTACACCAGAGAGAATATGAACTAGAGTCCTAATTTCCTGGTTGACTAATTCATAAATGTTGACCTGATCCTGAAGAAGGTTTCTTTGTATAGACATAGCACATGATCGGCCATAGAGAGGATATAGGGCACCTGCCAATAGTGCACATGCTGCCAGGAGAGATGAATGCTCCTTCTGAACCTGTGTTAATGTATTTTTCACATAGAGATTTTCAAGGGCTAATTTCTCCTGTCTTTTTTCAAGGACACAGATTTTTTCTTTGTTTCTCTCTGTTCTTTCTTGGTATTCCTGGTATAAAGGAAGAGGAAAACAAAATAGAAGAAATATTAACTGAAGGTTATTGTTTAAATTAGAAAAATAATAAAAATAATAATAAAAAACATTTTACATTAAAAAAAATAATTTAAAAAAAAGCTAAAAGGAAATTCCTAACCGTATAGTCAAAACACATCTCCCCCAAAAAAGCTGTACAAACACATATGCAAACTAAGCATTGGTATGAGTAAAAAATTTGCACAATGTTCTGCTAATTGTAACTGGACTTCAGATTTCTGAAGCTAAACCACTTTTACAACAACAGAGCACAGAGCCTAAAAGTACCTGGCCATCCACAGCACAGTTTGATGAGTTTGCTTAACAATGTACAACTACATGTTCCAGTTTCAGAAAGAAAATTGTTCTTCAAAGCAGAGAAGAAAGTTAGTGTGAGAGGAAAAAAGTAAGGAAAACTCTGAACGATAAAACTAGACAGATTGGTAGCAGCTGGGAAAGGGGAAGTAAAGGTGATCTCTTAATTACTTTGTAATCAACCCCCTACTTATAAATTCACAGATTAATTAGGTCTCATACAGAACAGAGTTTTGAAGAGAACAGTGCAATACAGATATTTTTGTTTTAACTAGATCCAGCATGGATTTTTTCAACTTGCATCTTTTCTTTTTTTTTTTTTTTCCCTTTCTAAGCCTTTAAATAAGGAAAGAGGGCTAGGAGCTAAGTAGCAAAATGACAACATCAAAAAGCTACAGAATACCAGGACTGCAGTTAGTCCATGGAGTTTGGTTGTTGCTGATGACATGCATGGTCTTGTACCAGAATCAAGACACTACACTGTGGCCTCAGAGGCGCAGACTGGCTTCCTGATTGGCTTCCTGCATGAGAGTCCTCTGCATTTGGACCACTTGAGTCAATGTTTAAACAAGATCCAGTGATAAAAAGAAGTACTAATTTTTATACACTTCATAAAGAATCCATAAGCTCAAGTTAAACCTTTTTTTAAGCTCAAATTACAATACGTGAACTCAAAAAAAGTGGAACGACAAGTCAATACGATGAACAAAAGAAAGGACTATATTAAGCTTCAGCTCCCCCTCTTGGAGTCCTAAACAGTTGTGTTAAAAATGGGGGCAGAGAATATTCCTGTGGGAGAACGTGGGCAAAAAAGAACTAAAATGACATCTACTAGCCACATTACTATGCATCAACTTTGCCACCAGCCTCAGGCAAAGGGAAGCACCCTAACTTATTCTGCCTCTTCTGATAAACACAAAAGGGGAAAACATACATTAGCTATTTCTAGGACTGAAACAAAGTTTGCAGATTTCTGTAAAAACGCTAACTAGACAGCTCAGAATGTCTTTAACCAAATAAATATTTAATTATCTTTTGGACATAGGAAGAAGAATTTTGACTTGACTAGGAAGACAAACAGAATGACATTCTCTCATGACCAAACTGACACACATTCCTCTTCAAGAGGAAGAAATGAAACAACAGAAGGCAGACTTTTCAGATGTTTCAGATGTTTTGACAATATAGACGTTGAGAACACAGCATTCATAAAACCTGGTACGTAAAACAATGTAGTTTAATTAAAATAGTTGCTGTAATTGAGACATAGAATAGATAAATGAACAATTTAATTACAAAATGCAATTTAGGGCCTCATACGTCACTTGAACACCCTAAAATTAAGTACAAATGTGCAATATTTTCAGAGCTACTGTATTATTTAGAGTGTTTGATTTTTACAGGGAAAAAAAAGGCTAGTAGCATGAGTTTCCACTGAACTGAAAAGGTAAGCTGAATTTCGAAAACAACTTATGGTTTCTGGCCATTACAGGTGAAAGGCCAATATGTAAGTAAACAAACTTAAAATATGATCCCTACAAGGCTGTCAGGCAGCTATGCTAACATTCAGTGCTCTAGCTAATTAAAGCTTACTTCATTTTTTTTTTTTAATAAAGGTTAGCATTTAAATGCTTATAGTTACATGAGAATAAACAAAAGTGAGCAACACAATGCCTAACTAAAGATCTTTAAAAAGAAAAAGAAGTACTGTTAATGTCTGATAATTAATTAAAACTTACACTTCATTATTTCTACGGCTTTCTTTGAAACTCAAATGCACAATTTTGAAAGAGATATAGAATATTTCTCCTAAATATTGGCAAGTCAGATTGCTTGAGTGCTTCAGTTCTGAGGGACTCCCCAGTGTCTTACATAACTGGTGAATTTTAAGAATCATTTACAAAAAACTCAGACACTACTAACACCACAGTTTTATTCTACTTGTCTCTGTGTCCTTACACTTTAGTTTGGCAAGAAAACAGAACTGAAAGCTAGAAATATAATGAAACTGATTTCAGAACCTCTTCATGTATTTCAGTTGCTTCATTTTTCTGGGTTAAAACAATGAATTTTGATATAATTGCAAAATACCACAGGCTTTCTCTAATTCACATAACTCGCCATAAAAGCAAATTTCCTTAACTACCAAAAAAACAAAATACAAAAAACATACTTCTCTCTTTTTACCCATAGAGGATTTTCCCCCTTTCCTCTTCAGCAAATATTTTATTTATCTATTGAAATTAAAATTTTGAAGTAGAGGGCTGCTCTAAAAGTAATGCCTCCTATTTTATTATCTTGGCCTATGATGTCAGAGGCAGATGTTGTTGATAATGACAAGAGAGGTTGAACGTTCCCAACACAATTTCATTACATGCTGCTGTCCAGAAACAGCTGGCAGCAGAAGGGAACTCTGACACAATGGCATCAGACATGGAAGTGCAGATGAAATGTAAGTGCATCACTGAATTCCTCCATACAGAAAAAATTGCACACTTTGACGTTCATCAATGCTTGCTGAACATTTATTGAGACCAAAGAATGGATGTGAGCACAGTGAGGCAGTGGGTGGTGCTTTTCAGCAGTGGTATAAACAACATGAAAGACAAACCACGTTCTGGATGGCCATGCACAGTCGTCACATCACAGAATGAAGAGTGTCTTCATCACCTCATCCAGCCAAATCATCAAATTACAACCAGGGAACTGTACATGGAAATATCTGCTTCAGTGCCTTGGGAATGATGGTGACAACACAATTTGTGCCAGGTGGGTCCTACAATGCTTATTCAGGAATAGAACAAACACCAAATACAAGTTTGACAGGACCAACTGAATGAATATGGCACTGAAAATGACACTATCCCAGGTGATGACTCCCAACTTCCAGAGTCAGGGCAAATAGGACACTTCTCTTGCAACATGATAATGACAGGCCCTAGACTGTGGAGCACATTGCCAGTCTTGGCTGGACTGTCCTATCACACACACTAGCCTAGATTTGGAGCCTTTTGACTTCCATCTGTTTGGGACAATGTAAGATGGACTGCTCCTAACACCACCACCATCAGAGCAGATGTCAACCAGTGAGTCACTTTCAATGATGCAGATTTTTACAAGTGTACTATACAGGCTCTTGTTTATCACTGGCAAAAATCCATAGCTAATGATGGTGTCTACGTTGAAAACTAGTGTTTTGTAGCTGAGAATTTGGTCTTTCAAATAGTGTTATTTTGCTCTTTGTACCTGCTGTGGTTTCCACAGAAATAAATAGGAGAAATTACTTTTGGAGCAACCTACACAGTTACAGGATTTTTCTCTTACAACATGTTTTTCTATACAAAAACAAAACCCTCTTATTTTAAGCGTCTACCACAAGAAATGGGGACAGATTAATAAATGCCTATATAATAAAAAATAGCTGCTAGTTAAAATTCAGAGGACATTTCCTATGAGACTGCGCATAGGCTAAATAAATAATTTGTGTGAGGCTAAGGAACAGGCATAGTAACATTTTCAAATTGGCATACTACCAGTGGACTGCTTTTTCTACATAAGGCAGGGAAAAAGGATATTTGTTTTAAGCACCACTGACCAAATATGAAAACCAGTAACAAAGTAGGGCACCATCTATAAGGAAGTTTGTTTATTACTGATTAGCGTTAAGGCAACTCCGGGAATTTCTGCCTTACTGAAGAACAGTGAAACTGCTTTCTGCTTACATCAGTCACTTGATCAACAATTACAGCTGTGAAGTAGAATCTAACAGTATCCATAGCTCCTAACTTGATGTCAGGGACCCTGAACAGTACTAGCTGGAGGCAGAAGCACTGGCAGGTGTTACTGTCTCCATATTGCCACATTCCATTTTAATCAAAAAGAAACCTTTCAGAAAAGTCACATTTCTCCACTTCAGTTCCAAGAAACCAAAACAACAGCCTCCAAGATATTTTACTTATGTTGCTGTGCAGTTACAGCTCTCAGATAAATTGATAGTCATGAAAACATATCTAAGACACGTCTGAATTTACAGTTTTGTATTCACCTTCATATATGATTCCTCTAGTAATAAGGCTACATTAGTGTATTTATATAACTGATCTAGCACAGCAGCAATCTTCCAGACTATCAGGACCAAAATGTAATAATGAAAAGACAATCAAGTCTCTCAAGAAGCAGACAGTCAGGACTAGAACAGTACTAATTGCAGATATCCATGAAGCCTATGGACCTCAGCAAGGTGGAAGCTCAATCAGTATTCCAAAGTTGAAAGGCAGAAATTCAGAGGAAATTAGACTGCCTTGTTCCAAGACTGAAACGAAATGTTAAGACATGCAAACTGGAACTTTAGGAAGAATTAAGATGCAACAAAGTTCTGTTGAGTAGAATGCATACAAATGCTGCACTGCCAAGATTCCAAACCTATCAGTTTGTATGCCTACTTGCTTTAGAAAATGAGCACAGCTATTTCTAAGGGAAAGCATTTCCACTTTAGAAACACATATGTTCTTTACAGCAAAAGTTGACAGACAAAGCATTTTCCAGAAGGCGTGCTTAATGCATATCCCACAACAGGCAGAGAGCCATGCTTTCAGTACACGGTTTTGCTATCTATACAAATCAGCTGGGAAGAATGGATTGTTTAAACACCATCCCAAGGTGTGGTATGATACTTCACAATCTACTACAGTTCTGAAACAGATTACACAGATCTTTGCTTTATGGAACATCCATAGCAGGTTGAAATCTGAACTGTATCATGGAATCACTTCTTCTCTAAAAAGAAATTTTCAAAAATAATCTCATTTCATAATTTTTTTTCTTGTTAGTGAACTCATAACATTAAACTGCAAGATACCAAGGGAATTCAGTATGAGTCTAGATGCTGCTTGTTCTGCTTATATAGATATTTTAAGTATTGTCAATATCCAACAAGAAATCTCAAACTGTAGCAACTTCGTATCTGAGATTTTCATCCATTCCCAAGAAATCACAACTGCTTTGCCTAAAGAATGCTTCATAAACATATTTTTCAAAGTGTAGACTTCCAAATCTAAAATCTGAGACAAACACATTATTCCTTTGACAGAGCAAGTTTATGACAGTCGCAAATACCAAGCTGTATCTTACCTGTATTTCACAACAACTTTAACTGAAACACGTCTAAAGGGACATGACTGTAAGGACAATTAATTCTGGTTTCAGTCCTTTAATACTGCAGAAATCTGCCACTGTAATGTTTGTAAAGCTCAGAACATGTACACCTCAATTTATCCCCACATGACACCATATGTTACTCTATAATAGTCTTTACAAAGCATGACACTGAAGAAGTAACTCCTGTAATACATAATTTCTAATACAAGCAATTTAAATCTTACAGCCTTAGAATTCACAAAGAAAAAAAAAAAAAACACTAGCAAATGCTAGATCAAAATAAACATTTTCTGGAACATTTTAATAGTCATTTGTTTCCTATTCTAGGTAAAATTAAAACTAGCACAGTTTCTGTAGTGATCAGTATTTTATTATTATTACTTTAAAAATACACTAAAACTCCAAAATAATCTGAAATTGGTTAGAAGCTGAAACTACTGAAATAGTACATTAAATATTCACAAAGAAAAAAATCAGAAGTTCACAGCATCATACCTGTGCCCTTGCATGAACTTCCCCAAGGAGATCTGAGTACTGCTGTTCCAGATACTTTTTTTGTTTATGCCAACAGCTTTCTTGTGCCTTCATCTGTTCAGCCATTTTGCTAATAGCATCTTCCTGGCTCTTCTGAAGCTCCTTCATAGTATCAGACTTGTTCTTACAAATACATTCTAGGTGAGATATCTGTATGACATGCATTTAAAACATTTGTCTTCCAAAATGCACACCTTTTGACTTTAATTGTACATATTAATTTAAGCATGGACTCTTCCAGCATAAAATCTAAATTTCATTTTCTCCAACATAGTTATTAGAAGTACAAAGTCTTTCACGACAGAACACTTTATTGAATCTTGCAAGTCGTATTTCAGAATAGTGGCTTATTTTTTATCTCAGTTTAGCCATCTTTATATTTTCTTGAAGATATCTGCTGCCTTCTTTCTTAGAAATCTGAACTGGGCATCTTTTGCTTATTTTATAAAAAAGAGCATTAAATCTTGTACTTGCATTGTAACCCAATCATACTAGTCCCCTAGTAGCTTGCAAGTATCAATGAAAAGAACAGCTCCTAATTTTATTTTTTGTTTCCTTAGAAAGCCAGTGCTTTCCACACATTGAGCATGAAAATAACTATAAGAAGAGTACAGAAGATTTTTCTCAAAAGTTGCTCATTATATTATCATGTGATTCCAACAGCATGAAGAGATTCACTCTGTGATTTAACTTTGCAGCTCCCATTTGAACTAAAAGAAGGAATTAATCATTAGTAATAATCTCGAAATACATGCACATCTATTTTGTTATGAAAGAGAATCAGCAAGGTATTGTTCATATTGACCACATGGCAGTGTGAAAGAAAAATTTTGTTCTCAGAAAGCAGGTAGACCACAGGTAGCAACACTGTCCTAAATCCTTGAAAACCAGAGAAGTACATGACAAGAGCACTACTGCCCTCTTAATTGCAATGAGTGTACTAAATTAAAAAGATGAAAGAACAAAAATATACCCAAAGTCATCATCAATAATGTTCACTCTCTTCTCTTCCCTTCTGTTTTATTTCCTCCTCAATTTTGAAATGAAAATAGAAACGTTGCCTGTACAGTCAGTCTGCACAGTCCAGAATTTATTCTAAACTATGTTTCTTTAGTAATTTTGTTTGACTGCTGAGGTATTTACTGAATGATGGGAAGAGTCAGAATAATTCACTGTTAACTAGCCCCATCTCTTACTGGAGTCAGAAGAGTGGTTACAATTCCAGCATATGAAAAAGTTCTGAAAGAGCCTTTCCCTTCTGATGCTTCAATAACATGTCCAGAGCAATCAGGACCTGGAAGCATTCTACTAGATTATGTCAATCTAGGACTGACCTGATCAGAGAAGTCAGAACATGAACTGAAACTAAACAGCAGCATGTGTAGTCAGCAGAGCCAGTTTAAGTCATTTTAAAATGATTTTTCTTGCCATGAAGAAGGGCCACGTAAACTTAGTAATATTAAAGTCACTCAGAAAAGTACAGTTTCTTCCTTGAACAAATATTAGCATACACTGACATGCTCTACAAAAAATAACAATTTTCTTTTGTATTTCTGAATACAAATCTCATGATCAAGAAGTTATAATTAAACAAAAAATACACTGGTATTTCTTCAAGTAGTATATCTGAATCTTAAACACATAATTTAAAGATGATGTTCCTAAAGTAAGTGCATTTTGTTTCTGTTTTATGCTAAAATAAAGACTTGCTTTATTAGTGTAAATGACTAAGTTCTTTGAATTGCTTCATCAGTAAGATTAATTTATTTTCTTTTAATTAGGTCCCTGTGGCTAATATTGGCTAGTACTATTAGCATGTCCTGCACAGAAAGCGGAGCTTAGAGACTTCATACAGACTTCAGTCACATTTACATGCCCACAGCAATGGCATCAAACTGAGTTGTAGACAAGCCATAATTAATGGTATTGAATTATTAACGTCCAAATTCTTTTTGAAATAAGATGAATGTCAGTCCTTTTTAATGATACTGTGATGTGGACAAATGTCACTGAATTTAATAGAGGTAGCTGGTGCCTAAGGACACTTACCTTCTCATTAGCCCTGTTGAGGTCTAAGATCAGGGCATCAACATTCTCCTGCAAGACTGCACAAAGCTCAGACCAAGAGAATCTGTCTAGGATGCCTTCTGGTTGTTTTATAAGCACACAGCCAGCTACCAAATGCTGGTACAAGCCATGGAGGAAGGTTAGCTTCTCCTGAGACAAAAAGAAAAATTAACTGTTACCTATGAACTGTGTTAGAATCCAAAGAGATATATCACACTTGTAGTAACACAGATTTAAAAAAAAATACCAAACAAATAAAAGCTCATTCTGAAACCTTCTCAAAGGCAAAGCTGTTAATATCTGCAGTCCAACATATTAAAGTTAGAATATGAACAGAGTTTGTACAACACTTGTATGATTAGAAATACCATATAAATATAGAAAGCCCAGTTTTGCAGTGCTTATAACCAATACAACCTGACACTATTAAAAATTTCAGTGCTATTAGTAACATGAATTATGAAATTGCTTTTTTAAAAATTTCAGTGCTATTAGTAACATGAATTATGAAATTGCTTTTAACACTTCCAGGTACATTCAAGCCATACTCACCTCCAGGATCTGCGTATCACACAGAAAGCAGCCTCATGGCTGAGCAGCACGAAACAATGTTCAAACAACTGAGACTACATTCCTTCAAAAATGTCTTTTGTGTAGAACATGTACGATCAAATAGTTAAGACAAAGCAGACTCACAGCTTCATCAGTTAAATTTCACAACCCACATCTCCCTCATTTATACTGATTTTAGTCAGTGGCATAACAAATTGATATGTTATATATCCTCATTGGAAACAAAAACAGGCAACGGAAATTCCAGACTTCATCCTTTTAGTACATATATTCAACTTAGCAGCCTTCATTAAGAAAACGATAGAAAGCTGGACCTCAATAACCACAAGAAACAGTCTTTATTCAAAGTCAATAAACCAGCGGAAAGCTTCCCATTGTTTTCCAGGGGCCCTGGATGAGGCTTTAAATAAAGGAATTGTGGACAACTGAGTTGAGGGACAATGTTTTTTCTGACTCTTTTCCATTGCTTTTTAGTGCATTTTCTCACAGTTATTTCTTGGTCTTTTCGGCCAAAAGGGAAGAAAAAAAAAAAAAAAAGAGCTTAGTTTGTTTTAACTTCATTTCTGGCAGATCTTTTAACTCCCCAAGGAAACTGCAGTGTGCCACCATCGTTGCATTTTTCCTAGAGCTGTGATAAACCAAGGATGATAATTACACATTTGGCATGAAAGTATGGGATCCCTAGACCTCAAATCAATTCACACATGCTGAATGCAACCACACTGCAGTAGACATGCTGACTTTACAATATAACCAGTCTTCTAGTTTCCTTCACTTTAATCATTATCTGATGTGTATAACAATTCCAGCTGCTTCATGTGGACACTATTTAAATACCAGACTGCTAGAGAGGTGGAAAGAATGTTTCCTTTTTACCCAATTGGCATGCACATTTAAATTTGTGGAAGTAATGAGCTCAATATGCACAACAATGATAATCACTGCTATTGCTAGCATCAGAACTACTTTCTGAGTAGCAGAAAAGCAAGAAAATTAACATCTGTAAACAAATACAAGGAAATGGAGAAAAAAAGTTCTGAAATAATTTTTTTTTTAAGTAATTCCCACTTACAGTAAACCACAACAAGCTAATAGGTCGCAAATAAGAATTTTGAGACTTTCTGTCAGGCAGGCAAAATTATCTCAATTTTGCATTTCCTATGAATTGCTATGTGAATCAGTAATTAACAACATGTGAAGACAACACTACTGTATGTTCCACTATACAGAATATTTTTGCTAACTTTCAAGCTGAAAGGAAGAAAAAAAATGTTCATCAGGTATAGCTGTTTAAATAAACTCAGTTGTTCAAAAATTCAAAATACTGGAAGAGTTAAGATATTAGTTCCAATACAGACGGACGGAGAATGAACATATCCTAAGATCTTGTAGATATTAAATACATATTTCAGAATACGTATCTTAAAATCATACTTTTGGGATAAATCTGTTAAGTCTAAAGGTAACCATCTGATGTATGTAAATGTATAAAGTTGAGATTAAATAAAGATTCTTTTGACAGTCATCTTGTCTCTGGTAATACCTCTGTATCCTTCTGGTAAGCCCTGGTAAGCTTCTGGATTTCATTTTCAGATTCTGTGGCACGTACTTTCTCCTCCTCCCAGCATTGCTGCACATTCTTGAGTTCCATTTGTAAAGTTCCTATTAAAGTCACTCTGTCTGCACACTCAGTATGCAGATGATTTAACTCTTTATTGGCATAAGCCAGCTTATCCTGAGTTTCCTGTAGAACAGAGGCACAGAACAGAAAGTCTAGTAAGAACTTTGCCCTGTGAAATGTTACGTTACTCCAGAGCTCTGCAGCTGAAGATTCCAGACTGATCTACATCTTGCTAACAACAGATTTTCAAAGTTGACAGAACTTTGAACTAGACAACATCAGAAATGCATCTCTGAAAGTTAAAAGCATCACAGTATGATGGCTTTTCCTTTTGAATTCAGAATCCAGTTTAACTCTCCAAATGAGAATGAAAAAAATCATGAATATAAATTATCCTCTGCATAGTGGATTGCTCTTAAAGACACTGAAAAGATACATTATTTTCATAAGTAAATCTCTGATCTATTACAGCCAGGTTGGTGAACAGCGTGAACAGCTACGGTGAACAACTATATTCTTCATTGTATGGAAAAAATAATAGTAATTTGAGGAGTTCCTTTGGAGATGTTACCATGAAAGCAAAACGTTTAATAGAAATGGTTATAAGTATCTGCATGTGACCAATACCAAAACTCATAAACAAAGAATTTATTAAATTATGCCTTTAAAAAGATTGCTGACATGCAACAAATAAACGCATGTGTTTGTCATTCCTACAAGCACTGGACTCCTAGAACTACTACAGGTTGTTAAAACATTGTTTCTCTTAAAAGAAATGAAAGCACTGTTTATTTTCTGTAAGAATAAGAAAGAACCAATTAGGAGAAAAGAGATCATATTCAAGTATAAGCTAATATGAAGATTCAAAGTATGTTGCAGAAATACCTGCAACTAAACTGATGTGATAAAACATAATATCCCCAGCAAAACAATCTGAGAAACACTAGGAGGAAAGACATTTTATTTTGGTAGTAATATAATATATTGTCAACTGTGAGATTAAGTATAAGCACAACCTCAGGACTTTCTCAGTTCCTTGGCCACTGATGTAACCAGACAAGATATTACAGAAGTGATAAGTCAGCCAAGAAAAGAAACAAAAAACAAGCAAACAAACAAACCATCTCCTTATTCAGAAAGTAAAGAATTCTAAAATGAGTTCTGAAGTGTTTTTAGCAGTTTCCAGCTACATCTTAGCATAACCAATTTTGGACTGCACATGGACTTGTTACATATTTTAACATGTTTGATAAACAAAAATCAGGGAAGGTTATCCTTAATAAAATGTTCTTTCATATGAACAGAGGTAATTCAATAATTTCTTTCCTAACCTTAAGTTTTCTTGAGAAAAGTAGATTTTTTTTTTAATCTAACATTCATTTCAATATAAAACAATAATTTATAAATTGAGAAATAAGATTTCAAACTATTTCAGAAGTGAAATCATTGAAATGCTCAGATACGTAGACTCAGGTGAAAACCAGGATAAGGCAGAATGATTTCACAGTAGCTTGCAAGGTAATTAGTTTGCTTAACAGAACACAGTGATACAGAGACTTATTCTAATAAAATAAAAAGATAACTTAAATCTTGAAGGATACTAATTGCAGAAGTTTCAAATTCAATATTACATCAATTAAACCATACCTTAAGGTCTTGACTTAAAACATACGTTTTGTCTTTGGATATCTCAAGCTCTTTTGTTGTGTTTTCACACAAAGTATTCATTTTCTGAAGCTGTGAAAAACATGAAAGTCAAAGAGACTTTTAGAGAAAAGCTATGGAATATAAAGGAAGAATTCTTTATAATAAATTTGTTTTCAATTGCTTGACAATATTGCTAGAACCTAAATAATGTGCCATTAAAAAAGAACTGAAAGCTCTTTTACAGTGATTTAGGATAAATAGTAGTGGCTAAAATCCCAAACTAAGCCCATTATTAACTTTCCCATCTCAAAACATCTGACAAAAAACAAGTTTGAAATGTAATAAATTCATACTATGATTTAGGGAGTGGTTTCAGAAAACAAGTTTTCTGAGTCAGTGGCCTTCTGCAGAAGGTATAGAGTAGTCTCCATTTTTACTAAGGGCAGCGTAGTACTCACATAACCAGAAGCAGTAGCAGTGTTCTCAAAGAGGCATGATAACTAGTCATCAGTTTGGGGTATTAGGAGCAACCTGCCTTAGAGGTAGGTTGTGAACAGTACATATGCTAGCCTCTTTTTTCACTTTCAAAAAAATCACTATAATTAGTGTTACAACATGGTTACTAATGCATATGTCTGAAATTAAGCATCAAATATATACATACTATAGTAAAGGTTACTGCTCACATCTGAGCACTGAGAAGCAACTCAAACATCTCATTTACAAAACTCACAAATTATTCTGGAACCTGTATTTTTCTTCAATCTCAGATAAGGAGACTAAGAAATAACTACAGCAAATTACAGAATGCAGTAATTTTATTAGTTTAGTAGCCTCTTCTCTCTTCTCAAACCCATTCTAGCCTCTGCATTATACATAAAGTCAAAAGCTTATTTTCTGTCAAAACGAAAACTTGTACAACTTTCAGTCACACAAACAAAGTAGATCACTTAATCTATGTTTAACACATTAAGATAAAGTTGATAAATGCTGTCACTCGGCACATTTCACATATAAACACAGGTGTAAATGCATATTAATAATTTCATTAATATATGGAAATTTCACTATAAAAATAACAGCTACATAATTATTCAAAACTAAACCCCAAGTGATGTGCGTTAAAACATCCTATTTTATTGCAAAATGCCCTCTATAGCCCCTCTTTGTTTTATTGTATTGTAGGGAAAGGTTTATTTCTAAACATATCCAACATAGAAAAAGCCAAAAGCATTGTTATCAATGGGGGCAGGAACAGTGAAAAAGGACAGAGCACTGCCCTTTCTGTGCACAGTGAAGGTGCTCAGTGATCTCTGGCTCCGTATGACAACTTCAGGGTCAGTCACATGCAGTCCTACTGGGAAGTCTTGTGGCAGGTCATCAGTTGGTCCCGCTCTGCTTGCGATTTATTTTCCTTGACAGTTCATTCTTCTTTCTGTCAGATTACTCACTTTGCTTTCTTAGCAGCCACCCCCTTGGTCTCCCCACTGCTGTCTCTGGCACAGTTTCACAACAAAGCACATCACTAAGCCAAAGCCTGCTGAGTCGACTTTTCAACTGTGCTGAATATCACGTGACATTCCTCCTCCCAAATAACAATTCGCTGTGGGTAATATGTTCCTAGTTACTTTGCAGCTCCCAGACTTGGGTCTCAGAAGAGTTTCATAATGACTATACACGTCAGTTCTCTTATCTCACTGGAAGAGACCTAACTGTGCTTGCTGTTTACAAAAGTATAATTGTTTCCATAGTTACTCATTTTTGCACCCACTGTACAAACTCAAAGGTATTTGAGGATCACGGGCTTTTTCCAATAAGAGGGGCAAAAATGATACAGTTTTGTTTTTAACAGTGACTGCACAGAAAGACTATGAATGTGTTAAAACAAAAGAAAAAACTTAGGAATGAAGTATCACTGCTGGCATTTTTACAATCTTATTGCACCTTCGTATTCTGTATTTGACAACTTAATTTAAAGATAAGCTAATTAGAATTTTGTACAAAAAAGCCTTAACAGAGAGTATTCAACCTCTCTCTACAGCCTTTAAAGCCACAAACTCATAAAACATTTAAACCCAAGAGGATTAATTTAATCACATTAGCAATACAAATGAGAAAATAAATGCAAGATTGTGACTTTTCAGATTGTGAAATAACAGGTCAGCAGAATTCCACAAAAAGCATTCTTTTTTTTTTTCAAGGGTAAGACTCACAAAAATAAAATGTACCAATTGCCATCTTAGATATCTTAATGAAAGTACTATCAAGGTACCAGTTAACTTGAAATGACTGCAGGAAGTCACCAAAAACTAGAGAACTCATAATAAAATCAATAATCTCAGCAAATTATACTACTTCCAAAATGCACAACAGGGTGCGTATTTGCATATCTGATATTAAACCTCAAATTGTATTCAGGAGTATTGTGGTAGGCACTGCCCATCAAACTCTTTTAACCGAAATAATGGATATTTAAGAACTATTTCCTGAATGTCCATTAAAAATAATAAGCCCAACAGAGTAAAAATTAATAATAATAATAAAAAACAACTAGAAAAAAGGAACAAAAAAAAAGAGACCTTCTTCCTTTTCCTCACAAACATAAGTGAAACTTTACTGTAAGACAAGCTTAGAGAAATACTAGTGACAGAGACTATTTCTTTTAGTATATGTGAAGCTGTCAACATTCCCTCTCTTCTGACCTTTGTTACAAGCAAAGCACATGTACTGCTGCAGGCCGAAGGCAATACATATAGAGCCAAACAGTGCAAGTGTTACCTCATTAGACGTGTCTTCCAGCTTGTTCTGGTAAGCTGTCAAGGTACACCTCAAAGTCTCAAGGACAGAGAGGCTTGAAGGTTTATCTCTGTCCTTACAAGTGCCTAAAGAAAAATATAAAATGAAAACTAAGCTCGTAAAGCCACACAGAAAAAGCCACTCACACTAGATGAGAAGTATTAAAATTAGGGCATCAATGACAATAAAAACACTGAACAGCAGCCTTGTTGTCCACAGGAAATAATGCAGGATAGCTGTACCTTCATAATAAACACAGCCAAAAGACATTTGTACCAAAGCCTTAATCAAAGGAACAGGACTGTAAATTCTAAGTTACATTTTTACATAATGTATTTGGTATGCAGTCTCACATACAAGTTCTACAGTGGTCAAATCTCTATTATTCAGTCACACTAGCCAACATTAAAATCACACAGTAACACACTTTGAAAAACATGTTGCCTGAAAGTTAAGTACATTACACTTTTCTTGACATTATTCCACTGTTGTGACTAAGCATGTAAATTATAATGTAGTACTTCATTTACTCAAAGATTTACTGAGCCAAAGATCACATGACTGTTATGCTTGGACAAGTCTTAAAAACCTTTTTAATGATCTTGAAATTCATTCCAAAGGAAAGAATAAAAAAACATATATTATCTGTCTGCAGAGTCCTTTATAATGTTTCAATTATAAATCTTCAAGTTGATGTATCCATTATACATACACACTAACACTTACTTATTAAACCTTTAGTCAGACTTCTGATCTGGTGGCCTTTGTTAGGGACTTGCGAACAAGCCTGAACATTCCAAAGCCTGTTCAGTGTGTTAGGAAAGCAAAACAACACCGCAGTGATCAAGAGGTCACAAGACGTCAGCTGATACTAAACTTCCATGAATAAACTCCCTCATTTTTTCTGGTGCTACAGCAAAATAGCAGATTATTGACAAATTCCTCTTCTTAGATTTTTTTTATATTAGTATGCAACACTTATGAACCTATTTTGTAACAGATAGTAATATATTTTCCTCAAGCGTTAAAGTTAAGGATGTACAGTATTTATCCCTGTTATCCATTGTAGGAACATTTTGCAGTGATCCCACTGCACAGAAAAAAAGACTATTCTTCCATACTTTCTAGCTCCAATTAGGCTGTAATGTACAATTATCATCAATTTAAAATAATCCCTGTTAAGTCAATCCAGGGGTTGCATTCCACTGTTTTTCACTAAGCTCTTCAAATTGCAGGACCACAGAATCACAGAATAGAGATCACTGAGTCCAGACCCCTGCCACAGCAGCTCCCTAGCCCAGGTTGCACAGGTAGGAGTCCAGGCGGGTCCTGAATGTTTCCAGAGAAGGAGACTCCACCACCTCTCTGTGCAGCTGTGCCACTGCTCCGTCACTGCACTGGGAAGAAGTTCCCATTCACGTTTGTGAAGAACTTCCTATGCTGCAGTTTGTGGTCATTTCCCCTTTTCCTGTCACCACACGGTGCTGAGAAGAGTCTGGCCTTGTACCTTTACCTCTGGCTCCTTAGATAAGTACAGACATGGATCTGAGTCCTCTTTTTCCAGTTAACAGTTCCAGGTCTCAGCCTTTCCTCATAAAGGAGGTGTTCCACACCCTTCACCATCTTTGTGCCCTCTGCTGTACTCTTTCCAGGAGATCTCTGTCTTTTTTGTACAGGAGAGCCCAGAACTGGACACAGTACTCAAGGTGAGGTCTCACCAGGGCAGAGTAGAGGAGGAAGATCACCTCCCTCAACCTTCTGGCCACACTCTTCTTAATGCACCCCAGGATCCTATTGGCCTTCTTAGCCACCAGTACACACTACTGGCTCATGGCTCACCAGGTAACAAAAGAACATATCTAAAGTCCAAACCTGTAACACTATACTTGAAGCATACATTTCCACTGTCTTAATTTATCCAGGGTGGCTCAGAAAGTCAAATCAGGCACTAAATTCTAAGTCAGTCACAGTCCTGGTTCAGTCACAGCCTTCACAAAATTCTGCCAGTCAGTGAAGGTGTCCTTACAGATTTGGAAGTTGTTGGAATTTGTGGTTTTGTTTTTGTATTTGTTTCAATTTTAAGAACACTATGGCTAATGGTTCCAAAAGATATACTACTCCCAAGTATTATACAAAAATGATTTATTCTGTAAACTACACATAACCCACCACTGCAACCATATATATACACATATATGGAAATAAGAAAGCCAATGGCCTTTCTGGAATTTTAAGTTTTAGATTAATTACTGACTTATTTCCCAGCACTTTAACACCAAGCATAGAACATGGCTGTGTACTATCCAGACTGGACATTAACATTTTTCATCAGCTGGCTAGCCAGCTATTAGAGTAAAATTCACAGCCTTTTTTGTTGTTGTTGTTGCTGTTGTTGCCAGAGCTAATGCAAGAGATACCCAGGACTCCAGTCCTGAGTTCTCAAGACTCCTCTCTATTACCCACTGAAGGAACATTTTGAACTGATTCTATTGCACATTAAAAAAAAAAAAAAAAAAGAGGTATTATTCTTCGATATTTCTCACTCCAAAGAAACGATAATACTCAATTATCATCAATTTAAAATAATACTCATTAAGTCAGTCTGGAGGTTGTCTTCCATAACGTATTTTTCAATGAGCTTTCCAAATAATTTATCTTCATTTCTGAAACCCAAACCTAAAATGCTGTCCCTGAAATATGCCTCTGAACTTCTTAATTTCCACCATGGCTGCCAAGAACAGACTTTTGCCAGTAAACTTTTAATCCTGACATTCCTTGACTTTACTGAAACCCTATTTTCTAGGCAGCCCAGCCTGCCAACAGAAATACCAGATTCCACCTTCCTCCATTAGCTGAAAACAAGCCTACACCTCCAATACTAGCCAAAAATTGTCTGTTTCTATACAACTTCGCAGGAGACAAGCAACATAATCCAAATGGCATTATCTCACTGGCCCCTCTTCAGCAATGAGGGATTAAAAAACAATTCATGAAGCACTTGCCCAGTGTCATCTAAGTTTCAGAGAAGAATTTTGAGAAGATGCCAGGTTCTACATGACTCTGACATACGGTAAATAGGTGAGTGAACTCTTTTAAAACCACTCCATCAGACTTCCTACTGACTCAAGAAGCTAACACTCCTACCCTGTTATAGTGAATTCACTTTCTTGTTTTCCCCACATTAATAAGGCCACAATGTTTTTTACTTTTTTATTTTTTATTTTTTGCCTGAAATTTTTCAGGCAAAATAAGACAAAAAAAAAAAAAAGACAAACTTCACCAAGCACAAGTCCTAAAGCTGTATAATAATGAAATGTAACAACTGAACTGGGACAAACTGGCCAGCAATAGTAACAACCTTAAAGAATGCTTATTAAGTTCACTTAAAAAGACAAAGATGTAGGCTTATGCTTCTTCTTTAGGGATGTATAAAGTAAAAATAACTTTCAAAAATATTTTTTTCTTAATCTAACAAACATAAAGTCTTTTTTTTCCTGCATAGCTCAGAAAGCATTACAACAATCAGCACTTAAACGGCAGATCTGAATTCTAAATATTGACAGAATTTTAAGTAAAACATTCAACCAATTGAGATGGAATTTTAAAAAAGACAACAGAAAGACAGACTTCCCAACAAACTGTAGCTCATGTAGCACTAATTTCACGCTTCTGCCAACTGGAGTACAACAATTTATTGAAGATTTTCACTTTTACTGACATCAAGGCATTTCCATCAAACATAAAACTTTTTAATGTAATAAATTGTTGCATAATAAATTCGTAAGTGCAACTCATTAGGGTGATAGCATTAAAAATGTTAAGTTTCACACCCTGAAGCACAGTGAACATGTAGAAAAATATTCTAGTCAACACCCATTTCTCTTTAAATAAGCTTTTTCACAGTTTACTTAAAAAAAAAAAAACAACAACAAAGCAAATGAATATTGAAATCACCAAATCCCTGTTAAGAAAGAAACAGATTGAAGTCATTTGCTGGTTTTCCACATGGGTGAGCAGAAAACCTACCCAGAAGACTACTGCTTTGGAACTACACTTTGGCAGCAGCACCCAGCTCCCTCCAGAATTTCAGAATCCCTTTTAGGCTTGTGGAACTGTACAAGAATGAGGAAAACAAAGTTTTGAAGAGCTTTTCAGTCTAACATATCTACAGTAAACATACAGGTGTTACTCATAAGAATTACCTTTGTAATTACAGAACAAACCTGTATCCAGTTTCCAAATGAAAGTAACATAACCCATATGATGAAAGCAATTTATCACAAACGCAAGGATAAGTTTTTGAGGCCTACAAGAACTCTTAGGTTTCTTTATTCCATTTTAACAGTACCAACTGCTTAAAAAATAACTTTACACATACAGACACATATGTAAATATATGTGTATATATATTTTTTACACATACATATATATACACACACACATATGTAAATATATGTGTATATATATTTTTTTCATATACATATACACACACATACACACACACACACATCTTAGAAGTGTTATACCACCTTTTACATCTATTGCTGCTCAACAGTGCAGAAACCTATCATGAAAATTTAGGTATAATAAATTTGTTTGCCCTTTAAGCAACCTTTTATCTGTTGGTATTGTTTTCAGTTTATTTGCTCTGGAAGATGGAAGATTTTCCTGTCTAACAGGAACTGTATACAGAAAATTAAAATAGAAAGATTGTTTTCCCTTAAAAAGAAATAAATACCTTTCACATTACAACACAATTTCTTAGCCATCATTTTGAATGTTTAACAACATGGCAGTTTGCTGAGTGACAAACATTAACTTACAATTCATTCAATGAGAACAAAAAAATATTTGTTTTGTATTAGATCAAATGAATGCAAGACAACACTAGTGTAGAATCAACAGTAAAAAGTATTCTGTTATATCATGTGTCCTACACAACCTTTTTGAATATATGACCTTTATGTTGCTGAAGGTTGCCTCAGAATTTGGCTCAGTTCAGGCAAAACATCTGTTCCCTTTGCAGGTATACTGTAAGGACTTTTTTCTCAGTTGGATTTAGAGCACAGCAAGTGAGCCCTTTTCTGACCGATCATATACACCCCAGCATTTGTAAATCAAGCTCTGGGCTGACAACAGCAGGTCCACATTCCGTCACCCCTTCTCAGCTAGCAAGGCCATTTGACTGCTGTGAGAACTGCTCTTATCATGTCATCAAATCAAAGCATGTTGAGAAGAGGGAATGCAAGAGGCATCTGCAGAATTCCCACAATGTAGTGACTTTGGAACATTGACAGATGCATCTGTCATTTTATACCTTCAACTAACCTGCTGTCCGCTGGCCTGACATAGCAAAGCTGTCCAAGAGTAACTCCAGCTCTATCATGTTGTTTTCGTACGTCTCTGTTATAAAGACCTGGTGTTTCTTGGCCTTTATTTGACAGGAGATGCAAACAAGAGAGGAAAAAAAAATCCATTAAAATAGCAAACGTAAGCAGTACAGATCACAATATTTTTGTTGCCAGTGCAATTTAAGTTCATGTTATATTTGTCACTCTTTTCCTTGAGTCAAGAGAGCTAACAACACCACGAACAATTAACATAACACTTTTATGGAACTTTATAATGTATTTAAAATACAAGTACAGGCTCCAGGTAGTCAGAGCAAAAATAAAAATTGATTGTATTTAAACTTAGTCTTACTCTTCTTCTGCTTTAAAAATATCTTAATGAATGCTAATAAACCACTGTCCAACAGTGCAAGCAATGAAATCTACAGTTATAACTCACAAGGACATCCAGAAAGACTCGAAACTACCAACAGACAGGCTAGAAATTCATTATTTGGCATTCTGTCAAATTCCACATCTATTCTCATTGCAAATGTGCCTACTTCAGTTGTTAGTATTTTTCATGCTTGATAGTGATTTCTTCAATCTCAAATTTCTTATGGATGGAATATGAAGCAGCAGAAGTGATCAGCTTGTAGCACTGAATTTTCTTAAAGAAAGCTGTTCATTAATTGAAGCTTGTTGTTCAAACTAAGATACTGGTTTTCCATTAAGTATAACTGCACTATAGAGGGCTTCTTAGGCAATGTAATTTAAAAACTAAGACATCATTTAATTTATATCTGATATTGAAACTTGCAGCTTTCAGACTGCTATTACAGATGCATCCACAGTTCTAAACAAGATTAACATCCTGATAGACATAGACTGTTTTGCTTTCTCAATGAAATGCATAATTTTAGAAGACCACAGGCAAAATGTGATATATCTAAGGAGATTCAAAAACGAAAAAAGAAATTGAATTTAAATAATGATGTGTCACCATTCCTAGTTACTATTTTTATCCTAAATTCTAACACTAATTATAGTAACTTCTACATGATTACAAAGATTATCCTCTTTGTAGTGAGAAAAATCCTACTGTTTTCCATAATATCTATAAACCATTGCTTTAGTTCTGCAGTGAAGTATATGTAAAGATGCCATCAGTTTCTTAAGTATGGGAAACATCCTTCCTGAGAGAACTGCTACACACTGGTAGAATATAACTGGCAGGCAAAAAAAAAAAAAAAAAAAAAAAAGACATGTATTTAATTCTCTCCAGTGTTCTTCACTACTCAGTTTAAATATTTTATAAATTTGCTTTACTCTTTCAATTTTAATTATATGTACTGTATATCAACTAATATATTATTCATATGTGTATTTCAATGTTAGGTTCCCTGTAGCATTTACACGCTTTTCCTTATGTGAGAATTTGTACTACACTTCATAAAAAATTTCCAAACCACTTCTATATCTTTAAAAAGTGAGGCTTTAATTCTTACTCTAAAGAATCCTGTATGTAGATAGAGCTTGTATTTGCTGAAAATAGTTTATAGAATGTTAATATATTAAATCAAGTTACTCTCATGCACTAATAACATCTCAAAGACCTCACATGTTACAAATAAGATAATGTAACAACATGGTAAGAATTAATAACAAAATACTCTTTTTATATAAACCACCACAGCACACGTAAGGTCAAACTCAGTCTTTCCAGAAAAAAACCATTTCCCATGGAATCCCAAATGTGAGAATTCTTGTTCTATTTCTTCATCTTGTATTTATTTGCCATTTGTTTTAGTTAATTTACCATAATTTATGCAGTATATTGCAGTTTATTTAGCCATCACTGCTTCTCTGTGCTTTATTTGTTAACAGCATTTATACTGTGCATGCCAATTTTAGTCTCTCTTTTACAACAGCAATAAAGATCAAAGGGAAGACTAGCCAGTTTCTCCACGCTTCAGCTGCAAAGAATTTAGTATACTTCCTAAATCTCATTTTCACTCTCTTCCATTATTAGAAATGAAGAAAAATACTGTGGACTACAGTATTAGAAATCCAGTCACTGGTTAGGAGTCCAAAAGGGTCTGAACATATTGATCTAATTTCTTAAGTCTCACTGACAGGAATCTAATAAGAATGTATAGAGTCATAAAATCATGAAATAATTCAAGCTGACAGGATCTCTGGAGGTCATCCAGTCCCTCTCCCCACTCAAAGCAGGGTCACGCTTGAAGTAAGGTTATGCTATTCAGAGCACTGTCCAGGCAAGTTTTGAGTGTCCTCAAGGATGGAGATTCGACAACCCCTGCAGGCAATCTGTTCAAGTATATCACAGTCCTCTGTGAAGTTGTTTTTTGACTCCTCAAAGGTAATTAGAATTTCCCTTTCTAAAACTTCTGCTTCCTCTCATACTTGGCACAGCCAACTCCTAGAGAGAGTGGAGTTCACTATTCTACATAAGCTTCCATGTGATAGTGTCCATGGCAGTAGCTGTATCTCCCTTAGTTTTCCTTTATTCGAGCAAAACAAACAGTAAGGTGTCATGGTTTTACGATTTTTGTTATCAGTATTCCACATCATACCATCATGTGAAGCACTGAAGTTAAAAAGTTAATGCTCTAAGTCTGCGGACTGCTGACTTTCCAGATACCTGGTTCTCAGAAGAGAAGAACTACATACCCCAGAGGACTTTGCATTCCCATTTTCCATCCAGAGGGAAAGATAAAACTGCATGCAAGTCCCCGAGACTTCCTCTTCTGCTTTTCATCTCGGCAGTGGAGTTTCCCTAGTCATCTCCAGCTTTTAGCGTAAGGCCTTCAGTTTCAGACACTCTCTCATTTTATTTTATTTATTAGCTTCAATTCCAATTATATTGTATTATACTATTTTATTTTGCATTCCAATATCTTATTTAGTCAATTAATTTTCCTCCTCAGATCGTTGCTGCTGTTTTGTTTTTAGGCTCATCTTCCTACCCTCTCTCCTTTCACCCCTTCCCCTTTCCCGGGGCGTAGGTCCCCCACCCAACTAGTCACAGAACCAGACTGAACCTGCCCACAAACCACTGACATAACTCTATTTTGAAAAGGAAAATGAATTCCACTGGAGTATAGAAATCAACCACATTAAATTGAATAAAATGGCAGATCCAATTCCAGGAGACGAGATTCTGCCAGATTCAGTTCCAGGAGATGAGATTACTTCTGTCCTAGAACCTCCATCCATCATCATAGTTATGTTACAGGATGTCATTTCTGCCTGAATGTTTCCTAAAATACCTCAATAGGTAAATCAGGTGACAGTTTGTTTCCCAGCCCACTTTAACAGAAAGAGGTAAAAGAGCACTCACAAAATGTATGCCTTTTGCTGACTATGCTTGACTATTTGATAACTTAGATCAACTGTTCTTGAGGCTGGAGGTGATCTTTCAAAATTATCTTTTTAAAATCAGAGGCAACAGAAGACCTGTAAGGATAAACAAGGACCTCCTGACTACATTTAGGCATATAAAGAAAGCATACAGGAGATGTAAAGAAAGATAGATGACCTGGAAGGAAGACAGAGACACTGTCAAAGCATAGAGAGATAAACTTAGGAAAGCCAAAATCTACCTAGAATTGGTTCTAGCAAGGGCAACAGTAAATGCACCTTCAAGTACATCACCAGTAAAGGAAGAATAGGCAAAATGTGGACCCACTGCTTAAGTGGGAAAGGGATTCAGTGATGTGGAAACAGAAAAGGCCTTCTTAATACCATGTTTACCTCAGTCTTTAGTGGTAAGTCTTTCCAGATTCCTGAGACCAGTGGTGAAGCCTGGACCCTTAGAGGTGGAAGAAATGGTTAGGGAACATTTGAACAAACTGAACACAGACCCATCGGAACTGATGGGATGCTCTCACAGCTGCTGAGCTATTAGGCCAATATCATTGTCAAGCTACTCTAAATTCTTCAGAACACCATAGTGATTCCAAGGTCTTCAAAAAAGCAAAGGACGAGAAAGAGGATGTGAGTAACTTGTGTTGGCCTCACTCTGATTCTTGAGAAAGTGATGGAATATATAATCCTGGAAACCACTTTTGAATGCACAAAGGACAAAAAGGTGATCAGGAATAGCAGAAAGAAGAAATCTCACTTAAGTAACATGACAACCTTCGACAATGAGCCATCTGTCTTGAAGGGAGAAGGCAGAGAGCAATTAAAGTTGTTTATCTTGACTTTCATAAGTCTTTAGACACTGCCCCCCATAACAGCCTTATAGGCAAACTGAAATATGTGCTTGGTAAGTGGAGAGTGAGGTAGATTTTTAAAAGGCTGAACTGTGGGACCTGGAAGGTTGTAAGCAGCAGCACAAAGCCATTGGATGTTTAACATCTTCACTGATGACTGGGGTAAAGGTCAGAGAGAACTCTCATTCACTTTTCAGGTAGAAAACCAGAAGGACTGACTGATTCGCCAGATAAGTTGTACTATCCTTCAGAAAGACCTGAAAATATTTGAGGAATGGACCAGCAGGATCTTCAGGAAGTTGAAAACCAAAAAGTATGAAGTCTTGTACCTGAGAAAGAACACATGTAGCATTTCAACATGGGGAGTAACTTGTAAGAAAAGGAACTAAAATGACATCAAACTGACAGTGAAACAGCAATGTATGTTTAAGGACAGAAAGTCAGTGATATCGTGGGCTATATTAACTGCAGGTCAAGGATAGTGATTCTGCTCCGCACTGGTAAGACACATCTACAGTGCAGGGTCCAGTTCTGGGCTCATCAGAGGAAGAGAGACATGGATTTATTGAAGAAAGTCTAACAAAGGGTCAAAGTTTGTTGAAGGGATGATAAATCTGTTATACGAGGAGAGGCTGAGAAAGCTGGGACTATTTAGCTTGAGAAAAAAAAGACACAGGGGAATACTAGTAATGTTAGTAAGTACCTAAAAAGAGGAAGTGAAGAGGAAGGCAGACTCTTCTTTGAGGTGTTTGGTCACAGGACAAGAAGCAATGAACACAAAATACAACTAACTTCCCTTAAAACAAGAATAAAACATTTTCACTGTGACAATGGTCAAACACTAGAACAGGTTGCCCAAAGGTATTGTGGAGTTTTTATTCTTGGAGATATTCAAAATCACTTGAACATGGTCCTGAGCAACCTGATTTACCTGACCCTGATCTGAATATTGAGTGCATTAGACAGTCTCCAAAGGTGCCAGCCAGCATCAGTGAATCTGCAATTGTGTGTGATTATTCTGGAAGGAAGGTACTCTCAGGAAGAGATAAAAAGGTAGTCTAGTTAGAGAAAATACCACTTCCTCTATCATTTGTGATTTAAATAGCCTAATTACACCCATTAAAAATCCTTAGAATTTCAAATTCTCCAAACATATAATAATTTTCTATTCCTCACAAAAATAATTCTCTGCCTCAGAAAATATTCAGATTGGAAGGCTAGAAACCAAACAACATGGTAGTAAAGTCCTAATTTCAAAACCCAGAACGATTCTGGATCGTAGTCCTTTCTCCAAGTCAGAAGGCTCTTAGTATTAGTAAACATCCCTTCAGAGCAGAAGAGATTCTGGTAGAAGAATGTGTTTCACCATATATTTACATAACCATTGATCTGAAAACACAACTGCATTTTTCATGAGGTTAAACAGAAATCAAATATTTTTTATTACCATTGGAAAAAATATCCAAATGCCAGTTATTCTTACCTAAAGATAACTGCAAGCACTAAGTAAGTAGTAGGAAAACCTACTACTTATAAATTATTCACTCACTAACAGAATTACACAAATATTTCAGAAGCATTTGCATTTATCTGGACAATACCCTATTACCATGATTGTAGAAGTATTCTAATTACTAGTCTTCTATCTTAGTATGATAACATAACCAGCTCCAGGACAGAAGCCAAGTTAATTGATTTACTCAGTACCAGAGTCAACAATGATGTTGAATAAAGAAAATATAAACCCTACTATATGCACTTCAGAAATAGTCCCTTGACTTGATTCTGAAAATGTGCACATCTTAGTCACAATACCATTTAAGAATAAACATGTAGGCAGGAGTTTACGGTTCTTTGTAAATTAGCTTAACAAAACTCCAGATCTATCATACAGGGAACTGGGATCCTGTCCTGGCAGTCTCTGGACATTATTCCAAGAGTGATATTCTCAGCAGTATTGTCTGCTTTATTTGCAGTTAGTTACAGGGATTTGCTATGTGACTCTACTGCACATAGACCAATTCAGTCACTAAGTGAGCTGTCCAAGTCTTATCTGTTGACATCAGAGCATGTGTCAAAAGCCAGACATATTCACATAGACACTAAGCAGCAGCATGTCCAGCTACTCCTTGAAAAGAAAGGGGGTAAACTATCGAATGACAAAAGTTAGAAAAGATCTCTAAGATCATCTAGTTCCTTCATCAACCCATGCCTACTAAGAGATACCACTCAGTGCCACATCTACCCTTGTCTTTAAAACCTTCACAGACGGTGACTATATCACTTCCCTGATCAGCCTATTTCAATACTTCACCAATGTTTCTTAGAAGATATTTTTCCTAATATCCAACCTGAACCTCTCCTGGAGCTGCCTGAAGCCATTACCTCTCATCCTATCACTAGTTACCAGGGAAGAGACACTGACTCCCACCTCGCTACAACCTT
The DNA here is from genome assembly GCF_038088225.1 of Cyrtonyx montezumae. NCBI lineage: Eukaryota > Metazoa > Chordata > Aves > Galliformes > Odontophoridae > Cyrtonyx > Cyrtonyx montezumae. Next base: position 2,197,165 of record NW_027072041.1, read on the forward strand.
CTTTCAGGCAGCTGTAGAAAGCAAAAAGGTCTCCCTCAAGCCTCCTCTTCTCCAAGCTTTACAAAATCATCAGAATATTTACCAAGCATGATCCTAAGGGAACCAAAGCAAGGCATCTATAGAAATAGCTCCAAAAGACTGTTTCACAATAACAAAATTTGGTTTTACTACAGTGACAATGCTGTTACTGCAACATAGTTTAGGAATCAAGCATGACCTATAGCATTAAAACAATCCCCAGTAACAATCTTGCTCCTTTTTGCTAATTTTTCTTCAAGTTGTCAACCTATTAGATTCTTCCTCCATTTTCTTTATTTTCTTATGTTAGCAAGAATTTTTGAAAGTCTATAGAGGAATCCTTAAGATGTGCCTGGACTTGGGTAAATTAAACCTGATTTCTCAAGAAATAATGCCTCCAGTGTTAACAACTTTAATAGAAATCATCAGAAGTGTGTAAGTTTTAAATGGAACTATTCTAGTTTCCTACAAAGAACTTTGCAACAAGTTTTGGTGGAAGACATTTTTCTGGTTGCTTAAATCAGAAAAAAATTATCAAGAATTAACAACTTTAGAAGCACTTCTTAGGTGCCTGTCTTCAAACATTGGGACATCAGTATGATTTGTTAAAATGATTGGTCATCTTAAATAAGGATAACAGAAGTAGGAACACTCACCCTGATTTCTCACAAGCGAAACAAGAATGTCAAACAAGGTAATACAACACTAAAAATAGAGTAATATAACATTAAAAAATCACTAGCACAAAATTAGCAAAGACTGTACCTCTTCAGGTGTTTGGTTTGGTTTTGAGTTGTTTTTTTGTTTTGTTTTGATTTTTGTTTTTGTTTAACTTGAAACAAAAATCTCTATTCACAGTAAATTATCTTGATGAAATTCCATCTTTGCCATTGAGTACCAGATTCTACTCTATAGAATTTCTAGTACAATCATAATTTTCAAGGTGATCTGCTATCTATTCAATCAGTACTTAAGAAACTGCTATTAAAGAATTGCTTCTGTCTATGTATATGAAATAAGTTCTCTAACACTCCATTCCTGACTTCCAGCTTCAGCTTATAATAACCTACAAGGCTATTACAGACAGCCTAAATATATATATCATATGGTTGCACACATGACCAAAAGAGAAAGATTTATATGTTACAAGGCAAAAAAAATCCTCTGGATATAATCTATTGCAATCAATGTGATCTATGTAATCTGTTACAACTATATAATTAGCTAATTGTATAATTATTCCACTCCTGATAGTATCTATACAAGGGGGAGTAAATGAATGCACAATGCATCCACATTAAAGAAGTTTACTCTAAAAACCACTATTCTTCATGCCTGCAAATTCCCAATATGCATTCCTGTGAATTGCCAAGTTCCTCAAATTTCAATATACATTTCACATAAAATAATGGTTCAACATCTCCCTCTTGTCTGGTACTAAGTATTAATATTCATCTACTACTAGGTGCCAGAAATGTAAATACCTCAAGTAAATTTAAAACCTATTCAAGACACCACTTATTCCTTCAATGGGGCAGGAATACAGCTGAGACTGTTTCAATTTAAAACCAGCTCTGAATCACAATGGCCATTCTTCCAAATTCCTGTTCTTCAAGCTAAAATTTCTAAAAACCCTAGCTGGAAATAATGACAAGCTTGAGACCAATTTCCTCAGTAAAAACACAATGGAAATCTTGAAACCCTGCTCATGCTGAACATTCAAAAGCAGTTTTGCTTGATACCAATAGATTCTGCCACATTTAATCCATGCAAATATCTGGCAAACTTCTGCCACATGCTAATATTTAAAATTAAAAGCATTGTAACTACTTTACTATACATTCAACTGAGCCATTAAAAGAAACTTCTTTTTGATACAAAAGAGTTTCCAAAGAATGTACTTGATTCACGTGCAAGTCTGTCCAAAACCAAACAGCCTTCACTAATTGATTGCATTGTCCAAAACATTTTACAAACAAAAACATTAACTTGCATTACAGCAGTATAGTGAGAAACCAATATAAGACTATGAGCATGAAGTAGAAAGTACATATTCAGGATGTCAAACAGCAGTATAAAATACAGGAAAGTAATAAATAGATCAAGGAAGCAGAAGGGGAAATGAAGACAGAGAACACATTGGCATTTTCACTCAAGTTTAGTATGTGTCTGATAATGGTATGTGACATGCTATATATACCTAGGTTTTGCCAGTGCTCTGCTTTTTCATTTTGGGGGAAAAAAAAAAAAAACCTGTCCAGACTGAATAAACAAGACCACACACACAGCCACTCCTGCTTCCTCAAAAAATACCTAGTCTCAGGAAAAATACAAAGCCATCTCAGGCGGTATAAACCTAATCTCATAGGGCATCTCTAATACAACTCCACAAAAATAATGATTATTTTTACTACCTGTTCAAGAGACTTCTGGTTTTAAATCATTCCAGTGCAAGAACTAATACAACTAGCTCTTTGCACGATACTTCTTTAAATTGAGACAAATTATCCTGTTTTTTATCTATCTATAATGTAATGTTCATTTCAAAAGCATTATTTAAACGCTTCAGTCATTTCCAGAAACCTAGACCAGGCACAGAATTTTCTCCTATTTTTTGTCAGATACAGAGTCACATTACTAATGGACACAAAACAAAACAAATTGCAGTCTAGTATTAAAAAAAAACAGTTTATTTTTACAAAGTAGAGAAATACTGAAAATGCTACTGCACAGTTGAAGATTTTATGCAGAATACCTAAGATCACAACATCACAGAATCACAGAATTGTGGGGGCTGGAAGGGACCTTTCGAGATCATGTAGTCCAACCCCCAAAGATCTTTGATTTGTCCCTAATGCTATGCAAAAGAAAAACATTATTCAGTCTTAGGGTGAGCAGAGACAGAGGGAAGCTTTCAGTTTGTCATGCAAACAAAGAAAAAAGATTCCAGAAAACAATTCAGTAGAATATATCCAAATCTCCTCTGCATTGTCACCTTCCAACTAGTTATTTATTAAAGTCAAGGATTTGCAGTAAAAAACAATACACTGTGTGAAATAACTATGCATACAATGGCAGCTAACAAAGCTTGTAGATTAAAAATCGCATGGTAGTATAACATTCACTACAAGGAATCGTAATCCATTTCTAAACATCACTGCCTTCTCTAGGAATGTAAAGACAAGTTACTCTTTGCCTTGTAGGCACACTTTCAAATTAGTTGTTTTCTGAAAAAAAAAAAGAAAAAAGAAAAAAAAACCTCTTCAGTTAAATACAGGGAGTGTCACTTACCGTACACTTTCAAATTCACTTCTCTAGTGTATTAGCAAAACCTATTAACATTTTACAAAATAAAAAAGCAACAAGTAAGACTAGAGTAACACAATGATTGAGTTCGTCCATAAATGCATTTTATGTACATAATACATTGAAAAAACCCTAAGAAGCATCACTGGCCTTTTGTCTTACCGTTGCAAGTTTATCTTGTAATTCTCTGTGAGTTTTTTCATTATCCTGTAGCCTCTCAGAGAGATCATTAATTACCTTCTTCTTTTCCTCAATCTTCTCATTCATTTGCTTGTTTGCGGAGATATACACTCTTTCCAATCTGTAAAGTTCCAGCATTAAAACATTCATTCATTTATTAATCAAATATACTTATGACAGCTGTACTACATACTTTTAAATATAACCAATAGATGTGGCTGACATTTGCACATCATTAGGGTTCTAAATTTGCATATTATATATTTCAACTATAAGAAGTTTTATTTTCCTTTCAAGAAGAGCTTTTCACCAAGTGGTATGTTTTCCAGTTCCTGACGCTTCTACTAGCCAGAAATTAATTTGTTGGGTTTTTTTTAACATAACCTCTAAATTATATGTAATAAACAGAATTCATTACATTTTAATTAACGAAGTAGCTCTCTTCAGAAACACTATGACAAGTCTTATGTAATCTATCCTGTTTTCAGATACAAAGCTTCCTCCTAATATTTCCACACAGTTGACTATATTCTACTCACAACGGCATGCCTTTAGAGTTTTCCACCAGCAGACTCTCTCAAAACTTACACAGTTAACCAGCACTCTCTCTCCCCACTGGTATCCAGGAAAACAAACATATATAAAGAGACTGGTTTAGCTAAGCAGGAAACTTACAAAAGCTGCAGGACCAAATAGTGCGTAGGAGACAGAAGTGGCAAGACAAATCCTAGGAGGAATTTGGAAAGACTAGCAGGCACATTTGTAAGGTGTCAGAAAAGCCAAAATTCACTTTGAATTGATGTTATTAAAGGATGACCAGGACAAGAAGAGATTTTACCACATGTTGTGGTAAGAAAAAGAAACATGGGCTCGTTTCTGTACTGGTCAGGTGATTTATCAGCACACTCAATGCCTTCCTTGCCTCAGTCTTCACCAATAAGTTATCCTAAGCCTCTGTGATTAAGAAAGAGAACAACTGCTAAAAGCAAACAAGAATTGAGTGAGGAATTACCTGTGAGAATGGAACCCACAGAAACAGAAAAGAGATGGGCTTATCTACATTCAAAAGTGCTGACAGAGATAGACAATCATAGAAACGCTTCCTTGCTATCACCTTTGAAATACTGAGATCAGAGAGGTCCCTGGCTACTAGAGAAGAACAGATGTCACACCTATAGTCAGAGGAAAATAAAAGAACAAACCACAGAACTAATGGCCAGTTATTCTCACTTGTCTTAGGAAGATCATGGAGCAAGTCCTCCTGGAACAAGTTTCTGGGCTCATGAAATAGAGACAGATGACTCAGGAAAGATCACTGAGGATTTATCAAGATTAAATCATGTCTAAACAACACAGCTACCCATAACAGAACAACATTTAATTCAACTTTAGCAAAGCTTTCGACACTGTCACACAGCATTATTACATGCTAATGCCCTTGTTCTCATAGGAAATTTCAGTTTACCAGGTATCTGCTGGAGATACAATACTGCAGAGATGAAATGGTCTAGGAGGTTCCTGAAGAGCATGGAAGATAATTTTCTAACACAGCTGATAGAAGAGCTGGCCAGGGAAGTTGCTTTGCTAGTTCTGCTGTTTATAGAAAGGGTCTGGTGGGAGACATAGTAATCTGAAGCTGCTTCTGACATAGAGACCACAAAACACTAAAGTTCTCAATTCTTGGTGAAGTCAGGAGAGGCATCAGAAAAACTGCTACCTTGGACTTCCAGAGGGCAGATCTTGGGGTTTTTTAGGACACTGGTAGGCACAGTGATGTGGTAGACAGTTCTGAAGGACAAAGTGTCCAGGAAGGATAGATGTTTCTCACTACAGAAATCTTGAAGTTGCAGAGGGAAAATTAGAAAGGCAAGAGCCCAGCAAGAAATTAATCTGGTCACCATTCTTAAAGTTAATAAAAACTGTTTTTACAAATACATTAATAACTAAAGGGAACCCAGAAGAATGTACAGTCGTTCTGTCAGCAGTCAGCCAGCTGAACATGAGCCAGCAGTGTGCTCAAGAGGCCAAGAAGGCCAGTTGCTGTCCTGGCTTGTGTCAGAAATAGTGTAGCCAGCAAGATGAGGGAAGTGATTGCATCCCCGTCCTTGTACTGATGAGGCTGCACCTTGAGCACAGTGTTCAGTTTGGGGCCCTCACTGCAGGAACAACACTGAGGCCCAAAGAGCTACTGAAGAACGGCAACAAAGCTGGTAAAGGGTCTGGAACTCAGGATTTATGAGGAGCAGCTGAGGGAACTGGGAGAAGAGGAGGCACAGGTGAGACCTTATCATTTTCTACAACTTGCTGAAAGGATGTTGTAGCAACATGAGGTTGGTTTCTTCTCTGACATAACTAGTGGTAGGACAAAAGGCAGTGGCCTCAGATTATGCCAGGGAAGGTTCAGGTTGAATACTAGAAAAGATTTATTCTCAGAAACAGCGGTGAGGTAGGGAAACAGACTCAGGAAAGTGGTAGAGTCATCGTCCCTATAGGCATTCAAAGTACCTGGTTTGGCTGCAATTATATTGATGGTGTGAAGGATGGACTAGATGATCTTAGAGGTCTCTTCCAATCTTAATGATTTTATGAGTTTATAAATCATTAGCATGTTATTTTATAAGGGAACTAATAGCAACACAAAAAGAAAAAAAGTAAATAAACTACAGTAAGCTCATAGGAATACCACCAGACTAGTCAGGGGCTATAGTACAGGCCATATATATGATGTGAGGGAACTTGGTGTGTTCAGCCTTGAGAAGAGTGAATAACAGACCCTTCAGTAGCTTCAGGTCATCAAGAGCCAGGCTCTTCACAGCGAAGTATAGGACAAGAGAGAACAATCACAAATTGAATCAGAAAAGATTCAGACTATCAGAAGCTTTCTAACACCACAACAGTCAAGAAGAGGAGCAGGCTCCCAGAAAGCTTGTGCAGTCATCATTCTTGGAGATCTTGAAGACTTACTGGACAAAGCCCTCAGTAACCCGATCTCATACCTGATCAAGCATTAGTAGAATGTTGAAATAAAGAACTACGATCCAGTCCTTTCCAGCTTGAATTATTCTATGGCATAAATCTTAACAGTGGCAACATCCAGGTGTCTCTTCTCCTTTTATTTTCTCTTTTCACTTTTCTCTCATTACAACTGATAGTAATCCAAAAGGCTCTAAGTTTTCCCAACTTTTAAATCAATATTGTCACTTCCTGGCTTTTAACTTTCCTTTTAACTTTCCTTTACTTCTTATTCTTAAAGAAAGGATTTGCTTGTTTTAGTCCTCAAACATCACTCCTTCTCTCACAGCTTTCAGAAACACAGTAAGAGAAGTACCAATTTATTCTAAATCATGCCCTCACTCCTCAAGAAAAGTAAATTCACATGAAAAGCCAGATCTCTTGTTGCTTCCAATTTATATAGTGCTACTGGGTTCAGAGCTAATTAATAAATTATGCAACCCAGAAAAGTCCGTATGCTTGGAATCAGTTACTGATCTTTTTCTCAGAAAATCAGTTTTCACATCTTTGGATACCTTCCACTTATTCCACATCAAGTCCAGCTAAAAAGATATACAAATATTTTAGCACAATAAATGAAAGTCCCCAGCAATTTCCAAAAAAATAAAAGACAATCCTGGAAGACTACTCCAGGAAAAGCAAAAATAGATTAGGACGCTAAATCATGGCTTAAAAGAAAATATCAAGCTCCTGGAATTGTCTTAAATTCAAGGACCACACCCTTCAAAAGGATCAAAGGTTCTCCTGTTCTATCTGAACAGATCCATTGAAAGCAATCACTGATACTCACCAGTATAACTGATAATTGTATGCTTCAATGCATAAAAAGGGCAGGGTAGAAGAGACAGTTCACGCCCATTACATGCAAGTGTCTAAAACGAACTGAGTATACTAACAGTCCATCTGAGGTAAATTTCGACATTCATTACCTATCTTTACAGACAAGTTCAGAGAGATAGTATTATAGGAGTAGGCAGTTTTTGTTCCTTTAGTCTGTATTAAAACAACTACCAACTAATAAACTGTGTTAACTTTCACAAAAAGGTTAGCATTCTCTCATGTAGAAATGAACTGCTCATACAGTACAAAGGTAAGTTTTTGAGCTTGGACAGAAACAACAAGGGGTCTAATTCCTGAAGTTTCTCTAAGAAATGAGTAAATGGTACCTTTAGACTGTTGGAAAGCTATCGGTTCTCTGATAGATAACAGAAAGTTATGATATGTGGCCATGCTGAAAAGTTTAAGTTTTTCTAGACTGAAAACTACTCCAGCTTAATCGACCTTAGCCAAAAAAACTCAAAAAAACATGTTACATTTGATGATGCTGAATTTAACTGGTCAAGCCTTACATACAGAGATGGACCTAGGAATGTTTGACTTTGGAATCACACAGAATCACAGAGTGCCAAAGATTGCAAGGGATCTCCAAAGATCACCTAGTCCAATCCCCCTGCCAGAGCAGGAACACCTACATTAGATCACACAGGAACACATCCAGGTGGTGTTTCAATGTCTCCAGAAAAGGAAACATTCAGCCTTTCTGGGTAGCCCGTTCCACTGTTCTGTTACACTAACGGTGAAATTTTTTCTTGTATTTATGTGGAACCTTCTGTGTTGCAGCTTGCAACCACTGCCCCTTGTCCTGTCATTGCTTATCACTGAGAAGTGCCTGACTCCATCCTCCTGACTCTCACTCTTCACATACTTATAAACATTAATGTGGTCACCCGTCAGACTCCTCCAGGCTAAAGAGACCCAGCTCTCTCAGCCTTTCCTCACAAGGGAGATGATCCACACCCTTAATCATTCTGTGGCTCTGTGCTGGACTCTCTTCAAGCTGTTCCCTATCCTTCTTGATCTGAGGAGCCCAGAACTGGACCTTGGATGGAAGAAATAGTCCAGGAATTAGCAACTGGGGGAAGAGAAATTTTTGTGCAAGAATAAGAAATTAGAAGTTACATACATGATGAACACGTGCAATGCAGGTCATAAGTTGGACTGGAAAAGCTACCGATCCAACAGACTTCCAACAAAGCTGCACTGAATATGAAGCAGTTTTTCAAATTTATTTAAAAAAAATCATATTACTGGCACAGGCTTTCTTTGCTTTCAGACTTCTTTTGGCGTGATTTTGATGAAGAGTTCCACTGTGCTAATAACAGCAGATGCTTCAAACTAAAGACATCTCTGAAACTACACATATAGAAAGGCTGAAATCAGTGCTCTATAGCCCACAGAATTCTTTACCCATTCCACCATAGTAAGCCATCAACTTTGAGTTCTAAACTCTTCCTTCCCTAAATCTATCCTTCATTTTACCTATTGCTTAGCTACCTGTTTTACAACACCACTCTATTTGATATTTTCTTATTCCAGTATCTACTTGATTCAGACGAGGAAGAAGACACAGTACTGTGCCATCCTCCTGTCTGCATGGGAAGTATAATACAGCCATTCTTCCAAGAACCATCTGCTACCACAGATAAAGCAGATTTACTGAGTGGGAAAGGAATTCCAGTTGATTTTGTCTACTTCACACCTTTTCCTTGTCTTTTCTTATCAAGTCAAAACTTTCCATGTTTATGCAAAAGCAGAAAATTAAGATTATTCACCACAAATAATAAACAATTCCTAGATAAAATCTTGAAGATCCACCTAGTTCCATGAAAAGTTCTCATTATAATGTTGCATTTGTACAGAGAAAAAAATATTTTATAAACCTATCATGTATGTTTTCCTATACTTCTTCCAAATGTTACAGTACCCTATCATAACTATCATTTTCAATATTTTTCTTAGACAAATAACCTACATAATAGATTAGTTATTTTCTCCACCTCCCCATAATGAGTATGTTTAATAGTTTGAATCTGTTATTTATGGAATGCCAAGTTCTAAACTTTGTTTTGGTTTGCAAATATATGTAGGATGGTACTGTTTTCTACTGGTAGAAAGCTACAGAACTGTGCTACTCAAGCTGCCTACTGCCAATTTGTAATGAACATAAAAGATAACTTACCTATTGACTTTCTCCAAATTCTCTTGGGCATTCTGCTTTTCTCTCTCATATGACTTCTCCATCTCTTTGAACTCCTTCTTGATCACCTCTAAATCTGACAGAGCTGCTGCTTGGCTGACTTTTTCCATTTGCAAAGCTCTTTCAAGTTCTCGAATTCTCATCTATTAGAAAACAATGAAAGTAAATTAGAAAAAAGTATCGCAGTGTTTAATGTTGTTCCATTTTCTGTTTTAAGGACAATTATATTGTTAAAATCTACCTTAATGCATTTACAGAAAAAGCACTGAACATAGGCAGAAATATATAAATCCAAACAGTTCAGAGACAAATAGATAAGTTGAAAACAAAATGCCTTTTATCGTCCTTCAGTGGTGTATGAATTTTTCATTTTTTAGGTTTTAGGCACAGTTTTTCAGGGAAATTCTGTTGTTTAAGTTTGGTATGTGGTCACAAAGGCTACAATTATTACTTCTGCTAAGGGAAATCCTACTTGAAAAGTCCATGTATTCAGACAGAGAAGAAAACTTTACCAGCTGCTGATTTATAAAAGAGAAGTCTCTGATTTTATGGAATACTTCCTTCTCAGTTCCACTGAAAATGATAAAGTAGATAAAGAAAATGAAGAAAACCAAATCTCTACTTTCTACTACTTTAATGTTAATCTTAAAGTAAGTAAAAGCTTGTTCACAGATAATAAGAATAAAACCTAACTCAAGCTTGTTCACAGAGAAAATAATGAGAACAAGAATAAAACCTAATTCAAGCATGGCTGCATTTATTTTTGTTGCCCAGAAAACTATATCTATATATATATATATAGATATATAATTGATTGACTATTATTTTGTAAAATTTACATTGTAAAGTTACAATATAATATTCAAGAACAGTCCTTTAACTATTTTCTTGCTTGCCTTTTAAAGAAAGCCGTAATCGCCTTATTTGGTCAAATATCATGTGATCATAGACTCATAAAATGCCTTGGGTTGGAAAGAATCTTAAATATTATCTAGATCCAATTCCCTGCCATGGGCAAGGGCACCCCCAAGATCAGGTTGCCCACAGCCTTATCTTCTTCAGGCTGAACAAGGTGAAGAGGTTCAGCCCTCTCATCAATTTTGTGGCCCTTCTCTGGACACGTTCCAACAGCCCTGTATGAACACAGCCAGTGGCCACAATCCTAGGGCTGCAACAATCCAACCAATTCTTTATCCACTGAATAATCCACCCTTCCAATCCTTCTCTCTCCAATTTAGAGCTAAGTCTGTAGTATGGGACTACATCAAAAGCCTTGCACAAGTCCAGGTAGATGGCATCAGTTGCCCTTCCTGTGTCCATCATCACCATCACTCCATTGTAGAAAGTCACCAGATTAGTAAGGCCCTTGGTGAATCTATGCTGGTCTCTCAGACCACCTCATCTTTCATGTGCCTTAACATAAAACCACAATCACCCCAGGGATAGAAGTGAGAGGCCTTGGATTCCTCAGGTCTTCCTTTTCTCAGCTCTCACAGGGGACTTCTGACTGCCACAACTTGATGACTTCTGACTGCCACGACACAAATATGATTAAGACTGGCTTCACAACTACATCAAATAGTTTCTTCAGGAACTGGGATGCATGTTGTCAGGTTCCATAGACTTATACACATTCATTTTCATCAGGTAGCTTCAGACTTGCCCTTTGTTTACACTGGGTGGGGTTTTGCTTCTCAAACCCCTGTTCAAAGAAAAGAGATATATACAGGAAGCCTGACTGCCGGTGGAGACTGAGGTAAATAATAAGTTGAGTTGCTTAGTTCCCTCCATGTTTGTTGAAGCCAGTTCTTCCTTCTTATTTATCAGAGGGGATACACTCCTTGGCCTATCTTTTATGACCAATGTATCAGCAGAATCCCTTGTTAGTTTTTACATGACCCCATCTTTGCACATTTGGATGGCATCTCTGTATTATTCCCAGGCCACATGCATCTGCTGCAGCCCGCCCATCTTTTCCCTCAGCTTGATCAGCAGGTTTCCTGCATCCTGTGCCTATTTTCCTATACTGGGGGACAGAGAACTCTTGCGCTCCCATAAAGGCATCCTTGAAGAGCTGCCAGCTCTGCTCAACTCCTTCATCCCTAAGGACAGTTTCCCAGGGAACCTCATCCAGTAGTTACTTAAAGAGCCAGAAGTTCACTCTCCTGAAGTTCAAGATCCCAGCTAAGCTTTTTAAAAGGCTCCATATTCCTGGAACTCACAAATTCAATCATGATATTGTGGCTACAGACCAGACAGCCTCCAATCTTAACCTCTAATGAATTCCACTGCACTGGTGAGCACCAGGCCCAGTAAAATTTCTACTCTGGTCAGTTTTACTAATGTACCAGGAAGTTACCCTCATGCACTTCAGACGTCTTGAGGATTTCTCTCCCAGCAACATCCGGATGGTTGAAAACCCCATCAGGATGAAAGCCTGCAAGTGCAACATTTCTTTTAGCTGAAGCAAGAAGGCAGTAGCAGCAGCTCCATTTGATCAGGTGGCCTGCAGCGAATCACAACCACCAGGTGTCCTTTATTGGTCTGAACTCTAATTTTTCCCCACAGGCTGTCACCCTATTTCTCAGAGGCAACATGCCTGCCCATCCTTCCCTGCCTATCTCCCTGGCCTGCCCAAGGAGGTGGTGGAGCTGCCGTCCCTGGCAGTGGTCAACAGTTGTCTGGATGAGGAGCTACAAGATATGGTTTAGTAACTTGCGGTAGCAATGGTAATGGGTGGATGGTTGGACTAGATGATCTTGTAGGTCCTTTCCAACCCTGTGATTCCATGAGAAGTTTGTAGACTTTTAACTGTCGTGCTCCAGTCATGCAATTCATACCATCGCATTTCTGTAATAGCAATTAAGTCAAAGTTCTATAACTGCACTGTGGCTTCCAATTCTGCTTATTGACATGCTGCCTGCATTGGTGTTGAGACACTTCAGCTGGTCAGTCAGCCTTGTTACCTTCTTCAAAGAACTGTCCCAAGCTCCTCTAGGACAAATCTGAGGTGTTACCCTGCTGCTTCCTAAATTGACAGCATTGCCCAGCTCTTCTCAGTTGTTTAGATATCTATTGTTAAATAATGAAAAGAATTAATATTAAAGTACATATATAATATTTTCTCATATAATTATCTTTACTGGTAATTGTTGTCACTGTAATGTTGTTTGAAGCTGAAATCTACTCTGAACAATCGTATTTGGAACAGCAGTTTCAGGGTGCATTTATTAAGTACACACTCCTACAGAAGTCAGATGTATTTACTGCATCTCTAAAAAGTCTTTATAAATGTCCATTCAAAAGGCACAGAACAGGATGTTTACACAGTACTATGGTGTTTAACTCCTAAGAAATATTTATTTCCCCCACACTGTTTAAATACTAGAAGTTACTCTCTCCATCTTACAAATCCAAGTAAATCATTAGTATTAAAAAAAAATTAAAAATAATATTCCATGAGAAACAGGTACTTTTCCAGTTTTCTCTTCATGTCTTACAGTTTTGAAACTTAAATGCAAAAAAAAAAAAAAAATCCACTCTGCAGCATCTAGAAGATCACATCTTTACAACTTCATCAACCCCTTTACTGTAAACTTCCACAAAACATTTAACAAAATGTTTACCTGGGCAATTTCCAAATTGAATTTGGATTTCAAATGTGCTGCTCTCTCTACTTCAATGTTTTCTTCCAGTTGTTTTATTCTATCTGTAGCTGCCTAGAAGTACATTTTGAAGAAATTTAAGTTCAGACAGGTAGTAAAGATGACATATAGACTCCTCTTTTTATTCTGTATTTTAGGATTCCATATACCAACCCAAAATATCTGAATTGTACATGAAACTGTATGATTATCCAAGAAATGATGCAAGAAACATCAAAATAATTTTTACAGACCTAAATTTACATTATTATTTTCTAATCTGTTAAATAAATTGATGTAGCATTACGTTATTGCTGCATTGTTTTAGAACTAAGAAAACTCTGGCTGGAATCAGAAAGTAAAAAGAATGAGTTTAGATATTCTACTGATTACCTTAATATTTGCCAAGGTTGTAACCTGAGGCAACATAACCCCATCTTACATTTTCCAAAAAACAATGAAATAGCAATAGAGTATCTATAACTTCAGTGAGACAACAAAGAACTGGGAAGATTGAGAATTCTGTAAAAACATATTGGTTTTAGCATGTAATTTCCAAATAAAGTGCCAATAACGCACTGCTTTGCAGGCCTAAACCAGTGAGATTCTCTACACCAAAAATCTTTAAAAATATTTTTTAAAGTGCTAACACAGTACCTGTACTGACTTCTTTCTATCCTTTTTTTTTTTTCCATAAAATGTCAGGATGTGTATGATCTTTCAACAAATATCCTGACTAATCAAATCAGTCACATTTCATTACAGAACAGAATATCTGTACATACAAGCACAGTTTAAGCAACATGGGATTGTCTGAATTAGGCTGCTGAATCTCTGTTGTCCACTCTTCCAGCACTTAGAGAACCCAAATGATTACGCTAAAAATCTACTCTACAATTTGGACTGGCCACAAAATGTCCAAAAGAAAGACTATTCCCTTACTTAATTTTTTAGGGTGCAGCAGGGTTTTTGTTTGTTTGTTGCTGTTGTTGTTTTTTAAGGGTTTTAAGCTGACTTCCAAGTTACATTAAACACAAAAGCAATAACTAGACACATACATCCAGATAAAGGCCTGGACACTGCATTTCATCTGAAAAAAATGCTTTTAGCTAAAGCAGTAACAAAAGATCAAATATCATACAAACTCACATGTGAATTTAACTACCCTGTTTTATATTAATAAAATATTTTCACTATGATGGATGATAGAACTGATAAGAAAAATACAATCCAAACTGTCTCAGCATTTCAGTTGAAATTAGACACACCAATAAAAATGAATAAATATCAGAAAGTTGTTTAACATAAGCACAATTCAGGTTGCACAAATACAATAAAAATTACTGATTTTGGAAATGTAAAGTAATTTGGTGAGACTGCATCTTGATTCCAAACGTTTCAGAGAAGAGAGAGAAACTTTAACAGATGTTAGAACAAAGGTTCTTGGCAATAAATTTAGTGTTTGTTTGTATAATCTTTCTCTCACATACACACACACAAAAAAAGAAAGATTTTCAATACAGATGTTGGAGGCATACCAAAGAGAAAAGCAGCAAAGGCACAGAGCTTACCAAACCTACCCTATAGTAAGATGTGTCAGAAGGCCCAAACTTTTTCTCTTCTCAGAAGTTTAATATGTTTAATATTTTTAAGTAAAAACAAAAAAACACCTATCTTGCACAAACTCTCTGCCAATACTTGAATATTTCTAAGACCATCCTAAAAAAAAAAGTCTTGATTTAGTCCTAACAGTCTTATTCCTTCCAATCATCAGTTTTAATGCAGAACTAACAAACTATCTCTGGGATCAGTTCATAATGACCGCCTTAGCATCCTCTAACACATTAACAACTGCCGACAGCATGGTTTTAAAAATTAATACTGCCCTGACACCCTACTAAAAGTAGCCTGTGAACAAAAAATCTTAACAAGATAGATTTCATTCTTTTTGTAGTAACACTAAAAAATGTCAGCTTTACTATAACTCTATTTAAGCTTTATTAGACAATTAAAGGAAAAAGTGAGAAAGGTACTTATCACAAGTTTTACATTTAGAATACTTGAAAAAAATAGAACTGAAAAGCTCACCAGGAACTGGAGTAAACTGGAGTTTACTGAAACTTCAGAAAACAGAGACCAATGGAGAGAACTAGATATATGCTCTTTCAACATATGTCACTGTCAGGGACCAGGCAAGAACTACTGCTAATTTACTGGATTGCTTGTAGCCAAAGTTTGAACTATATTATCCTCTCATCTTGAGAAATTCTTCAAGTATACCTCAACCTCAGTATAAGCAATTCTCTTGCACAGAATGGATTCAGAAATTTAAAAGAGCTTGCAGAAAAAAATACACCAGTAAATTGCGGAAGTAATAAAGATGTCATCTAGTTTATCGTACAGCAATGAATATTTATTTAATTTCCAAGGTTCTTTCATTTGCATGCTGCAGCTTCTGGTTTACCATATAGGCCAGATGTGAGGTGTGCCTGACCATGGCAGGAGGACTGCAACTAGATGACCTTTAGGGTATCTTCCAACTCAGGCCATTCTATGATAGAACTCCTGCAGAGCATTGAAAAGAGAGCTACAAGGATGGTGGAGGGCCTTGAGAGCAAGATGTACGAGGAGCAGCTGAGATCCCTTGGTTTGTTCAGCCTAGAGGAGACTAAGTGGGGACTTCATCACGACCTACAGCTCCCTACAAGGAGAGGGAAAGGGCAGTGTTGATCTCTGCTTTCTGGTGACAGTGACAGGATCTAAGAGAGCAGCACAGAGCTGCGTCACGAGGAGGGTCAGGCTGGATGTCAGGGAAAGGCTCTTCACCAAGATGGTGGTCTGGCACAGGAACAGGCTCCCCAGGACAGCGGTCACAGCAATGAACCTGATGGAGTTCAAGGTTTTGGAAAATGCTCTCAGACAGAGGGTTTGTTTTCTTAGGTAGGTAGTCCTGTTTTAGCCAGTATTTGGACTTGATGATCACTGTGGGTCCCTTCCAACTTGGGATATTCTATGATTCTATATATTTAGTAAATTTAAACAAAGTCAGATGTCAGTAAATTAGAGGAAAAATTGTGAAAAAAAAACCCCACTTAATCAGAAATTAGCATATAAGGCTTGTTAAACAACAGAAGGATTTATCATGTATGGAGAAAAAAATCACATTTCACTTAGAATTATCTAGGATTATAGATAGAATTATCTAGAACTATCTAGGATTGCTCTTTATCTAAGTATACATCAGCCACAGAAGTTGGACCTAAATTCCAAACTGTGACTAAAGCAGAGGGAATTAAAAAAAACAAAAAACCTCAAACACTCTATAGAAAATTTTGTCTGTTTTCCTAGCGAAGTCTCAAACAGGCTCTGCTAATCCTTACAAGCACTACTCTCTATAGTATATACTGTTGTCATGCCATTGCAGAGATAATGACCCACAGCGAATTCTGTGAGAGAAAGAAATGCCAGGGATAAGTCTAATCTGTAACACTACATTAAAGACTCCAGAACAAGAACTGGGATGAAGAGAGGAGTTTCAAATACCTTTCTGACAAACAGAAAGATGCAAAACTCATTTGAATCATGCAGAAGATAACAGCCAGTCTTCCTATGTGTTCAAAAACTTTACACAAAGCCTGTATACAAAGTATATATAGATATCCAAGACTACCGTTTCTCAGTTGAAAGTTAACTAGGAATATTTTCCATTTTAGCATAGCATATTTCTTTCTAGTGATATATCACTAAGATGGATTGAAATAAGCGGGTTCTCTGATGAAAGTTTTTTTCTTAAACAGCACCGATAACACTGGTTATTCAGTAAGATTCAGCAGTGACAGAGATAAGACCAAGTTCATCTGATCTGCAGTATATCTGAAGACAGACAGGGTACTACATAGAACTCATGAAATTTCCAGTTGTCTCAGATACTCAAGCTGAACAAATCTAAGTCTCAATTTAACACAGATCTCACGTCTGTTTTCATGACAGCACAGACAGAATTCCATCTTTTAAGAAAGAGCAAAGAAAAATGGATAAAGAAACTTCAGTGCAAGCTTTAACTTGTAGGTAACCATGCTATATGTTAGACTAAGCCTATGATGTTCAGCCACTTTTTCCACTGTCCTTTTCTATGTAAATGCCAATGAAGTATTTAGGAGATATTTTCCATATGCTAACAGTCTGCAGTACCATTTTTCAAAGTGTCTGCGTGGCTTCCATGTTTCTCAGTTCCTCACTGCAATAACACGTGAAACTGAATTACTCATTTAGAATGTATTGCCCAGTATCCTACACGTGTGCAATGCCACTAAACTGAATCCTTTGACATTTGCACATAGATCAAAACTCAGCAAGCAACAAAGAAAACAAAAGGGGGGGAAAAAAGCACATTTCCAACAGTTAGCAACTTCAGACATGGCAGTAAAAGTCCTTTTTCCCTCCTTCACTTCTAATAACTTCTACAAGAATTTTCACTAACAAATTGTCAGAATTCTTAGACACCTCTAAGTCTATGAGTACACAGCCCCTTACATGCAATGCTCAGCCTGGATACAATTTTCAGGGAAGAAAATATGCATCAGTTCAGAACCATCATTCCATTTGTTTGCTTCCACATTCAAATTAATTTTACTTCTTCCAACTTATTAGCACTTCCCTACAAATTCTAACTCAAATTAAGAGGTCAGGTCTAAGCACATCTTTAGGAACTGTGCTGGACACTTCTATCTACTGTTAGAAATACTACTGCCTCTTGATCATGGTAAGGTGGAGCCATCTCCTGTCCAGATAATAAACAACTTATTATTAACTATAAAAGTACTTAACTAATGCAATTCTTAACCACTGAGGTAAATGTTCTTTCAGCTTTACAGAGTTCAGTCTACACTCACTATCAATATTTCCTATAATGAAGTCCTATAAATGAAGAGTAACGTATCTCATTGACAAAAGAGTTGTATTTGACCAGTGTAACACTGATGCGGGGGCTATAAAATAATATGCTCATCTCTAGGAAAAATGTCAAAACAACCAGGAACGTTAAACTGCTTTCAGATGAAGTGCAAACCTATCCCAATTCACAACTGATTTGCAGTTGGCAAACCCATCTTAATTGCTCTGCCTTCCTACAGTACTTTGAGGGGAAAAGGATATCTCTTCTGGGTCTTATGCTCCATAGCTGCTAAAATTCTTAAAAGCCCTATCATTGACACTGTTACTTTATACATGCACACAGACAAAATTAAAATGTGACTTACTGCTTAATCCTTACAAGGACTACAGAACCTTCAGCTTTGGTCTGACAGTGAGTTAAGAGTGACAAGTCTTCAACCATTATTTGAATAACACAATAAAAAGTTAGCTGATAATGAGGAAGGTCCTCTCTAAAGTCCATTACATTAGTAAGCACATCACTGAAGTAACCCAGACTTTGAAGCCACCAAAATCCAGTGCTTAGAGGGCATATAAGACCTGGTAGCTCACACTCCTAGGTATGTGTTGTGAGAGAGTATGGAGACACTAGGAAGTGGAGGCTTCAGAAAGAGCAAGGCATGAAGGAGAGTGAAGGCAGGGAAGACAAAAGGACTTAAAATTTTAACAAGTGGCACTGTTAACTGGCTGTGGGATGTGTCATTTTTCATACTGTTTGAAGCCCTATCAACTCTGTCCTGTGAGACCTATATAACTTACCCAATACCACAATTCACAGTGAATTTACTAATAACAAAGAAAAATAATTAGTCTGGTTTAGTTTCGTCTGCTTACAATTTTGTTTTCATCTGAGATTCAATTTCTTGATTCCTGACTTATATACAGTAAGAAATCTAGTACATTCACAACCTTATTATTATGTGTACTTCATTATTACATAGACTTTCTGTAAATACAGAGTTGGACCATCACTCAAAAAAGTTTCTTCACAGCCTTTTTCCCATCATAGCAGCATTTCGAAAGTAATGCAAGACTACCTGTTCAGCAGGCTATTAAAATATCTGTATACTTAAAGACAGGGGACATAGAAAGATCATCTGAAAGCTAAGGAACTGGTCTTAAAATGGCAATATACTCAAAGTCTCAGAAATAAAATGAATGGACTTATGGGACATTTTTCAGGACTCAAGAAAAAGGCTTAAAAACCTTGACAAACCTTGAACTCCAACATACTGAGATTTGGCAACCTCAAAAACATATAAAAGAAAATAGAAAACCACCACATTGCCGTGAACAAGACAGAGTTTGAAATTTATGAAATACTAATTCTGCTTTTCATGATAAAAATCCACATTTCCCTCTCACTCACTGTTCATCAAATAGCTTTCCCACCCAGCTTCTGGCAACCAGACATGCCACAAGAAACACTGTTTCACTATTTATATACAAACTGCTTTATATTTCCCAAGAAATCATCCTTCCAGAACAGTGGAACAAAGGGCAAAAATAAAAGACACTGGTTCCAGAAAACTAACATGTATAAATAGTAGGACCTTGATGAGGTCAATACAAATACAAAAAGAACTTAACTACTGAACCTTGGGCTAAAGAGACAGAGTAATAACAGGGTTTCAACTTCAGGGCTTTTTTCTGATTATGTGTTCAGGACTCCAGGCTCATGCAGTAATACACCACATTTGGTACTGCTGCATGTTAGACAGCTAGCAGGTTACATATCAATAGCTATCTTGCAACAGAATAATGGTAATTGTCCACAGACTAATAATTCCCATCAATTCTGGAAATGTGTTCATTTAGATTAATTTCATAATAATAATTGATGGAGAAAACCTGAGTAATATTTTTTTAAAAAGAAAGGATAAGGAAGAGCTAAGAAGTTTCTTTCTTTCTATTACAATCTATTAGATACAATCCCTTGTAAGAGTGACAAAGAAAGATTCTAAATTTTTCACTTTCATTCATTACAGCAACAAGATTTTTTGGGGGGCTTTTTTTTTTTTTTCATGGACTTCTCTCTTATGTCCAGCAGAGGGTAGTGAACAACTTTGTGAGCTCCAAGAAACTTCATCCTGTCTGCATACGAAGAGGCAGGTATAGCAAAAATTGAAGGATCACCTTTTAATTCAAACTACCCTGTTCTCCATACAAACCACCCTAAGATGATCTCTGTCATCAGAAAAACTGAAGTACACATTTGCTATTCAATGCCCGTATATATTAGGTAGTCTGCATGGGTATTAAAATAATGATAATTTCTAATACCATTTTCCCATTTAAAGAAAGAAGGAAAATAAACAGCAACTCATAAGCTAACAAACACAGAACTACTACATGAAAAAAAATACTATTTTCTGTTTGAGGTGTACTATTTTAAGGCTTCTGAATGGAAATCCACCTCAACTGCCAACATTATAGGTAAAAATAACATCTGTAATTAAACCACAGCTTTAAATACAGGTTGGTTATCAGAACTTTAACAGAACTATTGGTATTTCTAATAGGTAATACTTATTCCCATATATTGAGAAGTTTTTAATTGACACAGAACTATGTGAGAGTAATACAGAACTGCAAGGAAACAAACATATTGTCACACAGAAGCTAGACTTTACCACCCTTCTTTAATGTCTCCTCTACTATACAAAAGAAGAATGTGGCAACTGAGAATGTGATGCACAGAAACCATCATGCTAGCAAGGCAGCTGCTTAAGGTAAAGAGGAAGAAGGGCTATACATAGCAATAAGCTTAAATCTCAACAATCTCCAGGCTTCACAGAAGCCTTTTAAAAGGGTACGGTCTGGTCCTATCCTTTCATCCATTAGGAGGGAAGGTGGTGCTCGCTTCCCCTTCCTTTATCCAACAGATCCATCCTTGAATAGCTCTGCATTACTTCCTTCACAATTTTCAAGGAGAAAGCTCCAGAAGCCACACTATAGTTGAAGAAGAGCATGTCTGGCTTTTCTTACTGAGGTCCCTCCACTCTGTTCCTGCATGAAGAAAAGATAATACCTCTACCTGACTGCGCTTCAGAATGGAAGAAAGTAGAATGACAAATGTACAAATCAAGGAAATGTTTCAAACAAGAAAGGCTGCAAATCAGACTTCAAACTCTGGTAAAACTAAACTGCTTCACATATATTTAAATTTTTAGAGAGAGAATTACGGGTGATAGGGCAACTTAAAATAGGTTTTATCATTCTCGATTCTAAAATTCAGAAACGTGGAGTTAGCAGCCTTTCATGATCACAGAAGAGGCAAAACAAACCAATCCTAGGATTTTGAGTCCAACACCCAGCATCAAGTCCCCAGGTGGCAATAAGCTAAGTAAAATAACCAATAAACTCAAAATACCTAGTGCTTCTGCTCTTTAAAGAATAAAGGTGTTTCGTTTGGTTTTTCAAAAAAATTCTTATTAGTCTGATTTCAAGCACAGAATAGTAGGTCCTTTCAGACATTTACACATTTGAAATCTAACTTTGTAATGGTGAGCTGCAAGCTGACCAGAGCATATGCAGTGCAGTTTATTTTACTTTTCACTATTACTATACACACAGACGTGCTCACTTGCTTAAACCTTTCTATGTAAGAGCACATACCTTCCTTTATGACTGCTTAAACACCTACCCTTGGAAGTATCACAATAATATTTTTTCTGTAGTGTATGTTGTTTTCTCACTAAACTATTAAGAGATCAATACATTAATTCTAACAAAAATTTAACAATATTTGAGTTATCTTAGCTGATTCTGGTTAATAGATAGCATTACATGATAAAGCCACCTCCAGCACACCATTACACGTTCTGAGCACTTTCCTTTTGAATTTACAGATGGTAAATACACACAAACAAATTACTTAAAGAGAGAAACCATTGCTTGCCTTATTCTTCCTTTCAGATCATGATTTCTAAGTTAATGTTATATGTCACGAAGTCACACCAAAAAAAAAAGGTCTTCATGAAAGTCCTTTGAAGCAAAAATCTTTGTCTTAAAAGGGCTATTCAAATTTCATAGTACTTTCCTTCTGAAGGAAATTCTGCTTGGGCCAATATATGCACCCTGCCGTAGCTAACAATAGACTTCCTACAGATCTCTGAGCGTAAAAACGTCTGTCTACCTTTGTCTACCTTAATGTCTGTCAATCAATGCTTTTAACTGATGAGCTTTGATGTTCACTGTAGTAATTTTCTTTTGTACTTCACCTTTACTGCAGTGTTCTAACTTTCTAGCGACCAATTCTTTGAATATTTTCTTTGCTTTTAAAGGGAAAAATAAAGAATAAACACAGCTAAAACCTGCATGTTACATTATCTTTAAGGACTCCTAATGTTCCACAAGTACCTATTTTCTAAACTTGGTCGTACAAAAGATCTAGAACTATCTTTGGTAGGAATCTTAGATCAGGACAAAGCATTATCTGGTTACTATGCTTTATAGTAACAAACCTTTTGTCAAGAATGTCTTGGTTCAGATCACACATTCAGACAGCAGTTACTATAAAACCACTCAGTAGATGAACAAAACAGTAAAACTTTGAAGAAAATTGCAAATAACATTTGAGTAAAAGAAATACATTTAGAAGACACTAGTTCAAAAAGCTTGAGACCTCTCAGTAACAGGTATCACACAACACACAAACTAGAACTACCTTTAGCATTTAGATACAGACAGGAGTGCTGCAAAACACCATTGTGATCTCCTAGTATGTTATTTTCTCTACAAAATACACCATCTGGCACCTTTCTCAGCTCTACTATATTTCCCATTTCAAGTTTTCTTGTAGAAAAAAAGAAAAAAAACTAAGCAAAAAAGAACAGATGATTAATAAAAAAAAAGACATTTCATAGGTAGGGACAATATAGAGAAATAAAAGTTTCCTACTCTTAGACTTATTTTCATGCTCATTTAACCCTTTTTCCATCTGCTCTTCAAACACCAGCCTCAAGAGAGACACTGTATGGGAACTGTTGACTCATGGCCTGAAGCACTGATTGATCCCTAAGGCGAGCACTGAATCAGTCACAGGAGCACAGATGAAGGCAATACATCTGTGTGACCAGAAGGGGTGGAGTCTGGCTCCACCTCTCCCAGACCCCAATTAAGGGCTGACCACCACTAGGGAAGGATCTCCAAGAGATCCCTCCCCTGTGGAGTTCCGGGCAAGCCTTAACCTTCAGTGACAGGTGAGCCCTTCCTATCTATTGGGTGCCTTTATACCATCTGGATAAGCCATCCAAAAATATACTGTCGATCTTCATTATATTGTGCTACTTGTTCAGGGTATTCACCCTATAGACACACACAGTAAGCATGTCAGTAAACTGAAATCACCAGCTAACTGAGAGGTTTTATCTCACAAAAATAAATTACTCAGAGTTTCAGCATTACTTGAGACTAATGCCAGTAACCAAAAAGCATTACTTCGAGTTCCTTTTTAAGTCGCTCCTCTCGTTCAGCACTGTATTCAAGCTCATGTACTTGGCGAGTTAGCAGTTCAGAACAGTCGAGATGTTCTAGTTCCGTATCTTTTATTTTTTTGCATAAGTTTTGCAATGCGCTATTCTGCTTCTAGAGGAAAAGAGAAAGAAGAAAAAGCAGGGAACGAAATAACATTAATTAAAGTATAATAATAAAGAGCTTAAAAAAGGAATACTTTGTGAACAGTGACTGAATTAGAACCATTTACTAATATCCAACCTGTCAACAGAACCACCTGCCCAAGACCACATATGTTCTTAACTCACCACCAGGAAAAACGTGTTGGTTCAAAAATCAACACGAATGTGACCTGTGACTGTATTAAAAACAGAGACAATTCACCACAGGAAATTTTAAATAGTAAAGGGCTACTCTTCCAACCTCTTCTCTCATCCTACCAAATGGAGGAGATGGAGGAGGAAAGCCTGCAATTGCACTGGACAAAATGATACATAGGGACAGGAAGTTTTATTTTGCTTTGGTTTTAATTAATAGAATTTGAAATCAAATGAAATGTTCTTAGAATTGGCCACTTCGATAAACTTACAATGTTCATTTTTGCTAATCTTTGAAATTTTGCTAATCTTAGTCCAGAAATTGAATGACTTTCAACAATTATATACAGGATCTACTAAGTAGCTCTCAGTATTAAAATAATAAATACGCTGTTCCCATTTAAATTTCTGCATTCAGAAGATGAGAAAAGGTACAGAGTGGGATAATTAATAGCACTACTGGACTCCACAACTCTGGGGAGTCTCTGCTACAAAATCCACTTTTACACCACAGCTAGCTAGCAGAAAAGTAGCCAAATAATTAACTCCTAGTAGTCTAACACATACTTAAACTGGAGATCACAGAAGTCTCAGAATTAATAGCCTTAGTCTAGTGGACAGAAATAAGCTTTCCCATAACCAGGATAAAGAACAAGCTATAAATCCAGTGATTTAGTTGAAGAACCTTTGGAGACCTAATTTGATAAAATGGCTTTCTGTGCAAAACACAGAAAGATTACATTAAGTCCTCTTGCTCATTTAATCCTATTCAAAATCACGGCAAGAGACATTTTGTGAAAATAAACCAGAGCTATTCAGTTGGTCTGCAAACTCTGCTATTATTCCTACATCACATATTCTTGTTCCTAGAAATTACTAATCATAAAGCATATCCCTATCAGGGAGAAAGAAGGACAAAATGAATTATTCATATAGAATGATTTTTTGGAAGACTGAAGTCTGACAGAACCATATTTATACATGAAGATCAAATAAATACAAGCTGTTTCCAAAGTCTGGAAAAGGATTTTAGATATTCTTCTGTATTGAAGGTAGAAAGTTTTGACCATTCAAACAAGACAGTAAGGGTATCAAGACCACCTGTCAATGGTTTATGGGCCAATTCAGCCCAGTTTCATGACCTATGGACCCACAACCCAGGAAAGGGAAAAGGGCGAAAGGGGAAACGGAGAAGGGAGATGGGCCTAAAAGCAAAACAGTGGCAATGATCTGAAGAGGAAAGCTAATTTACTAAATAAGATATTGGAATGCAAGATAACACAATATCATACAATGTAATTGGAACTGAAGCTAATAAATCAAATAAAATGAGAGTGACCAAAAACCAAAGGTCTTACTCTAACACTGAAGTCAAAATGGCTAGGAGCACACATACTGCTGTGATGAGCAGAAAGGAAAAGAGAGTACATCTTGTGACTTGCCAACAGTTTTATCTTTCCCTCTGAATAGAAAACAGAAAAAAGGAAACTCCTCTGGGGTACACAGTTGTTCTTCTCTTCTGACAGGTATATCCAGAACTACTGATGATCCACAGAAACACAGCATTAACTCTTACTCCCAGTAGACTACATAATGTTATGATGTGGAATACTGATAAATCATAAAACCACTCTAAGATGCTAAGTTTTACAAACTGCTAATTAAAATAAGTTTATTTTGTCTCTACATTCATGTGCAAGCACTATCATATTACTTTTTCGGATCCTCTGAAAAGGTAACAAGGAACATCTGTGTGAAATATGAATTAAGAATAGGAACATTAAGTAAATTCAATATTGCAAAAATAACAGTCCTATAAAGAAACCAAACTAATCCTCTAACATCTCCTCGTACTGTATCAAGCCAATATGCAGGTTTCCTCCCACCACAGAGCAAAATAGGGAAGTTTAATACACAATTACTCACACTCTCTCCACACTAAAAGGTATCTATATCTCTTCAGGTATACCTTCCAGACATCAACAAAAATAAGTTGGTCAAAATATGTATTAAATAAGTAATGCATAGTTTACTGGAAAAATACTGTGTCAAGATTTAGAAATATTTTTTTACTGGAAACGTAGTTAACATTAATCAGACTTCAGTTAACAGGAAATACATCAAGCTAGTTATACAAGTCGATATGAGTTGCAGTAAGTCAGAACCTTTAAAAAGACTCAGAGATTTTCTGACTCCTTCCAAGTACAAAACTGTACAACATTAACCTCATCAGACATCTGCCCTTAGAAAGTACAAAGAGAAACATCTGACTATGTAAAAATTATACACATATGCTTGCACAGCATGTACATGCTTACTATAAATGCACTTATAAAAATACTGTTGACTATTTTTAATGCGTATATAAACAATGTGACTGCATAAGTAATTTAAGAAAAAACTCTGGAATGCTTCTGGAAAATAACATTATCTTCTGGCCAACCACAAGGTGATGCTATTGCACTTATTACCGAACTCGAGAGCTTTCTTATGTTGTGAAGCAGAGGGGCTGTTAAGTACAATCAACAGAGCACATCAAAGAACCTGCAATATCACATTGGAGGGGATTAATTTCCCTTAAGTCAGTGTAACCTCTATGAATTTCAGCAACACTTTTGATACTGTTTTGAAACTGATCCTTTAGGACAAAATGTCCAGCTAAACACAATGATTGAATTGACTTCTCAGGCTCAAAGGGTTTGAGTGAATGGGTAGTGACCATCAAGCTGGTGGCCAGTAAACAGTGGGGTTCTACAGGGCTCCACTTTGGGGTCAGTTCTCTTAAATCTTTTCTTAAATGACTAGGATGTAGGAGTTGAAGGTACTTTATGCCAAGTAAGTTAGTGGATGACTCTAGATTAGTAGGCAACATTGACTCCCTTGAGGGTAGAAAGGTCTTGAAGAAAAATCCTGACAACTTCAAAGGCTAGGCAATCACCAATTACATGGAGTTCAACAAGAATAAATCCTGGATTCTGCATGTGGGATGGGACAAACCTGAATGCATGTACTGTCTAGGTGACAAGAGGCTGGAGAGCTGCTCCACAGAAAGGGATCTGGGAGCTCTGGTTGACAGTAAGTTGAAGAGGAGTGAGCAGTGACTCCTGGCAGCCATTTCTGGGTGCTCCAGTTCCATGGATTGCCAACAGCTCCAGGTAACGTTCTCAGAAGAGAAAGAACTACATATCCCAGAAGAGTTTCACTGTTCCATTTCCATTTTCCATTTAAAGGGAAAGATAAAACTGCTCACAAGTCATGAGACTACCCCTTCTTTAACTGCTCATCTCTGCAGTGTATGCTCCCTAGCCGACTTGCCTTCAGTTTTAGAGTATTAGAGTAAGGTTTTGGACACCCTCTCGTTTTATTTGATTTACACAATTCAAATTATATTGTATTTCTCCTTTAGTTCATTGCTGCTGTTTTGTTTCCAGGCCCATCCCCCACCGTTTTCCTACCCACCATCCCCCTATCTTGGGGCAGGGGTCTGCAGGCCCCTCTGCCCCATTAGTCATGGAATTGGCCCAAAACCGGGCTGAACTGCAGACATAGTGCAACTCCTGCAATTACAAGGACAAATATATTATACAGCCACACTACTTGATTTCTAAATTACTTCTAATTGCACTTTTCTTACTACATTCTGCTTTCAAAGGGTTGAAAAGAAAGTTCACAGTACCAGTGGAATAGATGTAAATCAGTAATTCTCTCTGCTCTTTTTTTTTTTTTTAATAGATGCTCCTATGGGTACAGTATAGAATCTGATAGACAGCATCATAATGTAGCATAAGAGATAACTTTGCTGTCAGAACATAGCTTCCAAGCTGCCAAGCAAGAGTTGTTTTGTGTCACCTGGGAGGACTGTTTGGCACTGCCCCAGGACTGGAACTGAGTGTGGGAAGAAAGCAGAGCTAATCTTCCATGGCTTTACAAGTACCCAGTCCAAATGAGTCAAGCTTCTCATATATTAAAGGAAGTTTTAAATAATAAGATGAAAAATATTAAAATAAAAACCTGAGTTGAATAACAGAAATTCTAAGATAAGAATCTCTAAGTAGACTTAACTTGTTCTCTACATACGTCACTCTTAACGGCTTTAAACCCTACTACAGCCTTTGCTCTACACTTCTTTTAAAGTATGAATATTAGACTTCCTTGAACTCTTAGGAGACAAACCCATAGGGATCCATCAAGTTCAACTCCTGGCTCCATCCAGGATCACCCAAAATTTCAACTCTTATTTTTAAGACCTCTGTCCAAACACCTCTTAAATTTCATTAGGCTTAGAGCCATTACCACCACCCTGGGAACCCATTCCAGTGCCCAACCACTGTCTTGGTGTAAAACTTTTCTCTAATCCCCAACCTGACCCTCTCTCAAGGCAGCTTCACATGTTTCCCTTAGGTCCTGCTACCATCATAAGAGACCAGCACCTGCCTCTCCATTCTGTGTGAGATGGGGCCCTACAGCTCTAAGGTCTACCGAGTCTCCTCTAGGCTGAAACAAACCAAGGGATACTAGTCACTCCTCACTCATCTTACCCTCTAGACCCTTCACCGTCTTCATAGACCTCTCTTAGATGCTCTCCAACAGTAAATACCTCTTCACTCTTCCTCAAATGGTGTTATTATATCACTGAGGCATAAGGGGATTAAATTTTCCATTACAGAGGTTAAAATTATTGAATTATAATTATGTAACTGTTAGTATCCCAGTGACACAAGTTAAAGGTTGGCCATATTAACTTAACACTTCCACAGCTTAATATTACTGTATTTATTTGAAATATAATTGTTCTGAATTGCTTGATTGTGAAAAAAGTATAAAAACCTATTAGAATTATAAACATATTTAGCATCTATGGATTTATGCATGCCAGTGCAGCCCAACTTAGAAAGTGACTTTCCAGAAATATACTGTGAATTTTTATTCTTCAGATAATTAATTTATATGAATGATATGTCACCTTTAAACGCTAAATGAATTATTTTTTTCTATCTGAATTTCCAGCAGCAGAAGTACTTTCTATCAATGCTAGGGTTACAGAAATTTTAAAACTTCACTGACATTTATCACATCCTTCTTATGTCGTACAGAGCAAATAACATACAACACACAATTGGAAATCCCATTATCACAGTCTGGGTTTCGTGAGTCTGTTATCTCCATATTGTACAAGTGATTTTTCTGCTTGGAGGCAAAAGAATACATATCAAACTAAGGGAGGTAAGACAAATACTGAGTTGGAACCTAGGTCTTAGGCTTCCTTGGTTCTACTAACTCAGCTCTGAACTATATACAGTGTAAGCGTGCCTCACCACCACTGTGCACTGTTAAATAAGTTTAGTCATTTAACA
This sequence comes from Cyrtonyx montezumae, assembly GCF_038088225.1. Taxonomy (NCBI): domain Eukaryota; kingdom Metazoa; phylum Chordata; class Aves; order Galliformes; family Odontophoridae; genus Cyrtonyx; species Cyrtonyx montezumae. The sequence goes on from NW_027072041.1 coordinate 2,226,422, forward strand.
TGACACCTGCTATATCACATTCCAACAAAGCAAGGAAGTCTGCAAAACAACAACTTTATAAAGTTACATTCTTCAGAAAAAATACTGCAATATTAATCTATTTGGGAGATTTCTTTCTCATACCAGAAAAAATCTGAATTGACTACTCAACTTTTTGCACCAAAAAATGCTCCAGGCATTATCACATGCAATTCATCTTTAAAACTATTAATAGATCATACCTGCAAAACACTTTCTAGTTCACTTCTTTCCTTAAGAAGCAAATCATATTCCTCCCTGTGTGTTCGGAGAATATCATCCTTTTCACTTGCAAGTCTTCGCTGTTGTTCTTTCCACTTCTTTTTAGCAATATCAAATGTCTTCTCAGTCTCTATCATTTTCTGCTGAAGCTTTTCATTAAATACTATTGATTAAAAAATGAGAAAGAAAGAAGACAAATACTACTGCTAAGCATGTTCAGAAAAAAAAGTATAAGTGTTGGTATTGTGATATACTCTGGACATAAATATTAGCACAGGAGGGCAACACATCTATAAAAAGGTAAAATTTTGAGGTTTGAGCACCATCTTTCACATAAGGTCATAAGAAAGCTTTTAAGGATTTTTATAAATTCATTTTCTTTTCTTGGAAAAGACTAAAAACTTGAGATAACTTTTTCAAGTGAAGTCCCTATAGCATGGAGGACTTAATTTCAGATTTCCACAACATTTAGTCAGTGTATTTCTAAATTTCTAACTGATTTGAGTTTCTACTATTTAACTCTGAGTTCAGTTAAACATGGTTAAAGACTATAAAGATATGCACAGACCTAATGAAATGACCCTCCACTCTGCCCTGGTGAGGCTACATTTAGAATACTGTGCCCAGTTCTGGGTCCTGCAGTTCAAAAAAGACAGAGATCTCCTAGAAGGAGTCCAGCAGAGGGAGAAAAAGATGATGAAAGGCCTGGAACACCTCCCATATGAGGAAAGGCTGAGTAACATGGGTCTGTTCAGCCTGGGCGAAAGAAGAGAGGGGATCTCACAGAATTACAGAATCATAGAATCATTGGGGTTGGAAGGGACCTCAAGAGACCATCGAGTCCAACACCCCTACCAAAGCAGCTCCCTAGCCCAGGTTGTACAGGTAGGCATCCAGGTGGGTCTGGAACGTCTCCAGAGAAGGAGACTCCACCACCTCCCTGGGCAGCCTGTGCCAGTGCTCTGTCACTGCACTGTGGTGAAGATAAATGTTATAAATATCTAAAAGGAGGTGGGAAGCAAATGGATAAGATCAGGCTATTCTCAGTGACGTGTAGCAATAGAACAGGAGTAACGGCCTAAAACTTGTATGAAGGAAGTTCCATACTAACATGGGGAACTTATGATAACGGTGACAGAGTGCTATAAAGAGAGGTTGTAGAGTCTCCTATGGAGATATTCAAGACCTGTTTGAATGCCTACCTGTGCAACTTCTCATAGGGCACCTGCTTTAGCCAGGAGGTTAATGATTTCTTGAGGTCCCTTCCAAATCCTGCAATTCTGTGACTAAAGGAAAAGCCTGCTGAGTGATGCTACTCAGCAGAGGGAAGGGATGCCATCCACAGAGACCTGGGTGGGCTTGCATGGTGGACCTATGAAGTTCAAAAAGATTAAGCACATGGTCCTGCATCTGAGTCATGCCAATCCCAAGTACAAATACAGGCAGCGCAATGAGCAGATGAGAGCAGCTTGGCAAAGAAAGACTCAAGGCTAGTGGATGACCAAAAAAATGAACGTGAAACAACAATGTGCAGTTGCAGCCCAAAAACCCAGACATATCTTGGGCTGCATCAAAAGAAGCACAGCTAGCAGATCAAGATTGATCAACAATTGTGATCAATGGTTCTGTCTGGGTGGAGGCTGGTTACAAGTGGTGTCCCCCAAGGATCAGTCTTGAGACACATGCTCTTCAACATCTTCATCGATGTCATAGACAATGGAATTGAGTGAACGTTCAGCAAGTTTGTGGATGACACCAAGCTGAGCACTACAGTAGACAGACTGGAGGGAAGGGAAGCTATTCAGAGGGACCTGGACAGGCTGCAGAAGTGAGCCCATGTGAACCAAATGAGGTTCAACAAGGCCAAGTGCAATGTGTTGCACTTGGGCTAGGGTAATCCCAGGTATTTATACAGACTGGGGGAAGAAACCCTTGAAAGCAGTTCTGTGGATAAGGACTTGGGGATCCTGGTGGACAAGAAGCTGGACAAGAGCCAGCAGTGTGTGCTTGGATCCTGGAGTGTCAACTATTATCTTGGGCTGCATTAAAACAAGGGTAGCCAGCAGGGAGAGGGAGGGATTGCTCCCTTCTACTCAGCTCTTTTGAGGCCCCATCTGTAGTACTGTGTCCAGGCCTGGGGGTGCCAGCACAAGAAAGACAGAGCTCTTGGAACAGGTCCAGAGGATCACTAAAATGATTAGAGGGCTGAAGCGCCTCTCCTGTGAAGAAAGGTTGAGCAAACTGTGTTTGTTAAGCTTGGAAAAGAGAATGCTCCAGGGAAACCTCATTGTGGCCTTCCAGTACTTGAAGGGAACATATAAACAGGAGGGATAACATGGCTTGATAGTGATAGGACAAGGGGGAATGGTTTTAAACTAACATAAGGGAGATTTAGGTTAGATGTTAGGAAGAAGTTTTTCACTCAGAGGGTAATGACACACTGGAACAGGTTGCCCAGAGAGGTTGTGGATGCCCCATCCCTGGAGGCATTCAAGGCAAGGCTGGATGTGGCTCAGGGCAGCCTGGTCTAGTGGCTGGTGACTCTGTTCATGGCAAGGGGGCTGAAACGCAATGATCTTTGAGGTCTTTTTCAACCCAGGCCACTCTGATTCTAAAATAAGATTCCTCTTCTGCACTCTCTCAGAAAACCTTCCTTGCAGTACTGTGTTCAGCTCTGGGGCCCCCAGCATAAGAATGAAATAGATCTGTTGAAAGAGGTACATAAGAGCCACAGTGATAATCAAAGGGCTGGAGCATCTCCTCTCTTGAAAAGAGAATGAGCTGGTCTTTTCCAGCATGAAGAAGAGAAGGCTTTGAGAAGACTTCACTGTAGCCTTCCAGTATCCAAAGGGGACTTAAAGGAAAGGTGGAGGTGGACTCTTCATCAGTAAGTGTAGTGACAAGACAAGTTATAAATTAAAAGAGGATAGATTTAACATTATATATTAGGAAGAAATTCTTCACTACTGGGGTGGTGAAGCAGTGGAATAAGTTGCCTAGAGAAGTTGCACATGCTGCATTCCTTGTGGTGCTCAAGGCCAGACTGGATGAGCCTTTGGGCAACCTGAAAGAAGTCCCTATCCATTGCAGGGCAGCTGAAACAAGGTGATCTTTGAAGTCCCTTCCAACTCAAGCCATTCTGTGATTCTATGATTCTACAACCCAAGGCAAGATAGGCCAGAGAAGATGCTTACCCTTTACAAGGAATCTGTTGCTGGCAGCCCAGCAAGTGTCTGAGGTAGCAAAACAATGTATACACCCTTTTTAAGGGATTTGATTTAGTATTTCAGTGGGTAGGGATAGTGATAGGAGGATGGTTGGACTAGATGATCTTGTAGGTCCTTTCAAACCTAATGAACCTATGAACCTACTTCTTAGACAACAATTGAAAAAATCTGTGGAACTTCAAACAATTCAAACAGGCTATTAAGTTCAACATACTGACATGTGGAAAAAAAAATCCTGCAAAATCTCATCTCCCTTTTTGCTCTCCAGTTCCCCTGTCACAAAACAAACTTAGTCTGTTTGGTGAGGGCAGTGTAGGAGACCAGGGTGAGTACAACATGATTCCTTCAGTGACGGAAGCTCCTATGGAGTCCTATCTCCCAGACCCTGCTGGGAGATCACTACTTTGATCACTCAGACTTACTCCATTCCTGCCTCTCTTCTCTTCTTCAATTCCACCCAGTTTCCTTGCACACCTCTCTCCTCCTGCTTTGGCATTTTTTTTTCATTTGTTTGTTTGTTTGCTTTCTCTTACAATTTTCTGTGCTATGTTTCCAGAAGTGCCACAGGTTCACTGGTGGGTGAGTAGGTTCATCTGCTGTAGGGCCAATTAGTACAGATCTCCTGAAAGTTCAGTCATGGCCTCACACCCACTACCCGCTACGTGAAAGAGTTGCCAACAAATACAGCTTTTTCTTAATCACAGGATATTATAAAATGAGATTTTAATTATGTTAAAGTGTACAAACATCTACTACTCATATCTGAATCAGAACAGACTCAAAACTGGCACATAATCCAGCAAAATGAGCATCCAAAGATAGTGTCCTCTAAGAAAACAACTGTTCAGGCTTGAAATTCCCAAAGAATGTTTTCTATGTCTTTTATTCTCTAAAGGATTTAAAAATTCAGTTTTCTAATTATCTTAGAAACACCTGGCACTTTTAATTATTTCCAAGTTTTTAAGTCTCCTTCAGCACTTGGAAGACCAGCTCTAAATGAGCACTCTGAACTCTTCAATGAAAAAAAGCTAAGGTTCAAACTCAAATACACCTCCTTTACTAGACTTAAGAGGCATTATACTTACTTAAATAATTAGAAATGGACTTCTAAGTGAAGTAAGAATGAGAAATTTCACATACACTGTAGAGAATAATCAAGGAAATCTGAATTTCTGGATATAAAACTAGTAGGAAAAAAAACGTCGTGATAAAAATCAACCACTTACTACTGTCATATTCCCACAGAATAGAGTAACTTTGCAACATATCTGCTTCATTACCTGTGAAAAGTGAAACAAGGAGGAAGGATGGGAACTGCATAAGAATGGTGAAAACATGATGCTTTTGAAGAGGTGAAAAATGCTAGAAAAATAAGTTGTTAGAAATAATACAAACAAATGAACAGGAATGTTTTGGGGTTTTTTTCAAAAAGGGAAGGAAAAAATGCACTATACTATTATATATTAAGAGTTAAATGTGGATTAACCATGCATACAATTCTGTACGAGAACAGCAACTAAAAAGGGAAAAACTGAATGCATGGAAAGAAAAAAAATAAGAAAACAAAATGACAGGCTTAGTAGTTTAATTTTAACTCATGCATGAACCAGCAAGCATAAGAGTTTACAAAAATAGATTGTTAAGAGATAAGAAAGATAAAAGAAATTTAAAAAACAAAACAAAAACACAGCCATAAGTAGGAAACTTTACTTGCTGGAATTCAGTTCCTTTCTTGACCTGGAACAGACTTCACCATTATTCAGCATTTGCTCTTTTGATACTTACCTTGCAGCTCTGCAAGCTTGTTTCTTGCATCACTTAACTCTTTTTCAACAGTACATATTCTCAAACGAGCATCTTTTCTGGCAATTGCTAATTCGTACTCCAGACTTTGTCGAATTGTCTCTCCTTTCTCAAATTCAGACTGTAATTTTACAATCTGGATTTCATAGTTACGTAGCTACAAAATAAATCTGTTTCAGAAAACTGGCAGGAATGCTCTTTTAAAGAAACTTACTACAGAAATGCAACTAAAGAATATTTTAAAAAGAGAATTTAAATTGTGTTTACAGATACCTACTCATTATACTTGAACTTCAAATCCACTCTTGCAAAAGACAAAATCTGTGTAAATGAGTACTGATTATCCCCGTTGTTTTTTATAGCCAAACTATTCATATTGCTATATTGAGTTCAGGTACTCCAAAATCAATTTTCCGAAACTATTCTACCATAAGAAAATAACAGCTATAATATCATCTTCCTGCACCTTAAAAGAAAAAACTGCACCAATCAGAACATTCTGTTTAACTGGCAAATTTAGATTAATCTTCTCCAAATTTAACACCTGAAAGACAATTGTGAAGGGATATTAGATTATTAGATATCTAATAACTCACAGGTGTGCATATAAACGAAGTTTAGTCCAATATAGTAATTCAGTAGTCAAGCAGAATGCAGCTAAATTTAATAAAGAATGGAAAATCCATTAAAAAGTAATTTCATCTAGATCGAGGAATGCACTCCAGTCATTGCTACTAAAACCTTTGTCTAGAAAATAAAATTCAAGCTACTTTATAATAAGAAGGTGAAGAGTAAATATAGATTTCTTCAGAAAAATCTACAGTTTGACTAATTGCATTGTAGCTAACTTGAGCACTTCCATTATCTGTAAGCACTTGACACAAAACAGTGCCCCAAGTAGTTCAACTGCTTGAAAAGTAATCCAACTTTGTGGTTGTAGTACAGCATTGATCATTGTGAATTTTGATGTGCACAGTAAGCTTACAAATTTTCAATTTGAAAGGTTTCTCTTCAAATTTAGATAACTCTTGGGACATATTTCCACAGAACAAACACACAGCCAATGGAATAGTGGGAGAATAATGCAGCACAAGACCAACTTAAGTGGTAGAGATAGCAATCTCTTAATTTGCATCCAGACTCCAATAATGAATGGATATGAAAAAGCAAGTTCAGTCTAATGACTAGATTTAGCACCAAAAAAAAAAAAAAAAGAATGAGTAACTGCACCAACCACCCCTAGCAAACTGGTAAGAGTAGAACTGCTATTCAGAGTGGGAATTCCTCTACACAAGCACAGTCTAAAGCAGCACATCTTCTGTCATACTGGCTTTAGCAAAAGTAGTAAACTAAGTTAAGACACTGCAAGATGATTAAAAGATATCCCATCTGGATGTGATGTACATACACAAAAACGCTGCACTAGATTTATGAACTCTGAGGAATTACAACCATACCCTAATATCCTGACAAAAAAATATACATACATACATACTCATATATAAAACTAAGTACAAGCCTTTTATCAGGATACATTCAATTATTACTTGTACCTATTTGTGTCACTGGGCAATTCTATCTAACAAGCTGCTGGTAGAGGTGACAAGTTCTTTCCTTGCAGCAAATGTGCACAAGGAGTGACTTTCATTACCAGCAATGACAGTAGAGCTGCTATCAGTCCCTATGAATAGGTGTAAGAGGTCTGTACAGTGATAACTTTGATGCTGTTTTTCAGCTAATGACAGCATTTTTGACACACTGTGTAAGAAAATTATCTTAAAGAAACATGTTTACATCTCTTATAGGAGTAAAATAAAAGAGAACAAAAAACAACTTACTTCTTCATTGTGTTTAATTATTATGTCTACTTTTTCTTCTTTGGCTTGACAGAGTTTCCTTCTCAGATCTTCAGCAACATCCAACTCTGATGCACTGCTATTTTGTAGTAACTGTGACCCACTCTCAGCATTATATAAGCTGCAAAGTATGAATATTTTCAAAGTATGTGAATAGTACTTATAAATTTTAACACCCTCTTCTTTAAATGACTAGATTATGAGGAAAAAATGCAAAGCATTCACTTACATAAAATTATGCCATGTATTTGTTACCCTACAACAGCTCTTTGAAACAAGAGTTAAATGTAACTGCTCATTATGCAAGATCCGAGATGTATCTGTAGGCATCTAGAAGAGATGCACCAGCTGCATTTCCCAAAGCTGATGTTAAAATAACCATTATTGTGTTATTGTTCATTTTCTTATTTCAGTTCAGTAAACTTTGCTTTTTCCAGAACCTGCTTTGGCAGGGGGGTTGGACTCAATGATCTCTTGAGGTCCCTTCCAACCACTATGATTCTATGATTCTACGAAACTTTCAGGAAGGTTTTCAATAAATCTTTACATACAGGAGGCTGTGGAGTCTCCACCTCTGGAGATATCCTAGACCTGTCTGGACACTTTCCTGTGTGACCTGCTGTAAAGAACCTGCTTTCAGCAGGGGAAGGGTTGGACACAACAGTCTCTAGAGGACCTTTCCAACCTCTGTGATTCTCTGAGATTCTTCCTTCCATATTCACATGAAATGAAATGTGTTACAATATAAAGCTGAGGGAAGCTTAAATCAAATACAAAAATCACACAAAATCCCTGGCAAATGTTACAGTATACACGATTTGCATGATTTGCTTTCCTTCCAGCAAGAATTCCAAGAAAGCTCTTTCTTTACATTGTCTTCTCTTAATAGCTCCTTGGCAACTGCTATTCAACAAAAACCTATGCATTTTATCAACTATAACTTTTATCAATGGCACTGTCTTCAGAAGTACTTTGAAGCTTCTTAATAAGAAGTGAAACAGCTTTTGAGTTCTACCCTGCAAAATGCTTCTCTGACTCAAAAGCTTTAAGCTCCCATTAACTTACTAAGCCAGCTTGTTATAGTGTACAAAGAATACAACAGAAAAAGGTTTTTCACTATCTTTCCTTCTCTGCCTAGCAGAAAGCATATAGGAACTTGAACAGGGAGAATTTGTTTTGTGTTCCATCTACCAACGCAATCCTCAAAATTCCCCTATCAGAAGTAGTGGTTCGTAGTCTGATTGCCTAACTCAAAGTTATATTCAAGGGTTTTTTCATGTTCCTGCCTATGTGTGAGCAAGACTTAAAGCCAACCCCTACAACCTCAACTAATAAAGAATCATTCTGGCACTACAAGTCAGGGATCCCTAACTGGAGACAGGAACTCCCTCTGTATGAAAATTATGTCTTCTGCAATGACATATAAGAACTCTTGCACATCAGATGGTCATTACACATCTGTTTAGACAAATAAACCTCTTCATATGATGACTGTAATGACATGATACAGCTTTAATGCACCATATGTGCCTCTTCTTTATTCTGAATTACAGTTTCAGGGATCTAGAAAGTTAACCACTGAAAGATGAACCATAGTATAGACTATAAAACACTGAAATAAAGCTCACCGTTTAGTTTCATGAACAGCATGGCTGATTGGAGAAGACAAATTCATTATGTCAACCATGTTGCTTTTTAAGTCTATGAACTCAGTGGAATGAACATCACGTAAAACCTGTAATGAAGACATGATTTGGTTTACTTAGTAACATAAATTGTCAAAACTAACAAATACTTTACTGAACAGCATTACTGCATTGCCATCTGAACAATTACAATCAACTGTAATTTGACAACTGTTTCGTTCAGCAATTATCAGCACTGTTAGTACTCTGAGCCTCAACAGTGTAGAAAAAAAAAACCATTTTGTAAAAGATCCGCTATCAGTTTTCAGATTGATTCAACACAAAATCCAGTGTCTGCATGGACTGTATCCGCCAATACAGCCTTCACTCTTAAGAGGATGGCAAACTTCATTTGTCTTCAAAACAAGCCTAAGGGTGATCAGCACTGTATTTTGTTGGGCTTTGTTTTTTGGGCCATTCTGTTTTACAACTTTTTTTTTTTCTTTAAGTAAGTCAATAACCAAACTTCAGTGCATAGAGCAACATAACCAGTCTTCTGTTGTATAGATTGGTACCTTCTACTCAACAGTATTTCTCTTGTATGAGACACATCAGCAATCACTGAGGTCTTAAAGGAAGATTAGCAAAATGCAGCCCAGCACATCTTTACTACAAAGTCCATAATTCAGTATTAGTGATAGAAAAATTAGTATTGATTCCATATTTATGACACAGACTTTGCATACATATGTCTGTCTACACATATATTTTTATATATGTACACATTTACTTCAGGTTGAGTAGCATTTATGAGTTCTTTAAATCTATTAAGGCGAAATAACAAGACGAACACACAACATTCTGCACTCAGGTAACGAGGCAAGGAACTCTGCTGCTCAGCTCCGCAGCAGAGTGCCTCAGTGCCGCCCCGTTCCGGACACCGCCAGTACCGCCCCTGGCTCCTAAGCCACGTTCCCTGGGGCTGCCCACGCTCAAGAGCACGTAGCGTTTTCCTGCTGACACGCGTGCCCGTGCATCTCCAGCACGGCATGTCCGACTGACCCTAACCGCAACAAGTGCCACAAAGGAGCGACAGCTCGGCCGAGCGTGACCGCCATGCGAGGTGCCCCGGGAGCGTGGCCGCCGCCGCCCGCTCGCCCGCCTGCCTCCAGGCCGGCCGACAACCAAGCTGACCGCCAGCCCGGAGCGGCGCCGCACCGCCGGGAAGCGCAGCTTCGCCGTACTCGATCCGGTCCGGCGCATCTTATCTCATCCCATACCCCCGCACCTCTCCGGGCCGCCGCGCCGCTCGGCCGCTACGGCCCAGCAAGAAGAACACAACCGCACGCCTCGCGCGCGCCGGGCTCCTCCGATTGCCTCTTCCTGTTGCAGCAGCTCCGCTCGCGTCTGCAACGCGGTGCGTGAGAACGCAGGGCCCGGGCAACGCCGGCGCAAGGCGGGAGGGAGCTGCGCATGCGCGGTCTGGAGTTCTGCTCCCGCTTCAGGCTCGCGCGGCTGCCGCCCTTAGGCGGGCTGGGTGCTGGACGCCGCGGGCTGGCGGTGCTTGCTTCCAGCCGCGGCGGTGGAACATGAAATGGCAAAGTAAAATATATCTAAAGCACTTTTCCAATTACGTGCTACCAAAGTCTTCATGCATATCCACTTACAAGTAACAAGTTATTGGAAAGATGCTTTGGATGTATGTTGTTTGTGACTTTAATTCCGCAGACTGGGGGAAGTCAGGGTCCTGCTGAGCAGGATTGTATCACAGCTCTCCCATACCGCACTTGGAAAAACATTCCTCAGTTCTTTAAGAGAACGTTGATCTGCATCTGAAGAAAACATAAATTCTATGAAAAATGTATCACGATGTCCACAGATTATAAGACAATCTAAAAGAAGTACATAATCCACAGAAGACCGTGTCAATGTCAGAAACCAGATAGTCCAAATTTGGGCAGGTTATTTCAGAATAGCCAATGCAAGCTGTCACAGTTGCAATTTTCCTCATGTTTTATGGAACTTCCTGTGCTGCATGTATGTTGTCCCTGGTCCTGCCCCTAGAAGAGCCTGGCCCCACCATATTAAAACCTTCCCTTCAGATATTTGTATGTGTTGATGAGATCTACTCAGTCTTCTCCAGAATTTAGAATCACAGAATCACTAAGGTTGAAAAAGTCCTCTTAAGCTCATCCCGCCCAGCCATCAACCCATAACCACCACTCCCACTAAACCATATTACTGGGTGCTGATACAGGTTGGAGCTTGATAAGACCCTTTATCATATAATCATAGAATCACAAGGTTGGAAACGACCTATAAGATCATCTAGTCCAACTGTCTTCTCACTACCAGTGCTACCACAGGCTACTAAACCATATCTGGCTGACTGGCAGAGCACAGAGGGTTGTCGTTGGCGGTGCAGAGTCCAGTTGGAGCCCTGTAACCAGTGGTGTCCCTCAGGGGTCTGTGCTGGGTCCAGTCTTTTTCAACATCTTCATCAATGACCTTGATGAGGGGACAGTGGCCACCCTCAGCAAGTTTGCTGATGATACGAAGTTGGGAGGGTTGGCTGACACGCCTGAAGGCTGTGCTGCCATTCAGCAAGACTTGGACAGGCTGGAGAGCTGGGCAGTCAGAAGCTGGATGAAATTTAACAAGAGCAAGTGTAGAGTCTTGCACCTAGGGAGGAATAACCACATGCACCAGTACAGGCTGGGGGATGACCTGCTGGAGAGGAGCTCTGTAGAGAGGGACCTGGGTGTCCTGGTGGATGACAGGTTGACCATGAGCCAGCAGTGTGCCCTCGTGGCCAAGAGGGCCAATGGCATTCTGGGATGCATTAAAAAGAGTGTGGCCAGCAGGTCAAGGGAGGTGATCCTCCCCCTATACTCTGCCCCGGTGAGGCCTCATCTGGAGTGCTGTATCCAGTATAAAAAAGACAGGGATCTCTTGGAAAGAGTCCAGCGCAGGGCCACAAAGGTGGTGAAGGGCCTGGAGGATCTCCCCTATGAAGAAAGGCTGAGTGAACTGGGTGTGTTTAGCCTTGAGAAAAGAAGACTGAGAGGGGACCTGATCCAGGTTTATAAATATCTGAGGTGTGGGGGACAAAGTGGCGAGGCCAGACTCTTTTCAGCAGTGTGTGGAGACAGGACAAGGGGGAACGGACAGAAACTGCAGCACAGGAGGTTCTGCACGAATGTGCACAAGAACTTCTTTACGGTGAGGGTGACGGAGCACTGGCACAGCTGCACAGGGGGGTTGTGGAGTCTCCTTCTCTGGAGATATTCAAGACCCACCTGGACACCTACCTGTGCAACCTGGTGTAGGGAACCTGCTTTGGCAGAGGGGTTGGACTCGATAATCTCTTGAGGTCCCTTCTGTCAGTGGTTTGCGGGACAGTTTGACCCAGTACTGTGACAATTGAGGCAGGGGACCCACGGGCCCACACCCCGCGGAAGGGGAAAGGGGAAAGGGAAAAAGGAGAAGGGAGATGGGCCTAGGAACAAAACAGCGGCAACGATCTGAGGAGGAAAGCTAATTTACTAAATAGATATCAGAAAGGAAAATAACACAATATAATATAATATAATTGGAGTTGAGGCAAATGGATCAAATAAAATGAGCAAGAGAGAGAGTGTCCGATAAACCGAAGGCCTTACGCTAACGTTGAAGGCGGACAGCTGCAACAAACACCCACTGCCGAGCTCGGTCCCGAAGGGAAGAGAGAGTCCTGTGACTGCAGACAGTTTTTATCTTTCCCTCTGGGCGGAAATATGTAAAAATGAAAAGCATCGCAAAGTCCTCTGGGGAATGTGGTTCTTCTCTTCTGAGACAGGTACACCCAGAACTATCGACGATCCACAGAGCTGGAGCATTAACTCTTTAACTCCCAATACTCCACATGATGTTATGATGTGGAATATTAATAATACAACAAAAATCATAGAACCACATCATGCTTAGTATATATATATTATATATATATATATTATATATACATAAAAAACACAATGATTAACAAGCATTAAATACAAACACATACAATATACATATATACATATATACATATATACATATATACATATATACATCGTATATACATATATACATAGTAATAGAATTACTGAGGGCGCTCTCCCCACATCAAATTCCCTTGTGGTACACACTGAACATCCCCATTCTTCTGCATCACCCACCAAGTGGACCCAGGTCCCTGAGGAAAAACAGTTCCACGGAGAGGTTTGCCCTCTCCAGAAGCTGGAAGAACCCAAACCGCTTTTCCCAGCATGTTCTTCTCATGTACTACAGGGACCTTATCTCCCTCTACAGTAGGTAGAGAGCTGGATTGGGCAGGACCATCGCGATTGATGGATCCTCTAGTGTTGACCAACCAGGTGGCTTCTGACAAATTCTTCTCCCAGTGCTTAAATGTTCTGCCACCCATTGCTTTCAACATTGTTTTTAACAACCCATTGTACCTTTCAATTTTACCAGAAGCTGGTGCATGATAGGGGATATGATAAATCCACTCGATGCCATGATCTTTGGCCCAAGTATTTACAAGAGAATTTTTTAAATGAGTTCCATTATCAGACTCAATTCTCTCTGGAGTGCCATGTCGCCATAGGACTTGTTTCTCGAGCCCTAAGATGGTGTTTCGGGCGGTAGCATGGGGTACTGCATATGTTTCAAGCCACCCAGTAGTTGCCTCTACCATGGTGAGCACATAACGCTCACCATCGTGAGATCGTGGCAAGGTGATAGAATCAACCTGCCACGCCTCCCCATATTTATACTTTTGCCATCGCCCTTCCTCCCAAAGAGGTTTCATCCTCTTGGCCTGTTTAATTGTGCCACGTGTTACAGTCATGGATAACCTGTGCAATAACATCCATAGTTAAGTCCACCCCTTGGTCTCTAGCCCACTTATATGTTGCATCTCTTCCTTGATGGCCCGAGGTCTCATGGGCCCACCGAGCTAGAAATAATTCACTTTTGTGTTGCCAGTCCAAGTCTACTTGAGCCACCTTAACTTTGGCAGCTCGATCTACCTGATGGCTATTTTGCTGCTCTTCAGTTGCCTGGCTCTTAGGAACATGAGAGGAGAACCTGGACACCCATTCAAATATTGTTTGGTTTGTTAACATGGTATCATTTGTTACATTAGTCGGGGTGCCCAGGTATTTGGTAGGTGCCTCAATCACTGCTTTTAGTTTGTCATATAGGGACCAGGCTCCATAGATCAGACTGGCAAGCTTAACCAAGTTCCAATACGTTTTGAGCATTAAAAGGGAAAAAGCAATGAAATACAATCCCTGTAAGGGCAGTTTTAACAGAAACAGTAAAAACTTTTTTTTTTTCTTTTACTCAAACAAGCTGGCAGCACCCAAAAAGTTTACAAATATTCCAGAAGAACTGGCAGTACGCCTGGACTTCAAGGTTGTGTTTTGCCGTACAGGACCTGCAGTACAGATAAGCTTCCTAACAAAAGACAGAGATTCACTCTAAAAGTATGTCTCTGTCCGGCTAAGGCAGCTAGTTTTGCCCCACGTTGGGCGCCAAAAATGTCAGCGGTTTGCGGGACAGTTTGACCCAGTACCGTGACAATTGAGGCAGGGGACCCACGGGCCCACACCCCGTGGAAGGGGAAAGGGGAAAGGGAAAAAGGAGAAGGGAGATGGGCCTAGGAACAAAACAGTGGCAACGATCTGAGGAGGAAAGCTAATTTACTAAATAGATATCAGAAAGGAAAATAACACAATATAATATAATATAATTGGAGTTGAGGCAAATGGATCAAATAAAATGAGCAAGAGAGAGAGTGTCTGATAAACCGAAGGCCTTACGCTAATGCTGAAGGCGGACGGCTGCAACAAACACCCACTGCCGAGCTCGGTCCCGAAGGGAAGAGAGAGTCCTTTGACCGCAGACAGTTTTTATCTTTCCCTCTGGGTGGAAATATGTAAAAATGAAAAGCATTGTAAAGTCCTCTGGGGAATGCAGTTCTTCTTCTCTTCTGAGACAGGTACACCCAGAACTGTCAATGATCCACAGAGCTGGAGCATTAACTCTTTAACTCCCAATACTCCACATAATGTTATGATGTGGAATATTAATAATACAACAAAAATCATAGAACCATAACACCTTCCAACCCCTATGATTCTATGGTTCTATATTTCCAAGCTCCTCATCCAGACGCCTCTTGAACACTTCCAGGGACAGCGACTCCACGACCTCCCTGGGCAGGCCATTCCAGTGCCTGACCACTCTTGCAGAGAAAAAGTTTTTCCTTGTGTCCAACCTAAACCTCCTGTGGTACAACTTGCAGCCATTTCCCCAGGTCCTGTCCGTTTCCTGGGAGAAGAGGCTGAAACCCTCTTCACCCCAGCCTCCCTTCAGGAGGTGGTAGAGTGCAATAAGGTCTCCTCTGAGCCTCCTCTTCTCCAGACTAAACAATCCCAGCTCCCTCAGCCGCTCCTCATAAGACTCGTGCTCCAGACCCCTCACCAGTTTTGTTGCCCTTCTCTGAACACGCTCCAGGGCCTCAACATCTTTCCTGTTGTGAGGGGCCGAAAACTGAACACAGTACTCAAGGTGCAGCCTCACCAGAGCTGAGTACAGGGGGATGATCACCTCCCTGCTCCTGCTGCCTACACTATTTCTAATACAGGCCAGGATGCTGTTGGCCTTCTTGGCCACCTGGGCACACTGCCGGCTCATGTTAAGCCAAGCATCAACCAACACCCCCAGGTCCTTTTCCTCTCTACATTCTTCAAGCCATTCTGCCCCAAGCCTATAGCATTGCATGGGGTTATTGTGGCCAAAGTGCAGGACCCGGCACTTGGCCTTATTGAACCTCATCCCATTCATCTCAGCCCAGCGATCCAACCTATCCAGATCCCTCTGATGGGCCTCCGTACTCTCAGGCAGTTTGACACATCCTCCCAACTTGATGTCATCTGCAAACTTACTGAGGGTGCACTCAATCCCCTCATCTAGGTCATCAATAAAGATATTAAACAAGATGGGTCCCAGTACCGACCCCTGGGGGACATCACTTGTTACGGGTCACCAGCTGGACTTAACTCCATTAACCACTACCTGCTGGGCACAGCCCTCTAGCCAGTTCCTTATCCAAAGAAGTGTATACTTGTCCAGACCATGGGCAGCCAGTTTCCCCAGAAGAAGCCTGTGAGAGACCATGTCAAAGGCTTTGCTGAAGTCTAGGTAGACTACATCTACAGCCCTTCCCTTATGGATAACCTTGTCATTTGTTTAGGTAAAGGGAAATGTCTGTGTCTTTGCATTGAATGGATATGGGAGATTCCTAAGACTGTATAGATAAGGAAGTATGTGCATGATATATATACATTTCTACAGGAAGACCTCTGAATATGTGTAAACTGTTGGCCATTTTGTGCAAGACATGCATGACAGCAGGAAAGTATCCTCCATGCATCCAGCGCTACCTTCTAACACTCCAGCTTGGAACTTAGGGAGTTTGTTGATCAGTCACTTTGCACTAATAGCACAACATCTATGTTTCTTGAAAACCTTCAAGAATAGTAACTCCACCATTTCCCTGTGCAGTGTATTTCAATACATTGCCTCTATTTCTGAGAATAAATTTTTCTTAACACCCAACCTGAACCTCCCCTGATTGTAACTGAAAGCCATTATTTCTCATCCCAACACTAGTTAACTGGGAAAATATGCCAACCTTGCTGCTACCTCCCTTCAGGGAGCTGTAGAGAGCTACAGAGTCTCTCCTGAGTCTCCTCCAGACTATACAATCCCGGTTCCCTCAGCCACTCCTCATAAGACTTGTGTTCCAGATTCTCTAACAGTTTTGTTTCCCTTCTCTGGACATACTCAGGGCTTCAATGTCTTTCTTCTAGTGTGAGGCCCAAAACTGAACACAGTACTCAAGGTACAACCTCACCAGTGCCAAGTTCAGAGGGACACTCACCTTTCTGCTCCTACTGGTTACACTATTCCTAATATAAGCCAGGATGCCATTCTCAGCCACCTGGGAATGATGCTGGCTCATGTTCAGTTGCCTGTCAGCTAAAATGTCCAAATCCTTTGCTACCATGCAGCTTAGCAGCCACTCTGCTCACAGCTTATAGGAATGCATGGAGTTTTTATAACCAAAGTGAAGGACTTGGCACTTGTTCTTGTTAAAGCTCATATAAATGGTCTCAACACACTGATGCAGCCTATCCAGATTCCTCTGAAGAGCCTTCCTACCCACAGGCAAATCAACATTTCCTCCCAGCTTGGTGTCAACTTACTGAGTCTCTTTGTTCAGATTGTCAATAAAGATACTAAACAGGACTTGCCCCCAGTACTAACCTCTGAGGATCACTGCTGGTAACCAGCTGCCATCTGTATTTATCTCAGTTCACTGGGCCCAGCCATTGCAGCCAGTTTTTCACCAGCAAAGAGTACATACACTTGTGAAAGCCATGAGCTGCCAGATTCTCCAAGAGAATGTTGCCGGAGACAGAGGTTGAACAGACGCAGGTCTCTCAGCCTTTCCTCAGAAGAGTAATGATCCAGGACCCTGATCATCTTTGTGGTCCTTTGCTGAACTGTCTTCTCTGTCTTGAATGTATGAGCCCAGAAACAGACACTGTACTCCCAATGTGGCCTCACCAGAGCAGAGTCCAGAGCAAGACATTGAAAAGGCTACATAGACCAGAGGATAAGGCATAGAATGGGCTCCCTCACCCTTCTGGACAAACTCTTTTTAATGCATTCCAAGATACCACTGAGTCTTCTTGGACACCAGAGCAAACAGATCACTCATGGTCAACCTGTGTCCTCCAAGAGAACTGGAACTGCACAGAACTCTATTTACTAACATTGTAAAAAACTACCAATTGAACAAGTATGATTTCTTCTCAGTGAATACATGATGGCTACAACTGATTCCCAGGTCCTCCTTGCCTTTTTGAATATTGGACTAACAGTGGCTTTCTTCCAGTCCTCAGGCACCTCTCCTGTTCCCCATGACCTTTCAGAGATGATAGAGTGGACTCCATCAGTATTCATGGGTGCATCCCATTAAGGCCCATGGAGTGAATCCAGTTTGCCTAGATGATCTCTGATCAGATCTTCCTCCATCAAAGGGAATTCTTCCTTTCCCCAAACTTTCTCTCTTATCTCCAGAGTCTGGGATTCCTGAGGGGCAGACTTAGCAGTAAACACTGAAGAAAAGAAGGCTTTCAGTAGCTCCACCTTCTTGAAATCATTCATTACCAGTACACCCAACTCATTCAGTGGCAGGCCCACATTTTCTCTAGTCCTTGTTTTGTTGTTGATATATTTAAAGAAGTCTTTCTTGTTGCCCTTGATCTCCCTTACCAGGTTTAATTCCATGTGGGCTGAAGCCTTCCTTGCTGCATCCCAGGAAGTCTTGACTGTGCTCCTGTATTTCTTCCAAGGGGACAGACTCTTTCCACAGTCCATAAACTTCTTTATTCCACAGTCACAGTCCAGAACCAGTCACTGAAGACCCCAATGGATAGAACACAGAATGGGCTTATAAACTCAGTTATCCTCATTACAATTCTTATAGAAGGGGTTCCACCACTTTAGTGTAGGTTAATTGAAGTACCAGTGTAGATATCCATTAATATAAACTGTACAAGGTGCCAGACATCTCTGCAGCGTTGTGTGGGTGCCACGTTTCTTCAGTACTGGATACAGAGGATTAATGAGTCCCATCACCTGTTATTGTGTGCTCTCTCAGCACTACAGGGACTGCATTGCATCATCTATTCTGAGGATTTGGGTTACATTTGGTCTGGTAACCCATTCTCCAGATTTGGTATGACTGTTCAAGGTGGTCACAATAGCTGGAAGAGAACAGAATCAAGTTTTAATCAAATCTTTCTTTAGCTCAGTCTTTTTGATCTAAGTGCTTGAAGGAAAGGCACTCCAGAAAAGGAGGAGAATAAATACATCAGTATAGTTCTGCCCTTACCGGAACAGGCAGCACCTACCTGCTTTACTTGCAGATCGGATGACAGCCTGCTGCTTTGCAAAGCAGCAAATGGACACCTGCTGGAAATCAGTTGGAAATTAATCTTCAAACAGACAAGCTCCAGAAATGCAACTGTTGATGAGAAGAACTGTTTTTCACCTCCACAGTTTATTCATAGCTTGTCGTAACTTATCACCTACCAACGTACTCTTACTCTAGCAGGCAGCAGGTCTGGCAGAAAAGCCACAGATTCTATCTTTGAAAATGAAACCATTTGCTAAAAATTGGTGATCTGCTCTTCTTAAAGTTTAATAACATCAGTATGGTATACTACTGTCTTCCAACAGAGTATCTTCATTGCAAAATACACATATTGTGTCTGTATTTTGGTTTGGTTTGGTTTGTTGGTTTTGTTGTTGTTGTTGTTAGTCAATTGTTTTGAACAATTTGCAGTCTTCTGTTTACTCAACACATTGGTCTGTAGTTGAAGATTAGCTTCAGTCTATGTTTACTTAACCGTGTACTAATGAGCCTCATCACATGCAAAATATTGTGGAAATTTTTTTCACTCTTAACATTGTATTTATTTTCTCTTTTATCTTTTCATGCAATAGTCTCATTAGTCTCTTTTGAAGAACACCCTACTTATAGATGAAGCTAGAATCAGAGAATCCTAGGGTTTGGGAGAGATTTCTGGAGACCATCTAGTCCACCCCTGCTAAAGCAGGTTCCAAAGACAGGTTTTGGGTATCTCCAAAGAAGACTCTGCACAGCTTGTTTCGGTCTTCTGATTCCTCAGAATTGATAGGTTCAAAAGACTGCTTCCAAAGGCTTAGAAAACTAGAATGTCTCAAGCAAATTCCAAAAGCATTGCCTGAAAACTAAAATATGAACTTGTTTCATCTGATGTGGAAGACGGATATAATTAATTACATGACTAAACAGAACAACTTAGCCAAGGGAATTTCTGCAGATTGTCAGTTCCTGTGCAGTAGAATACTAATATATGCGTTTATTTTTAATTTTGTAGCCCACATGTTATAACCTAGGAAAAAATATAAACTTAAACTACTGCTAAAATATGAATGAGTTGAAGCATCAAACCAAACAATATTACTGCAAATGTAGTTTTTTGTCTGTACTTGTACCTTCAGCTAAACAATTCCCGATCTATAGCCTACCTTGTTTGTAAACGACTGCTGTCCCAAGTGATCATCCATTTTCACAGAGGAGGAGAGTTTTCCTGTCAGATGTGTTGATTACCTTCTATTTTATGATAAACCAGTTCTGTGGGAACTTTGTATTTAGGTCAAAGATAGAAACATTCAAGAAAATCAACCAGATTTGACTCCTATAAACCATTGGAAAAACAGCAGTTTCTATCTGTTCAACGGAGTAGGAGTGAAGTTTTGTCATTAACAATTGACCTTTTTGAATAAAGCAGGAGAGCTTAGAACACAGCAGGACTTCCTCAGAAGCAACTGCAGTTGTTTTGGGTAGGTTTTTTTGTTTGTTTGTTTTTAATTTTTTGGGGGGTGAGGGTCTGAATTGAGTTTCAGTAACAAAACTAAAAGCAGGATGACAGTTCTTCTCACGAGCACTTCCCCTCCTGCACCAGCACAATGAGGCAACAGCCAGCAGAAACCCAGCCTGTACAGCTGTGCCTCAGGCCTTGTATCAAGGGTGGCTGCTCTAGCACAGAATGGTTATGTCCACTAGTGTCAGATAACATAATCATGGAAAGACTTAAAAGTAATGACATGTGCTACCTGTTCCTTGCAACCCCCATCCTCCCCTCCCAACTCTGGTAGCCCATCAGTACCAGTGTGCTGAACTGTGACTTGCTGTGTGTGACCACCAGGTGAGAGTCAAATGCATGTGTGGGCTTACAGGCCTCATAACGCTAATGACAGAGAAAGACCTAATTAAATTAGAGAGATAGTGAGGAAGAATCTGTTTAACTAGCTGATTCAGCAGCATGAGTGGAGTGAGTTTGATGCTGATGGGTGAACTGTGAGAAGAACTTGAGCAGACATAAGCTGAAGGACAGGAGGCCTGTGTGAATGCAAGCTCAAGAACAAAATGTGGAGGCTGCAAAACTTGTTGTCAAGTGAAGGAAGTAGAACAGATGCCATAGATATCCTGTTTTTGAAGATAAAATGGCAAAGCAGATGCCTCAGCTCAACAGAACGGCAGTGGGAGCCAGTTTGGACTACCCCCTGTATGGGAACTGTTTGAATCACGGCCTGAACCACTGATTGGTCACCTGAGGTGAGCACGGAGTCAGCCATGGGGGCACAGGTGGAGGTGATGTACCTGTGTGATTGGAAGGGGTGGAGCCTGGCTCCACCTCTCCCAGACCCCATTTAAGGGCTGACCACCACCAGGGAAGGATCCATGACCCAGAAGTAGCAGACCTAGGTACTTCAAGAAATAAGATTTCTAAGGCGGATCTCAAAACTCCGTCTATGATGGATCCATTTGAGATCCAACTAATTATAACTCAGAAAACAAAGAAGACACAAGGTAGACCAGCAGGGGTGCCTCCTGACCAATGGCCCCCTGCTGAAACCTGCCTCCTTGTGACAGCACGTCCATATACGGCTAATGAGTTGATGGACCTAGTACAGCGGTTCCATCAAAAACCGAAAGAAAGCTCCTAAGGTTATGGGATGTATAAAGTATATAAAGCGTATAAAGTATATAAAGTACAAAAGTATACTAGTTAATGGGATGGAGATGTTGAAATTAGCATCCATAACTATATACCCAGCCTTGAGGCAAAGGTTATACGCAGCTGTCCACTATAATGATGAAAACCATTCTATTAAGAGATTGGTTGATGGCAGCATGCTGCCTAACATGGCCTAATAAGGCTGACATTCCTCTCAATACTGGTTTATGGTCCTCTATGGAGGACCTCCAGACATACATCCAGGAATTAGGTATGAGGGAGGCTGTGTATTCAGAAACATTTGAAAGCCCTGATACAGAAAAATTTACAGCAGGCATGCGAGACCTAATATTGCAGCAGGCCCCTTCCCTCCTATATGGGATGTTAGTTTCCATACTAAACCCGTTGGTAGCTTCAGAGGCCATCATACAGCAGGCAGCCCAGTTGGTGGCAGATTTAGGAGAAAGGGAGTGCATAAGAACCAAGCACAATGTTTGCATAGTGGAAGAAGCTGTGGCCTTCCCTATTAAAACTAGAAAGCCTGCTCCACAGATACCCTGATCAGGCCCTGTATGGGTATCCCGAACGACTATGTTCAACGACCTCATGTGGACTGGGGTTGCATTTGTCAAAATCGATGGGCAGCCCAACCATGTTTTATTACAGCTGTGGAAACGGCTTAAAAATGATCAAAAATTTCACAGTGCTCCTAGAAAATTGGGATTATGAATAATACAAGAAACACAGACAACAACCTGGAATCTGGCTGACTTCATAAAACCAAACAGAAGAAAAAAACATCCGCAGGTGTCATGGGCTACAGTGCCCACGAGATCTGGATCTAGCAAAGTTCATGGATTAATGAAAAACACTGGTCTCCGTAGTGCCTCCAGATGTGACCAGAGGCCCTATGTAGAATTGACAATATTTTGGTTTAAGACTAATGCGCAGAAAGCGATGGCTCTAGTGGATACCGGTGCGGAAACATCAATTATATATGGAGATACAACAAAATTTAAGGGTAATAGAGTGATGATTGGTGGGTTTAGGGAACAGACCATTCCAGTCACCCAAACATGGTTGAAACTGGGGGTTGGGCGTCTCCCGCCCCAGGAGTATAAAGTGTTGATTGCCCCAATCCCAGAATACATCCTGGGCATAGACATTTTATGAGATCTGGCTCAGACTACAGCAGAGGTACATTAGTATCCGGGCAATACGGGCAACATTGAAGGGCCATGTGAAACATGAGCCCATTTGTTTGCCAGAACCATGCCAGATTACTAATGTAAGACAGTATAGACTCCAGGGGGGGCAAGAAGAAATATAAAAGACGGTGCAGGAATTAGAGAAAGTACTTATTATAAGACCTGCACACAGCCCATATAATTCCCCCATGTGGCCAGTACAGAAGTTGGATGGAACATGGAGAATGACGGTGATTATAGGGAACTAAATAAGGTCACACTGCCCATCCATGTGACCATACCCAATATTGCTTCCTTAATGGACACTCTCAGTAGTGAAATCAAAACCTACCATTGTGTCCTCGATTTAGCAAATGTGTTTTTTAGTATACCTATTGCTAAAGAATCACAAGATCAATTTGCATTTACATGGGGAGGCAGGCAGTGGACCTTTCATGCCCTGCCACAGGGGTACGTGCACTCACCAACATATTGTCATAATTTGGTGGCACATGACCTGGCTAATTGGAGAAAACTGAATAATGTGAATCGATACCACTATACTGATGATCTCCCGTTAACATCCGACTCACTGGAAGCAGTAGGGGAGGCAGCAAATTCATTAACTGCCTACCTAAGTGAAAGGGGATGGGCTATCAATCCTCAAAAGGTGCAAGGTCCAGGCCTGTCCGTAAAATTTCTGGGGGTAGTCTGGTCAGGAAAGACCAGTGTTACCTAGCGCCATTGTAGATAAGGTTCAGGCATTTTCAGTCCCTACAACACCAAATTCCTGCAGCTGCAAGAATTCCTAGGTATATTTTATACTGGCATTCCTTTATACCTCATTTGGCACAGCTGCTGAGACCTTTATATAGACTTACAAAAAAGGGCCAATTATGGGATTGGGGAGAACGGCACAGGATGCTTTCCAACAGGCAAAACAAGTGGTTAAACAAGCCCAGACATTGGGTATATTTGATCCTACCCTCCCAGCTGAATTGGATGTTCATGTGACTCAAGATGGCTTTGGCTGGGGCCTGTGGCAACGTCAGAGTTCTGTTCAGACCCCCATTGGATTTTGGTCTCAGCTCTGGCATGGAGCAGAGGAAAGATATAGTATGATTGAAAAACAGTTATTGGCTGCCTATTCTGCATTACAGGCAGTAGAGCCAATAACCCAAACGGCCGAAGTCATAGTTAAGACTACGTTGCCAATTCAGGGGTGGGTAAGAGATCTGACCCCCCTTCCTAAGACAGGGGTGGCCCAGGCACAGGCGGTGGCATGATGGGTCGCCTGTCTCAGTCAGAGGAGTCTGTCTTCCTCACCATTGAAAGAAGAGCTTCAGAAGATTCTAGGTCCAGTAACGTATTACAGTGATGCACCGAAACAAACTTTGGTTGCTCCGCCACAAAAGAGTCCCATCCAGGAAGGAAAATATCCCATTCCTGAAGACTCCTGGTACATGGATGGGTCCAGCAAGGGCAACCCAAGTAAGTGGAGAGCAATAGCATACCATCCTGCCGCAGACACAATATGGTTCGAAGACAGGGGTGGTCAAAGCAGCCAGTGGGCAGAGCTGTGGGCAGTGTGGATGGTTATAACCAAAGAACCTGGTGATGGTATCCTGCATATTTGCACAGATAGTTGGGCTGTGTATCGGGGGCTCACTCTTTGGATCGCACAGTGGGCCACCCAGGACTGGACTATCCACACCCGACCGATCTGGGGCAAAGATATGTGGTTAAACATATGGAATACAGTTAAACACAGAACTATACATGTCTACCATGTTTCTGGTCATCAACCCCTACAGTCACCAGGAAATGATGAAGCCGACACACTGGCCTGAGTTAGATGGGTTGAGAACTCGCCATCTGAGAATATCATTTACTGGCTACATCAAAAGCTGCGGCATGCTGGGCAGAAGACCATGTGGGCAGCCGCTAAAGCGTGGGGACTGCCTGTACAACTATCAGACATCGCTCAAGCATGCCGAGACTGTGACGCTTGCTCTAAGATAAGACCAAGGTCGTTGCCTGAAACTACAGCCCATCTTGCTAGAGGACACAATCCTCTACAGAGGTGGCAGGTTGATTACATAAGGCCTCTCCCTCAGTCTGAGGGGGCGAGATATGCCCTAACCTGTGTCAACACCACAAGTGGGCTAATGCAGGCCTATCCAGTACCAAAAGCCAACCAGGCATAAGTTCATAAGTTCATAAGTTCATAAGGTTGGAAAGGACCTATAAGATCATCTAGTCCAACCATCCTCCTATCACTATCTCTACCCAACTACTAAATTAAATCCTTTAGCACCTCATCTAAACGCTTCTTGAACAGCGCTAGGGATGGTGCCTCAACCACCTCCCTAGGCAGGCCATTCCAGTGCCTGACCACTCTTTCAGAAAAGAAATGCTTCCTCAGGTCTAATCTAAATCTTCCCCGGCGCAACTTGTGGCCATTCCCTCTCGTCCTGTCGTTATTTATCAGGGAGAAGAGGCCCACCCCCTCCTCACCACAACCCCCCTTCAGGAAGTGGTAGAGTGCAATAAGGTCTCCTCTGAGCCTCCTCTTCTCCAGACTAAACAATCCCAGCTCCCTCAGCCGCTCCTCATAAGACTTGTGCTCCAGACCCCTCACCAGTTTTGTTGCCCTTCTCTGAACACGCTCCAGGGCCTCAATGTCCTTCTTGTAGTGAGGGGCCCAAAACTGAACACAGTACTCGAGGTGCGGCTGTACCAGAGCTGAGTACAGGGGGATGATCACCTCCCTGCTCCTGCTGCCTACACTATTTCAAATACAGGCCAGGATGCCGTTGGCCTTCTTGGCCACCTGGGCACACTGCCGGCTCATGTTGAGCCGAGCATCAACCAACACCCCCAGGTCCTTTTCCTCTCTACATTCTTCAAGCCATTCTGCCCCAAGCCTATAGCATTGCATGGGATTATTGTGGCCAAAGTGCAGGACCCGGCACTTGGTCTTATTGAACCTCATCCCATTTTGCTCAGCCCAGCTATTCAGCCTATCCAAATCCCTCTGAAGGGCCTCCCTACCCTCAGGCAGTTTGACACATCCTCCCAACTTTGTGTCATCTGCAAACTTACTGAGGGTACACTCAATTCCCTCGTCTAGGTCATCAATAAAGATATTAAACAAGATGGGCCCCAAAACTGACCCTTGGGGGACACCACTCATAACAGGACGCCAGCTGGACTTAACTCCATTAACCACTACCCTCTGGGCACGGCCCTCCAGCCAGTTCTCCACCCAGAGAAGAGTGAACCTGTCCACACCACGGGCTGCCAGTTTCCTTAGGAGAATACTGTGGGAGACTCTGTCAAAGGCCTTGCTGAAGTCCAGGTAGACTACATCAACAGCCTTTCCCTCATCTACCTGTCTGGTCACCCAGTCATAGAAGGAGATGAGGTTGGACAAGCACGACCTGCCCCTGGTAAACCCGTGCTGGCTGGGTCTGATCCCTTTATTGCCATGCACGTGTCGTGTGATTTCCCTCAAGATCATCTGTTCCATAACTTTCCGTGATACCGAGGTCAGGCTGACAGGCCTGTAGTTCCCCGGGTCTTCCTTACGGCCTTTCTTGTAAATGGGAGTCACATCGGCAAGCCTCCAATCTTGTGGGACCTCTCCAGATAACCAGGAATGCTGATAGATGGCAGAAAGTGGCTCAGCAATCACCTCTGCTAGCTCCCTCAGCACCCTTGGGTGGATCCCATCTGGCCCCATGGACTTGTGGCAGTTCAGATGGAGGAGTAGATCTCTGACTGTCTCTGCTTGGATCACAGGGGGTGCATTATGCGCCCCGTCCCGGACTTCCAGGTCAGGGCAAGTACTGTGTGGAAATATGTGGCATATACTATCAAGGTGCTCACGAGGTTGATGGCTGCCTACGGGACACCGCAAGTCATCGACAGCGACTAAGGGAGTCACTTCACAGGTGCAATGATACAACACTGGGCAGAAGAGAATAATATTGAATGGCGATTCCACCTGCCATATAATCCAACGGGGGCAGGCCTTATCGAACATTACAATGGTATTCTCAAGGCTGCCCTGAAGACAGACTCTGTCTCTGCAGGGGTGGACAAAGAGACTCCATGAAACCCTGAGGGACCTGAATGAAAGACCTAGAGATGGCAGACCCAGTGCCTTGAAAATGTTACAGACAACATGGGCCTCCCCACTTAGGATCCAAGTTACGGGCACTGAAAATGAGGTGAGACCTCAGATTGGTCCTGAGAACAATCTTCTGCTCCCTGCCCCTGAGAACCTAAAACCAGGCGCTAATAAAATAAGATGGCCTTGGAAGGTGCAGGTAGGACCACAATGGTGTTGCCTACTTGCACCTTGGGGGAGATTATTGGAGGTGGGGGGTTTGGTAGCCCCTCCGGTAATTCGTACATGACCTACTGAAATCATGATCAATGCTCCAGCCTTTATTGCTAAAGAGGACCCCTATCATGTCTCTGTGGCAGATCAGGACACCCCCTCTGGTGCCTGATATAGTCGTGCAGCCACAGACATCGGGTCAAAGGGTTTGGTAAAGGCAGCCAGGGCATGCCCCTGTACAAGCTGAAGTGTTGACCCAAGACAGGAATACAGCCTGTATCTTACCCTGGAGGGCAGATCTTCCCCTCTTGGTACCTTTGAAACACTTTGAAACACTCCCCATGAGTCTATAAGTCGCCAGAAGGAACCAAATAATGCTGAAGTGTTTGTCATGGTTTTATGATTTTTAGTACTGGTATTCCACATCATAATATCATGTAGTGCATTTGGAGTTAAAGAGTTAATGCTCCAGCTCCGTGGATCATCGGTAGTTCCAGGTATACCTGTCTCAGAAGAGAAGAAGAACTACATTCCCCAGAGGACTGTGCCATGCTTTGCGTTCTTACGTGTTTACGCTCAAAAACTGTCTGCGGTCACGGGACACTCTCTTTCCTTTGGGATGGACTCAGCAGTGGGTGCTCGCTGCCGTCCGCCTTCAGTGTTAGCGTAAGGCCTTCGGTTTATCGGACACTCTCTCTTGCTCATTTTATTAGCTTTAATTCCAATTATATTGTATTATATTGTGTTATTTTGCTTTCCGATATCTATTTAGTAAATTAGCTTTCCTCCTCAGATCGTTGCCACTGTTTTGTTCCTAGGCCCATCTCCCTTTTCCCTCTTCCCTTTCCCCCTTCCCCTTTCCTGAGGCAGAGGTCCATGGCTCCCCTGCACCAATCGTCACAGAACCGGATCGAACCTGCCCGTAAACCATTGACAGTGTTCCAGAGTTGCTATAAGATCATGTGCAGCATCTGATGATGGTCTAACCGGGACTGATGGAGCAGAAGATGGACCTGCACTGTGTGACTGCATGCTTCCAGTAGACACCTCTGAGCACTGGCCCAAAGGAGAGTACAACTTATATGTCAATCATCACTCATCTTGGATTACATCGATATGCATTGCAACAGGCAATTATGTAAGCGTCGCGATGTATTGGGTCTCTGTATCAAGGGGGGCTCACCCTATAGTTACTTGATCAGTGGTTCACGTCGTGAAAGGGTGGAGTGTATGGGAACTGTTGAATCATGGCCTGAACCACTGACTGGTCACCTGAGGTGAGCACGGAGTCAGCCATGGGGGCACAGGTGAAGGTGATACACCTGTGTGATTGGAAGGGGTGGAGCCTGGCTCCACCTCTCCCAAACCTCATTTAAGGGCTGACCACCACCAGGGAATGATCTCTTCTCGGAGATCCCTCCTGCTTGGAGTCCACAGTGAGCCTTTATCATCCTAAGGGCGAGCCATCTTCTTTTGCTTACTATTTGTGTACCATCTATTTAGACCTACTGAAATATACAATTTTCTATACTATTTTTGAGTACCACTCTTGGGGATTATTTACCCTACGTTTGGCGAGCCAGGCAATAATAATACATGTTTATGTCAAGCATGTTTTTCATTTGGAATATGTTCAAATGGGGCAGGGGGGAGAATGTTACTCCCCTAGATCAAACAATCCCTGTTCAAATTCCAGGGTTTATGGGGTCACTCTATTAAGGATTAGCAACAGTTATTGAGAAATGGGGACCCCTGTGGGTTCCAGGGAGTGCCTCTCCCTCCCCAGCCTATTTGACAAATTATTTTCAGGGTCTAGACAAAGATATACTTATTACAAAGGAGCGGCGGCTAGCCGCTTCAGCAGTAGCTTGGCCTCTAGTAATGGCATTACATAAATTAAAAACTGCAAATACTAACATAGAAACTGAAAACCAATTATTGAGGGAACGCATTGAAACAACAGTTGGGTACATTAACGACCAAAAAACCTGGCCTAATGTCCCAACAGGGCAAATACGAAGCTTATCAGTAGAAGACATCCAGAGAAGACATCCAGGATCCAGAAGTAGGACCCAGAAGTAGCAGACCTAGATATTTCAAGAAATAAGATTTCTAAGGTGGTAGATATCGATAGATATCGATCGGTAGATATCGATATCTATCTACAGGGATATCCTAGAAAGGAGGAGCAATACAAGTGGTGACGGTTGAGCAGCAGGGAGAGGCTGAGCTGCCAGCAGAGGAAGCTGAAGGTGCGCGAGGGACAGCGAACAGCCACAGGCCTAGCAAAAAAGCAGCATGCTGTAACGGGTTTGCGCGGTGAGAGACAAACGCAAAAGGCTTATTTGGGACAACCACGGCTCCATTTCTCAGACAGGGACAGATAGATAGATAACTAACTGCTCCGGTCTTGCGAATGGGCGAAACTACTGCTTGGTCAGAGCCTCTGTGCGAGCCAACTGGCGCTAAGTAGCGGAGAAAGCCGGCGGGCCCGCGCCCCCTCCCCCGCCCGGCCGCGCCGGCCCCTCCCCCAACGAGCGCAGGAACGAGCCACTCGCGGCTCTGAGGGGGAACAGAGCGCAGGAAGCCTGCCAAGCCTCCTCTATCGGGTGCGGGCAGACGGCGATCTCCCAGCGGCTTGTCCCCGCCGCCTCTCGGGCGGGCGGACGTCAGGAGCCCAGCAGCCGTCCCCCGGCCGGGCCGCGCGGCGGCCGCCCCTTTTTGCGCCGTGTAGGTGGTACCGCCGCGCCGGGCGGGAGGAAGAGGAGCGCGGCGGCGCCGGCTGCAGGCGGAGGTGGGCTGCGGGGAGGGTGGGAGCGAAGCGGCCGAGCGGCAGATCCCGGCCTTCGCCGGGGTCAGGCGGTGCGGCCGTAAGGCGGGAGTCGTGAGGGCGGGGACTGCAGCTGCGCGTGGCCCGCGCGGCGTGAACGCCTGTGGCGGCGGTGCGGCGTTTGCGGCCGTTGTGCTCGGCGCGGGGGCCCCGCGAGCGCGGAGCCGTTTCCCGCCCTCCGCATCCGCCCTCCCCCTCCCCCCCGCCTCCCCCCGCGGTGTGTCTGTGTCGACAGCGGGGCCTCGGCTGGAGCGCCCTCACCGCGGCCCGGTCCCTGCTCGCGGCGCGGCAACAGGCGGCCTGCACGGCGCTGAGAAAACATGAGCCGAGATTTCAAACCCGGGGACCTCATCTTTGCCAAGATGAAAGGTTATCCGCATTGGCCGGCCAGGGTAAGTCCCTTCACCCCCCCCCCCCCCCCCCCCCCTCATCTCTCGCCTTCCTCCTCGCCCTGCCGTCCCCGTCCTCGCGCAGTGCTCTTGGGCACATGCATGGAGCTTCGCCGCCTGTGCGCTGTCCCGGGGTGAGCTGAGTGCGCTCGCGCTGCAGGCCCCGGGCTCCTCTGCGATGGGTATCGTCGCTTAGCAAACACTGGAGCTGTGAGAGGACCTAATTATACGGAACTACTGTTCTCAGATAACGGCGTTTTGTTTTGTTTTGTTCTACCGAAGGAGACTACCAAGTTATGGCAGGGTTGCTCTTTAGTGCAGGAGTCGTGTATTTCCGTAGCTTTTCCTGTAAAAGAAACTGAGTGTAAGTGCAGAGTTGCCCGATCCTTTCTCCTGTCCTCGCCGCTCCCTCGGGGGTGCCATGGCAAGTCCTGTGGCTGCTCCGGGGCATCCTGATGGTCATGGGCGTGTGAATGGGGCTAATTATGAAACCTTTAGCTAAGATGCTTGGTTAAGAACTTGCAGCTATTTCCTTGGATGAGTTAGCAGCATAGTGTAAAGGTAAGCAATGTTACTGTGCCTTCTGCTGAAGGAGAGATTGCTTTTTGGATAGATTGCTGCTTTTACCTGTAGCGAGCTCATCGCATTGCTCTTTACAGAAACTTAAACAATATATATAACAGCAACACATCCCATATATATATATATGGGATGTGTTGCTATCACATGAAAAGTGTTGTTGCTTCTTACTATTAACATACTGTTCTCAAGACCTACTTTTTTTTTTTTTAAACTTAGAGTTTCCTTTTAGACTGTTAGTAACTCTTGATTGAGTTTAACTGTAGCTTGTCTTTTCCTTAGGTGGATGAAGTTCCTGATGGAGCAGTAAAACCTCCAACAAATAAAATGCCTATTTTCTTCTTTGGCACCCATGAGACGTAAGTCCTTCATACTTAAGGGCCGTGTTTCTTTCTTTCTTTCTTTCATTGGTTCATGTTTTGTTCAACAGCAACTTAAAGACTTAGATGAACACTGTGTATTGTAAGAACTACAGTGTAGCATCTCCTAAATTTCTCTTTTGATAACGTGTTAATTTCATGTTCATTTAAGCTCCTCAGGGGAATGGTGGACTATAACTACATCTGTACTTTTTCCTTCTCAGTAGAGGAACAAATCCTACCTGAAGTGACATGTCTTAAGTTTTTCTTTTTTCATTAATGAAATTTAATGGTAGTTCTGTATATACTCAAAAGCTTTCAAAAATCTGTTTTGAAAGAAAGTGGAATAATAAGCAAGGTAGTTTGCATTTGTTTTCAGTTATTTTTCCCGATAGATGTTTGGGGTCATATTGGTTTATAAGATATTGAGGAAAAATGAGAATGTATCATAGAATATCCTGAGTTGGAAGGGACTCACAAGGGTCGTCGATTCCAACTCCTGGCCCCATACAGGAGCACCCAAAACTCAGACCATATCTCTGAGTGTAGTCCAGATGCTTCTTGAATTCTGGCAGCTTGATACCATGACCACTTCCCTGAGGAGCCTGTACCTGTGCTTAATCACTCTCTGGTGAAGTATCTTTTACTAATATCA